>NC_138172.1:55012558-55628967 GCF_964165515.1 Mesoplodon bidens
TTCTCCAGAACCTTTTTTTTTTTAGATTCCATATATATGTGTTAGCATACAGTATTTGTTTTTCTCTTTCTGCCTTACTTCACTCTGTATGACAGTCTCTAGGTCCATCCACCTCACTACAAATAACTCAATTTTGTTTCCTTTTATCGCTGAGTAATATTCCATTGTATAAATGTGCCACATCTTCTTTATCCATTCATCTGTCGATGGACACTTAGGTTGTTGCTTCCATGTCCTGGCTATTGTAAATAGAGCTGCAATGAACACTGTGGTACATGAAGAGTCTTGTTAATTTTCTAAATTTAGAATTAGGACCTGGCCTTGCCAAGCAATGGTCAAAGCTAATAAATGCCAAGTTGGCCTCTTTTATGAAAAAGATATATTTCATCTTAACAGGTAAACTCTGCTAACTCTTGAGTAGAGATAAAGTATAGTGGCATATTTGTTTATTCCTCTCAAAAATCTAAATTCTTCACTGAGATCTGTTTTTTAGTAATTATTTCTTTCAGAAAGCTTGTAATCAGCACAGCAATTTGAAAAGTAATCTCAGCATTTTAAAATAATGACAATGCAACTCTACTGCCAAGGAAGAAAAAAAAAGTACCAATCTTAAATTGGTTGGATAGCCACTAGGTGCCAGCCACTTTACATGTATTTTCTCACAATATTCCTGCAAAATAGGCATAATTATCGCCATTTTACAGATGAGGAAATGGGGACTTCAAGAGGATAAGTCACTTGCCCAAGCTGGCAGAAATAGGTTGCTTCTGTTGCTCTTGGCGACCTGTTTTTACCTTTTGAAAAATGGTGAGGCATTTAAAAGAAAATGTGGTAAGTGCCAAAATGCATCTGTATTTCTATACTGGGAACACTTAGTCAATAAATAGCTCTATATATGCCAATTCTTTCCTGGAGCATACACACGTATTTTATTTTATTTTAATGTTTAAAGGTTATACAGGTCTTTCGGGCTCTGACTGGGAATCTGGAATCTTGACTCTCAATCTTCTAAATGTATCCTAATGAGGTGAGTTTCTACCTACTTTAATATTGATTAACTTGCTAGACATGGAATGATGAAAAATAATACCTTGCTATAACATGGCACTACCTGGGTAGAACTTTAAGCCAACCACGTGTACACATATTCTGGGCATGGTGGAAATGTTAGCATACATGTACCTACCTACATGAACGAAGACAGAAAGTTCCTACTCATAAGACCTCCCAGGTGACAACCAGATGCCACTCTTAAATAGCATTCATTAAGTATCTGATCTCTTCAGAATATTTGCTATAGTCAATGTTTTTTATAATTTCACCAGCCTTTGTGTCAAGTCCCTTCTCCCCCACTGAATTAGAATAATATGTACACATATTAACCAACTTCAAGCAATAGAGCTATGCCTGCTTACTTCATCTTAGTCTCCATGGAGGTGCGTACAACCCAGTAGTGAAGTGAGTGAACCTTGGGACCAAACCACCTGAGTTCAGGTCATGCTTCTAGAACTGTGTAGTTCTACAGCTGCAGAAGTGTAATTCAACCACATTTTGATGCAGCATACTGAACTGTAAGTGGGGATGATGATAGTAAACATATACACCTCAACAGGTTGTTTGGATTGTTAAATAATACATTTAAAATGTCTCAAAATAGCGCTTGTGTCTAGTGCTGGCCTCTAGCACTGACATAAACACTCATAAATGTTAGTCATTATTAAACTCTCCAGGGCTCTGAATCAGTCTTTTCATCCTTCACATGTGCTCATCAGGAATTCATTCTTCAAGTTGCAGTGAGTGGCTTTTGTTTAAGGTTCTCGTGTCTTTTGGTGAGGAGGGGGGGCAGGTTGACATTCCCTACCTAAAACTTTTTAACAGTTCTCCATAGTCTTAAGAATTAAGTTCAAAGGTTTTAGCTGGCCCTGACTTACCTCTACAACTTCTTCATCCTCCTCAACAAAATGATGCCTCCATTCCCAGCACGTGAGTGCACACAGACACACAGAGACACACACATTCATAATCTCCCCTGGTATCCTCAAGACCAGATTACTCAGAGTTCCCAATTTGCCTTTTCCCCCTTCTTTCTCTTTTGAACCTTTAAACCTTCTTACAAGATATTCCCTCCTTCCAGGACCCCCTCTCTTTTTTCCCCCTTGGCTAATTATACCTTGTCTTCACTTTTCCTGGAAAAAAAATCTACAATAGTGAATTATGATTCCCTCCTCTGTGCCTACTTATAACTTACTATGACATTTACCATCCATAAAGCTCTATAATTACCAAGTATCTCACCTGTCTGACCTCCTAAACTCTAAGATCCTTTAGAACAGGTATATTTGCTATTCACAGTTGTATTCCTAGAACCAGGCAGCCAAATATTAGGATAATAAAAATCTGGGAACATGGGCCTTGCAAGAGATGTAGAAAACATGTATTCTGGGGAAATTCTGAAGTCTCATCAGATCTTGTCCCACCACCTGCCTCACTGGAAGGGCCTCAAACACAACATTGGGGTTAACTCAACAACACATGAACAGAATGAGAAAGCAGTCCTTACTATCCCTGCCTTCACAGGGAGAGGTTACCCCCTAGCTTATCACAGTAAAGAACCTCCATATTTTTATGTTGAACTATAACACATCTAAAATAGGCCTAAGGGCAGAAAAGGCAGACAAAAGTGTCCCTGGGGTTAAAGGTCTCAGAAGGAAGAAAGAACATCCAGAGGTCACACTGTCCAGTAGTATGACTTTATTTAGGATTTGGCTAAAATACCCTAAAATGAGCTTTTACTGTGAAGGTGTCTTAGAAACTCAGTAAATATAAGTACTAGGGTATCTATTCATCTGCTCTAATTACACCTGCTAAGTTCAGCCCCTTTGTTCAGTCTTAGAGGAAGTAAAATAAATAAATTACTGGGCCATCATCATCCTTTATACAAGTGCTGTTTGAAATACTATTCAAGGGCCAGGAGCATTGGTTCACCTGGGCATTTGTTAGGAATGTAGAATCTCAGGTTCTGTCCCAGATCTACTGAATTACAATCAGAGTTACAGTCTCCTGGACAGGTAGCATAGGTATCATGCACTGATGTTTAGAGTACAAATCAGAATGTCTTTCCTTAATTGTAACAGAGCAATATGTATCAGAAGGTGTCATGTGTCTACATATTATGGAAAAGTTGTTAAGGTAATTACAATATGACACTATGCAGACATTAAGATAATGTTTATGGAGAATTGGTTTTGACATAGGTAATACTTAAACCACAATGTTGACTGAAAAAAAGGCTATAGGAATCTATATATATCTTAGTCTCCTGTGCTCTTAGGGTTGTGGGTCTTTGAAAACAGAACAAAAGCTGGAAAGACAAGGTTAATAGTAATTATCTCTGGGTGTTTTTAATACACAGTAATTTGGCTATAAATCTCCATTGGGGTATATACCTTAGGGAAAATAAAAAAGAACTGCAAACGTATTTTAAACTTCCAACATCATAGCAAGACTTTATTGTTGTTTTAAAGCTCATTTTACAAATGAGTAATAAGCTAATGGTCACCTTAAAAACAAAGATTTTTGATATAAAGAAAAGGAATACAGATATAAAATCAACGAGGCTAAAAAAAAAGCCAATAATCCTGAATTTGAGTTGGAAGTGTATTTATAAAATCATAATATATTTTATCTTGGGAAAAAAATCCTGTTTCTGTCCATTGAAAATGCCTAGAAATAAGGACCAAAAACAAAAGCAATGAGCACTCTTAGTGCCTAGATTTTGGTTTTTAATGACCATTTCCCACTAAAAGGAGCCAGAGCTCCTTGAAAAATTAGCTGACTCCAGTGCTGGGATAGGAAAAGTGTAAAATGAGCTTGGATTATCTTGTCCTACCTGAAAGCAAAGAAACTGAGATTCCTAAGATTGTGTCAAAATGACTGCTATGCACTAAACTGTGCCCTAACCCCCATGTGATGGAATTTGGAAAAGAGGCCTTTGGGAGGTAACTAGGTTCAGATGAGGTCACAAGGGTGGAGCTCTTGTGTTTTTCTCTCCCCCTGCCACATGAGGACATAGTGTGAAAAGTGGTCATCAACAAGCCAGGAAGAGGGCTCTCACCAGAACCCAAGCATGCTGGCACCCAGATCTCAGACTTCAAGCCTCCAGAACTGTGAGAAGCAAATGCTGTGTAAGTCACCTAGGCTATACTATTTTGTTATGTCAGCCTGAGCCGACTAAGATGAAGACTCAGAAGCCAATTTGCAGAGGTTCCCGCTGATCTCTCAAGTGGGACAATTTAAGCATCATTAAGAAAATATAACTAGAATGGATAGAAACATAGTAAATTTAGTTATTTCTGTGAGTTCATAATGATCTTTAAAACAAAATAAAACAACACATAACCAAAAGAACCTTTACTAGTCACCATTACAAAATGTTAGGGAAGGAAATTGTTACATTTGATTACAAAGAAAAAGAATTAAGCCTTTATCTTGCCTTTCCTATACAAACGATCTTGATCTTACAGAGTCACTGAATAGTGGAAACACGGCCTTTATACAAGCATCCCAGCTAATAAGCAAGACAGGAATAACAGAACTGGAATATCACCATTTTGCCATTCCTAATGGATTAATGGAATTTGACAATAATCATCAGACTCACTTCACAAGAAATTCAGATAACCAGACATCACATCCCTCCTGACACCACTTATGAAGGAATCTTTCCAAACCACACAGTCTACTTAACAATCCACAGGAAACACAGGGTCGGAGGAGCATATTAAATGTCACCACATGAATACTATAGCAAAATCCAGCTTACAGTAAACTCTACAGGACAAATAACTTGGTTTCTTCTAAAAAAATTTCAGGGGGGAAAAAGAGAGATGAGATGACTTACAAGTAAAACAAGATTTAAGAAATATTTCATCTAATCACATGTAGAGACATTCTTTGGAAGCTGATTCAAACAAATTGAAACTTTTAAGAGATGATCTGAATATTGAACATTTAATTGTTATTAATGGACTATTAATTTAGGCTTTAACTTTGGCATTGGGGCTTTATATTTTAGAAATGCATGCAGAAATATTTACAGATGTTACAATAAATTTCTAATTTGCTTCAAAATAACTTGGAAGGAACAGGAATGATTGGAATTATAAATGAAACTTGTTGGGTGATGGAGACCAAAGTCTTCATTATACTACACTCACTGCCTTTGAATGTTTGACATTTTTATAATAAAAGTGGAAGACACGTAAAAAACCAATAGAAAAGTGAAATGAGCAGACAACTCACAGAATCAAAATGGCTAATTCACATATTTTAGAAGATTAATACCAGTATACAGAAAAGTATAAATTAAAACCAGAACTTATTTTTCACCTATAAGATTAATATAAACAAAAAAGGAGAAAGGTTTCAAAGCTAGGTTCTGAGTTACTTAATCTACTAGCCTAAGATATGAAAACAAAACCAAGCCTCAGTTTTTTCTATGATACACGTGCTGTAGCAAGCTGCTTCTGAATGAAGACCTAAAGGCCACATTGGGATGGAAATAACCAGTATCATGAACATGGTTCTGAGTGACTGTCCACTCCACCACAAATATGAGTCCTGAAATAGCCACAAAGTCCCTCTCCAGGGTCCCCTTTTTAAGTGTTACTTTACATAATTTGCCAGCTTTAACTCAAACTTGCTGAAAATGGGATATTTTTCTTTTTGTTGCTTCATGATGAATGACTTGATTCTGAAGGCTTCTAAGATGATGTAATGAACAGAAATATGAACTAGCCATACTACGATATTGGAGAGAGAGAGTGAGAGGCAAAGAGAAATTTAAATAATGTTGAACCCTTAATCTTTCTCAAAGAGCTACCAGAGCACAGACAGCCCAGCCACAGATCCATGGACCAATGGGATTCAAAGAATCAATCACAATCATTCTTGTGAACGATGGAGTTTTTTCATTGGTTGGTTGCATTTATAGGTATGTCAAGGTCATTTCATTATATTCTATCAGGCTTTATCCCATTGTATGGTGTATCTTGAAAGTTCAACTCTTATTATCCCTAAGCCAAATACAGTAGCAACTGAAGACAGAAGTTTCGTAATATTCTTTAATATGGTTATGTAATTCTATAAATTTTTCCTACAACAAAGATATGTAATTACATTTAAATGGTCAAAACAATAATTAAGAGTAGGTTCTATATATTAAGCAAAATGTCCCCTCCTTAATAAGTCTTAAGAACAGCATAGTCCATATGGAGTACTTCTAAAGTTCTTAATATGGTGAAAAAAATGAATGGGAAGACAGTAAATGTTTGTACTCATTTTTCCTTAATGTTTCGGTAGACATACACAAATTCTCTTCCCACTCACATGAAATACTGTTCCATTTAAGCCCACATCTTGACCAACCATCCATAAAAACAGGCGTATTTCAATGAGTAAACAAAGAAGGAAAGAGTGTTGAGAAGAAGTCAAGTTTTCTCCAAAAAACTGTAATTCTCCGTTTGCCAATTTCATGACAATGCCCATTATATCCTGGCTATGCAATTTACATGAAAAAAAATCTAGTTTACAGCACTTTCAGACACAAACTGCTTCAGTTTTATTATTCCAATAAAAGCAACGGATTGTTGATTCTCTGTTTTTCTCTCTCACCAGGGATTACATTTTGCCAAGGTTGCATTTGCTGTGTATGTAGAATTCGTGCATTACTCAGAACTTTCTGGACACTTATAAAACTGAAGCCCTGTGACTATAAATAGAATAAGAGGTGTCTGAAGAAGGAACATTAATTTCACAGGAATGTGGACACAGCCACAAGCTTGTCACTTCAGGTAGCCCACATAAAATGAAGCACCAGGTACGATGATTTCTGTGTTGCCTTTCTTACGTAGTTTTTAGGACTGAGGTGCACATGGTACATTTCAGAGGAATAACAATTATCAGCAATATAATAAAAGGACAGAAACTGGCAGAATCTGCAAGTGAATGCACTACCACGTGGATCAGGTAGCAGAGTAGTTATCTAAATTTCTGTGTTAATAATTCATTATTATTAATTCCTCCTTTGTGAAGCAGAATAATAGATGAAATAAACTGTACCCTGCCAGTTCATGGATAACATATTGATATGCAAAGTAGTTAAGAAGGGTAGAAAAGAGAATGAAAAGAAAGGGAAATTGTATGAAGCTCTGGTCATGTTCCCCCGAAGTTTCAGAGAGATCAAGCATGTGAAGTAAAACTGATAAAGATGATGGTGCAGTGGGTCCATTGAGGAGCAAGTGCTCAAGGATTTATGGTTTGGAAGAAATTGTCTAAAATTCCGTAGGCATGTTATAGCTTTTCTTTATGCAAACTACATGTGTTTCTAAATCAAACTTCAATATAAACCTACTGTATCCTCAAAAATATATATTCAGGAAGGTTCTCATTAAAACTGTATACAAATAAGTAATTGAAACAGATGCTTTTGGTGCCCATTTATATGCCCTTGTTTTTCCCACCACAGGGCACACAGACCCTGCATATCTTTATGTAAGGACTTCCCTGGCTGGCCAGAGCTACATTGTCCCCCTTTGTAGCAACCTAGAAGAGCTGGAGAACTAACAAACCACTAGGTGTGAACCTTAATTGGTGACTCTCATGGGTTGGTGTATAAATACCCCAGCTCCCTCGCCCCTAAATGTGATGACAATGAGACGTGTCATGGAGTTGCCCTAGTGGGATTAAGCTCCCACCACGTACAGTGGTGGCTAGCTTGATGAGGCATTCTTCCTTGTCACAGTCCCCCACTCCATCTCTGATGTTTCCTTTACTTCCCAGATGAATACTTGTTTTTGAATCTTTATTTCAGGGTCTGCTTCTTGGGGAGCCCAAGCTAACAAAATAAAACCATCAACTCTCAAGTATTATTAATGAAGTTGTTTTGTGAACACCTAACTTTCCATCTTCTCCTGGCTTCTGTTCAGAAAGGAGGAGCTGGCAGTCACCTGTGATGCAGTGTGGCTGATATAACAAAAGATCCCTCCTTCCATGTTCTGATACCATGTGTAACATGCTTTGTAAGGGCCTGTCCACAATGAAAGCTTAATTGCTGAATAGTTTCAATGAGTGCCATAAATTAGCTCACAATAGCAGGTATCATCTATCTAGTACTTACTATGCTCCATTCTGTATACTAAGATAGTTTATTTTACTTATAAGACAGGAACTATTATAGTCCTATTTTAAAGATGAAAAAAAGGGAGAGCCTAACTCACGGGAAGCCACACAGCCAGTAAGGGGCAGAGCTGTGCCTAGAGGCAGGACTGCTTGAGTTGGATGCCTACAAGCTTCCATAATCAAGGATCACCATCAGTCACTATTGGGTCAAGATTCTAAGGGACTTGTTTAATGGAGAACAAGGAGAATTCTAAAAACACCAGTGCCTAGGGGATTTTTATCTAAGGCAAATAGGAGGAAAGAAACACTGAAATCCTAGAGACTGGTCTTGGTTTAGGGGAAACACCACAGCGAGTGACCCCTGGGCCCTACTGTTTGTCCCATGACCATCCTGCTGCTCAATCTGATGAGCTCAATCAACAGAGAAATGGACAATAAATAAAAATCAAACTGGAAATCGGTAAAATTTTTGCTATGGGAACTGGCTTATATTTTGGGGTAAAATTAAGTTTGGGTTTGTTTGGGAAGCCAAGTTAAGCAAGAGCTGGCAATGTATACAAGCAGAGTTTGTTCTCTACTGTTGCCTACAAACAACTTCCTAATAATAAAAAGAAAATTAATCATCTGTCAGTAACAGCGAAGTTTCATAACTTCCTGGCATTACTCTGATATGACATTATTAATTTTTCACATGAAATTGTTACCTGAAGACTGAGGGTTTGCTTAAAATTTTGCACTGGGGAAAAAAAGGAGAAGGGAAGAAAGGGAATCCAGTAGAATAAAAACTCTGGAAGAGAAGGACTAACATTCAAGAGTCAAAATAATAATAAAGAATAAGCTCTACACATGGAGTAAAATGTTCCCTACTTAATGGACATTAGGAATAGCATAGTCGACACAGGGTTCTCAGAAGTTAGATAAGAACATGCATTTATAGAATGCCTTCTATGTGTCCAGCCAATTGCTCACATTATTTTACTGAACCATTGTGGGAATCCACTAAAGTCGGTAGGACTAACCATCTTTTATAATAAAGAAAAGGTCACATATCTAAGTGCTAGAGCTGTGTTATTTTTGACTTCTACAAGTTTGTTTTATTTACTCTTCTTTACACTAAACTTTTGCACAGCTGGAGTAAGAATTCATTCCTCCTATACCATCCAGGATCCCAATATGAACAAACTCTACTTTGGTACTAGTCATAGTAAAACTCAAAAAAGGAATTTTCTGTTTCCTTTGAGCAAAGGTACTATTTCAAACAAACTGCCAAACTTGCTCCCGAAGTGAAGGGGTAAGTGAGCAGGTGGAAAAAGTCACCGTGGGCACAGAGAGGCTCCCAACCACTGAAAGGGCAGGGATAAACACCAGGAAGTGCTACCCATATACTCTATGCGTCCAATGATTGTTACAAGAATATAAAGTCATCTGCTATGTTTTCTTTTTTTGTTTGTTTTTTGTATGCATCTTTTTCACTTTACTAGATATTTTTAATTCAGGGGTTTGGGGTGGGCAGAAATTTTTATTTTTTTTAATACTTCCTCTTCTGTAGCCACAGCATCTGGGACAGTGACTTGCATAGAGAATTAGTTTGAAAGACAACTGAACTGTAACATCATGAAAATCCTGCATTGCCTAGAAATTCAGAAACCACCCATATTCATTAGAATTTTAAAAACTCAAGCAGGAGAATACTTTGGCCACTTGCATTTATACACAGATTTCCAGCCTTTGCTAACAATGCGTCCCAATTAACCCAGAACAGAGTACCTCTCTCTAACTAGTTCTACAGTCATAACTTCTTAATAAGATTAACTAAGTCAGCCCTATAAAATATTTCTAAGGTAGTTTTTTTTTTCTCATGGATTAACAGTGGTAAGAGAGTTGCCTACTTATGGTATGAAGCTGTCTCTCCCAATCTGTAGAAGTTTGTTATAAAGACGAAGGCTTTTGTGAATGATTTTGGGGGATAGGATTTAGAAATGAAAGACAAACATAGTTTTACATTTGAGTTAAAATGTATGTGACAAACAGGTGAAAAAATTAATCAAAATTTATTGAAAACTGGATATCAGAAGCAGAGGTTACCCAGACAGCTATGACAACCCAAGGACCTTTTCTCTACTCTCCAAAGGCTGTCTTGGCTTACTAAGTCATTGATTTCACCTTTTTCTTCACCAAGAAGGGAAGATTTATAAAGCGAAGTGAATATACAAGTGAAGTATGTTAGGCTTCCATATATGTCAATATCAGTTAATCCTTGCACTAATCTTGTGAAGTAACACAGTCTATTCTATACATAAGGAAACACAGATCCAAGAAAACAAAGTCATTTGTATAAGATCACAGTCAATAAATGACTCAACAGAAAAAAATCTGTGTCTTTTTCTTGTCCCCCACCCTTATTATTGGACACTTATTTGCTCATGACTTGGGCTATCCGTTAGATTTAGGACTGCAAATGGTGGTTATATACAACCTGATCACAGTTGAAGGACCAAGGATTCAACCATTTGAAGCACATGAATGAATTGACTAAAAATTCTTTTTTGACCTAAATACTCCTCGATATACTTTTGAAACAAAAGTAATTAGACTCTTCTGTGTAGACCATCTCTAATAGTTTCAACATCTCATGTCAAAGAGCTAACATTTGTACTCATTTATATAGAGCTGCACATAGATAAGCATCCCCACAAAGGCACTCACGTGTGTATATGTGAACATGCAATCAATAAATGCCATTATTCCTCAGGCATTAAGCCATCTTAAAATATCTAACTATCCAGAGAAAATTATATTCATGAATCTGAGATCCATGTATTAGTCTGAATTTGCCATCAAACATTACCATCATGCATTCTTAATAAACGTTTTCTGGTGAATAGATGTTGTTAATTCATTCTAAATTTGGGGGAAATGGAAAAGAAGGGCCTTGTGTTTTTATCAGATAACAGAATGCTGATTTGTCATGGAGGAAAGCGTCTCAACAGAAGATCACTTTAGTCTCAAGATGATTATAGGGAAGTGTTTTAGCCATTAAACAGAATGAGTTATGGTATATGCTTATGAAAATATACAGGTAAATCATGATCTCTAGTCAGTGATTTTAAAAATATTGAATGAAGTGATCTTCTAAAAGCATCCTTCCATGCCAAAAAAATAAATGAGCACAATGCACTTTTTATAAAGCAAATATTAAGTATTGAATCTGAACATTCATCACTTACCCTAAAGAAAAGAGAGCATAATTACTCTCAGTGTTATATTATGTTGCCTGCTTTGCAAAAGATCCACCTTAACATTTGTCCCCTTTGGAGTTACTAGTATATTAGTTTCTATTATGCAGAAGCAATATAGCTATTTGCATTTGCATGTGCTTCACAACAGTATTACTAGCTGGTCTGTGTAGAGGATCAGAGAAATTATATTATTATATACTGTTTTCTCTCCTCCTGTCTCCCCCCTGAGGGAAGGATTGAAAAGGAGGCTAAGGATCACATTGATTAATGTCTCAGAAATGACAGGAGGGGATCACAAATAGCCAGTTCTTTAATTAGGCTACCAAACAAGTTCTCTTAGTGTAGAGGTTTCATGAATACTTGAGATGGTTCTGGTATAATTCCTCTGTTCTGTTGTTCCATTTTTAGTGCCAGCAAGTCAGGACATTCAAACAAATTCATATTTGATTCATTAAAGCTTTTAATGCTTATTGCTATACCTCATTGCAAATGAGACCCAGACAATAAATACTGGCAAGAGGTACCAGAGAGTAAAAATTATACCTTTTTAAGTTTTAGTAAAGTTAAAATAGAAACATGGCATTTTAAAGAGTATAACTAAGGGTCACACATAAATAAGACTTTTTTTTTTAACTTGTTTGATCACTACCAGTATTTGATGGCTATCCACAGAAACTCCTAGGTGAAAATCCACACTGATTTGTGTTGGAGAGAATAGAGTTTCTAGAGATAAAAACAAGCAATTTACTTTCTCTTTTTTAAAATTTATTTATTTATTTTTGGCTGCTTTGGGTCTTGGTTGCTGCACGCAGTCTTTCTCTAGTTGTGGTGAGCGGGGGCTACTCTTCATTGCAGTGCGTGTGCTTCTCATTGCCGTGGCTTCTCTTGTGGAGCATGGGCTCTAGGCACGCAGGCTTCAGTAGTTGTGGCTCACAGGCTCTACAGCGCAGGCTCAGTAGTTGTGGCGCACGGGCTTAGTTGCTCTGTAGCACGTGGGATCTTCCTGGACCAGGGCTCAAACCCGTGTTCCCTGCATTGGCAGGCAGATTCTTAACCACTGAACCACCAGGGAAGTCCCAAGCCATTTACTTTCAATAGGTGTCTTTTCCATTAGATTTAACTCTAGGGCAGAAGTATGAGTCTCTGTCAGAGAAACCAGACCAGAAATAAAAATTTAACCTGGCACTTATCCTTCTTACATGACAGATGAAAGGAGACTCTCCTTTCATCACAAGTGACACAAGTTCTTGATACTTAAATCACAAGTGTCAAGAATTCAGCCATTTTGTTTGGTTTTGTTTTTCTCCTTTTGGGTATTTCTGCAGGACTTCTAGACTTTTCTTCCCTAGATGAGTAGAAATAAAGAACCCACTAAATAAATGGTTGGCTATTATAAAGAACTGCTTGATTGGTGTTGCCAGAAACCCACAAACAAGTCATGAGAAGTAACAAGGGCAGGTGTGATTATTTCTTAATAGGAGAGCAGATAGAGAGGTCACCTTCGAGCTGTATTTTGGGCTGATCTTACAAGGCGAGAAAGTCATTCCTCAGGTCAAGTGCAGGTGTTTTGGGAGGAGGTACAGAACCCCTAACCATCTGGTCCATTTTCTTCTTGGTGCTTTTGTGACCTAGAAGACTCAGTCTAAATACAAGAGAAAACTTTTGCTCTGCACAACACTTACAAGAACTTATGTGTCAAGATTAATGTTTTATTGTCTCATGTTTTGATGGAAGTGTCAACACAAGACTTTGATGTCAAAATATGATTGGCTTATTTGTGTAATGTCTCTTCCTGCCTGCAATTCTGTAGAGTTAAACTTGACTTTCAAACCACAAGATAACAGAACGCCCTCTGGTAGACTGTATTTTCTGCTACCCAATCCTCTACACATATACAAACCTTGCTAAACATTGCACATGAAGAACACAGAAACCCTTTAAAGTAGATGCAAATTCTGAAACTTAAAAAAATATATATTCCCATTCTTTTGGATTGAGAAATGAGAGAGATGTTTAATTTAATGAGTTACAGTGACATAAAAATACCTAAAAGAACATCATTTTCTAGTCAATGTGCATGTGTTAAAATTAGCCCAGATAATCAAACTGTAGCAAAGAGGCAGAAAAATATACACAGAAGTTTAATGACAGGGCACAAAAGTCAAAGTGCTTAGATGAAACAAAAACACAAAATTCAAATACTGGTATGGAAAGTACAGAAATTGAAAGAGGATTCTGGGCTTCTAACATTTCTGATCAGGATAGCACTAACTAGTAGCAATGACTTTCAAAACTTTTTGGCGATGTGAATAGAGATGATTTGGTACTTGAGTATTGTAAAAAATGAGCCATAAATATATATAATCAATTTCAAAGATAGAGCAAACAAACAAAAAAATCAATTCATTAAAGATTCCTAGGAGGGCCTCCCTGGTGGCGCAGTGGTTGAGAGTCCGCCTGCCGATGCAGGGGATACGGGTTCGTGCCCCGGTCTGGGAGGATCCCATATGCCGCGGAGCGGCTGGGCCCGTGAGCCATGGCCGCTGGGCCTGCGCATCCGGAGCCTGTGCCCCGCAACGGGAGAGGCCACAACAGTGAAAGGCCCGCATACCGCAAAAAGAAAAAAAAAAAAAAAAAAAAAAAAGATTCCTAGGAGGTGAAAGGCAATTTGAATCAAAATTTATAAAAACAAAATGAACAAAATAAAAAAAATCATGTTATTTTACTTTCCCTTAAATATCTCTACTAATATCTTATAAATATATCACTTATATTGTTCTCTATATAGTGAGAGACATGAAAAATAAAATTTATACTCCCAAAATGCACCATAAAGTCAACATCTTAAGCAATGTGTCATTTCTTTTGGGTAGCTAGCAGCTAGATTGTCAAAGAAGCAGTCATCTTGTACCACCACTTCCCTTTAAAGAGATTCTTATAAACATGTAAAATGTGCATGCAAAGATTGCTCTGTAATAAAAGTGATTTTCTGTCTCTTTCTTGGTCTAATAACCCAGAAAATAAAATCATTTGCATAGTGTTTCCTGACAAGGTAGGCAATCAAGTTAATCAGGATGTGTAAACAAACTCTATTGAGGGCTCCATTTTGCCAGTGTAGGATAGACCTTGTATATATTCCACCCTGCTTCCCTGGTAAAACTTCCCTAATGAAATGTTGTAAAACTCATAAACCATCAATTCTCACCATATGAGTAAAATTAAACCCCTGAGGATATCTACTGCTTTTTTTTATTAGCCCAATTTTGAATACTCAAAATGTATGGGTCATAAAATTAAGCTTAAGGCTATGTTTTCACATAAGTTAATTTGTGTATTTTAAAACCATTAAAAAAAGAATCCTAAATAATTTCCACCTAAATTCTTCTCTGTAGTCACGGAGAGCACAGAAGCAATGACAGAAACAAGATGTCGGTTCTCCTTCAAAATTACGCATTTTGCTGTAAGACAAGAAGAATATCCAAGGGGAATTCTAATATATACGTTTAAATAACTAAAGCAATTCATCCTTTAGAAAAATATTCCTTTAACAAACTCACAAACTCTAAGAGAGACAGGAAACCAATATAAATAAAACCCAAAAGATCAGCTCTAGGAATTTTGGTATAGGGTTCATAGACCACAGAGCTGTGAGTCTGTCCCATGTAAAGACTGAACCAGGATCTCCTCTTCACAAATTCTCAGTTCTCTGATTTCCCTTTAAGGAGCAGATCTTCCTATACTTCATCGAGAAACATCCTGTGACTTCCTGTGCCTGACTTGACTATCTCCATTAATCCATATGGAAAAATGTAAATATATCAAACTAAAGATTAAATTTAAAATGTGGAAACATGTACTCTTCCAGAGTGTAAGCAGCCTTTTAAAGCATTACAATTTGAAGACAGGAAGATGTCTCCTCTGTCCTCTTCCAAACTGACAAAAGAACTCTTATCAACAGGAATGCATTATGTCCTTCACTGCAGTAAGAATTTTAGGAAACTACCAAAGAAGTAAATGATTTCTCCATCCTCAAGAAAATGGGGAAATGAAATGAATTCATATGAAATCATTGGAAGACTATTCATTGTTTGAGAATGTGGTACTGCCTAAGTATAATGGGAGATGGGAGAAGAAAAGAAAAAAAACGCAAAGAAAAACAAAAGCAAAACAAACAAAAAACAAGTGAAGCCTGAAGAAACCATCTTATTAAATGGAAAGATGGTCCTTGTTCTGGGAAAAGCACTGCATAGCAACAGTGGAGCTGAGTGAAAACCAAATCCATTTGGATGTTCCATGAAACTGACTGTACTTATTTTTTCTACTCCACGCAGTTTTCTCAAGTACCATTAAATAGTAATGTGACTGTTGTCTTTTCTGGCAAGAAAATATTAAAACACCTTTAATTTGGAAATGTTCTAATATGCGTAATTACTAATCAACATTCTACAGACTTGACTTCAGTTCATGGAGCTAATAATCCCTTCAAGGCTGGTTGTCACCACAATTAAAAAGGTAGCATATCATTTTATCATCTTTCACAACTTATTTCTAGCAAATTACAGTTGTGAAAAATTGGTATTTTTTTCCTGCAGCCCAAAAAATGGGAATGCAAAGTTTGATAGCCTCATTTTTTTCCCTCAAATCCCTTATAATGTTTTACATTTAAAAAGTATTCTTCCAAAGCATTTGTGTCTAATTGTCAGTTGTTATTTATTGTTTATTTCTCAAAAAATAATTAGCTCAGTGCCTTCATAATGAAGTAAAATGGGGATTAAATTGAGACACTTCATGTCACATGGGAAACAGACATTCTTTGCTCTACAAATCTGAACTAAATGTCTCTATGTTGAAAGAAAAAGAATTCCTGTAGATAATAATGTTCAAATGCCTAGATGACTTTGTCAAATCTCACTAAATAACATAATACATATTGCCTATGGACTGGATTCTTTAAAGATTCTACCCTTTTGATTACTTGCAGATGATTGTATGGCTTTACATATCAGGGAAATGAGATACATTCTGAAGGGACTGAATTAAACAGAAAGCTAGCTGTTCTGGGGACTTAGAAAAATCCCTTTATGTTTGGTGGCTTTTAAAATCACTTATATTATCTGTAACCATGTCCTCAATTGATGCAATGTATAAGATTCTGCATAAAGGTATAAGTGAGACCTAAAAAGGAAAAGAAAAAAATCAGACTCAAGAAGAAGCCATGCATAAAGAAAATCCACAAAATATGCTGCACTTTCAAAACGTATGACCTCATTCTTTCCTAGTACTACACGGAATGCAAAACAAAACCGATGACATATATTAGTAGAGGGGAACACCTAGGCAGAGCCTGCCATTTTATCTCAGAGAAGGAAATATAATAGCCAGGTTTACTAAGGACAGCAGGCCCCTACTCCTTAAACAAAAGAATGAGTCAATTTCTCCTAAACCCTAGAATTTTGTTGCACACAGAAATTGAAGAAAAAATAAAGAAATGGAAGAAAAAAGTAAATAATAAACATTACAAATTAAGCTGCTTAAAGTTACACCCTATTATTTTGGAGTCTGTATGTACCAAGAAGGCTGTGTAAAATAAAAGGAAGGTATATGTACTAATGTAAGCAATCATGTTTTTACATTTAATTTGTTATCTATTCTTTTTCATATTTTTACTTAAAATATTAGAATTGTCCATAATATTCTATCCAAGAATAGATATGTATACCAGCCCACTCACAGACACAAGGAACTTGCAAAGATGGAATGAAATATTTCTTGATATGGAGGGACTCAAGGAAATATTTTCATTGGGAGACATGCAAACAACTGGATTAAAACGTGCTCTTTAGGGACTTCCCTGGTGGTGCAGTGGTTGAGAGTCCGCCTGCTGATGCAGGGGACGCGGGTTCTGCCCCGGTCCAGGAGGATCCCACATGCTGCGGAGCGGCTGGGCCCGTGAGCCATGGCCGCTGAGCCTGTGTGTCCGGAGCCTGTGCTCCACGGCGGGAGAGGCCACAGCAGTGAGGGGCCCGCGTACCGCAAAAAAAAAAAAAAGTGCTCTTTAAAGTAACAGAAATATAGTCAAGATGGGCAAATGAGAGCTCAAAGGAAAAATCTCTTTTGTCTGCCTAAGTACCCAGAGAAAGGCTTGGGATGAGAGCCCTCCTGAATATGTACTAAGTCCCAGTTGGTGATCACCTTTCAGATCTGCCTATCTGAGGGCAAGAGTGCTTGCCATGGCATAGTGCCTGCCTCCAGCTCCAAATGAAGCTCCAAGCAGGGACAGCAATGCCACCCAGTTCAAAGTTGGGACCACTAAACCCCTTTGGAAGGACTATCAGTAAAGTACATCGGACGGAAAACCCACATTAGAAGTCTTCCTGAGTCACCCAGCTGCAGAAGTGGGGTGATGGTGATGGTGCTAGTGGTGCAGGTGGGGGTGAAGTGGGGGTAACCGTGCCCACTGAAGACTGCCAGGAAAGGTCACTGGAGTCCTTATCAAAATGAAGATGCAGGCAAGACTTAGGTAAGTCTTAAAATAATGCATAAAACCTCTTAAAAAGACCTCACTTAAGGAACCTAAATTTTTCCTGGTCATTATGCCTGCTTGTTCAAGATCCAGCCCTGTGGTTCATGCCTGTTTTTGTGAACTATTTCTTTCTAAATATATGTATATACCTCTTGCTCTGTCTCCTCATCTGTCTATTTCCATGACTGAGATGGCTAAAATAATGGCTAAAGAATGGTTGCAGCTAATGCTGTTTCCTTTTTTAGAGAATAGAATAAAAAAAAACCTGGGTTTTGTTTGTGTGAACTCCCATGGGGGTGGGGAAAGTAAACTTGGAATAGAGTTTAAGTAGTTGAGTATTTTATCAACTGTATAGAAGAAAAACAACAGAAAAACTCATATCAAACATATTAAAACTTCCTTTACAAAAAAATGCCAGAAGTTGTTTTTACCACCGAAAGATATAAACAGTTAGATGAACACATATACACACACGCAATAAAAGAAAAACCAAAGTCTAAGAAAATAAAACTTGCAAAATAAATGAAAGAGAATTGTATTTGGTTTTATCAGGAAACAGTAAGAAAAAGAACTGTTATTCCTCAAAGTACATAAAAACCAGCCTACTTACCTCATTGTGTGTGTGTGTGTGTGTGTGTGTGTGTGTGTGTGTAATGAACCTTGAATTTTAGCTGTTCAAATTTTGGTCCACAGCTGTACCTCTCTAAATTTTTCTGATATCCTCTGATATCAGAAGCCATGTAGGATAATGACATTCAAATTCTGTATAACAAGCAATATTTTAAAAAGTTACCCTATGATAATAAAAATAGAAGGGAGAAATCATATGTGAAAAGAATCTAATATCCCAGAATTTATGAGAAAAACTTTTGTTCAAAGTGCCTTTATCTAATAATAGAAGACAGAAAGCTAACAATGCATTCCAGGAAAAATGGCCATCCTACAACTCTCTAATGTAATTTTATACATAGTTAAAGAAATCTACTAGAAGTGACCTTTTACCAGGCAGTTAGTTTTATTTGATTCTATAATGCTTTAACCATGTGATGAAACTTATCATACAGCTACTCACAAAAATACATTGATATACCTCACTTCACAGAGCTGTATGTTTTTGAAAAACTCTATTTTAAAACATTAAAGTGCATTCTAATATGGCACTTGAAATTCTTCAAGGTGTCAAGAAAACAGAATATCAAAAGTCAAAATTTAAACACTGGGACTCATCTTCTAGGAATGAGGATTGCATTTATTTTATTTTATTTTTGAGTTTTACTTTGCAGACTACCCAGCAGAGCACCCTACTATTAGAATGTTTGCCTGCCATGTTACTAAGTGTATCTTTGAACGCATTGAGAAAATTCTATGTTGTGCACTATTCAAAAGAGAAAATGAACCATACTTTGACCATGTTGATGTGGATAATTAACTGGCTTCTCATAAGAATATACTATGTGGCTCCTTTTGTTTATTACACTATTCACACCTTTCCTGGAGCAAAGAGTCCTCCGCTTACAGAGCCACTTATATCTAGAGAGGAACAAATAGTCTCCATCTGTGATAGACAAGGAAACTGTCAAGCCAGCAGCTCTGGGGATAGTCATTTTCCAGAACTGCTTAGTCATCCCTGTCTAGCCCTGGGATGCCCACGTATCAGCTGCTGAGAAGCCATATCATGAAATGTTAATTTGGCTCTTAAAGATAACATGCTTTTAAGAAGTGATAAGAAAGAAAAGTTGAGCTGGGTTCAGACAGACTGTCTCTGTTCCCAAGTTCTGAAAATGCACTCCCAGAAATATTTTCTGTAGCCTTATCATCAGCAGCATTCCTCAGCAATCCTGATGAAATAAGAATGTTCTCCCTTCAAGGAGGTGGGGTGTCTGTGTGTTTCCCTGCCTGTGTATTTCTGGTCAGGCGTTCACAGGAGACTTGGTAAGAAAACCTACCCTCCAGGCATGCCCCTTAAACTTCACACCTTGCTAAAATGGTTCTTTTAACTTTGCTCTCATCTGAGCCCTCCCTCCCCAGCCCCACATCCCTTCCCCTCTGCTGTTGTTCAGTTTGGTAGTGCACTATGGATGTAATCTTTATGAGACCTGCCATTCAACATAAACTCACACTCTGTCTCAGCATCCTCCCTTCTCTCATCTATCCCCCTTGGAAAAAGGTGATAACCTTTGTTTTCGAAAGTACTACTGACTTACGTGGGTGTATTTGCTTTGAAAATTGAGTCTTCAAAAAATGCTTCTGAGCCAAGCAACTCACATGTGGGGAACACTGCAGTGAAGAGGGAGAGCACGGAGGCTACGAGCAACAAAACACATTGTCTTGACATCTGCTGAGGTGTTATAAATAAAGCTGGCGAGTAAAAAGACGAAAGCAAAGCTGGATTCCTCACCTTACTTTCCTGACCCCCATGCACAAAGAATAATCTTGACTGGCCCCATATCTATTTGCTTCTTAGAGAAAAGCAGAAAAGTTGAACTGGGCATTATGATCCCACAGTAGCAGTGATTCAAATAGTTCACTACTTAGAATTTTATGCTTTGCATGAGAAGGGTGACTCCTGGAGTATATCATCAGCCTTAAGGCAAATAGTGACACATTTTCATGCTTAGAATGATAGAACACATCGGTCCCTGCCTTTCACTCTTGCTTTTTCCCCTGCCTTGTTTGTTTTTTTGGCTGCACCCCAGGGCTTATGGGATCTTAATTCCCCAACCAGGGATCAAACCCAGCAGTGAGAACTCAGAGTCTTAACCCCTAGACCGCCAGGGAATTCCCCCTGCCTTGTATTTTTAAACCCGATTTAGACATCCTGTTTGTGGGTAGAACTGTTTCAAAGCAACACTGATTATTTTAATAAGATACAAATATGAACTAGGACAGATGTTTTAGACTGGCATTCAGTGTCCTTCTGCCCTTTTCAGTTGCCTGGTTCAATCTAGACATGTTTTCGGATGGTTACACGGAATAGACCAGGAGCTCACACAAGTCTAGTATGTAAAAGGGATAACACACCTGCTGTTGCTTCCCAGCCCCAGCTTCTACCTGTGAGAGGCAGCACTAAGCAATTGTGGTACTTTCTCACTAAGTATAGACAGAGCCTCAGGATCCTTCCTAACACAGCACTCCCAGCAACCAGCAGTCATTAACAATGAACCAGAATTGGTTTAAAAAATAACATCAGATTGCCTTCCTGAATCTGGCCATCCTTCCTGAGGAGCAATGAGCATGGAGAAAGTTGTGGATCAATTAGCATGAGTTTATTTACTTTTACTGGAGGTGGCTGGTGAGGGGAGGAAGCTGAATAAAGTTAACATGTATCTTGGCATTCTTCTATTAATTCAGATGAACATTAGAAAATTAAACCATGAGCTAAGTGTAGGATATGTAGGATGGCAATTAGACTGAGTAGCATGTTATTTTCATTAAGTAAGAGAGTAGAGAAAGATAGCAGAGAAGATATACACGTCAGCCCCCAGAGTTTCCATGTGAAGCCCTACGGGAGCCTCATTAAATTAAGAAAAGTGTCAGAGGTCTAGCAATATGTATACATCAATTCAGAACACATACATTAATTAATTTTTAGGGTAGTGAGCCATATTCTATATGTGGATAGGATTTGGATTACACAGATGGATACGTTTGGCAAAACACTTTGAATGACATACTTAAGGTCAGTGTATTTCATTTTATGAAAGTTTCACCCCAAAACCAATAAAACAAGTATTGAACTCTAGTTAATGACATGCATGCCGAGCATTTAGAAATAAAGTGTACTGCTGTCTGCAACTGATGTCTTATTGAAAAACATAAGATAGATTGATGACTGAATAGGGGGATGAGTAAAGCAAGTTCAGTAAAAGATACATTGTAGAATCTAGAATAGTGAGTTCACTATAAGCTGATTTCCATTTTTCCATATGTTTGAACATTTTCATAATAAAATGTTGGCGAAAAACTACAACACATACCTTATCTTATTCTGAATAGTGTGCAATCTAGCTGTCCTTTCTCCTGTTTCTTTCTGATTAGAAGCAAGAAACAGCCCAGTCTGCACAAGATGCGATTACATGGAATGATGTGTTACTGAAATGTCTTGACTGTCTACATAAAGAAGAATTTGGATGTACCCACGTAACTCTAGCCAGGGGAGAAGAAGACACACAATTTTACTTAGACTCTGCTATCCTCATCACACCTAGAGCAATGGAAGTGGTCCACTACACTGCATCCTAATCCAGCATTTTCAATAGGCAAAGCATCACTGAAATGCAAATTTCCCACCTTGATTAGAACATCGCCAAGCTTTTCTGTTCATCTTTTTCTCAGAGTGAGCATTGATGGTGACTTGGCAAACCATGGTTGATAAACTGCTGCTCTGTCAAACCTAGCCTGGAGATTTCAGGGTCTAAAAGATGGACATCACGGGGCACAAAGTATTCAGAGCTCGGGCTTGTGTAAAACTAGTGCAAAGAGCTCAGTGAAAACCTATCACCACTGGTAGAATGGAGGGGGCAACAAAAATGGTCCTTCACCAGCAGTGGCCATCATCAAATTTACATGAAATGTCTTCCAATTCTCAATCACACTTCTCCCCAGTTTAGTGGTTTGAGGGCAGCTGGACATGGCATGCTAAAACAGGGCATTTTTTAACAAACAGAATCAAGAACAGGATGTTTAACCTATTCTATTAATTCTCATAGCAATGTGTACGCTAATATGCCTGGCAATAATTTATAACCCTTGACCGAAAAAAGATATTGCTATCTTTTTTCCCCCACTTGTTCTAGTCTAGTTTTGGGAACTACAAGTCCCAAGGAACAGGATGATACTGAGATAATACAGCTAATGAGAATAAGTGGGCACACTGCAATATGCTTCAAAGGGTCACTGCTCAGTCTATGATTCCATACTTTTTAATTTCTTTGTACAAGCAGGGAACTGAAAAATAGGAAAATCCATTTGGCTGGTCTGAGCTACAAATTAAATCCTTGATTAAATTTAGGCAATTATATCTCCAGGTTATTTCCACTTAAACATTTTAAATACATTTGAATAAGCTTCTTAATCATGATCTTGGCAATCTATCATATGGAAAAATGGACTCTAAGAAATACTATTAAAACATTAGCTGACAAATAAAACAATGTAAGGATCCTGCAAAGAAATACTTTACCCTGCTTTTGACTTGTTTGCATGTGGGCATGTGTTGCCAAGAGGTGGAAAATAAACACAAGAAGCTCATGTGGGTTCTTAACCAGTAAAAAGCAATCAAATTCAGTCATTCTCAAATTTGATCATGTATAAAAATCACCCAAAGGGCTTGTGAAAACACCGAATCCTGGGACTCGAACCCTAGAGACACTGATTGAGCAGGTCTGGGCGGTGCCCGTGAATCTGCACTTCTCACCAGCTCCCAAGCAATGCTGATGCTGTGAGCACAGGACCACTTGGAGCAGAGCTTAATGTGTGCAAGCACAGTGAAGTGGCTGTCAGAAAGTTCAGGAAATACCATAAGGTAACCATAAATCATGTGTCCAGCTTTTAAAGATATCCAGAAAGGTGACTTCATCATCCCACCCAAAAGTCAATGGCTAAGAGCTCCTGTGGAGGGTCAGGTCGCAATAAAATGGAGAGGCAGGTGGGCCCCCAGACTCCCCTAGGAGGTAATGTAAATTTCTTCCCACTTGAAGAACCCAGTATCTTATTGCCTCTCCAGTAGCCATTCCCAGTCTCCCCATATCCCAAGGGGGTGGTCCCTCCCTACAAGGAAGCCTAACCTTGCTTTCACTGTCTGGAGATTATCATCATGCAACTAAAATCAATTTTCATCTGCCCCATTATCACTGGAGACAAAGAATCTCAGTTGGCTATTAATCTCACCTGTATCACAAGTGGTAGAGTATGAAATCTCCCCGCTGACTTTCTTCTCCAAGGAAAATCCTATTAGCTTCTTTAGTGTTTGGTAAAAGAATGGCTTCCTAACCCCTAGTGATATTTATAACTCGCCTTTGAATCCTCTCAAAATTGATTGCATCCAAGTACTTGAAAGTCAAGTTTCAATGTGATTTTTTTTTTTTTTTTTTTTGCGTTACGTGGGCCTCTCACTGCTGTGGCCTCTCCCGTTGCGGAGCACAGGCTCCGGACGTGCAGGCTCAGTGGCCATGGCTCATAGGCCCAGCCGCTCCGCGGCATGTGGGATCCTCCCGGACCAGGGCACGAACCCGCGTCCCCTGCATCGGCAGGCGGACTCTCAACCACTGCGCCACCAGGGAAGCCCTCAATGTGATATATTTTTAAAAACCTTTCTCTCTACCTCTCTCCCACCATCCCCAATCCAACAGAATACTTTCTACCAACCAGAGCTGTAATGCATATTTTGGCAGGGGATGAAGAACAGGAAAAGAGAACTTCCAAATAGTCCTAAAAAGAGCTGAGCACACTGGAAGGATTGCTGTCTGGTCCTGCATGGATGGATCTTACTTTCTATAGCCTGATGGCTGCTTTTCAATAAATATGATAATAGTAGCTTGCACTTCTATTTATAGTGGGTATACAGGTAACTTCCTCATAACTTCAAGTAGGTTGCTTATTTAATCCGCAAGACAACCTTGTAAGGAAGCAGAGATTTAGAGAGTTTTGGTTGTCTAATGGGGGCCACAGAGCTGGTGTGTGACAGACAGAGCCCTGGTTCAACCTGGGCCTGACTCCCACTATGGGGCTGGGTTATTCCCCATACTAACCCAAAAGTATGACAACTCTTACAGGATTACCCTTCATTAGATCGAATTTTCAGGAAAACCATCCCAGACAGCCTGTAGAAAAATAAGCATCTTTTCCAGAAAACCCAATGAAATGAAAATAATAAGAAAAATCTGAGAAGCTGAGGCTATACAACAAGACTGGGAAAATACTAAAACTCCAGACAGCAGATGTTGAGGTATATCTGCCAAATACAGAGAAATTTGGAATGAGAAGTGGAGTAGGTATTTCCGAAAACCAACTCACAGATCTGTGGGAAAGGCTTTGGGGAAATCCACCTAACAAAAATATTCAAGGTTGAACTAAATGTTTCTAAAAAACTAATAAAGACTTTCATAAACCTACATCAAAATGGAATATCACATTTTAGGAAAAATTTGTTACAAAACAAGCAATAACAAATGAATTTCAGGGGCAGAAAGAATCCTTGAGGCATCCATACTGAAAAAGAAATTTAGCTATCAGGTAGCAAATCAGGATTACTTTAGCCAACACCAATATTGGAAAAAAAAACAAACAACAAAGCAAACGAAAACAAAACAAAGAATTGCAGTGCAATGAGTTTTGAAGGGGGAAAGTGACATGAATTTTATACCCTATGTATCGGTGTCATTTACATATGAATGTAAAATATAGACATGCTGATATATGCACAGATATTGTACTATAACACTCACAATGGCTTCTCTAAAAACTACCAGTTTATGAAATTCAGAAAATTGTGATATAAATAAAAATGAAAATTCAAGAATTGCATAGCCATATTATAAAATGATTGAAAATGAATACTGATTTTGTTTAAATGCAGACCTAAAGTTGAATAATTTTAATTATGTTATGTAACAAAATGTAAACATTATGAAGCTGGATATAAAAACAGTAATATGAATAAACAAATTTGGAAACTGGAGAAGAGAGGTAACAGCTAGAAAAGTAAGTTTGCTAATTTTTCAACTCTCTAAATAACAAATGTATCTTTATTATTTAATTTTAAAAAGCAATGTATAGAAGAGTTAAAAAAAACTTACAAATGATCAGAATAAGCAAGAATAACAACAAAAATTTTAAAAAATACATAATACAAAGTACAAAATATATCAAACAAAGGCTTTTAAAAACAGGAAACATAAGCATGAAGACATGCATAAAAATTGAGATGTTCTATTGAAAAACAACATCCTGGAGTAGAACTTTACTAAATAAAATGAGTTTCATATATGATGTAGGTAGAAGGAGAGATGAATTCAGGCCTCTTTTTTTTTTAACATCTTTATTGGAGTATAATTGCTTTACAATGGTGTGTTAGTTTCTGCTGTATAACAAAGTGAATCAGCTATACATAAACGTATATACCCATATCTTCCCCATCTTGCGAATCCCTCCCACCCCTCTAGGTGGACACAAAGCACTGAGCTGATCTCCAGGTGCTATGTGGCTGCTTCCCACTAGCTATCTATTTTACATTTGGTAGTGTGTGTATGTGTATATGTTCCTACCACTCTCTCACTTTGTCCCATTTGACCCTTCCCCCTCCCCGTGTCCTCAAGTCCATTCTCTAAGTCTGCAACTTTATTCCTGTCCTGCCCCTAGGTTCTTCAGAACCGTTTTTTTTTTTTTTAGATTCCATATATATGTGTTAGCATATGGTTTTTGTTTTTCTCTTACTGACTTCACTCTGTATGACACAGCCTATTTGTAGTGAGGTGTATGAGGTCCA
Source organism: Mesoplodon bidens (assembly GCF_964165515.1). Classification (NCBI taxonomy): domain Eukaryota; kingdom Metazoa; phylum Chordata; class Mammalia; order Artiodactyla; family Ziphiidae; genus Mesoplodon; species Mesoplodon bidens. Next base: position 55,038,984 of record NC_138172.1, read on the forward strand.
TCCATCTCACTATAAATAACTCACTTTTGTTTCTTTTTATGGCTGAGTAATATTCCATTGTATATATGTGCCACATCTTCTTTATCCATTCATCTGTCAATGGACACTTAGGTTGCTTCCATGTCCTGGCTATTGTAAATAGACTGCAATGAACATTGTGGTACATGACTTTTGTTGAATTATGGTTTTCTCAGGGTTTATGCCCAGTAATGGGATTGCTGGGTCATATGGTACTTCTACTTTCAGTTTTTTAAGGAGCCTCCATACTGTTCCCCATAGTGGTTGTATCAATTTACATTCCTACCAACAGTGCAAGAGGGTTCCCTTTTCTCCACACCCTCTCCAGTATTTACTGTTTGTAGATTTTTTCATGATGGCCATTGTGACTGGTGTGAGGTGATACCTCACTGTAGTTTTGATTTGCATTTATGTAATGATTAGTGATGTTGAGCATTCTTTCATGTGTTTGTTGGCAATCTGTATATCTTCGTTGGAGAAATGTCTATTTAGATCTTCTGCCCATTATTGGATTGGGCTGTTTCTTTTTTTGATATTGAGCTGCATGAGATGCTTGTGTATTTCAGAGATTAATCATGTGTCACTTGCTTTGTTTGCAAATATTTTCTCCCATTCTGAGGGTTGTCTTATCGTCTTGTTTATAGATCCCTTTGTTGTGCAAAAGCTTTTAAGTTTCATTAGGTCCCATGTGTTTATTTTTGTCTTTATTTCTTTATTTCTCTAGGAGGTGGGTCAAAAAAGATCTTGCTTTGATGTATGCCATAGAGTGTTCTGCCTATATTTTCCTCAAAGAGTTTTATAGTGTCTGGCCTTACATTTAAGTCTTTAATTCATTTTGAGTTTATTTTTGTGTATGGTGTTCAGGAGTGTTCTCATTTCATTCTTTTAAATGTAACTGCCCAGTATTCCCAGCACCACTTACTGAAGAGGCTGTCTTTTCTCCATTGTATATTCTTGCCTCCTTTATCAAAAGTAAGGTGACCATATGTGCGTGGGTTTACCTCTGGGCTTTCTATCCTGTTCCAGGGATCTATATTTCTGTTTTTGTGCCAGTACCACACTGTCTTGATTACTATAGCTCTGTAGTACAGTCTGAAGTCCGGGAGCCTGATTCCTCCAGCTCCATTTTTCGTTCTCAAGATTGCTTTGGCTATTCGGGGTCTTTTGTGTTTCCATACAAATTGTGAAATTTTTTGTCCTAGTTCTGTGAAAAATGCCAGTGGTAGTTTGTTAGGGATTGAAATAAACCTGTGGATTGCTTGGGTAGTTCAGTCTTTTTCACAATGTTGATTCTTCCAGTCCAAGAACATGGTATATCTCTCCATCTGTTTGTATCATCTTTAATTTCTTTCTTCAGTGTCATATGGTTTTCTGCATACAGTTCTTTTGTCTCTGTAGGTAGGTTTATTCCCAGGTATTTTATTCTTTTTGTTGCAATGGTAAATGGGAGTGTTTCCTTATTTTCTCTTTCAGATTTTTCATCATTAGTATATAGGAATGCCAGAGATTTCTGTGCATTAATTTTGTATCCTGCTACTTTACCAAATTCATTGATTAGCTCTAGTAATTTTCTGGTAGCATCTTTAGGATTCTCTATGTATAGTATCATGTCATCTACAAACACTGACAGCTTTACTTCTTCTTTTCCAATTTGGATTCCTTTTATTTCTTTTTCTCCTCTGATTGCTGTGCTAAAACTTCCAAAACTGTGTTGAATAATTCTGGTGCAAGTGGACAACCTTGTCTTGTTCATGATCGTAGAGGAAACAGTTTCAGTTTTTAACCATTGAGAATGCTGTTGGCTGTAGGTTTGTCATATATAGCCTTTATTATGTTAAGTTCCCTCTATGCCTACTTTCTGGAGGGTTTTTATAATAAAAGGGTGTTGAATTCTGTCAAAAGCTTTTTCTGCAGCTATTGAGATGATCATATTGAGATGATCATGGTTTTTCTCCTTCAATTTGTTAATACGTTTTATCACATTGATTGATTTGCGTATATTGAAGAATCCTTGCAGTCCTGGAATAAACCCCACTTGATCATGGTGCATGATCCTTTTAATGTACTGTTGGATTCTGTTTGCTAGTATTTTGTTGAGGATTTTTGCATCTATATTCATCAGTGATATTGGCCTATAGTTTTCTTTCTCTGTGACATCTTTGTCTGGTTTTGGTATCAGCATGATGGTGGCCTCGTAGAATGAGTTTGGGAGTGTTCCTCCCTCTGCTATATTTTGGAAGAGTTTGAGAAGGATAGATGTTAACTGTTCTCTAAATGTTTGATAGAATTCGCCTGTGAAGCCATCTGGTCCTGGGCTTTTATTTGCTGGAAGGTTTTAAATCACAGTTTCAATTTCAGTGCTTCTGATGGGTCTTTTTATATTTTGTATTACTTCCTGGTTCAGTCTCAGAAGGTTGTGCTTTTCTAAGAATTTGTCCGTTTCTTCCAGGTTGTCCAATTTATTGGCATATAGTTGCTTGTAGTAATCTCTCATGATCCTTTGTATTTCTGCAGTGTCAGTTGTTACTTCTCCTTTTTCATTTCTAATTCTATTGATTTGAGTCTTCTCCCTTTTTTTCCTGATCAGTCTGGCTAATGGTTTATCAATTTTGTTTATCTTGTCAAACAAGATAAAGAATCAGCTTTTACTTTTAGTGATCTTTGCTATTGTTTCCTTCATTTCTTTTTCATTTATTTCTGATCTGATCTTTATGATTTCTTTCCTTCTGCTAACTTTGGGTTTTTTTTAATCTTCTTTCTCTAATTGCTTTAGGTGTAGGGTTAGGTTGTTTATTTGAGATGTTTCTTATTTCTTGAGATACAACTGTATTGCTAAAAACTTCCCTCTTAGAACTGTTTTTGCTGCATCCCATAGGTTTTGGGTCATCATGTTTTCATTGTCATTTGCTTCTAGGTATTTTTTGATTTCCTCTTTGATTTCTTCAGTGATCTCCTGGTTACTTAGTAGTGAATTGTTTAGCCTCCATGTGTTTGTATTTTTTACAGATTTTTTCCTGTAATAGGTATCTAGTCTCATAGCCTTGTGGTTGGAAAAGGAACTTGATATGATTTCAATTCTCATAAATTTACCAAGGCTTGATTTGTGACCCAAGATATGATCTATCCTGGAGAATGTTCTATGAGCACTTGAGAAGAAAGTGTATTCTGTTATTTTTGGATGGAACATCCTATAAATATCAATTATATTTGATATAAATATCAAATATCTTGTTTAATGTATCATTTAAAGCTTGTGTTTCCTTATTTATTTTCATTTTTGCTGATATGTCCATTGGTGAAAGTGGGTTGTTAAAGTCCCCTAGTATGATTGTGTTACTGTCGATTTCCCCTTTTATGGCTGTTAGCATTTGCCTTATGTATTGAGGTGCTCCTATGGTGGATGCATAAATATTTACAATTATTTTATCTTCTTCTTGGATTGATCCCTGATCATTATGTAGTGTCCTTCTTTGTCTCTTGTAATAGTCTTTATTTTAAAGTCTATTTTTCCTGATATGAGAATTGCTACTGCAGCTTTTGTTTGATTTCCATTTGCATGGAATATCTTTTTCCATCCCCTCACTTTCAGTTTGTATGTGTCCCTAAGTCTGAAGTAGGTCTCTTTCAGACAGCATATATACGGGTCTTGTTTTTGTATCCATTCAGCCAGTCTATGTCTTTTGGTTGGAGCATTTAATCCATTTACATTTAAGGTAGTTATCCATATGTGTGTTCCTATTAACAAACCCAAAACAATTAAGAAAATGGTATTGTAAGTGTTTTTCTTCTCTTGTGTTCCCTGCCTAGAGAAGTTCTTTTAGCATTTGTTGTAAAGTTGGTTTGGTGGTGCTGAATTCTCTTAGCTTTTGCTTGTTGCAATGGTTTTAATTAATTACTCTACTGAATTTGAATGAGATCCTTGCTGAGTAGAGTAATATTGGTTGTAGGTTTTTCTCTTTCATCACTTTAAATATGTCCTGTCACTCCCTTTTGGCTTGCAGAGTTGCTGCTGAAAGGTCAGCTGTTAACCTTATGGGGATTCCCTTATATGTTATTTGTTGCTTTTCCCTTGCTGCTTTTAAAGTTTTTCCTTTGTAGTTAATTTTTGATAGTTTGATTAGTAAGTGTCTTGGCGTGTTTCTGCTTGGATTTATCCTGTATGGGACTCTCTGTGCTTCCTGGACTTGACTATTTCCATTCTCATATTAGGGAAGTTTTCAACTATAATCTCTTCAAATGTTTTCTCAGTCCATTTCTTTTTCTCTTCTTCCGGGACCCCTATAATTTTAATGTTGGTGCATTTAATGTTGTCCCAGAGGTCTCTGAGACTGTCCTCAATTCTCTTCATTCTTTTTCTTTATTCTGCTCTGCAGTGCTTATTTCCAGTATTTTATCTTCCAGGTCACTTATCCGTTCTTCTGCCTCCGTTATTCTGCTATTGATTTCTTCTAGAGAATTTTTAATTTCATTTATTGTGTTGTTCATCATTGTTTGTTTGCTCTTTAGTTCTTCTAGGTCCTTTTTAAACATTTCTTGTATTTTCTCCATTCTATTTTCAAGATTTTGGATCATCTTTACCATCATTACTCTGAATTCTTTTTCAGGTAGACTGCCTATTTCCTCTTCATTTGTTTGGTCTGGTGGGTTTTTAGCTTGCTCCTTCATCTGCTGTGTGTTTCTCTGTCTTCTCATTTTGCTTAACTTACTGTGTTTGGGGTCTCCTTTTCACAGGCTGCAGGTTCGTAGTTCCTGTTGTTTTTGGTGACTTCCCCCAGTGGGTAGGTTGGTTCGGTGGGTTGTATAGGCTTCCTGGTGGAGGGAACTGGTGACTGTGTCCTGGTGGATGAGTCTGGATCTTGTCTTTCTGGTGGGCAGGACCATGTCCGGTGGTGTGTTTTGCGTTGTCTGTGAGCTTCTTATGATTTCAGGCAGTATCTCTGCTAAATGGGTGGGGTTGTCTTCCTGTCTTGCTAGTTGTTTGGCATAGAGTGTCCTGCACTGTAGCTTGCTGGTTGTTGAGTGGAGCTGGGTCTTCGTGTTGAGATGGCAATCTCTGAGAGCTTTGGGTGTTTGATATTACATGGGGCAGGGAGGTCTCTGGTGGACCAATGTCCTGAACTCGGCTCTCCCACCTCAGAGACTCAGGTCTGCCACACAGCCGGAGCACCAAGACCCTGTCAGCCACATGGCTCACAAGAAAATGGAAAAGAAAGGAAGGAAGGAAGGAAGGAAGGAAGGAAGGAAGGAAGGAAGGAAGGAAGGAAGGAAGGAAGAAAGAAAGAAAGAAAGAGAGAAAGAAAGGGAGAGAGAGAGAGGGAGGGAGGGAGCGAGGGAGGGAGAGGGAGAAAGAAAGAAAGAAAGAAAGAAAGAAAGAAAGAAAGAAAGAAAGAAAGAAAGAAAGAAAGAAAGAAAGAAAGAAAGAAAGAAAAACTAAAGTTATTAAAATAAAAAATATATTATTAAAAATAAAAAAACATGCAACAAAAAAAAGAAGAGAGCAACCAAACCAAAAAACAAATCCACCTATGAAAACAAGCACCCAAAACTATACTAAAACAAAACATACAGACAGCACCCTAGGACAAATGGTAAAATCAAAGCTTTTGGGAAGTCTGAGGTCTTCTGCCAGCATTTAGTAGGTGTTCTGTAGGAGTTGTTCCACATGTAGATGCATTTTTGATGTATTTGTGGGGAGGGTGGTGATCTCCATGTCTTACTCCTCTACCATCTTGAAGCTCTAGCCCCAGCCCTGTTTTCTAGGGCTATCATAATGAGGTATCACAAATTGTATGGCTTAAACAACAGGAATGTATTGTTATGGAGGCTAGAAGTTAAAGATCAAGGTGTCAGCAGGGTTGGCTATTCCTGAGTGTTCTGAGGGAAAATCTGTTCCCTGTCTCTGCTCTTGGGTGCTCCTGGCAATCTTTGCCACTTCTTGGGTTTGTAGAACTATCACCCAAATCTCTGCCTTCATTTTCACATGGTGTTTTCCCTGTGTGCATGGCTGTTTCCAAATGCCCCCCTTTTATAAAAACATCAGTCATATTGGATTAAGGGCCTGCCCAATTCCAGCGCAACCTCACACTAACTTAACTAATTATGTCTGTAACAACCCTATTCACAAGTAAGGTCACATTCTGAGATACTGGGAAGTCAGAATTTCAACATGCAAATTTTAAGGTGACACAATTCACCCATAATAAGGTCCCTTTCAGTCTTTTATGCAGTTGGAAACATATTAAATACTATTTACTGTGAATGAAAGATTTTGGCCAACACCAGAGACCAAGGAGCAGTTGCCAGCAATGACTGTATGGTTCTTCTATGTTAAAAAGGTCAGAAGCTGACAAAACAAAACAAAAAACCCCTGACAAATGGCAGGTTAAAAGGCCTTTTATAAGACCCTGTAATTTGAAGCTTGGCAAATAAAACCCTTGCAGAATGTCTTCAGAAAGACAGTGAGACATGATACTATGAAGGAGCCCTCACCATCTGACTCCATGTGAAAGTGCTGGACGAAAGGAGATTGATATGTCCAGTCAGCTTCAGGATGAGGCCTGCTCTCTATTCTTTGGCACAGGTGGTTTAAAAAAGAAAAAGAAAAAACTAACACTGAGTGTGGGAAGAAAATAAAAAGGAGGAAAAAAGTGGAATGATGGGAGAAACTAGAATCATGTCAAGGCTTAACAAATCACCCACAGAACCCTGGAAATGGTCTGGGAGTCACTAATACCCTAGTGAGATCTCTGTTCTTAAATTGTTAGTTTTTATCTACCAGCTGCTCTGGACTCCCACTTTGGTGGGGCCTAAGGGAAATTGCAAAAATAGTCATAGTGATTGTGAATTGTTTAATTTTTCTGAAAGCAGTAACAGGGACTACTGCGTCAGGCACTACCAGGTCAGTGACCCCAGGATCAGAACGTCAGGTTTATTCCCACTCAGATAGATGGCTTCCTGGGACTCACTCTGCCAACACAAGTGGAGCTCAAAGATGAGAGTGGGGCTTCCCTGGTGGCGCAGTGGTTGAGAGTCCGCCTGCCGATGCAGGGGACACGGGTTCGTGCCCCCGTCTGGGAGGATCCCACATGCCGCAGAGCGGCTTGGCCCATGAGCCATGGCCGTTGAGCCTGCGTGTCTGGAGCCTGTGCTCCGCAACAGGAGAGGCCACAACAGTGAGAGGCCCACATACCGCAAAAAAAAAAAAAAAAAAAAAAAGATGAGAGTGAAGAGAAGAGTATTGGCAATGTCTTAGGGTAGGGTTAGGGTTAGGGTTAGGTTGTGTCCCTAGACGCAGTCCTGAGGCAGGAATCCAGATGCCCATGATTTACTGAGGGGCCGATGCAAGGAAAGTGAAACAGGAGAGGAGATAAGGAGGAGCCGGGCACAGCTGTGGGCTCAGGCAAAGTCCGGCCCTGGTCTCTTCCATGGAGGGCTCTGGAGCATCTTCCACACTACTGGGCTTGTCCTGCCTTGATACAATTGGATGGCTTTTTGTACACCTTATCAACTGGTCACAGTAGTAGGCTCCCCTAGTAGTAGGCGGGAGGCCACACTCTGGTCCAGGGCAATGCTCCAGAGAACAGGGCAGTCCAGAGCCAGTAGCAAGCAGCACTGCCAGCCACGAGAAGGGTGTCCTAGCCTGGCAGAGAGATGGAGAACAACCCATTGCAGGTAGGGAGCTCATCTTCCAACACCATCTTTTGCCACAGCTTTGCCTTTACTTTGTAATGAACAAGTCCACAGATTTTTAAAAAAAACACATGCAGAATAATGCCAAGTGTCCCTGAAGCTCTGAAACTCTGTGATTCCATGAGTTCCAAGTGATTGTTTTAAGATGCATCCTCATGTCTGGGCAGGTCATTTGCCCCCTTTCTTTAAGCTTCATGCCCCCCTTTTGTGTATTATTCAGTATCCCAGATGCTAGGACCTTGAAAACTACATTTCCTGGATTTTCCAGCTGACTTCTGGTTAGGTCGGCCCATAGGAGGGGCTGGTGGGAGACTGGAGGAGAGGAGAAAGGGAAAGTGCACTTTCTCTTGGCTTTAGGAGGTGTCACCAGTGTTGGCAGGCAGCTACATGTTCCAGCAACTTCAGAAGTTCTGGTTCAGCTGCTGGCTCCAGCACTATTGCAGGAAATGGCATGGCCAGCCAGGCTAGCAGTAGTGTCTGGCAGCTCTTGCAGTGGGATTGGTGGCCCTTTCAACAGAAGTAGAGTCTTCTAGCAGTGTTAGTGACCAGTGTGCCCTGTCATCTGGTGACACCACTCCTCGGTTTTGTTTGGCCAACCTGAGGGGTATCAGCAGTTTCTTGTTATCATTAATCTCTGTGTTACTGTATCCTCCTCCTCTAGTTTCTTCTTCAGTTCTTCTAACATTTTGTAAACAATTCCTGTATTAAAGGCCCTCAGTCGGAAATACCTAGAGTGGTTTCTGTTTTTCTTGTCTGGATAAACAGGATAGGATTCCCTATCCACAAAGAAGCTAATATGGTTTGCAATAAGAATGACATCAAAGACACTGAGTAGGTGGTTAGTTGCAGAGCTCAGAAACAATAAAGGGAGTGTCTTGGGAGGGGTGGTACCTGCTATCCTTATTCAAATAGGTTACTCCTTGCCCCACTTCCTGAGTCAAAACTTATATAGATGTCATTAAAAACGAATACTGCTTTTGTTTTGAGTTATAATTTTCCATGAATATAATTTGCTATCCATAGAAGATTACTTAAACTTTTCTATTTAATGTAACACTCTTTCACTTTACAAATTAAAAATTACAAATGTGGACTTAATTTCTGCAGATAAAAATGAAACCAAATATCAGAGAAAGACCATGTCAAGCTGTGGATCTCCACCAAGACTTTCCATGTGTGCCAGTCCAGACACTTCAGAAGACTTTCGTCAGAGGCTTGCCAGTTAGTGCCTTCAGCATAATTTCCTCTGTGGGAGAATGTACGTGTTGCATCTTTATTGCCCCACCACACACAGGGTATTATTTTTTTCTTTTCCATAATGGTTTTTATAGGATATTGAATCAGTGTTTTCTATATAATAAAGGCTCTATACATATTAACCAAATAGGATGAATCAGCATTCCTCAAACTAGCTGCATCAGAATCACCTCAAAGAAAAAACTGATTTTGAGTGATTGGGGCCCACACTCAGAGGTCTGGGATGGGGCCTGAGAACTGACACTTCAAAGAAGTTCACAGAAATACTGATGTTGTTGGTCCACGCTTCACTTTGGGAACCACTGGGACAGATTATAGAACCCTCTGAGAGTTAAACATATCCAAGTGATGAGTTCTTACCCAAGACAAATGGATATTTCCAGCCTATGTCAGTGCCAACCTGATAATAGGCAGAAGCTCTATTATTTCAAAACTATATTCCATCAAATACAGGTTGCCAGACCTCAGCCATTTATCACTGATGTTTTCTACTTGTTTTACCTTCTCAATTCCTTTGAGAGTGGGGAGGGACAAGCACATTATTTCCCTGAGTTTTTGAGGCAAGGGAAATGTTTGGTTAAATATTAAACATTAATTTACATGTTCAGATAATTTCAAAAACTGACTTACTGAGTGCAAGATGGGGCATTAAAATCTTATTTGTTCTTATCTGTTCTGTTCAGTGCAAGCAGGATAATCCTTGATCTTAGTACATCATTAAATTGGACAGGTCAGTAGAGTTTAGGTGAAATATTGAACTTCAAAGCTAAAGAATGTTTTGAGAGCTAATAATTAATAATTATAATGGATTAATTTCTACTTATACAAGAATGCTAAATATTAAAAGTATTTTTATACAAAGTAACTAACTTGAAAAAAATATTCTCTTGGCAGATTTATATAGCTATTAATAAAAAGTTATGAAATTAATGCCAGTGAGGTAAATAACACCATATTCAATTATATTAATATTCAACAAATAGAGAATGATTAAAAGATAGTATTGGCTTTACAGAATCATATACTTGCTTCTGTGACATTCCTCTCCATTCAAGTTATAAAAAGGAGTTGACTTTTTTCTCTAGTCCACCTATTTGCCATGTAAGGTTCTAGAACTAAAAAATACACATTTCTACTGACATGCTGAATAAGTTCAAGAGCCCTGTGCAAATATAAAATGCAGTAAATATAAATTTATTCATTCATTGAAGAAATATCTAAACAAATACTGGATTCCCACTGGATTCCAGGCACTGTTCTGTCCCCTGGGCACACAGTAGTGATAATCACAAATGCCCTCAGCAAGGTTTCATTCTAGTAGGTGGAAATAAACAAGTAAAAAGTAAATTAGTTAATATATTACAAATGCTTTGAAGAAAAATAAAGTGGAGGTAAGGATGGGGAGTAGGGAATTATAATTTCCAAAGGGCATTTAGGGAACACCTTATTAAGAAGGTGACATGTGAACTTGATAGAGAAAAGGAAGGCACTTGATAGAGAAACACTTGATAGAGAAAAGGAAGGCAAATGAATATTTGGGAGAATATGGGTCCAGGAAGAGGAAGTGCTGTATATTCAGGCCCTGATGCCAGCATATATTTATGGAGCAACCCAAACAGCAGAGAACCCAGAGTGACTGTATCAGAGTAAGTGAGGGAAGACAGTGGGAGAGATGAGGAGAGGGTTAGCTATGGACCAGCGATACTCCAAGGTCATGTAGATTATTCTAAAGATTGGCTTTTACTCTGAGCGAGATGGAGAGCCATTGATGGGAATTTTATTAACCATGAGATATAGCTGGTAGTTTCAGATAATGGCATTGGTATTTAATTAAGATTAGAAACTTTATCTGTGCCATACAGTTGGAAAGTTTCGTATAGAATCCCTACCACAGTACCAGATGTGAATGATAATTAATTAATAATTTTTTTCTTCTTTGAGCATACAAAACATACAAAATGAAAAAGATCAGACTGTTTATAATTGGTTACCAAGAAGTTGTACTCAAAATGAAATATGTTCTAAGATATAAAACCTAAAAAGAAATGCTGATGAACTTCAAGGCTTACTTATTTAGAGCAACTGTTTACATTGCCATCAGTTCTGTTTGTGAAGAAGAGGGCTATTATCAGAAAGTTTATGTTCACAATATCATTCCTGAAAAACTGACTAATTTAGGCTGGGAGGGGAAGAAAGGGACAGAGGATGGAAAGGGGAGGAGGAAAAGGAATCCTAAGATACTGAAATATTCCTTTGGCATTAAAATAATAGAATCATCAAATCTAGCTAAGGCTAAAATATGCAAACTATTTAACTTTCAACATATATTAATGTTTTACAAAGAACAAATGAGAGAATTCAGTTATTACATGAGTCACTGATATATAATGTGTTGTGTTTTTCTTGGGGGCAATATAGAATTTATTTATTCTTCTGTGGCCTCATGTTTAAAAAACACCAGTAAAAATAGTAAAGAAGAGGTCCAATCTACCTAGATTCTCACACATGAAATAATATCACTAAATATTTATCTTTCAGAAATCTGGTAACAACTGTTTCCAAAAGTCTGGATATGCCTAATTTCAGCCACTAGCATCTTCATCATTTATTCTATGCATTTCCTTAGCTAGTACAACCTGGAGAACTGGAATGTTATTTTCACTAAGCATTATTCCTCAAAATTATTTTCACTCTTCCTACTTAAACTGGGGCTTTGAATATTATTCCCTTCTTTTTCCTCTAGCCATCTCAAATAGCAATTTCTTTTCTTTTTTCTTTCTTATTCTTCCTACCTGGTTAGTTCTTACATTGTACAGAAATCTGGAATGATTGTCAATGCGGCCTCTATGAACTCTTTCTTATTTGGTGCTCAGAAATGAACCCCATTAACCTGGAAGTGTTCTAAAGGATGCTTCAATCCACATATACAGCTCGGCTTCAATTAGCAAGATTATTGTTCAAAATGTTTAAGTATCTTCTAAAGATGCTTTTAGCTTAAAGTCTGGCTCCGAAGGAACATAAAATATTTTCTTCTCATCTGAGCCTATTATTTGTTGATATTTGGTTAGAGACTCTTTCCTGGCTGGATTCTATTTCTCTGGATAATGCTGTATCATCCCAATTCCATTGGGATGGATACATATTTATAAAGAATCATTGCCTCAACTTCAGAAAAAAATGACAAGTTCTAATAAACATATAGGCTAAGAATAACCTTGATGAACAAATGCAGCTGGCATCCAGTCCCCTTAAATATCAAATTTCTGAATCTGAATTAGAGACATTATCCTCTTTCTGTCTTAAAAGTGGTGAAATTCATGGTCAAAGAGAGTTCTAGATAATTTCATCATTTTCAAGGGGATTTATGTTTACTTATAGATCAATTCAATTGTAACAGTTTTAACAGATTTTAAAAGTTTATCAAAATTAGATGAAGCCACAGAAATTATCCAATTGAGTAATTAATTCATTAATTCATCCAAAATATGTATTGAGCTCCTACTTTTCCGAGTACACTCTAGGCACTGGGAACACAGCCTTAAACCAATTAAGACTTTCCTCTCAAGGAACTAACCAAAACCTTAATATTCTCTTTATCTGAAATACCAGTTTTTAAAAAGAAATAACCTATGACTATCACTGACCATAAACTATTGTGAGGAGCTCTCCATGGTATTGTCAGACTAATCACAAGAGGTCTTAGGTAGTATTGAACTCTTGAGGCCACTGGACCCCTTACATCTCCCAAGATTGCCTCTGGTGACTACCCAACCTTTAGTCCATCAATTGACTGCTCAGGGCTGTTGCATTATTCCAGGCCCCAAGAGAGAGGGAATTTTTGTTGTTGTTGTTCCCTTTTGGAAAAATGCCATAACATTATTAGGAGAATCAGAAAAAAAGGTTTCATTAAAGGCAGCAAAAATATCATAGCCACTCTACTAACCAAAACTATAGAAAAATTGCTTTTCTTCATATACCTCCAAAAATGGCACTACAGATAATCCAGAGTAGAAATCTTCAATGTGCAAAAAATTAATTACAGTTTTTGGAATATGTTATCTTTGGCTACTAAGGAATTTTTAAAGTCATCAGCCATTTGTGTACTTCATAGGGATGATAGGCATTAAATCTATCTCCCTCTTTCTCTCTCTCTCTCTCTCTCTCTCATGAAATGTTCACGGACACGATTCAAAACTAGAGACTATTTTTTATTTATTACACTATAAATCACAGGGAAAAGTGTGGTGAGACAACATTAATTCAATCCACATTTTTTTGAGTTCCTAGGCATTGTATGACCAAGGCTGTTAAAATAAGGCACAGCTTTTGTCTCCAAAGAACTATCCATCAGGCAAGAACCGCTGCTCAGAAAGACCCCACTGTCTTCCATCTTGGTAGATAGCAAACTTATACCAACAAAAACCCCAGACATTTATTAAAACTAGGTCAGATTTATAGTCACAGCTAAAGATATTCTTGGAAGGATCAGATGTTTTATATCATTTATACTAATAAATAAAGTATAAAGCTGGTGTCTTAGCAGCACAAGCTTTGTATGGCCAACCCATTGGTGGATTACCCCTTTTCTTGAAATATCTTATCATTGCCATGTCTTTCATTCCTGGCTTCCCAAGGAGAGGAAACCTCAAGATGCACAGTTTGAGAAGTGAGAAGAATCATATGGGTAGAAGTCAGAGATAACAATCATTTAGAGATGGGCAGGGCCATCAAACAAACTAGTGTGGTCAGAGAACTGTGGGGGATGAAAAATTTACTTACAACCCCAGTTTTCTCCTGGTGTTGGACTTCAGCCTGTTCGCAGTTTATGTTGACAGCTTGGACCCATCATCAACTTTTGGTCACTTGGGGAATGCCTGCTTGTTTTTCATTGTCAAATTTTGTACCCCAAGAATGTGGGTTTCCTTTACTATATACATTTGAAATGGGCTAAGTTAATATATATAAGGCATTGCCTGTTACTCCAGAAAAAATAAAACATTTATTTATTGTCAGTTAATCTTAATGTTCTCTGTTTCTTTCTAACACTTAGACATAGGTAATATAAATTGGTACTATTGTTGAAAACACAAGAACATGTCAAAGTATTGTTGAAAACACAAGAACATGTCTCTTTCAATGCTTTCAATTTAAAAAAAGTCATGACTCATAAATCTATACATACAAGGCTAATTCTAATCACATTTATCACATGCCTTTTCTTTTTTTCCATATGTTGTATTTTTAACAGAACAATCCCACATAGTAAACCCTTAAGTATAGAAGGATGCAAATGTTGTTGCAAGATGTGTAGACCACTCAGTTGATAATTATGTAAAGTAATAAATACAACAGTTGGCTGTAAAGACAGAAAATATGTACATTGAGGGTGCACAGTGGCCACAGGGCCTTGTGACAGGCAGTAGGGACTGAGATTTTTATTAGATGAGTGCTCTGGGTTCCCAGCTCCTGGGAGCTTCCTTGTTCATCTCTGAGTTATAGGCTTGTACCATTTGACACGGAAATATGGCAGAAGGACAGATGCAAGGAGAGCAAAGGGAAAAGTGGAAATTCAACCCTCTATATAGGGTCTTCAAAGTCCAGCAGCAGGTCATTGCCAATATCACCAAAAACCTTGACTCAGCTGTACAATTCAATTAAAATAACGATAAAGGAAGAGAGGAAAAATGGAATATCTAGAAAGATGACCAACAGATATGAAAAAGTTCAGAATCTGAATAAAGGAGAACCTTTAACAATGACATATATGAAGCAGGATAATGCATTACTAAGTGGACAATTAAGGGAAAAAGATGATATTAATGGAAAGAGTAGTGATCTAAATTAAGTAATCTAGCAGGAATCCCAAGACACTGCTCTGAAAAAGAATGTAACAAACTGTACCAGAAACAAGAGCCAAAAAACACTAGACAAACTTAGAAGTCAATTACTGTCTTCCATTTAAATTTTTAGTCTTTTCTTTAGCATACTGAAGAAATGATAATGCCAGATCAGCCAATGGCAGACAATAGCCCAAGGAAATCATGTTTAAAAAACCCAACAAATCAGAAGAGCAAAAAGTCTCATCAACGTTGAAGTCCATCAACCCTGTATCACTGACTCTTAAGACAACATTTCTGGGCCATAAAAATTCCTGACACAAAATGTGACATATATGAAATTTGGGGTTACTTCTTTTGCTCCTCAGGCATCTCATTCAACAGCATCTCTTGCGCATTTATGGACGCTTTTCAGATATTTTACACCATGAAGGGCAATTTTTCTTTCTTATCATATACCAGGAATCAATTTATCACATTCCTAGATAAGCAACAGACAACTCAAAATTTAGATAAGGATATAACTATAAAGTTTAATTCTTTATATTTAAAGCATAGTCCATGGACGAGCAAGGTCAATGTGATTTAGAAACTCGTAAAAAATACATCATCTCAGGCTCCTTGACAGACCTAATGAACCAGAATCTCCATAGTAACTTCATATTTAGGTATGGTATGCCCATGACATTTTGAAAAGTATTGTTTTAAACCATTTTTCTCTTTAAGAAGATGCTTCTTTTTTCTCTGTGTGCTTATAACAACTAACCTTAACAAGTGCTTCCTACTTGCCATAATCTCTTCACAAACATCCTCTTATTGATCCTTGCTAAGACATCATGAGTTCCATTTTTGTTATCTTCGTTTTACAGAAGAAGAAACAGAGATTTTTGCAGAGAAATTCAAATAGGATCTGGTATGCCTAGGATTGAAACCTGGGGAGTCTGTTCCTAGAGCTCTTAACTCCTATACTCAACTGCCTACAGATATATAATTACTAGAGGATTTTTATTTTTTTATTTTTTATTTTTTTGCGGTATGCGGGCCTCTCACTGTTGTGGCCTCTCCCGTTGTGGAGCACAGGCTCTGGACGCGCAGGCTCAGTGGCCATGGCTCACGGGCCCAGCCGCTCCATGGCATGTGGGATCTTCCCGGACCGGGGCACGAACCCGTGTCCCCTGCATCGGCAGGCGGACTCTCAACCACTGTGCCACCAGGGAATCCCTAGAGGATACTTTTTGTCACTTATTTACCTTTCAGTATCTTGAAGCTTTCCATTTTCATGAATTTTGAAGAGAAGCTCTGTCAAAGGTTAATTAAACCTATGTTTTTCATAGATACTTAGATTCTCAATCCTCATAACATTCACCAGCTTGGATGAATATGTGTCTATCTTCTTTTCCCTTATCATTTGTCAACCATTAACAGCTGCATTGTGCTAAAAGAGCAAGACCATTTGTATTGTTTTCTGTGCATTGATTAGTATTGACTACTTACACTAATCAAAGTCACTGTATAATTCCACAATATTCAATCATTTTATTTTTACATTACACATCACTCAAAATAGAACCCTGCCTCCCATGACAGTCTCAGAATCAAACACTAAAAATAACAAACATGTATTTTTATTTCTACCCAAGAATCAACAACTTCCACCAGGAGCCATAGCTAGGGACAGAGCAGACAGTAGCAGGCTATGTGAGTGGCTGCCAACGCTTCTTGACAGCACAGGTATTCATTCAGGTGTGGCTCATAATCATCATCCACATGTAACACATTGCACTCTGACCCCATTTGCCAGCTAGTGGGGAAGCCCAGAGGATGGAGAGCCATAGGATGGAAGGGCGTTGGTTTTCTGAATCATTATGTGAAATGCTACCCACCAACTGGGAGTATCTCAGAGAAACATCTGCTATCATTGGGTTAATACAGTGATATGCTGGGGCTTGTTTCAGTAGTTAGTCTACCCTAGCTACGTAGGAGGGAGGGAGGGAGCCATAAAAAGACAATTTGATTAGAACATAAAAAAAGATTTTGAGCCAGAGCCTTAGGTAGACAGTTCATCCGCATTTGCTCACACTTTTCCAACAGATAACAAAGTCACAAACTCACATAGTGAGAGTTTTGCTCTCTTCAGCTTACGCTGCATTGTCTACAGTACCATGCGGACAAAGTCTCAGCATCCCCAATGCCATTTCGTAGTTCACCCCAGGAGGTAGTCATGAAGAAGGGTTTCCAGCCTCTTCCTCCCTGGTTTCCTCTCTTATAACTCCCTGCAGAGGGGGAGCTAAATGGTCCAACTCTTTTTCCATGAAAGCTCACATAATTCAAATGCTGTTAGTATTTATATGCCATCCTTCTTCCACCCAGCAAGGAGTGCTTAACCAAATGACCTCATTCATCTTCCCAGGTGCTGTGGTCCTTGATTTTCTGGAGGCAGAAAAACAAATGCTCTTACCCCTATTTCACAGATCCAGACACTGAGGAAGAAGGAGTGTGAGGCAAAGCCTCAGAATAAAACAAAAGGGTTGCAGTTTAGTGGCTACATGAAGTAAAGCAGGTAGAGCTAGAGGCAAAATTCCAATCTTCTGAGTCCACAGTCAATGAGGTCAGGTCTGGGGGGACTAGTACTGCCTTAACAAAATGGTTGTTAATGTTTAGAAATCACACACACACACACACACACCCCAGTTTATGTATTTTGACTTCTCTTAGAAAATCAGAAGATGGGACCACACCCCAATTTATGTATTTTGACTTCTCTTAGAAAATCAGAAGATGGGGTCACACCCAACCCATATTCCTACATCTCAGGGCCCCTTACAGTAGAGGTGTTCCCCTGTCCTCCAGGTTTACTCTCTTTGATTTGCTGCAGTGTCCACATGACAACCTGTGGCCCATAAATTACTGGTGACCCTGAAGACATATGAGTCTGTGCCCCTACATGTCATTAAAAAGGTAAGAAATCTCGATTCTTCCATCACTATTTCCCTCCCTTACTACATGCAAGTTTTATCATTTGAAAAATGGGTTTAAAATGATCAGAAGTGGGGTTATGTGCAATGTCTCTTTTGTCAATCTTTCCCCCCCTTTTCTTTTTCTTTTTTAAAAAATTTTATTGGAGTATAGTTGACTTACAATGTTGTGTTAGTTTCAGGTATACAGCAAAATGATTCAGTTATACATATACATATATCCACTCTTTTTTAGATTCCTTTCCCATGTAGGTCCTTACAGAGTATTGAGTAGAGTTTCCCGTGCTATACAGTAGGTTCTTATCATTTGTCTATTTTATATATATTATAGTAGTGTGTATGTGTCAATGCCAATCTTACACTTTATCCCTTTCCCCCTACCCGCTGGTAACCATAAGTTTGTTTTCTACATCTGTAATTCTATTTCTGTTTTGTAGATAAGTTCATGTGTACCCTTTTTTAAGATTCCACATATAAGCGATATATGATATTTGTCTTTCTCTGTCTGACTTAGTGTCTACACCTAGCAGAGGTAGCAGCTAAGTGGCACCTACAAATGGACTCAATGCCAATCTTTGTTTCTTGCAGAGAAGGAGCAGGGAGGAAGGCCACTCACAAGGGATGCAAAACACTACAGGAATTCTTGAGCACAGAACAGTAAACATGCACCAAATAAGTGAACACATAACAAGGTTGATGAAGACACTGAAAATGGGGCCAAGCATACCTTGCAGTTGAAGACTGAACAACTTCTGTTTTATGGAAAACATTAGACCTTCCCAAGCATGGTATTGTGGTCAAGAAATTTGACTCATTGCCAAGTCACAACAGGTAGAATTATAACAGGATGATTACCAGAGATACATAATGGCGTTTGATATTGGTGGTTTGGAGAAGTAGCTACCAGGCTTCTTAGGTGAAAAAATATACTCCCAAATGATATGTGAAAATACCACAATGAAAGTGTTATCACTATGAAAGGATGATTATGTTAATTAAGATTTAGGCACAAAGACTGTTATCACCTAGAAGCCCATAAACACATCCTCATCCTGGTCCATGGCTTGGAATCCTTTAGCTACAGGGAAACAAGACTAGTCCTGAAATTACTGCATCTCTGGCCTTGAGTAGTAAAACATGCTTCAGAGATGTCTGCCTTCAGCTCTGTAACATCTTTTAGATTTTAAACAGAATTATGCCTCTCCAGTGATGATGAAGAGGAGGATAAGTTATAACTTAGTCTTTTCCAGGTTTTACATTAAAGTTTGCTATTCGATATCAGTAGTCTTCAGAACAACCATGAAGTGTAAGTATACTTATCCCAATTTTACAGATGGGGACATGTCACTTCAGAGAGTTTAAGTAGCTTACCTGAGATCTCATAGCTAATAAGCAACAGATCTGGAATTAAACATCAGGTCTGTACGGATCTAAAGATTTGCCACGATGTTGCTATCACAAAGATTTCTAAGCAAATCTGAACAAGTAATTTTTATGAGGGCTTTTATTTTTCTTTTTCCAATTAATGACTCTTATCTAACCAATATCTCCAAATATCTGTCCTCTTCTTAATCCACTCCTTCCTACAGAATTTGACTATAGAGGCTGTTTCTAGTCCACCTGCCCACGTACATGAATCCTTCTGCTGTCCACTTCCTTGCTTCCTACAAATTCACTCTTCTAACCTTCACATATGTTCAGACCAAAGCGAATAAAATAGCCTTTGGGATTTAGAGGTCAGCCTCTAGGAGCAGAAAATATGATGAAGTTTGCATTTCCATTGAGTTCAGAAATTCACAAGAGAGCACTTGACTTGGTAAAGAGGTTCCCTTGACACCTCTGAGATAAGAGGGCACCATCACAGGACAAACATTGGAAATATTTGAGAAACAAATTCCAAATATTTTGCTTGTTAAACACCATTAATCCCCTTTTTGTTCACCTGTATTAATCTAGACACTTCCCAAAAGACCTTCCTTTGAGAAATTTTAGTTTTGTCTCTTGTTCCATGTCTGTGAGCAATAAAATTCTGCCACATCTTCTTAGTGAATTCCTCCTCAAATGCACGTCAGGCATGTAATTATAAGATCATTAACAGGAGAGCCAAAAACCACTGATTTGTGATTAAATATTAAATGGCTGAAGGAAGTCATAGACATTTAAAATACTTTTTGATTTCTTACTTAATCTCCAGTGTGTATCTGGGCTCCATATACTTTGACAAGCACCCTAGGTGATATTTTAGGTAATTGCCATTTATATGCATTTTTGGCTTTCTCTTTACGTCATCTCCCAACTCCCTACAAGGATACAAAATTGTGGGAAAACCTACAGGTTTGGGTAAAAAAAAAATTTAGAATGAGAATTTATATTTATAAAAACTAAACAGGATAGAATTACAGCAAGGAAATTATGGCCAGGTCCATCCCTATGTGTGTGTTTAGCAAGACGGGAATTTGCCAATACACTGAAATTTCTATATTTCTCAATTGTTTGGAATCAATGATGTCCTAGTTAGCTAAAGTAAAACAAGAACGTGCTTATATGAGTTAAAAATGCCATGTGTTAGAATCTGGTGACATAGTTTGATTTGTTAACATGGCCTTTATGTAACTCCAAATGGAGATAAGCCATATAACAAGATTCCCTGGACTTCAGGAGGGA
Organism: Mesoplodon bidens; assembly: GCF_964165515.1. NCBI lineage: Eukaryota > Metazoa > Chordata > Mammalia > Artiodactyla > Ziphiidae > Mesoplodon > Mesoplodon bidens. The sequence continues at coordinate 55,059,424 of NC_138172.1, forward strand.
AATTATCTTAATGATGGTTGGGATGAGAAGGAGATACTTCTTTATATTTACTGCCATGTGAACATATTACCTATTAAAAAAGTAAATAAAATATCAATTTAAAATTAATTAAAAGTAAAGAAAAAATAACGTGGCAACAGAAGGGAGGAAGGAAAGGAGAGAATGAGGGACGAACAGACTTTGAGAACCTTGGACCAAAGAAGTTATGCTTATTTAAAATCACAATTAGTTCTGAAGTTGGAAATGAGGATAAGTTACCATGTTAGTTGTGCCCAAAGGCCTCAGGGCACCTTTTAATACTCTCAAAACAAGTGGTGAAGTTCCATGGTTCCTAGGGGATTTTCCTAAAGCGGAGAAGAATGAGACTGTTTGTTCTTCTGTACTGGGTGTTTCAGTGACATGAATTAACTCATATGCAATTGAAAACTAAGAGACTGATGTAAGGACAACATGGAAGTGTGTTGGTTCCTCTGAGATTCTTCCAAGCATGCTAATGTTTTGAAGTGAGCAGAGGTAAGCTTTCTTACAAGTAAAAAAAATAAAAGAAAACAAAACAAAGCAAAACAAGCAACCAAAAATATATAGTAGACATTTCCAGATGTTTAGGGAAAAGCTTCAGAATTCTGCAAAATTGCCTTCCTTTCATGCAGGATGGTTTAGAAGCTTCAAGAACCTCTCTGCTTTCTACTCCGCTAATATATCTGACAAAGCTGTGAATGCAGGTCAAGAAGCTGCAAAGACATTTCTCTCATGTTAAAACAACTGATTAATAAAATGCAGCTGAATTTAGTTTTTAAAATTCTATCATAAAGAGTCTCTAGGAGAACTGAATGCCCTCCCACACCTACATCCAAAAGGAGCAAGTACTTAACCTCAGGGTGTAAACTTGCATTGCTAGTATTTTTTGTAAGTGTTGGGATTATGAATTTTCATAGGTTTTGTGGAGTCTGCACTATCTCTATTTTTTCCACAAGTTTCATTATTTTTAGTGCATGATTTTGCAGAGCATGAAATCCTTAAGGAACTCATATGTGCTGTTAGAGTAGAAACCCCTCTGTATGACTTTCCATTCAGTAGATCCAGTGGATTTCAGCCATCCTTATATAAATCCTCACAGTGGAGACTGACTCATTCATTCAGTCTTCAACTAGTATTCACATCCCTCTCCCCATGTAGCCACTGCACCAAAGATATGAAAACCAGTAAGACATGGAAACTGGTCATTGGAACTGAATGGGGAAGTGCAGGCATAGGTAGTATCAGGACTCAATGCTTAGTGCGTCTGGGATTGGCTGGGCCAGGGGTGTGTCTGGTAAGGAGCTTCTGACATGACTGCCAAAGGCCCCTCCCTCTCGGTCTTTGTGTAATGCCCTCCCTGTGAGTGTGGGCTAGAACTAGTGACTTGTTTCTAATGAACAGAATGCAGCAGAGACAGGATGTCCTTGTCAAGATCAGGTTATAAAAGGCTGTGATCCTGTCTTCTTTACATTTTGTCTGGCTCCGCACACTTGCAATGCTGTAAGCTGCCCTATGGACAAGCCCATGTGCCAAGAATCTGAGGCCTTGGTAAAACAGCCCATGAGGAACTGAGTCCTTCCAACAACTGGGTGTGTGATTTTGGATGCAGCTCTTCCCCTGAGTGCAGTCCTGGACAACACTCTGAGTACTGCCTTGTGAGACACCCTAAGCCAGAGGGCCTAGCCAAGCCACCCGAGGATTCCTGACCCAGTGAGACTGTGAGATCAAAAATATTGTTGTAAGCCCCCAAGTGTTGGGGTCATTTGTCATGGAGCTAGGGACAGCTGATCCAGGGGTGGTGGCACTTCACTAAAGATAGAGCATCTGAGCAAAGGTAAGTGATGAGTCCAAGTTCTCCAGGTAGCTGATGGGTAGGAGTGCATTCTACTGGTATTTATAGTGAAAGCAGGTACCCAGCTTGCTCCGGGAGCTGCAGTAGGCTAAATATCACTAAAAGATGAGATGCTTATGGAGAGAGGTAGCAGATAAGACAGTAAAGGTAAGCAGTAGGACATTCACAAAAGACTTGAGGATTTAAAAAACGTATGTAATAACCTTTATATTTTCAGAGAAATGGGTGTGATCAGTTAAAAAACTATGGCAAGAATTCAGTTTAAAAACTCATATATCTATATCAGAGAGCTATGAATTCCCCAAATCTTACCCTTTTAGGATTGTCAAAGCATGTTTCTGGAAGAGGTTACCTCCAGCAATGAATACACAGTCTGGTCCAAATATAATATACTCCTAATCATCTCAAGTTCTTCAAAATCCTAAGCTTTTGAAGACACTAAGGAGTAACATAACTTCTTTCATTTTGTGCATTTGTTTCACACTGAATTACTATTATGAATTTCCCCTTCTACTTAGAAACCTGAGAATGGAACATTTAGACTTCTTTCTTGTGATCGTTTCATGGGAAAACTTTGACCAGTTTTTTGGAGTTTGATGAGTCCCAGCATTCAAGGAGAACAAGTGTCCACAGACAGTGAGGACACTTCGGGGCAGGGGCTGCCACAACCCCACAGGCATTCAGGGTCTAGCACTTGATAGAAGAGAAGAAGGCTATTTCAGAAGCCTGATGTTTGCTCCCAGATAATCCTACCTATGTACACACACATTCAGAAAGAGGATGGGAGCGCAAAAGATAGTTGACTTGCCTCAAAGCCTTTTCCACTTAAACCAAGTGGGAGATTCCAAAAACAGAATATCTACTTTAAAAGACACACTTAAGTCTCCTCCCTTTCTTCTCTCTGATAACTAAACATCATCAAGGCAGAATTGCGGGAACAAGGCAAGACCAGGGAAAGGGAAGAAGAGGAAAAATGAGCCCTTGGCTGGTGTGGGATAGAGGTGACTTTGAATGAACAGAAAACAAAAGCATCTCTAAGAAGCCTTAACCAGTATTTGAAAGTGGACATATTTGTAAGAGTCCTTAGGTGACAGGCTAACAGTAGTGAAATAAAAAGACAAAGCTGTCAAGTGGCTGCTGGCCCTGTTCCTTTTAAAGAATGAATAAAACCAACATTTGAATGATTTCTTATAATTGCAATGAGAACTCATGATGAGGTGTAATTACATGTGTGTTCCTTTGAGAGTCTCAGCTACTTGTACTGACTATGCTGCTTCTGGTATTGAACCTGGAATTGTCTGGTCACACTTGCTCTCTGCCTCTGAGTCAATGTAGGCTTCTCCTCTGGAAGTCTGTCAACCACAATGATGGAAATATTCTATATCTGCCTGTCCAGTTGGGAAGCCACTACTTACACAGAGTTCTTGAGCACTTGAAATGTGACTAGTGCAACTGAGAAATTGAATTTTTAATTTTCTAAAATTGAAATTAATTTAATTTCAATTTAAAGAGGCACATGTGGCAAACTGTTACTCTATTGGACAGCACAGATATAAGGGAATGTCACGAAGACAGCAGAATTGTGTGTTACCAACATAAAGTATGAGGCACACCCAGCAAATTGTACCCGGCATACTCAACAGATGAAAAGTAATGTGGGGCTTTGCAAGAATCCCCAAATGTAAGCCATGGCAAGGTGCACAAAAGTAGACAATATAAATTTAAAAGACTATATTTTGGGGAGGAGGTGAAGGGTTTGGATAACAGCCAGCAATAATTCACCCAAACTGCAGATTTTTAAAATCTCGTCAAAGTCATTGAATGATTCCTATACGGGTACAGGTAGTATGCCTTTCATGTTGCAAAACACCAAATATCACCTTGCAAATTTCTAATTGTGTAGGGAAGTACAACAATCACCAGCTTGAAGGAGATTTTGACTCAAAGCTAAAACATGTTAAATGAATTGACTTCTAAAAAAAGAAACCGAAACAAATGTGATGGGGAATAAACAGTAGTAAAAATGATACAGTGAAATGTAAGATCCCTGTACATGGGATCAAAACTTGAAATAACTGCCTCATCTTGATTTAACTAAAGTTCAAAATCTAACTTGATTGAGGGCAGGCTGATAATTCATATACGGTAATAAAGGAATTTATTATTGTTCTTTATATAAAGACCCTTCTGTCCTGGGACATTCCTTAGACAGCATCAGACACCCTAGCAAGGAATGAATAAAACACAAAGCTGAACTTTTCCAAAGCCAAACTCATTCAGCAGATATTAATTTGAACAGAGGAATCAACAATGTATACTGATTTTCAGATAACAATCACTTGTGTAATTCAAGATCTAGTGTTTAAAGCAGAGAAAAGAGTGCCACATTAGCAAATACCTAGAGGTTCCATTGCTCAGATAAGCTCTTAATATTGCAGTCTCCTTTGTGAGTCTCCTGCATTCCCGAGTCTTTTTAACTTGTACAGAGAAATAGCCTTAAGAAAAAGAACCACTGTTTTTTTATTTGTGCCAATTATACACTGAGATGTGGGATCATTACAAGTCATCGCTATAACATATTTTTTTTTCTCATTTTGATTCTGTAAGAAGTAAGCAACATTTTTGTAAGGATTAACCACCATGGCATTAATTTCTCATGAATGCTTTCACATTTTCAGATGAAAGTTGTTATACAAAGTAATACAGAATTGACATGTTTAAATTATTGCGTAAACATTTCAATTAGTGACCTAGAGAATACATTTCATCTGGATGGAAACACACATTCTGACTCATGGAAGTATTGATATAAATGCCTGGCATGAACTACTCTTCAGATGTAGTAACCCTACTTTCATCTGTACTTTGGAGTCAAACAATTATAGTACTTGCAATCAGAGACTAAAATGTGCATATTATATTAGATAAGAGTCCCAAACTAGGGTTTATTTATAGTTTGAGTGAACTCTTTAGATAAACTCACAGTGACAGATTTTGTGGAATCTACACCCAAAACTAAAGAAGAGAGGACATCCTTAGGAGCAGAATGATGGGTACTGAGATCAGTCTGCATGCTCCATCCCAGACACACCAGCCTCCAGGCCCACACGCTTCAGACTCTAGGCCCAAATATACCTGTGATTCAGCAACAGTTTCTGTGTGTACATAGAGGCACATCCAAACAACCGACCCCTAGGGGCCTATACCACCTACAATTACAGGAATAAAAACACTTTTAAGTGCATAAAAAATTGAAAGCGAGAAAGTACAAACTGTGGTTGAAACCTGTTCAAAATTGCAACGATTGAACACAGCATTTTACATTTCCTCTTGTTCGTGTCCGCATAATATGTTGTGTTATGACTGCTAGAGGCTTTTTGGGAAGCCCATTTATCATGGATAACTTGGGGGAAATTACTACATTATAAACCTATTAGTGCCTGGAATTCCCCTCTATTAGACTCATATGTTTGGATTCAGAATGACCAAGCAGTGATTATGCAAAGTTGGAGAAATGTTCAAAACACAGGCGTAGAAGAAAAGAGGTCTGGTGCTGGTATAATGATTTTTCAGAGACACCTCAGTTTTTAGAGTGTCAGAAGGCCATGCACTGGAAAAACATTCTGATTTACAGGAATAATATGAAATTATCCTAACTGAGGGTTTTCAGAGAAAGAAAATGGCAGGGTATTAATTACTGTGGCGACACAAGTTCCCCTGCTCAGTGGATGTGTTTTCTTCTCTCCCTTTTTTTCAATCTTCACATTCTGTATTAAAATTGTGATGATGGAAATGATTCACGATCGATATTGCCTAGAGCTTGACATTCAGAGTCACTGACATACTAAATATCTGCTCACTGTCTCTTTTCTCCATAAAACCTCTCTCCAAAATTGTCCACATCAATAGAGAAATGACATGCAGAAGAGTTCACAAGCCACAGTGCTTTCCTTGTAGAAAAAGAACTTTTTCATTTTTCTTCTTCTCCTCTGAAAATTGCATAGCATCCTTCATTTATCCCTGCACAAGGAAAGAAGCAAGTGGACCTGAGAGTCAGCCCCCTTCCCTATGACATTCAGAAAGGAAGGTCTTGTCCAACTTAGAACTTGAGGCTGAACTGAGACCATCTTAGCCATGAAGGGGAGGAGTAAGGAGGAGAAAAACAGCAACAACAACACAATAGCAACCAACCTGAAGAACCCAGTTTGGGGGAGGCTGACAAAGAAATCTCACCACAGGGAAGCCCATGCAGGCCCCAAACCTTGTTCCTGAAAGCTCCCCATGAGTGGCTGCCAACGCCTGGGCAATGTGATTAGCTGCCTGAGAAAGGCCTAGAATTACTCCCGTCCTGACTAGATTACTGAGTAATTAGATTGGGAGCACTCTTCCCTGACTGGAGCTGTCAGATTAAATCTGGCTGGTTCTCTTCAGATAACTGTCATGTCCCGCAAAAACAAACAGAGGCTGACACAGTGAGGATCTTTTTAAAAAATGTTCGAAGAATCCAAGTGTCTCTATTTTCTCCATAATAAGTTATGAGAAATGTTCCCTGGACATAAGGGTTTATTCAAATTGTCATTATATTTGATGAAGAAAATGCTACGAGACAAAGCCTAGCCAGACAGGCTTAACCTGTGCTGGTAACTGCAAGTCACCATGCTGGACCAGCCACGTCTGGGATCTACGGATGGAAAGAAGCCTGAATTACCCAGAGAACGAAGCCACTGGTTCTGTTTCGATGCTCTGAGTCTCTAGGCCTTTGTTCAAAGGAAGTTAAACAGGGTGTGTTGAGCACCTTCTCCGAGCAGGAGCAGAACCTCTGGGGCCCTTCTTTCTTCTCCTCTGAGACAAGCACACTCACCCTTCACACTGTAAAGATGTCTTCCCAGTTCCTCCCGGACCACACGGAATAGAACAAGAACAAAGAAACCAGTAGGAGAAAGGCAAGGTCCCCGGTCTTATCCTGCCATCTATAGAGATTGCGTTTTTCCTGTTAGGGAAGCAGGGCATGGAGTGGTGTCCCCAGATGTGATCACCTCTGGTCCCCGGCAGGAGGTATGAGGAGGGGATGGAGGGGTAAGATGATTTTAGGTAGTACACATGAAAGCGTGTGTGTATATATATATATATATATATATATATATATATATATATATATTTATTTATTTATTTATTATTATTATTTTTTTTGCGGTACGCAGGTCTCTCACTGTTGTGGCCTCTCCTGTTGAGGAACACAGGCTCCGGACGCGCAGGCTCAGCGGCCATGGCTCACGGGCCCAGCCGCTCCGTGGCATATGGGATCCTCCCGGACCAGGGCACAAACCTGTGTCTCCTGCATCGGCAGGCGGACTCTCAACCACTGCGCCACCAGGGAAGCCCTGAAAGCGTATATTTTTATTTATCTTACTTATATGAAGTAAAAATTATTAATATTCCCTTTATGATAGAAATAGAAAGTTTCCTTTAAAAACACTTTCAAAAATAAATATGAGATCAACTTAAGGAAGAGGAGCATACAGCTACAGCAAAACTCACAATTGTACCAAAGACTGAAGGTTGAGAACCCAGGTGTAAATGAGAGTGGAGAGCTGGGAGTCACAGCTGATGGTGAACCCAGCACATCCACTTGACATTGCAAGCTTTTGGGCAAGTTAACTCACTTCACTGGCAGCTCCCAGGCATTATCCCCCGCGCATTATCCCCATTCTGATTACAGGTGGTAGTAAAACATCAGCAGTATGCCTGTCAAAGTACGCAAGTTCAACAGATGAAAGCAGTTATGGTTTTTAGTAAGGGAAATTGGATGTTTTCTCTCTATGAAAAATGCTCTAGAAATGTCAGTTCCCTTTGACCCCCTACACTGTTGGTGGGAATTTAAACTGTTTCAGCCACTATGGAAAACAGTACGGAGGTTCCTCAAAGAACTAAAAATAGAGCTACCATATGATCCTACAATCCCACTCCTGGGCATATATCCAGAGAAAACTCTAATTAGAAAAGATACGTGTACCCCAATGTTCACAGAAGCACTATTGACAATAGCCAAAACATGGAAGCAACCTAAATGTCCATCAACAGACGAATGGATAAAGAAGATGTGGTACATATATACAATGGACTATTACTCAGCCATGAAAAAGAATGAAATCATGCCATTTGCAGAAACATGGATGGACCTAGAGATTATCATACTAAGTGAAGGAAGTCAGATAAAGACAAATATCATATGATATCACTTATATGTGGAAACTAAAAAACTGATACAAATGAATTTATTTACAAAACAGAAACAGACTCACAGACATAGAAAACAATCTTATGGTTACCAAAGGGGAAGGGGGAGGGATAAATCAGGAGCTTGGGAGGAACATACACACTCTACTATATACAAGATAGATAACCAACAAAGACCTACTGTATAGCACAGGGAACTCTACTCAATATTCTGGGATAACCTATATGAGAAAAGAATCTGAAAAAGAATGAATGTATGTATATGTATAACTGAATCACTTTGCTGTACACCTGAAACTAACATTACATTGTAAATCAACTCCACTTCAATTAAAAAAAAAAAAAAGTCAGTTCCCTTTAGGTGGGACTTGTCAAACTTCCCTCTTCTAGATTCTCCAAGAGGGATCCCTTTGCTTCTAAAGGCTGATACGCATCTCCAAGGCCACAGAGGTCCCAGGCATGGTGCAGTGGGCCCTCGCTCCCCTTAGATACCATGACTCAGCACTAGCATCCTGGGGTGTCTGCTGCCCACCCCGCAGAGCGCCCACTTTCAGTGGGTGCTCAACTAGTGTCTCCTTGGTGAGTGAGACAACTTAGGAAGTGAAACATTTTAAAAGGCTCAAATATTTGTGTATATTCGTGAAAGTCTGGCACAGACTTTCTGGAAGGCATGTTAGGAATATATAATAAACATGTATTAAACACATATTAAAAATATACCATTTTGTTCAGTAATTCTAATTCTAGAAATTGATTCTAAGGTAATAATCATGGATATGCATAAGTATTTAGTTTTGAGGAGAGTCAGTGCAGCTTTCTTAAAATATCAATGAAACAGCCATTATGTCCAACAATATGATATTTAAATAAAGTATAATGCTTCCTTACAAATGGAAGATAATGTTTTGGAAGCATATTTAATAAGACAGAAAATGAGTTAGTTTATATAACATTAGAAATCAGATAATATTATAATATATATAAGAGGGCCCATTTTTGTATTTTTTGTTTAAACAAAGGAGGAAGATAAAAAGTCACTAAAATGATGGTACCTCTTGCCTTGGATTTAAGAATTTAGATCATATTTATTTCCTTCTTAATGTTTTTCCTCCTAAAATTTCTATTATGAGCAAATACCAATTCTAATTAATTTATTTTGCACAATTGGCTGCAGAGTATGGTCAGCCCTTTACATGCATTAACTCATGTGATCCTCGCAAATGTCCTACGAAGTAAGAGGCATCATTATTTCTATTCACAGGTAAACACAGCTGCAGAGAGAGGAAACAACTCATCCAAGGTCACACAGGAGTAGGGGTAGAGGTAGCTTTCAAACTGAGTTTAACTGACAGCACAAACTACATGCTTATGGGCTATACACAATATTGTTTCATAAGTATTATTTTCTAAATAGAGAAAAAGTTATCTTTAAAAGAAGGAAAAGGAGCCATGCATCACTGTATGATTGACAGCAAAAAGAACTGTACAGATGAATATAAAATCATTAAAATGTTTTCCCCACTTTGAACCAGTGGAATCCATGCATGATGCAATAGTTCGGTGTAAATTATTTTGTGTAGCACATCATATTTTGAGAACTCAGGAGTTTGATTTTATTTATGACAGACAGACCAATGTAGGTCATTCTGAAATGTTAGCTAGTGTAGCATAGCTCTTGATACTGCAGGATTTTAAATTAGGTATTAGATTTGGCTGATTTTCTACCACATTTAGAACTTTTTTGTTGAAAGACTTCTAAAAATTATTGGTATTTACCACAGTTTAACCACTTTTTCCTTTGTTATATAGATCATAGATCATATATGTCCGGTGCAGGACAGCAACAAAAGAAGATATGAAGCAATTTTAATCTCAACATGCAGATAACACTTCTACCTTTTGCTGTCTGTTGTTTAGTTCTTTCTTGTTTGTGTGTGTGTGTGTACATGTGTGTGTGTGTGTGTGTGTGTAACCAATATGTCAACTTCATGGGACTACCCAGGTCTTCCAGATTTCTGGTGTCACTCTTATATTTGGGAAAATCATTGAGATGCCTAACATTTCTGCATCTATCCCTGTGTCATCCTGATTTGTCAGTGTTCTCTTCCTCCTGCCTTGCATCCACATGTCTGTGGGTCACAGCAGTGCCTTTTCTCTTAAATCTCCCCAGTGCATGCTTCCCAAAGGTCAGGGTATAGGAGGGGATTCCATGAAGGTTCAGGACAGTGCTGTACAGCAAAGCGTTTAAACTGCAGTAATGGGCATCCCTGGCGCTGTGTCTTGGTTATCCTCAAAATCTGGAATAACTCATTGACTCATTAACTCATCTGTCTCTTCAGTCTTTAATCTCTTGTTCAGCCTCCCTTTCTTTTCCTTTTAGACATATCTTTTCTTGCCCCAAGGTGAAACCCAAGGAACTAAAAATCCCTGCCCCTTTTCTGCAACCTTTTTGGTTGTGCTTTATCTCATGCTGGTCCTTCTCTCAAGCACATTCACATCTGGGTACCTTCCTGAATGAAAAGCGGACACCTGAGGCCAGCTTTTACAATGACACTTTTTATTTACTCTGGGCTGCATTCTGATCATAATCTCTATATAGTTTTATATATAGACTAGTTTATTTTTTGTCATTATGTATTTTATTGTGAATATTTCCTCATCTTCTTACAAATTCTTTGGAAGCAGAATCTAGTGGTCAAATAATATTCTACCTTACAAATGTAATAGTGTGATGTTTCCAAAGTTTGCATAAATGTAAGAATAACCAGGGGTATTTATAAAAATGACAATTTCCAGAAACTTCCCTTGGGATACTTTTATTTGGTAGTCTGAAATAGAATCTAGGAGTTTGTACTTTTCAATAAGTGCCTCCAAATTATCTTTCCTGTGTATGACCATTTCCTTTCTTTTAGACATGAAGATCATTTCTAAATTTTTGCAAAAGTAGATAAATATAGCCTTTCATGCAGAGATTAAGTTAAATCACTTTGGAATTCAGCTGTGGTAGACCATCTAAACATGTCCCAAGTCTCACCCAGGCCCCTTTTCCCAAATTGGACTCTTCCTTACAATGGCACTTTTGCATCTTTATAAATCAACTGGAGTAAATAACTTGAAAGGAAATCTATAAGACTTCAGAATAAAAGACAATAAAATAAAATTTTAACTCTTGGGCCAGAGGTTGTTCTGATCATACAGAAATCTGAAAGTGTTTTCCAATTTCTGAAATTAAAAAAATGTGGTCTTATTTTACACTGATATACGTTAAGAAAATTTCCAAGTTTGAAGCAACAAACTTGGGGTTAATTTGTAACAAGAGACATGAACAACCAAATAGTCTAGCCTTATTTGGCTCAAAATTGACCTAATTTAGAAATATCTAAAAAATGACACAGTTTTCAACTTTTCTTACTATATTTCAAGTCAAGAAATGTCAAGAAATTTTAGAGTAGGAGAAACTATGGAATGTGTTGGCCTGTCTCTTCCTTGCAGATTTTTGCAGATTCAAATGCTTCACAAATCATTCACTTGAAAGGCAATTGAATATTTAAGGATTGATGCTATCTTTTGGTAGTTCCAGTATGAGGAATAAATTGGGAATTATAGTCCAGTAGTGACTATGAGACACCCATCAACAACTTCTGAGATGTGTGAGGTAACAGAGTATGATGACAGATAAACTAACAAGTAATTTTGCAGCTGTGTGGGAAAATCTTATAAGCCACATGATCCAGAGAGATTACATGAAATTCTCAGGATAATATCAGAGTACAAAAATTATGAGTTACAGCCTTTGTGGATTTGTGATTTTAAATAGGTATCCATCACGTACTATAAGACAGGCTCATAGTCTATTGTTAACTTGGATTTAATTTTAATACATGGTTTTACTCCAGGAGAACCACATGCTTCACAATACTGTCCTGGCAAGTTTTCCAAGAAGTTACAACATGCAGGAAATTGACTACTGTGAAACTTAGCAGCATACTGTTTGTAGTCATATTAAAACTGTGATTAGGCTCTGGTATCTTTTTGTTTGGTAGGAGTGGAAGGTGGCTACTCTATCTCCCTGTGCTTTCCAAGAACACAATCCAAAGCTGCTTACATACCCATATGCACCTTTCCCTATGGGTCCTAATAAAATAAACCCAGCTCTCTAAGAAAAGGTATCTTTCTGAAACTCACAATTCCTCTGAATGGTATGAATGTTTCAAATAGTTGGTTTTTTCCTAGTGGCAAAGAACAAAGAAGATGGCATCTAACTATCACCAGTGGTTTCTTAGGGGCCTTTAAATACTTGCAGAGTTTGGCATTGTTAAGAAAGTTTCTGTATTGCTCTTAAAGCTATTCCTTTTTTTTTTTTTTTTTTTGTGGTACACGGGCCTCTCACTGTTGTGGCCTCTCACATCGCGGAGCACAGGCTCAGCGGCCATGGCTCACGGGCCCAGCCGCTCTGCGGCATGTGGCATCTTCCCAGATCGGGGCACGAACCCATGTCCCCTGTATCAGCAGGCGGACTCTCAACCACTGCGCCACCAGGAAAGCCCAAAGCTATTCCATTTTTTGAAGAGAGAAATGGTCCACTCCAGTGCCCATGTTGTTAAGAGTACTAAATGCTTTATAAATGTATTCCAGTAATAAATACTGCATAATGAGGAAACGAGGGACTTTTAAAGATAATCCTAAACGTAGTGTTTTAAGTCTAAGTTGCATCATACTCATTCATACAAGAGGAGCCTTCTTCAACTTGCCTTGATGGTAACAACAACCAGAAATACTTGTTAGAAGTGTACCACCCAGGCCTTAATGAACAGAATTTCCAAGGGAAGAATTTTTTTTTAAGTATTTACACATCCATTTCACATTTATTTATCATAACAACTCTGTAAGAAAGTATTATTATGCACTTTTTACAGTGAGGAAATTGAGGCTCATAAAAGAGGTATCATGGCTCATCATGTTATATCTTCCATTTGGAATCCCATTTCTTTAATTTTGTTTTTGTCCCATTTCCTCAAGATCTAGCTGAAATACCACCTGCCCCAGAAGTTTCTCCCTTTCTCCCCAAGTCCTAATAGTATCATTTTCTTCTTCATCTCTAATCCACAGCACATTTTATATACCTCCCTAATGGTTTTTATTTATTTATTTATTTTTATTTTTTAACATCTTTATTGGAGTATAAGTGCTTTACAATGGTGTGTTAGTTTCTGCTGTATAACAAAGTGAATCAGTTATACATATACATATATCCCCATTTCTCCTCCTTCTTGCATCTCCCTCTCACCCTTCCTATCCCACCCCCTAGGTGGACACAAAGCATTGAGCTGATCTCCCTGTGCCATGCAGCTGCTTCCCACTAGCTATCTACTTTACATTTGGTAGTGTATATATGTCCATGCCACTCTCTCACTTCGTCCCAGCTTACCCTTCCGCTCCCCGTGTCCTCAAGTCCATTCTCTACATCTGCCTCTTTATTCCTGTCCTGCCCCTAGGTTCTTCAGAACGATTTTTTTTTTTAGATTCCAAGGGAAGAATCTTAAATGTACATGTTTCTACCAAGCATGTATCTCTTATAATCAGGCAACTTTAGAAGCACTGAGTTATAGAAAAAATTGAGGTCCTGAAAACATTGTATTTGAGAAAGGCACAGTGAAAAAGAATCCTTTAATATCTTCTAACCAACCTTAATGAAATTAACTTGACTGCTTTGTCTTTTGGGGGGTGGTGGTGAGCAGAAGGTACCAACCAAGGTTTCAGGAGGGTTTTTAAATTTCTGCCTCCAGAAACCTGAAGGTACCAAGAATTCCAGCAAACACAGAGCTCCTGCTTGCTGCCTTCATCTGCCAGGCACCAATAGGAAACTGTAGTCCCCAGGGATGTCAATCTGGCATCTCTTTGGATCAGCAAATTAAGTAGGAATAAACCCACAAATGAGCAACAAGAAGAAAAAATGCCACTTCCTGCTGAAACAAACTTTGATTTGTAAATGAAAGGCAGGAATGCACCAATGAGAGAAAGCTTCCCCATCCTCGCTGTAACCTCCTCACTACTTTAAGTTGGGACTGAAATGAGTTGCATTTTACACATATACACCATGTCGCTTGATACTTCCTTGAAATGACCTGTTTGCTGCTTTACATAAGTTGGACAAGAGGTGCCTGCTATTTCTGCACAGATGACTCATTCATGCTTGGTTTGGCCAGTAACTTTACTCATTAAAGAAAATAAAAGTTAATTAAAATGAGGATCCATATACCAATTCAGAAAATAGCCTGCCAGGTCAGAAAGACTGAAGTAAGAAACTGTGTTTATTTACCTGGTGAGGCCTTGCTGTACTGATACATGGGAGGTGACAATCACATTTTAAGTATTTCCAACACAAATGTTCACACAAAATATCTTTGCTTCTAATATTCCACCTGACAACCAGAAGAAATCCATTAAATGCTTTACATTTTATTTCCAAGGTGAAAACTTGCTAGACACTCTATAACTCAAAAGCCAAAACAAAACCAGACCAAAAAACAACGAAATTCTAAACACGCCCCAATCCCTTGCACCCACCCGTTCACATACACATTAGTAGTTCTAGTGACAGAGTATTCATTTACGAGTCTTAGTGAGTTTGATTTCCTTTAGGACAATTTTTATTTTCACTTTACAACTATCATTAACTTCAAAGGATACTGACAGTTCTCAAGTTATTAAGTTAAAAGGCAGCCAACTTTCTGCTGGAGTCACTGAAAATTAATTCTGCCTTACAAGGCCACATTGGGTCATTTCCTGAGCCGATGGTAATAAATAGCCCTTATTCTAATATAAAAACAAGTGAGTGTAGTAATGCTTTTCTGATTAAAATGTTCAGAAGTGGGCAGGACCTAGACCCAGTGTAAACCACAGGTAATTTTATACCAGCTATGGTAGAAAGTACTTAGTTATCTACACAGTATACATTCTCCCTTTTTTCTTCTTTTTTTTTTTCCACTCCCTTTCTTCTTAACTGACAAAAAAAGAAAAAAAAACCCCAAAACACCTGATTTTCTTCATGGCAGCAAGATACCTTTCTAAACACTTGCATTTCCCAGCATCCTTTACAGCTAGGGTGGCCAAATGACAGTGTTTAGCCAATGAGGAGCAAGCCAAAAGGTTATGGAATTCTTCCAAGAGTTGTTCTCTCTAGCTTTGGGAATGACTTTTTTTTGCTTTTCCTTTTTTTCCCCCAGCCTGAACTACAGATAGGAGGTTTGATACACAGGATAGTGGAGAAAAAAGCTGAGATATATAATTAATTAGGATAATACCGTAAAAACACTACACTTTAAAAGCCACTAGAACCTAAGTTTCAAGAGGATAGGAACCATATGTTTCTTGTTCAGTATTCATCCCCAAGGCCTAGAACATTGCAGACACAGACCAAATGCTTAGAAATATCTGTTGAGTGAATACGATGATTGATTAATTAATTCATGTGACAGTAGTGACGTTAAAGACGGGAAAAGTAGTAAAGATGAGGGTCAGGGAGATATGAGTGACTCCTCAAGTCAGCCCTTATGGCCCCTGTAAGGATGCTGGCTTTTATCCTGAGTGAGAGGGGGATCCCTTGATTGGCTTTTTGCAGCTGGGGGCCATGATCTGACCCAACAGTTTTAAAGGAACTCTGTCTCCTGTATTGAGAAAACAGAGAAGAAGGAAGAGCAAGAAGCAAGGGGAACAACCAGGAGGCATAGCAATCTGGGTCAACATAAGGTTGGCTCATGCCAGAATTTTACCTGTAGAGAGGGTGAGAAGTGATCAAATTTGGAATATATTTTGAAGTTAGGGACATGAGGATTTCCTAAGGGCTAGAGGTGAAAAATTGATAAATCAAGGATACTTCTGAAGTTTTGGGTCTATGAAATAAAAAGAATGGAGCTGCCATCACTGAAATGGGAAAGGCTGCAGAATGAGCAGGTTTGTATGGGGAGACCAGGGGTTCAGCTCTGACATTTTGAACTTGAAATGTCTGACAGACATCCAAGTGCAGATGTCAAGTAAGCAGTGGTGCCCAAAAGACTGGCATTTGAGACAGGTTCCATATGGAGATATAATTGTTGGGTGTCAGTGGCATACAGATATTGAAAGCCATAAACCTGGATAATATCACTATAGTAGTGAGTGTAGGAACCTCTGAAGATTCTCAAATGCTGGGACCATGCAACTAATAGATGATTAGTAAAACCTGTCTGGCAGTGGTTTTCAAGACTATCTGAAGGTATAAAAGCTGGAAGTAGAAACTCCGGTTAGAATACTGCTGAAGTAATCCAGACATACATGGAAGAAGACCATAACTGGTGTACTGTGGCAAGGTGAACTCACCATGCAAATATTAGGGATGAGCTGAATAGGGAGCACGGGGAAGGAAGGAAATGGTGAGGTCTTGGAAGAACTCTCATTCTTTCACCTAAATGAACAGGTTGTATTAGAAAAGGCTATTATCTTGTTTAGGGCTCCCCCAGAAACAGAGTCTGAGACAAGGATGTAAGTACAAGTAGATGAATTGGGAGGTGAAACCAGGAAACACCTATCAGAGGTAGGGGATGAAAATCAGGCAAGGAAAGGAAGTCAATAAAAAGTACATTATCAGGCGAGTCACCACTCTGAGAAACTGGGGAGCTCTGGGACTTGGTACAGAACACACGTCTGAGAATAGTCCCAAAGTAGGTCTGAGTCTTTACTTACCTGTTCCCCATTTGTTAGTGACTGAGGGTTACTGATTCCAGGGGAAAAGTCTGCAGGTGGAGAGGTATGTGCAGAAAGCTGCCTATGGTGTACAGAGAAAAAAGACAAGGTATAGATAAAGCACCAGCAGTGCCTGCTAGGTTGCTAAACTGCAGGAAAAGAAGGGAAATTTGGTTGATGAAGGTACCCCATGATCTCTCTTCTAGGTGAGAAAAGTGTCTGTGTTAACAAGGGCAATTACACATAATATGCTTCTGCATATTAAAGCAATTCCATTAGTGGGACAAACTACTATATACCCAAATGTCAGCTAGTAAAAAGCCACCTCAAAAAGAGCAGCATCAAAGAAAGAATGCATCTCTCTCCCTCTTTTGTACTCCGACAATGACTAAGACAATGCTAAAACACTGTTGGTGATTACCTATTAGACCATTTGATATTAGTTATTCTGGTGATATAGACATCTTCCTTTGTCATAGACAATTAATACGGTAGGTATTAAAACACTGCTTTGGGGCTTCCCTGGTGGCGCAGTGGTTGGGAGTCCGCCTGCCGATGCAGGGGACGCGGGTTCGTGCCCCGGTCCGGGAGGATCCCACATGCTGCGGAGCAGCTAGGCCCGTGGGCCATGGCCGCTAAGCCTGCATGTCCGGAGCCTGTGCTCCACAACGGGAGAGGCCACAACAGTGAGAGGCCCGCGTACCGCAAAAAAAAAAACAAAAAAACAAAAAAAACACACTGCTATGAAATTTACTTATGAGATATTAGCAAGTTAGTTGTCTCCATTTTGCCAATGCTCTCATAGGAAAAACAAATGAGATTATTGAGTGGGAAAATTTATATCTTTGGATCCTGAGAGCTATTAATATTCAGCAGATAAAATGTGGATTGGGAGTCAGAAACTATTGTGTCCAATCTCCATTCAGCCAGGAAATCAGCCAAAAGTACAAGCTGGATTTTTCGTCTGATTATAGGAATGTGGCAGGGACTTGGGGTACTCATCTGTGGATTCATCTTTCTCCCTCTGCTCCAGGGAACTCGAGAAGAGAAAGAATTCTCCCTCGACTTGCACTCTGAGTAGGAGATCTATGGCTCAAGGCACTTTTCGGGTCAGAATCAAGTTTCTTCATTGGCCAATCCAGCAACTGCTCAAGAAAAAACAATTTGGAAACCCAAAATATATCCTTTGGTGGTTTACAGCACTGAGCAAAAATAGCAAAATGGTATCCAGATGCCCAAGATAGTAGTAAACTTGTATTTAGCACTAATTTTGTTTCTGGATTTCAAAATACAAGACACTGGAAAGGAAACAGTAATATTATATTATGTAAAAATAACTTAGTATGCTATAATCCTACCATCCAAACTCTAAGACTGTTATCTAGAGGAGATATGAAGTATAATGCCTTCTGCCTACTCTATTTATTTTCCTGCTATTGTCCAACTGCATTTTTTCCTGTAGAACAGATAACTCCCTTGAGAAGGTTATCTGTAGGTTAAGTAGAAAACTGGAATAAAGGCGTATTTCTAAATCTGACCACGAGTTTCATGGAGAAAACTGACTTTTATTTCTTCCATCTTGAACCTTCAAATTTTTAGACAGCCACACAGAAATTTCACTTTTTGGTGAGTTGACAAAAGGGGGTGAAAGTAGCTGCTATCGTCTGAATGTCTGTGACCTCCCCGCCCTCAAATTCATATGTTGAAATACTAATGCCCCATGTGATGGTATTAGGAGGAGTGGCCTTTGGAAAGTACTTTGGTCATGAGGGTGAAGCCCTCCTGAATAGGATTAGTGCCCTTATAAAAGAGACCCCACGGCGCTCTCTAGGCTCCTCTGCACAGGCTATGAACAAGGAAGAGAGCCCGCACTGGAATGAGACCATGCTGGTGCCTTGATCTCAGAACTCCAAGCCTCCAGAACTGTGAGACATTAATTTCTATTTTTTATCAGCTACCCGGTCTGTGGTGTTTTGTTATAGCAGCTCAAATGGACTGAAACAATAGCTATGGATAAGTGGATATCATGAATATGGATAAGAAGCAGAGGCAGAGATCATGCTTTAGCAAGATGAGTACAGTGAAAAACTGTAACATTTCCCTGGAATGTCTTCAAGTATGATTTATAGAAACACAGTATAAGATTTGCTTGGAGATCTTTATAACATTGCTTTTAGCACACTGTAAATCTCATTGGAGTAAAAATAAAAACAGTTACATGAGTTATTCATAAGAAAATAAAAAGTGTCATTAGCAACTACATAAGGTATTGGGGAATCAGCAAAGAGAAAAATCCACAGCTTTGTTCTTATATTGTCCAGAGAAAACCTCTTAAATTCAATGTTGGGAAGAATGCACATAAAGATCCATTCTTTGCTTATTAAGCTTTATACATTCATAAATCTCATTTTAGAGAAGTTACCTTGCAATGTCTTGAAAATGAGCAAAGACCCACTTAATCATTTCCCCTGGCTTTTGGATAGCAAAATGCTATTTACAGCACTGAGTATTTTCAAAGCCATGACAAAATCCTCTTAACAATTATCATTAAAAATCCTAGCCACACTCCATAAGGGAAGAATAGAATTCTGAAATTCCAAGATACTCAAGTGCCCAAGTGTCTAGCAGTTCTCAGTTTTGAAATGAAAGACAGAATTCGAAGACTCTATATTATGTCAGTTAAAAAAGATAACTTGTCATCATCAACCAATAAATCTTAAAAAACTATAAGCATATTCCGTTGCAAACATTAAGACCTTCTCTATTTTTCTTAGTCTCTTCTCCCACTAAGACTATTAAGGAAATTTACTAACACGAAAACAAGAAGCAATGCAGAACAAAGGTAATTCCATGAAAGATCAAAATTTGTATTTCTCATACTGGGTGAATTCTCATACTATTAAATGATCAATAGTCTTGGGAAAGCTGCTAACTCCTTGGATCCTCAGTGCCTCCCTCTATGCAAAATTTGGCTAATGTGGAATTTTAATCTACTGGAATTATTTTGGGAAAAATCTCATCAAAGCACATGCTCAGGGTCTGAACTGAAGCAGCTCCAGAGAGAAATAGAACAGACACCAGGCTGTACAGGATCAAGAAAGCATCTTATCTAATTGCTAGTCTTTTGCAAGAAGGTATTGTGAACAGACTTTCCTTCTCACCCACTTGCTCTTCTGGGTGGCATGTGCATACGTGTGTCTGTATCTGTTGTTCTTCTCTGTGGCTCAGAAGTTTTCTTGGGGGTTGGGGAGTGGGAATGTTGTTGGTGGGGACAGAGGAGCGTCATAGGATGATTGCTTCTTGCTTACCATTCACCCAGTGTAAAGAAGTTTTGAAAAGCTAACCTTGCCTCTCCTCTCCTTTACTGTTTAATTTGCACAGATCATTAGCAAGTAAAAGGTGCTCGGCAAACAGAACAAAATAGGTTTTCAGACAGACAAATAGTGATTTACAAGGACTAGAAAAATGACGTTCAAACTGGGCTATTCATTGCAGAAAGTCTCATTATAAATGAATCAATGAGCCACTCATGATACACGACACGTGTGATTATTTTGGTTATGATCAATTTTTGTTCTAGTGGGATTCTGGTGTTTGACCTATGGTGGATCAGCATGCCTTACTGAGAGAAAGTAGTAATATTCCAAAACTACTGGAAAAGATCTCTACTTATATTTATACAAATGTTAATCAAAATGTTACGTGGGAATTTGAACCTCTTATTTCCTCTGTGACTGAGCAATCAGCTCACTCAATAATGTTTATAATACTATTTATATTAGTATTTATAATGCTATTTATAATAGTATTTATAATGCTTTATCTGATGCAGACCCTAATAATAACAGAGAGAAGCAGTTAGAGATGAAATGGTGGTACCAAAGTTGTATGTGTCTGGAGACAGAAACATACACAAATAGAGCTTGGCAAGGTGACTATGCCTGTCTGTCACACTGCAATGAAGAGCTATTACCAAGTAGAGCCTTAAGGAATGTTCTCATTTTTATGTGATCATATCTATTTATGTTATTTTAAAATAATTTCTTCTTATTTATTATCTGTACAGTAATAGGTATAATATAATTAGCATATAGAAAAGGTTTTTGACTTTCTGAATCACTTCTCTGAATCAATAACCATTTAACTCCTTTTCAAAATACTCAGGTTCCTGAGCACTGGAGAATATTAGGTCCTCAGATAAGGATAAAATTGAGTGTTTTTCTGCTGCCCAAAGAGAAAGAATAGACAACTCAGGAAGCAGAGTAAAATGATGGTTTGGGAACCAAACTTAAAACAAGGGAACTCCCTCCCCAATCATTTTGCTGCCCAGTACCACATTCCCATGCCCCTAGTTCTACACTGGTCTGAAATGAATCATAATTTATTTTATCAACTTAAGCAAATTTTAAAAAATATGATCATCCTTCAGTATTTTAAAAAAATTGCTTCAGCATTAAGAGTGATGATTATAAGTTACAGATTTCCAAGGCTTGATCTTGAGGATTTGGATTCAGTGGGCCTGGGGTGGGGCTCAAGAATCATTTCTAACCATAAATTCAGGTGATGGTACATATGATTAAGCAGTTGCTTTGCCCTATTGGTGAGATTCAGAAAGAATTCAAGAATATTCTCTGAATAGCTAATTTCCTCTCTCTTCCGTTTCCCATCCTATTCTTACTAATTTTCTTGACAGGGAATAAGAATTACTGAATGCCTGATGCATGGCAGGCCTGAACTAGGTGCTGGGGGAAGCTGACAGTGAATCTGTATCCAACCCTTGCTTCTAGATTGGTCATTGCCTATTCTAGAAATGATGAAAACTGATAGCACAATAAAATGCATGTGAATCAATGATGCTAAAGTCCATTTCTCCAAAATTCTCTCAACTTGAACAGTAGCTGTTAGTGACTATAAGGACGTTCACCAGCTTGTCTATCCCAGGAGACAGAAGACAAACAAAACGAAGATGGTGCTCAACATAAGTCCGACTTTATATTTTATGAAGGAAACTAGAAGCTGTGTCTTGCTCTATGGAAAAATGAGATGCTTTTTCCAGATTCTTCAGGTGTTGGCAAGATGAAGAAGCAACAGAAATCAGGAAGAAAAATAAAAACGCCAAGGTTAGCCAGTGGCTCCCAAGTTTTAGTCACCTCCTGGGAGAAGCCATATACTGCTTTTAGTTTCTGCCTTCCTATCCTTTTCTGTTTCATAAATGAGAAAGATGACTTCCTGCAACCTACTATGAATTTAATACAGAATTATCACCAGGAACGAGAATACTAATTCTTCGATTTGAATTTTCAAGCTGTGTACTGGAGGTCACATGTATCTCCTAGCATTGCACTAGGAGATACATGTTAGTGTCAAATAAATAACAACCTTAGCAGGTCAACTGGATACTAAACCATGTCTCTGAGTTAACATCTAACAGCTGGACTGAAAATGGGTAGAGGAGAATGCATAAAATCAAGTCTTTCATCTATTGCTGATTCAACATTTGACCTCAGCCAAAATTCAAATTCTTGATAGGAGGAATTTAAAAAATTGACAACACAACCATGGATGGGTTCTCTGTTAAGTGAAATATGTTACAAACCAAGCTATCGGAATATGCCCTTCATCTTCAAAAAGTAACCAATTCATTATTTCTTTTTTTTTAATTTTTAACTTTTTAAATTAATTAATTTATTGATTGATTTTTGGCTGCATTGGGTCTTCGTTGCTGCACACAGGCTTTCTCTAGTTGTGGTGAGCAGGGGCTACTCTTCATTGCGGTGCGCAGGCTTCTTATTGCGGTGGCTTCTCTTGTTGCAGAGCATGGGCTCTAGGCATGCGGGCTTCAGTAGTTGTGATGTGTAGGCTCAGTAGTTGTGACTCACGGGCTGTAGAGCACAGGCTTGGTAGCTGTGGCACATGGGCTTAGTCGCTCCATGGCATGTGGGATCTTCCCACACCAGGTATCAAACACGTGTCCCCTGCATTGGCAGGCAGATTCTTAACCACTGCACCACCAGGGAAGTCCCCCAATTCATTATTAAGACATAACTACTTTACCCATTTTAGCAATTTCAATCTGGAAACATCACACACAAAAGGTTCAAATGCAGTGAAAACACCAGTTTAAGTTCTTGTTTCACGGAAAGAGGAGAATATATTTTTGTATAACTACTTAGGGCAAGGAGGTCTATTTATATTTATTATCTCCAATAAATATAATCCTTTAAGACAAGGTTACAGATGAGGAGACAGACTTGGAGGAGTTAAATAATTTGCCCTCATTACAATAGCCAGTAGACAGAGGAATATGAACCCAGCCCTGCCTGGCTGTAACACCTAGGTACTTTCCACTCTGAACTTTGTCACGTTTTTAAAGTAGAAAGAAGACAGTTCTCATCATTAAGGTGTGAATTACTTATTTCATCAATTCTAAAATGCATATTTTTTCATAGTTTAATGGCTCTGAAATTAGGATCCTTCTTAAAGTAGTTGTCAGCCATGTACAATCAGGATGCAACCATTTTTGCCCACGTGTGAACTTTGAAAGGTGCAGGATTGGTGACTTAGAAGAGAGGACATCAGTGGAGCATCCTTCTAAGCAATGCTATGTCACCAATGCTCTTGATGGCAGACAGGAGCATGCTGTGTGGGGCAAAACAAGGGATATGACACTTCTCAGCCATAAAGTCATTCAGAGTTAGATGAGGATTGTGAACAACTGTTTAAAATGAACAGTTTAATTTACTTATATTTTCCTTTTTATGAATGCACAAGAATGATTTTTTTAAAAAATCTACATTTAAATAAGTCTGAAGAGTTATATGAAAATAATCTATGTTATAAGATAGTGTTGTCACCTTAAAAGGTATGCTTTTTCTTTCCTTGTGGTATATGAAATAATGATCTCCATTAAACTAGAGGAAATGCATTAATCAGACTCTTTAAGTCCTTAAATACAGAGGGTTTAGGGAGAGATGCTAGTGCGTTTAAGTTCTCGGTGCCCTTTGATGGCTGGGATGTGAAACCAGCATCTCCCTAGAGAGACCACAGGCCCCTCTCAAGTTCATCCCCACCGAGGTCCATTCTGAAAGGCGGGCGGAGACACTAGTCTGAGGAGAGAATCACTAACATACCCAGCTCTGTGTGAGACGAACCTCAGTCCTTCCCTTTCTCTGGGAACAAATGTTCCAATTGCATTGACATGGACTGTGGACTTCAGCACATTTTTTAAAAAAAATTGTTGTTTTGATAGAAACATGGACTCATGGAATAGCTGAGGCAGCCCCTGCATTTCATCTTGCTGGTGAGCATTAATCCAGCAACGACGGTTGAGCTATGCTGGGAGTTCCCTCATAAAACATGTGCTACTCTCTGAACATCCCTCCAAAACAAGGGCGGCTTCCAGGTTCTGCTCTGTCCTATCCAGGGATGGGACGTGTCTCAGAGGACTGATGCTCATGTAACAACAATGGGCCAGGTTTCTTGCAGAAGTTGGGCCTCTCCTGGGAGGAAATGGAGGGCTTGGCTCTGCACCTTAATTCCTCAGGAACCTAGTTACCCCTGCATCTCTGGCACAGCAGTGGGCCCGGAAAGGTATGCAATGGATGTTAGACAATGTCAGGGCCAACATCCCATTTTCCAGATGAACAAACAGAAACCAGAAAGACTGAGTGACTCCTTCAGGAATCCTAATTAGTGCCATGGCCCGATCATATACCTGTCATCCATCCTTCCTCCCCTCCTTTCCTTTCCCCTCCCTCCCCCTTCCCCTCCCCCCTCCCTTTCTGACTTCCTTCAACAAATATGCGATAGCACCTACTATGTAGAACCAATGGTGAGAAAGACACAATTCCTGGCCAAAATAAACTTCCAGTCCATAGGGGGATATGGATAAGTAAATGGGTAATTATGATACAAAGTCAACAGTTATCTGGGGATGGACATTCATGAGCACAACAGGAGAGACCATAATGGATGCCCAGGAATGCTTTCTGGAGGCAGTGGCATCTGAACAATGCTTGAGAGCAGTGATTCTCAGTTGGGGGTGATTTTGCCTCACAGGGGATACTCAGGAAAGCCCAGACACATTTTTACAGGTGAGATGTGCATACGTGGGGAGGGGTGGCTAACACACTGCAGGGAGCACTTTACTAAAAGTTACTGCAGTAAATGTTAAAAAAAAAATTAAAATTAAAAAACAACAACAACTCCTGACACGTGATTAGTTCCTGAAAACTATAATGCAATTGAGGGTACATTATCCCATTCAATTTTTCAGAAAGAGAGAGGTAAATCTTCTTACTACCATTTTTTTCAGATAAAGAGGTTGAGACTCAGAGAAAGAAGTAGCAGCACTAGGGTAGCAGCCCGGGCTTTTTAATTCTCTACAATAGCAATGAGACAGCCAACTCTTTCCTGTGTGTTAGGAACTGTTCCGGGCACTTTGCATGTATTAACTTACAAAGTTCCATTAGTGTTCCCATTTATACACATAAAGACACTGAGACACGGAAAGATAAGTAGCATGATCCCTGGTTCAGTTAGTGGTGAAGCTGGTGTATCAGATGCTCTGGCTCCAGGGTTTATGCCCTTCATCTCAACACTACACCCTTGCTCTGGTCACTGTATTCCTCTTGGTGACATTTATTAAACATTGGCACTGACATCCAGATCTATTGATACTGCAGGTGCTTTGTGTTTTATACTCCTCATACTGATGTTACTATTAGGATGTTTGTATATTCACATCTTACTGCTCAGTGTTTACCAAACAAGAATGGTCAAAATACCATTCATAACTAACAGTAAATCTGCTTGACCACTACTTTGGGTAAAGAATTATTTTCTAATGTTTTAGATGTAGGTCACCTGCACGACTCACACTTCAAATTGTATCTCCCGTGGGCTAATACAGGTTTCCCCCTCTATCTCAAGGTAGAGCATTCCTATGAAACCATTCATAAATCAAAATGACATAAAGCGAAGAAGCAATTACCTTAGGACACATCTTGCTAAGGGTGCACAATATCGATTGAGATCAAGCACAGATGCTTAGAGACACAGTTCAAAGCTATGGTAGTTTGATGCTGAGACGCTGAGTGTAGTTCCCAGGAAGGAGCTTAGTGGGGTCATTCTCACTGCTAGGGGAGTGGGTGGGTGGCTGCCTCTGTAAAAGCTCCCTGCAAAACAAATGCTGAAGGATATTTTTGCTTTTTGCCCTTTTCCATAAAAGCAAAAATCCTCTTTGGATTTCTTTTGGTTAGCAAAAAGTAGGTATTAATGTAGGTCTTTCATAAAAGCGAAGCAGCATAAAGAGAATTTTCAAAAAGTGGGGGAGACCTGTATTGAGGTCTAGGCTTAAGTGAGCTTGACCACTTTTTGTCAAAATCCAAAGGTTTTTACTTTCAAGCAGAAGTTACTGACTTTTATGTCTTCTGTGATTTTTACCCTCACGTTCTTTCTTCTTGGAACTACACACAAATTTTTGAGAGGGGAGTAAGCCAAATATTAGTCTTTTCATTTTACCAATACCCTGAAACTCAGAGTTTGACTTATTTAAGAGCAAATAGCTAGCGGATGGAAGGGCTGCTCAGCCTGGTTTACATTGCACCACACCAAGATATACATGCAAAGTGCCTGGAACAGTTCCTAACGCACAGGAAAGAGTTGGCTGTCTCATTGCTATTGTAGAGAATAAATCATCATGTGATTTAAGCACAGGCGTATGAAGGCACCCGATACACGTACACTATTATATTTTTAAGGGCTTTCTGTTGCTGTTTATCACTAAAATCTGTAATTAAACGATTCTCTTCCCAATGACTTGGGGTGGGGGAACATATTCCAGGATGGCTGTCTTCTTGTATCTCAGCAAATGAACTGGTTTGGTGACCTTCTTAACACCTGGGTAGCATATCTGCAGTTCTGGAAGAGTTTACACTCTATAGACTAAGAAGAGATTATTGGCCATAGATCACTGAATGCTGTCAAAGCTGATGAATGGTGGGTCTACAGAGGTGTCACCAAGAAAACGTCTTGCATCAAATTGTTTTCCCCAAGGATCAAAGGTTTTGCTTACACTTGTTTTAAGTTGGTTCCACGGGGTCTGTTACACAAATACCACAAAAATTTTGAAAAAAAAGAAAACCAAAAACCACTGTGTTCAGTAGTGCCACAGTTTGCCTTAAGTGCTGAGAAATTTACATAATCTGTAGTCAATATTCTAAGCCAAGGGAATTCCTGATGGGACCAGGAAATATATTCTTTTCCGTCAAAAGATATCATCATACACTGAACATTTTTGGGGAATCAAGAGAATATGTTCCTATTTATTTATGCTCATATATGTGCTCCTTTTATTTTTCTAAGTTTTTCTATTTATCTTTAAGTTTTTAAATGGAGATAAGAGATATGAAACCATCAGAAACAAAAATGGATGGTAGCCCGTTGGGTCTCTCGGCTTCTTATATTGTCCCTTTCTCTCACCTCCCTCCTCTTCCCAGCAGTCAGAGTAAGAATTTAAAACATAATACTACAACCTAGTAAGAGGAAGAGAAAGGGAATCTGGCCAGTCAAGGTTAATGGATGTTTACAGGCTCTATTTTCAGAATATTCAAAAGCAAATTTTCAGTAACTACCCTCCACAAAATTAATTTACCAGGCATATCACATAAAAGCACCGATTTGTTCCAGCAGTAACATCCTTCATTCTCACTGTACAGCCCACTCTCCTCCATCCATCCGTCTGTCACACCACTGGCACCCACCACCAAGCAAGCATTCCATTTTCCAATAAGGTGATGAAGGGCATTTGGGTTATTTTTCCTCTAGGTGGAGTTTTCATTGTTTTCTCCAGCATAACTCATTTGCTTTGAACACAGCCTTTCAAAAAATGACTTGTGTTAACGTACAAGGTCACTGTGGAAGGAGGGAAAAAGAGAACTGACTTCTATAATGTTAATTCATTGTCTAGTATTCAGTGCATAATTAAGGGTAGTGATTTTATTACATTAGGACCAGCTTAAAATTAAATATATTAAAATAGGATAATAATAATAAAAGATTCCCTAAAATAGTAGATTACCCTATTAATCCCCATAGCAATTTTATAGACTAGGGGCTACTCTTTAACTCCGTTTTACACATGAGGATACTGAAACACAGGAAAATGAAGTAATTTGCCTAAGTTTCCACAGTAAATGGTAGAGCTGGAATGTGAACTTGGGTGTCTGGCTCCATAATCGGTGCTCTACGTCACGATCCATGGATTCTCTGTGGTCAGTGTTGATGGTACATATTATTTATTTAAGCTTTAGGTTCCATCCTAGGCACTTGCTAATTTTTTACACTTCGGATGTTTCTATGATTTGGGACAGAGAGGTTAACAGGTCAATTTCACTGCACACTGCAGCTGATAGAAGATTGTTCTACTGGATAATATTTGTGAGCCCAATATTTAAAGCTGTCTCCCAATATGTCTTGGTGCGTTTATTGTATGAACGGTACTTAGATTCATATTATGAAACTAACTGCATATGCACACTCTCAACATCACTTTGCCTTCTGAGCTCTGTTCTAATAATACACATAGCTCTCCCAGGCACTACCATGTCATTCTGTGTGCTTCTGTTACTTCACTGAGTTATTACTCCCTGGAATTATACTTTATTATTTGTTTACTTTTTTCAGGTTCTGTCTCCTTCCTCAGATGTAAGCCATTCTCTGTCTTGTTCACCCCATCACCAGTACCTACAGCACAATTGCTAAATCATAATAAACATTTGTAGAAAGAATAATGAATATTTTCATTGATTTTTACATAGAACATCAGAGCTGGAAGCGTGTAGAGATCATCAGGTTCTTTCATTTTATGAATGAAGGAAATACGTTCTGGTAAATAAAGAACATGAAAGGTGTATCTTAGTTTTTACTTTATCTCTAGGATTGTGTACAGTGCCTGGCACAAGATAGGTGTTCTATAAATGTATTTACATTTAACTATGGCAAAGCCAAAGCTAAATCAAGGGTCCCAACTTCAAGACTGGAACTAATTCCATAAAGTACATTTTCTATTTTTCACAGGTACGTGATGTTTTTTCAGTCAGGATTTCCTCTGTTATCTGACAGATTTTCTTTCTTTCTTTTAAAAATGGCACAGGGCATACTTTTTACTGCCACAACAAAGTAAAATGCTTGAATCAGGCAACCTTAATCTTGGCCAAAACACATATTATTCTCACTCCAGAACTAGATGGTAAGTTGTCAGAAGACTTTTCTGATAGGTTAAAATTTGTCCTTCCTAATGAATGGAGGTAAAACTCTAGTCAAGTTTACTAAAGAGTTTAGCACAAAATACTGTAGGCTCTCTATAGATACAACCCCTACCTTTCTGTTTATTATTTTACTAATGACATAAAGACCATCAAAATGAATCTACAGTCTTCACGACAATCAGTAGCCTCCATCTTTCCCACTGATGCCTGAGCATCCTTCTGAAATGGAGACTATTTAAATTTTCTAAAGTTCAGCATTTATAACTACATGAGTACCTACAGATTTATGTTTCCATTCCAGCCTCTGCAATGAGTTTGGAGTATGCAAGGGTTTAAAATTCCACTCCACTATGTGTTACATCAGTTACATTTTAAAGAGACAGAATTAACGTGCTCTCTTTCACCCAATAGGAGCATAAAGAAGCAGGCATTTGGAGCAAGGTGACATGAATAAATAACCACAGGAGGCTTACGAGGACAAGGACCAGAGTTTCAGGGACATGATACTGGACTCTCATGTGGGCCAGCATTTTCCAGCAGCCCAGAACAGCTGTGGGTCCCTGGGTATATTTGTGGGGTATCAGAGGGAGCACTTCGTTTAAAAATAAGTACTATTAGGGTTTCCCTGGTGGCGCAGTTGTTGAGAGTCCGCCTGCTGATGCAGGGGACGTGGGTTCGTGCCCTGGTCCAGGAGTATCCCACATGCCGCAGAGCGGCTGGGCCCGTGGGCCATGGCTGCTGAGCCTGAGCGTCCAGAGCCTGTGCTCCGCAGTGGGAGCAGCTACAGCGGTGAGAGGCCCGCGTACCAAAAAAAAAAAAAAAAAGTACTATTAGATTTCTTAGACTTAATAGACACACTCAGATATTTTAGAAAATTGATATGTGTTTTACCACAATTTAAAAAAATAATAATAATACTGAAATAATTGGTTCGTTGCAGTATTTCAATTATCAGTAAAGCCACCCAATTTAATTCCCTAAAATAGCAGTCCCCAACCTTTTTGGCACCAGGGACCGGTTTCATGGAAGACAACTTTTCCACAGACCAGGGGTGGGGTGATGGTTTCGGGATGATTCAAGTGCGTTATATTTATTGTGTACTTTATTTCTATTATTATTACATCACCTCCACCTCAGATCATCAGGCATTAGATCCTGGAGACGGGGGACCCCTGCCCTAAAACAATGACCTTTTTAAAAAGGGTAAACTGGTGGCTTTACATTACTGAGAAAAAGCAATTCAAAATAGCCAGGGACTGGCTCCTAGGATGACCTGTTAACAAACATCTCTAGGAAAAAGGTTAATTAAGCACCTTTATTCCTCCTAGATGAAAGTCCTTTTAAGAATGTTAAAGTTGGAGAGACCTTCAACATGGTGGAGGAGTAAGATGTGGAGATCACCTTCCTCCCCACAAATACAGCAGAAATACATCTACATGTGGAACAACTCCTACAGAACACCTACTGAACACTGACAGAACACCTTAGACTTCCCCAAAGGCAACAAACTCCCCACGCACCTGGGTAGGGTAAAAGAAAAAAGAAAAAACAGAGACAAAAGAATAGGGATGGGGCCAGCACCTCTGGGATGGAGCTGAGAAGGAGGAAAAGTTTCCATACACTAGGAAGCCCCTTCACTGGCAGAAACGGGGGCGTGGCGGAGGGGAAGCTTTGGAGCCACGGAGGAGAGTGCAGCAATAGGGGTGCAGAGGGCAAAACGGAGAGATTCCCGCACAGAGGATTGGTGCCGACCAGCACTCACCAGCCTGAGTGCCTTGTCTGCTCACCCGCTGGGGCGGGTGAGGGCTGGAAGCTGAGGCTCGGGCTTCGGAGGTCAGATCCCAGTGAGAGGACTGGGGTTAGCTGCGTGAACACAGCCTGAAGGGGGCTAGTGCACCACAGTTAGCAGGGAGGGAGTCTGAAAAGGCTGGACCTGCCTAAGAGGCAAGAGACCATTGTTTCCGGGAGAATGAGGAGAGGGGATTCAGAGCACTGCCTAAACCAGCTCCAGAGATGGGCATGAGCCGCGGCTATCAGTGCAGACACCAGAGACGGGCATGAGACGCTAAGGCCGCTGCTGCTGCCACCAAGAAGCCTGTGTGCGAGCACAGCTCACTCTCCACACCTCTCCTCCCGGGAGCCTGTGCAGCCAGCCACTGCCAGAGTCCCGCGATACAGGGACAACTTCCCCAGGAGAACACACGGCGCGCCTCAGGCTGGTGCAACATCATGCCAGCCTCTGCCGCCGCAGGCTCGCCCCGCATCCGTACCCCTTCCTCCCCCCGGCCTGAGTGAGTCAGAGTCCCCAAATCAGCTGCTACTTTAACCCTGTCCTGTCTGAGTGAAGAACAGACACCAGAGGGCTGCCTACACGCAGAGGTGGGGAAAATCCAAAGCAGAACCCCAGGAGCTGTGCGAACAAAGAAGAGAAAAGGAAATCTCTCCCAGCAGCCTCAGGAGCAGTGGATTAAATCTCCACAATTAACTTGATGTACCCTGCACCTGTGGAATACCCGAATAGACAATGAATCATTCCAAAATTGAGGTGGTGAACTTTGGGACCAACTGTAGACTTGGGGTTTGATCTCTGCATCTAATTTGTTTCTGGTCTTATGTTTATCTTGGTTTAGTATTTAGAGCTTATCATCATTGGTAGATTTGTTTATTGATTGGTTGTTCTCTTCCTTTTTTTAATATATATATATTTTTTTCCTTTTCCTCTTTTGGTAAGTGTGTATGTGTATGCTTCTTTGTGTGATTTTGTCTGTATAGCTTTGCTTTCACCATTTGTCTGAAGGTTCTGTCTGTCCATTTTGTTTGTTTGTTTTTGGTTTTGTTTAGTATACTTTTTAGTGCTTGTTATCAATGGTGGATTTGTTTTTTGGTTTGGTTGTTCTCTTCTTTCTTTTCTTAAATTACTTATGAATTTTTTAATTTAATTTTTTATGCTTTAACTTTTTTATTAGGTTTGTTTCTAATTACATAGTACAGAAAACTTGGAAAATATTTTGAAGAAAGGGAAATTTGTATAATTCCATCACCAAATATACATTTAACTCCAGTTGTCTTCCAGTTTTTTTAAATACATAAATATTTTGTTTATTAAAGTTTAGCACACTGTTTTGTAGCATAATTTTTAACTACAAACGTATTTTTTAAAATAACTTTCTTTTTTTTCTTTCTTTCTTTTTTCTTCTGGGCTGTGTGGCTGACAGGGTCTTCGTGCTCCGGTCGGGTGTCAGGACTCTCTGAGGTGGGAGAGCCGAGTTCAGGACACTGGTCCACCAGAGACCTCCCGGCCCCACATAATATCAAATGGCAGAAGCTCTCTCAGAGATCTCTATCTCAACGTTAAGATGCAGCTCCACTCAATGACCAGCAAGCTGCAATGCTGGACACCCTATGACAAACAACTAGCAAGACAGGAACACAACCACACCCATTAGCAGAGAGGCTGCTGAAAGTTATAAGTTCACAGACACCCCAAAACACACTGCCGGACGTGATCCTGCCCAACAGAAAGACAAGATCCAGCCTCATCCAACAGAACACAAGCACTAGTCCCCTCTACCAGGAAGCCTACAGAACCCGCTGAACCAACCTTACCCACTGGGGGCAGACAACAAAAACAACAGGAACTACAAACCTGCAGCGGGCGAAAAGGAGACCCCAAACACAGTAAGTTAAGCAAAATGAGAAGACAGAGAAAAACACAGTAGATGAAGGAGCAAGGTAAAAACCCACCAGACCTAACGAAGAGGAAATAGGCAGTCTACCTGAAAAAGAATTCAGAATAATGATAGTAAAGATGACCCAAAATCTTGGAAATAGAATGGAGAAAATACAAGAAATCTTTAACAAGGACCTAGAAGAACTAATGCAGAGCAAACAAACAATGATGAACAACACAATAGATGAAGCTAAATATTCTCTAGAAGGAATCAATAGCAGAATGAACTAAGAAGAAATAGAATATATAAACAGACCAATCAGAAGCACTGAAATTGAAACTGTGATTAAAAATCTTCCAACAAACAAAAGCCCAGGACCAGATGGCTTCACAGGTGAATTCTATCAAACATTTAGAGAACAGCTAACACCTATCCTTCTCAAACTCTTCCAAAATACAGCAGAGGGAGGAAAACACTAACAAACTCATTCTATGAGGCCACCATCATCCTGACACCAAAACCAGATAAAGATGTCACAACGAAAGAAAACTACAGGCCAATATCACTGATGAACATAGATGCAAAAATCCTTAACAAAATACTAGCAAACAGAATCCAACAGCACATTAAAAGGATCATACACCATGATCAAGTGGGGTTTACCCCAGAAATGCAAGGGTTCTACAATATACGAAAATCAATGTGATAAAACGTGTTAACAAACTGAAGGAGAAAAAACATATGATAATCTCAATAGATGCAGAAAAAGCTTTTGACAAAATTCAACATCCATTTATGACATAAACCCTCCAGAAGTAGGCACAGAGGGAACTTACCTCAACATAATAAAGGGCATATATGACAAACTCACAGCCAACATCATTCTCAATGGTGAAAAACTGAAATCATTTCCTCTAATACCAGGAAAAAGACAAAGTTGCCCACTCTCACCACTATTATTTCAACATAGTTTTGGAAGTCTTAGCAAGAGCAAACAGAGAAGAAAACGAAATAAAAGGAATCCAAATCTGAAAAGAAGAAGTAAAGCTGGCACTGTTTGTAGATGACATGATACTATATATAGAGAATCCTAAAGATGCTACCAGAAAACTACTAGAGCTAATCAATGAATTTGGTAAAGTAGCAGGATACAAAATTAACACACAGAAATCTCTTGCATTCCTATACACTAATGATGAAAAATCTGAAAGAGAAATTAAGGAAACACTCCCATTTACCACTGCAACAAAAAGAATAAAATACCTAGGAATAAACCTACTTAAGGAGACAGAAGACCTGTATGCAGAAAACCATAAGACACTAATGAAAGAAATTAAAGATGATACAAACAGATGGAGAGATATACCATGTTCTTGGATTGGAAGAATCAACATTGTGAAAACAACTATACTTCCCAAAGCAATCTATAGATTCAATGCAATCCCAGACAAACTACCACTGGCTTTTTTCACAGAACTAGAACAAAAAATTTCACAATTTGTATGGAAACACAAAAGGCCCCGAATAGCCAAATCAATCTTGACAAAGAAAAACAGAGCTGGAGGAATCAGGCCGCTGGACATCAGACTATACTACAAAGCTACAGTAATCAAGACAGTATGGTACTGGCACAGAAACAGAAATATACATCCCTGAAACAGGATAGAAAGCCCAGAGATAAACCCACGCACATATGGTCACCTTATTTTTGATAAAGGAGGCAAGATTATATAATGGAGAAAAGACAGCCTCTTCAATAAGTGGTGCTGGGAAGAGTGGACAGCTACATTTAAAAGAATGAAATTAGAACACTCCCTAACACCATACACAAAAATAAACTCAAAATGGATTAAAGACCTAAATGTAGGACCAGACACTATAAAACTCTTAGAGGAAAACATAGGCAGAACACTCTATGACACACATCACAGCAAGATCCTTTTTGACTCACCTCCTAGGGAAATGGAAATAAAAACAAAAATAAACAAATGGGACCTAATGAAACTCAAAAGCTTTTGCACAGGAAAGGAAACCATAAACAAGATGAAAACACAACCCCCAGAATGGGAGAAAATATTTGCAAATGAAGCAACTGACAAAGGATTAATCTCTTAAATATACAGGCAGCTCATGCAGCTCAATATCCAAAAAACAAACAACCCAATCCGAAAATGGGCCGAAGATCTAAATAGACATTTCTCCAAAGAAGATATACAGATTGCCAACAAACACATGAAAGGATGCTCAACATCACTAATCATTAGAGAAATGCAAATCAAAACTACAATGAGGTATCACCTCACACCGGTCAGAATGGCCATCATCAAAAAATCTACAAACAGTAAACGCTGGAGAGGGTGTGGAGAAAAGGGAACCCTTTTGCACTGGTGGTGGAATGTAAATTGATACAACCACTGTGGGGAACAGTATGGAGGTTCCTTAAAAAACTAAAAATAAAACTACCATATGACCCAGAAATCCCACTACTGGGCATATACCCTGAGAAAACCATAATTCAAAAAGAGTCATGTACCATAGTGTTCATTGCAGCTCTATTTACAACAGCCAGGACATGGAAGCAACCTAAGTGTCCATCGACAGATGAATGGATAAAGATGATGTGGCATATATATACAATGGAATATTACTCAGCCATAAAAAGAAACAAAATTGAGTTATTTGTAGTGAGATGGATGGACCTAGAGACTGTCATACAGAGTGAAATAAGTCAGAAAGAGAAAAACAAATACCATATGTTAACACATATATATGGAATCTAAAAAAAATGGTTTTGAACAACATAGGGGCAGGACAGGAATAAAGATGCAGACATGGAGAATGGACTTGAGGATACGGGGAGGGGGAAGGGTAAGCTGGGACGAAGTGAGAGAGTGGTATAGACATGTATACACTACCAAATGTAAAATAGATAGCTAGTGGGAAGCAGCTGCATAGCACAGCGAGATCAGCTCGGTGCTCTGTGACCACCTAGGGGTATGGGGTACGGTGGATGGGAGGGAGACGCAAGAGGGAGGAGATATGGGGATATATGTATATGTATAGCTAATTCACTTTGTTATAAAGCAGAAACTAACACACCATTGTAAAGCAATTATACTCCAATTAAGATGTTAAAAAAAATAGAATGCTAAAGTTTACTTACACATTTGTCAAAAAAATTTTTAAGTCACACTGTGTTTTAAATGCAGATATGGAAATCAAGTACACAAAGATAATATACTTACAATTTTTTTCTGTTAATTGACTTTTTACAGCATTTATACTGTAGGCGGGCCACCACAGTTAAAGAACAAAGGCCTATGTCACATGAACTTTATCCTAATGATAGCCTATAAAATTGTTTTTTACTATGACTCAGGGTAACTGGTGACCCCCGCTTGGCTTCAGTGGAAAGTGAGATGTAAGCTGTAAACTTGAATACATGAACGAGAAATCATTCGTAGCAAAAGTAAAAACTTTTTCAAAAATAGTACATAGAAGTCACCAGAAGATAGCTGATCACATGAAATAGGAGATTCAGAATGTATGAATACATTTGCTTTACACCCTACAATTCTTAATAAGGGGCATGCATATGAATATCAATAAAAATAAGAATGATGACTTGCAAATCTTACTACTAAAGGGTCCAATTCAGGAGATAAAATTTCATGGTGTTGAAAAAAGTTATAAAATTCACTCTTGCCATTGGCATACTCAGCATTTTCATTTTTTTTTGGAATCATTAAATCTCTCTTCACCATTATTCAGCCTTATTTTAACTTACAGCAAAATTTTCTCAGAGTTCCAAGCATTTGTAAGTTTATTTTCCTATGTTCAGTTTTCATTTTCTAAGATCCAGTGTTCACAGGCTTTTAATAAATACAACTCAGTATACCACAGTTTCTAGGTAGTTTAAAACATTCAACAGATGATACTCAGGAAGGCAATCAAGAAGGCAAGAATAAATAGTCTCAAGTGCAAAAACACTTCACTGTGCCAGAACATACTACATTTAGCAATTTAACCTTAAATTGGATACATAATCCAAAGGGGTCTGTGAAAGGTGGTATCAAACATTAAACTTTGCCTTATTAATAATATCATCCAGGAGCAAAATTCCCTTTTACCAAATCTTCCAGCATGGAAATTTTGGAGTATTCAACTGAATCAAGTGAGTTGTATTTTATAACTGGCAGAGGTTAATTAGAGCAATGTGCCCATTATATGGATGGGTAAACTGAGGCCTGATGAGATGAGAAACTGGCCCAGGTCAGCACAGAGAGGTTCCTTCTTCACCCCCTGCTTTCTTCTTTGCCACACAGCCCATCTGGTCTTCATAGGGATCTCCCTACTACATGCCTCTGTCTGTACTAGCAGGGACACAAAAGAAATAAAAAACATGGTCCTCACCATCACAAAGTGAGAATATCATGTCTGTCATTGTGATTGTAAGCAGTTGACAACTATCCCCCATCTTACTAAGTATGTCACAATTTTTTGAAGGAATTTTTTTCCCTGAAAACTATGTTTGTGTTTTCAGACTCTTGCTTCCCTATCCTTTTCAAAGTATAATGTAAAAAAAGTATTTACATGTGCATTTTCCTTCTCACATACTTTCCTACACACTTTATAATAAGATCGTGAAAACTGTTTTCTCCTCATAATTCTTTCCCTATCTAATTTTGTTTGGGCTTGGAAGGAATCACCACTCCTCTAGCAGACACTACTCTGAGTTAATTGTTGTCATGTTCTTGCTGGGAAAGGAGGGAAAGAAAGCAACTTCAAGCAGCATCCAGCTGCTGGCTATAGACTGCAATGGTAGGTAATTGCTAAAATTATTGTGGTATTTAAAAATGCTTGGTAAGTTAACTGACGTGAATAGAAATTCCTAGAAATCAACATATTTCTGGTAATAGTATGGATCACAGGAAAATAAGCCTTTATTTTATGGCTAAAAGTTGACTTTTTGGACTAGAGAATCTTAGATGTCTCATCATCATGCTATCACCCAATCCCTTATCACCAAGGACCTATAGAGAAATGACAAGGTGGGGAAACTTGGGCTTAAATCTGTGATATTTTAAAAAATGTATTTAATTTCCTAAATAGCTAACACATTTATACACTTTAAAAATTAATAATAGGAGATACTGTACAGCAGAAATTAACGTAACATTGTAAATCAGCTATACTCTAATAAAAATTTTAAAAAAATAAGTAATAGGAGATATTCTGTGTAAAGCCCTCCACCCTCATCTTCCATCTCCCCACCCCAAACAGTAACCAGTACATTTTTTAAAAAAACATTTCTGAGGCAGTTTTACAGCATCCTACAAGAAAATGTGAATATCTCCTTCCTGCCCTTACTAACATAAAAGACTGGCTTGTATCATTTAAGTAATGAATCCACACACACACACACACACACACACACACACACACACACACTCATACACGACTACCCCCCAGATAAAAAACAGGACATGATCAGTGACCCAGAAGCCTCTGTGCTCCTTCCTAGTTATCACGCTCCACCCAAAGGTGGCACCTATTCTGACTGTCATCATCATAGCTCAGTGTTAGCTGTTTTTCAGCTTAATATATACAGAAATCATAATGTATATTCGTTTTTGTGTCTGACTTATTGTAACTTCTTAAAGTGTATGATCTTGTTTAATTCTTAAACCAACTCCACAACATAGATAATATCATTCCCATTTTAAAAATCACAGAAATTAAGTTCAACAAGGTTGAAAAAAGGGACCATGTCATGATACACCAGTGCTGGAGCTGGCACTAAAATCTGGGTTTTCCCAGCTCTAAACCTATGTCATTACCAGGCAGCGTAGTCATACAAGAACATTCTCCAGCCCCTCAGTTTTTGAAATTACTACCTGTGGTCTCCCCTGACCGTCTACCTTCCTTCTTTCCGCCATCTACCCATATTTCCTTCCATTTAGTGATCCACGCGCCCCCACCCCTCCCTCCACCCTTGGACATGCACTACAGGGAAAATGAAAATGACTTTTACTCCTGACAGACCTGCAGGAATCCGAGAGCTATCGTTTAAAAATTGGTCTTCCTGGGACTTCTCCATCTGTATATTTTCCCCATATATCAGCTTGGATTTTGCAGAGTAAACCTAGCTTTTTGGCTTTACTACTGCACATTCAAAATTTTGAATATTGTTTCTTGTACATAATTGTTTTTAATTATTAAATAAAGTTGGCTAATTAACTATAAAATATATTCTATCTATTTTTCCAGGAATACAGAGCGCAAATACAGTTATTTAAGCTAACACACCATTGTAAAACAATTATACTCCAATAAAGATGTTAAAAAAAAAGCAAACATATTAAAAAATAAAATAAACCATGATAAATGTCAAAAAAAAAGTCTCTAGGGAAACATAGCAGATAAGCTTATTTGGGGATATAGGAAGAGGTATGATCAGGCTGCAAGGCTCCAGTCCTGGTGGGTAGATGTGGCCCCTCAGTGAGGGGGATGGGCTGCAGAAGCCCATCTGTGAGAGAAGGCCCTGAGCCCTGCATGACTGTGGGGCTGCCTCACAGTTGTACACACCTATCAAAACACATGGCTTTGTATATTTCCAATGGATGTAGTTTGTTGTACATAAATTATACTTCACAAAAGTTGACTTTAAGAAAGAAAATTGGAAGAGCAGAGAACAAGCTCAATTTTCCTACACTTCCCTCCTTTAAAGGCCTCTCATTTTCTCCTTGCATGGTCAACTCATCCTGAACACTGAAAAGAACCAGGGCTCCTACAGCTGCTCCATCTCTCTTTCCTCAGCCAAAGCTGCTTTAGTTCCCTAAACCCTCACTTTGAAAATCCCCAAAGCAAGTACTTCTATTGCTCATTTTGAACATTATTGTTCTCTCCCATCATTCTATTGCTCTTAAAATTCTAACAAGCCAAAAGTAAAGACACAAGACAGACTTCTCATTTATATGAGGAAGTGGTAAAAGAAAATAAGAATTGATTTTGGTTCTCATGAGTTTTCCTGTTGCCCATCGCTGGGTCAAGTAGGATGGAATTCAGAAAGACGGAACTCTGTGTTTATTGCTAAAGATGACAATGAACTCAATGTAGTCCAAATACCTACTTTACAACAATGCCACGGTTTTTGAATAAAAATTCTCATAACCTTCATGGGTGATCCAATATTCAATACTTGAACAATCACTCTGGGACTCAGTTTTCTCACTTATAAATGAAGATTCTGGTATAAATAATCTATACTGTCTTTTACTGTAATAAAAATGCATCCTAAAGAAAATGCTGTGACCCCCTAAGCATAGGTTCTTTGTCCAGCAGCTCAATATCATGTGAGTCGACTGATATTCTGTTCATCCAACATAATATTGGTGTAGGGAAGTTAATATATTATACATATTCTAAAATGTCAATCAAACACGGTAATTTAAAGCTAATTCAGTTGTGTATTTTTTATAGTATCTTAACATTATTAATCCAAATGCATCCACTATTATACACTGTGATAAAACCAGAAATTTATAATTCAGTGCATCTTTTCATTTGTTTACCCCAGACTTATGAGATATATTATTAAAACCATAAAATTTTATTTAAAATACATCTGTCCTACTGTATTATACCAATAAAATGTATGTAAATCCATTTATATGAAACATCATTTTTTTGGCTTCTTTATTATTATTATTTTTTTGCTCTGACCATGGTTCAGGTTCTTCACAGATAATCTCATTTAGTCTTAAAAATGTTCTATAACATAGGTTTTATTATCATCTTACCATCAAGAAAGTCAAACTCAGAGATGCTCTCAAGGGCTAAAGGTCACAGGGTTCAGGCTTTGAAGCCAAGTAGTCTAATTCCAGGATTTGAGCAGGTCTCCTCTTCCACAGCTACTTAGAAAATCCATTTTTAATTGGTTTTGATTTCTCTGTCAGGTGGAGAACCCAATCATGGAATATTATCATGGCAATTGCCTGCAATTAGAACCATTTATCAAATTGTGGAAGAAAATTCTGGACTGGGAAAGGAGGAGCAGGTGGGAACACCACCTCAACAGTTCAAGTTCAGGATCAGTTAGTGAGGTCAGTGTCATTGAACACAAGTATTAATCTTGCCTGAGCTTCACTTTTGTTGTTAAATTGGGATTATCAGGCAATTAGATCTCTAAAGTATACATCATCAGCACAAAATAAGCAACTTCCCATTTGACCTAACACTTCACGTGGGGAAATACTTCTGTCTGTGTTTAGTGAAATTCTACCACAGCCTTACAGGATATGCATTTATATAAATGCAAGGCATTTTTATTGTTCAGAAAATAAGATCCCTTTGAATTAGACCTGTATCAAAGTCTCATTCATAATTATTTTCTCAGAGCTCTATATCAGACATTTGGCTGACATCCTGTTAGACACTGCATCTTCTCAGAAATAAGGCATGAGCACAACTGTGAGGCATTTCCCAACAGACAAACAAATATACTGTTTCAACTCAGCCAGCCTAATTAACAGAGAATTTAATTATTGCTCACCAAGACCAGCTATATAATTTGTGGGGCCCAGTGCAAAATGAACATAAGTGGTCCCTTGTTCAAAAACTGTGAAGAATTTCAAGATGGAGACAATAGAGTGTCAACCTTGCATGGGGACCTACTGAGCATGGGGTCCTGTGTGTTTCTACAGGTCTACACAGCCATGGAGGGGGCTTTGGTGCTAATAGGGTTAATAAGAGGAGGAGATGAAATTGACTTGGCTCAAATTTCATATTAATTACAATAATTACATTGTGAAACTAATCTGATCATTTACTATATAATTTCAAAATAAGACTATAAAAATTGTTTGCAATATTCCTTTTAGAATTCAATAAAGTTGTATTTTTGGACTGTAATTCTTTACTTCATCTTTGGTTTATGATATGTGACTACTGTTCAAAAAAGCAAAAGCTACCTGCTACCAATTAAACCATTTTTGTCAACTCCAGTGTAGTGCCTTTTATCTTGGTGTCCCTTTCATGAGCTTTTTTTCTTTCTTTCTTTTTTTTTTTTAAAGATTCGGCCCTAAATAGAGAGTCTTCAAAACATCTCCCTTACAATGACAACTTCCTTATCTTGCTAGTAGAAGAAAAGCTTGGCAAAAATTTTGCAGTATATTTGTCATTGACTACCAATATTTTAAATGTAAATGTTCTCAGGCTAACCTTCATCCATTTATCCTATAGATAATTCTTTGTAAGAACACAATCATATACAAACAAATCTGCTACGACAACATTGTTCATAGCACAGGATTGGAATAAATTGGAATCTCTATCAATAGAGGACTCATAAATTAATTACAGTATATCCATGAAACAGAATTCTATACAGTGATTAGAAACAAACCTTTATATATATATGAACATGACAATGTGTCCAAGATATATGCCAAACAGTGTGTACAGGAAGACATTGTATAGATACGAAAAAATATATGCAAGTATCTATTTACATACATATATGTCATGCTCATTCTTTTGATTTAAATAGATATTAAATTTTTATTCACAATAATAACAAACATAATCAACAGTTAAATTTGAAAGCTTCTTCAATAAGACAGATGCTCTTCTAAGCTTAAAATACCAGTTAATCCTCAAGTGTATGACACAGGTACTATAATCATCCTAAAATTACAAGGGAGGAAATGTAGAAATTGAG
Organism: Mesoplodon bidens; assembly: GCF_964165515.1. Lineage (NCBI taxonomy): Eukaryota > Metazoa > Chordata > Mammalia > Artiodactyla > Ziphiidae > Mesoplodon > Mesoplodon bidens. The sequence continues at coordinate 55,101,913 of NC_138172.1, forward strand.
GGGAAGAAAGCTACACTGCCTCTCAGGTGTATACACCGCAGAGGGTAGAGGGTACACCTGCGCTTGAATACACACAGGAAATGTCTGGATGTATATATGGGACCTCTTAAGAGTGATCACCTCTTGGGATGGATGAGGAATCAGAGCTTACTTTATATTTCACACTTTATGGAACTTCAATTTTTTATGTTGAAAATGCACTCCCTAAAAATATACTTTAATGTACAATATGTGTAACATTTCCAGTTTTCGACCCTGAAACCTCAATTGCAGGAATTTAAAAGTTGCCCAAGAGTGTAGAGCTTTCTAGTGCCAGCCTGGAAAGATGAACGTGAAGATTCTTTGATTTACTCAATCCTTAGATTCTTCTAGTGCATAAGATTGACTTTTTACTGCTTGGTAGAGTGTGCAATTTCATAAAATACACATCAAACTCATCCAAATAGCCAGTCATTTAGCTGTCTACGTGGTGTACTTATGCATTCTGTCATATACTGTGAATAAAATACAGCCGAATTTGATCAGACTGTTTATAGTTTAAGACAGGGACCTCTAAATGACTCCTCTTTGGTATGTTTCTGGAAAGGTCAGGCACCAATGTATTTTACCAAATAAAACTCAGGTTTGAAGAATATGCCTTCTAAACTGATTTTTACTACCTGAACTATAAGTTTTACAGGGCTTCTTTGTTAAACTGCCCTGACAATTTCCATTTCCAGTTGCTTCAATCATATTAACAGAAGGTAAAGTTCACAAATAGTAAAATACGTCATTGCACTGCACTTGGTTTTCGGAAATAGATCACACAATTGACAAACACACAAGACACTGTATTTGGTGTTCCAATTCATGTTTGGGTTGGCATATCTCACGCGGGGCAGGAAAAGATGTCCTACCACAAACGGAAGCATCTCATTACTCAGGAAATAAAACATGTCTGCACCCAAGACTTGACAAATCCCATTAAATATACAAAAAGAATAATGGATTTTTTTTTACCTGAAAGATAGACAGAAAGGTCAGAGAGGTAGAGTAGAAAATATCTGCATAAGAACATTAGCTCTTAAAAAGGTTTAAAAATATATGTGTAGAATTCCACCAGAATGCAGGAATTCTTTACAGAATCATTTCTCCTTCCAAAATACGATGCCATGCTCTATTGCAGGGAGTGTTTTCTAGGAAATTTAAATAAGACTGCTTGGTTTCTGAATGTTCATTAAGAGATCAACAATCTATTGTTTATTTTATGAGTCAGCATCTATTTCTTGAGCCCCTACATGCCAGACATGAGGCTAATACTATGGGAGAGATCAGAAGTAAAGAGCCAGTGTCCAATGTTTTAGTCATTTGACAGGATAATTATAGGAGGCTGGAAAGACTCAAGGAAGGGACATATAACTAAAGAGGGGTGGAGGCACTGTCCATCAAAGTGGTTCTGAAAGAAGTGTCATCTACCCTGAGATCTGAAAAACGGTTTTGTATTACTTCACCAAGGAGGGGTGGGTGGTAAGAGTGGATGGTGAGAGCAAATCTCATGCATAACCCAGGACTTGAGAAAGAACATGACAAATTGTGGTGACTACTGTATAAAATCTAATTCTTGTGGGCATTTAGCCTTATATTGCTTTGTCCCTGTTCTCTAGCTGATGTGTATGCATTAATCTGTCATTTCCATTCTAGAATGTATATGTGTTAATGATTGAGTCCTCACATATTTTGTACCCACCTTCATCAGTTAACATTCCATACCCACCTTGGTGGTTGTTCTCAAATAAAGAAAATACATCATCAAGAAAATACTTCAAGTTTTAAAAATAACTTCTTTTAGAATAGCTCTTGAGTCAAAGTCAATGTGATTTTTTACAATGAAAATTTCTACTTATGAGAAGAAAGCCAAATTGTTACAGCTGCAAACATGCAACTAGGATGAGGTCATTTAAAGAGACAAGCTCCATGTGAGCTCAAACCAAAAGTGCTCTAAGGATTCTTTGACTTGCACATGGGTTCCCAAATGATCCATGCCCCTTTTTTGTGTGTGTGCTTATGCCCTGATACATCTAATTAGAAAGAAATTAGATGTCCCTGCATGCCCTGTAATTGACATACACACATCTTATCTTGGTGTCTGAATTACTATTAATACAAACTTTAAAGGAGAAGTGTTCCTTCTACAAACCTCGTTCAATCAGTCACCCATTCACTCAACACATGTGTACCATCATCTACTACGTGATGACAGGACCAATAGGTACCGGCAAGGTTTGCGTTCGGTTACACTGGTTGTTAAAGTATTGGAATACTGCCATGACTCCTGGAAAACAGTTTCTTACTGAACCCCCCCACCCCAGCCTTGACAAGTTTTACCCAGACACCCTGGTTACCCTGACTCTTCTTCCAGGATCCTTAGAATAATCTCGCAATCCAGTTAAAACCTGGCACAGATAAGGGGGCATCCAGGACCCCTCTCCAGGCCTTTGGCTGGGGTCTGGGCTTGCTGGTCAGTGACAGTGCCATACTGGCAGGTCAATACTATGACTGTCACAATCCAGTCCAGTCTGCAGACTAGGGCCACAACACAAAATGTTTGCTACTTGTCTGAGAAGAAGTAAGGAACAAAAATGTAGACTTACAGCAATTTATCCCACTCTTGGGCATATACCTGGACAAAACTATAATTCAAAAAGATACATGCACCCCAGCGTTCATAGCAGCACTATTCACAATAGCCAAAACATGGAAATAACCTAAATGTCCACTGACAGATGAATGGATAAAGAAGAGGTGGTACATATATACAATGGAATACTACTCAGCCATAAAAAAGAACAAAATAATGCCATTTGCAGCAACATGGATGCAACTAGAAATTATCAGACTAAGTGAAGTAAGTCAGAAAGAGAAAGACAAATATCATATGGTATCACTTATATATGGAATCTAAAATCTGACATAAATGAACCTATCTACAAAACAGAAACAGACTCACAGACATAGAGAACAAACTTGTGGTTGTCAAGGGTGAGGGGGAAAAGTGAGAGGGACCGACTGGGAATTTGGGGTTGGTAGATTCAAACTATTACATTTAGAAAGGATAAACACCATGGTCCTACTGTATAACACAGGGAACTATATCCAGGCTCCTGGGATAAACCATAATGGAAAATAATATTTTAAAAAGAATATATATATATGTAAAACTGAGTCACTTTGCTGTACAGCAGAGATTGTGACAACACTGTAAATCAACTATACGTCAATAAATTTTTTTTAAAAAGAGAAAAAACTTATACCAATTTGACAAACTAGTTTTATATATGTTAAAACTAATTAATAATAATAATAAAATGGGGTTTGTATTTTGTCTCTGCTTTCTTTTATTTCATTTTTCTGAATTCATTTTTATTATATTTCACAAAAGCATCAATCCACAGCAGGTTTGAAATAAAAACCATTGGTCCTGAAATATACAGAGTACTTTTGAGAAGCAAGTACTCTGCGAATACCAACTCTGCAGTGAATGTTACATGTAAAGAATATGAATGAAACATATAAAAACACACAGCCCAAGCATTCTATTAGCATACGAGAAGAATCCTGGCTGCTCTCTAAGGTTCTCCCCAAGCCAAGCAAGGAAGACCAAAGACAGACATATACACACTGAATCTCTACATTGGTTCAGGAAACATTTGGACCTTCTGCCTCTCAGCTGTTCTGGTTAAAGTGTAATTAAGCAGTACTCTCCCTAAACAGTTTTGGTGAATATATTCAACCATTCTTGCCTTGACCACATTCTTCTAGTCTGAGCAGTTTATATATATATAAAAACATGTATACAACTTAGGTGAGTGATACATGTAAGCGACAGAGAACATCCTCTCATCTAAACAATAGCACAGAAGAACTAAAACACCCACCCCAAGGGGATTAGCCTGAGAAGTTTTCTGCAAAACTGTATAGTCTTGACAGTTAAGCAGCATATGACTCAGAAACAATGAAGCCAAGAATTCAAGATGAAATATATCCTGCCTTATCCTTTAATATTCCATTAGCATTATTACACTTAGTTTTAAGTCATTTCTTTCCAGATAATTCTCAATTATTTTGTTGGAAAGAGTTAAATTTGATTTTAACTGAGAGCACCCTATCAAACATATTAAAATATTTCCACAAAAATTAAAACAGCTTTTAAAAAATAGCTCACTCAGGAGTAGTTTCATGAGTATATACAAATCCTCAGCTGGTAGAGGTAAATGGTGAAATATTTAGAGATAACCTGATATGATGTCTGGGACGTGATCTAGTGGTGTGAGGAAACTGAGAAAGCTTGGATGGAATAGGACTGACAGTAGGAGAAATGTTGTAGTTAGGGGATGAACACGTTAAAGCTCCTTATACCAAATTATTATACTATTTTCTCTGCATTTGTGTATCTTCTGAGGAATTCTAAAATAAAGGTGAAAAATACATAAAATATTTGTAGGCATATTTTTTCAACAAAGTTTATTTTTCCTATGAAACCAGCAGCAAGGAATTAATATCATAAATAAATGATAAACTAAAATTTATGAGTACAATATTTAAACCATTAATGAATTTTTATAAATTTCAGTTTTAATATAATGGGATTGGTAACCTCAGGCACAGAAACATGTGAAAAATACAAGAGTAAGATATGAATTCTCTGAAAGTGGAGTAAAAATGTAAAGTGCTTAAATTTTCTTTATTTCTTTACAAAAAGGTGTTTGGGAAAAACTTCAAAGTCCAGAAAACTAAAAATAGGCAATTTTTTTTGCCAATTATATAGCAAATAAAAGGGGACCTTGAAATTAAATTTAAATTTAATGAAAATTTTAATGGTTTACCATTTATATCTTCTACTCATAAATATCTCATGAATCTAAAACTTGTAATAAATTGACAAGTTAAATTTACAGTATCTTGAAAATGTATCAAACACAGCAATTCTGGAATCCCAAATAGGATGGTTGCTGTTTTCCAAAACAACTTACCACACAGACTTTAACAGAATACTTAATGTTGAGTCAAGCTGTGAAGAAGAATGTTCTTTTTCTCTTTCAGGTTTTTAAAAACTATTGTATCTTGTATTATTTGTCATTGCTTGGATTGAATATTATGGAAAAGTTGTGTTTCATGTGAAAGAATTCTGCTCTCCATTGATATAGTGAAGATTATTTTCCCAATTTAAAGAAAGTAGTACAATTTAAAGAAAAAAAATGGATAGAACGTTTCTGCCCATGTATTTTTCTTAAACATTGGCATTAACAACATTTGTCTGTAAGTGAGCTCTAGAAGATGAAAGAATAAATAAACAAGTAGAAAAGGAATAGTAAAGAAAAAGTCAGAAACAGATGTGAACGTTTAATCTGGCTGCTGGTTTTTCTCACATCCACTTATGCCGAGTTGTGATTTTAGATCGCATACATACAACATAGTCATATGTTCTGCTTATAAAATCAAACTGAGTTATAAGAAATTACACATGGCAGCTTCTCATAGATGCTTTGTACTTTGAGAGTCTGAGGAAAGATTCTTATGATATGAGCAAACCATCCCCTGCTCTAGCTCTGATGCAAGAGTCTATGGGTTACTGAATACTCTGGGTACTCTGGGCTCCAGGAAGATTTACGTTGATGATCTAAGGAAGTTAAACACACTTAAACACCCCTGAGAAGAAAACTCTTTGGTGTGAAAAATGACCTGGCCAGAACGTCTATCAATTTGTAAGCCAAGTCCTTATACATTTTGGTTTTTCTGCCTTTTTTTTTTTTTGATGTGGACAATATATTTTAAAGTCTTTATTGAATGTTACAATATTGTTTCTTTTCTATGTTTTGGTTTTTTGGCCACGAGGCACATGGGATCTTAGCTCTCCGACCAGGGATCGAACCCGCACCCCCTGCATTGGAAGGCAAAGTCTTAACAACTAGACTGCCAGGGAAGTCCCTGGAAATGTTTTGTATCTTGAATTTTTTTTATATATATCTGGGTGGTGGTCACACAGGTTTCCTTTTCACTGTGGGTTCGTCCCTGACTTTGGACTTCGGTATGATTTTTTTTTAAATTTATTTGTTTATTTATTTTTGGCTGCATTGCGTCTTCATTGCCGCGCATGGGCTCTCTCTAGTTGTGGCGAGCAGGAAATAGTCTTCGTTGAGGTGCATAGGCTTCTCACTGTGGTGGTTTCTCTTGTTGCGGAGCATGGGCTTTAGGTGCGCGGGCTTCAGTAGTTGTGGCATACAGGCTTCAGTAGTTGTGGCTCGCAGGGTCTAGAGTGCGGGCTCAGTAGTTGTGGCACATGGGCTTAGTTGCTCTGCGGCATGTGGGATCTTCCCAGACCAGGGCTTGAACCTGTGTCCCCTGCATTGGCAGGCAGATTCTTAACCACTGCACCACCAGGGGAGTCCCTGATCCATTTATATTTGCACACACCTTGTTGTCAGTCAGATCCCAACAATACAGTCTTTAACCATCAATTACACAGCCACCCAAAAGGAGTGTTATAAGACCACTGAGTTTGTGTTGAACAAAAACTAGTAGTGAGAAAAGACAGTCATCTGTGATCTAATTTATCATTGTACAACTCAAAGATAGTAGAGACAGGTAATTCACAACTTCATAGTATTGATGCACGAATCAACAAAATTCCTACTTAGCAATAGCTTTAGTAAGTCAGAAACTGAAAATTGTGAGTTTCACCAAAGCTAGTATCTTAACTCCTAAGATACCTACAAGCAGCAAAAAGGAAACCTGCCTTGTTTCACACCTTAACAAAACCAAGAAGAGGGGCAAACAGCAAGAAGACCATATAACACACCTAACTTGCTATAGCAGACCAGCTCCTAACTAGTTATTACAAAATCTTTGGAAGTGCAATGAACATGTTAGCTGTATTAGTGTGAAAGGACGTAAGTCACTGGAGTCTGCAGGAGACACACACACTATGTTCACCCATTAAAATCAAATTAGGGAGAATATGGAAAAGGAATCAGAAAGCTGCACTGTTTTTTCCCCTTGCAGAATTTGAACTGCCAAGACCAAGGCTAACAGACATCCATGAATTTATTTTTGTTAGTTCATCAACTTGTGAAGCAATGTTATATCTTATCTCATTTCTATTTTCTCTATATTCTTCTTGGATAACCCTTGTTATCTGCATCCCATCTCAACCCCACTTCCTCTTCTATGAGGGTCTGCCAAGAAGTACACGAGGTACAATGATGATTCCCCAATCCATGCTATAATTAGGAATCATCAGTGTTAAGAGGAACTCAGAGCTTTTATGAATTCATTTAGAATTCTGGAAAATGCAAAGGAATCCCTATAAAATTACACATTATTATCCTGTCGATTGAAATGTACAAGAGTCTAGAGGTGGGGACTTGCCTATATTAAAAACTCTGCATCCTGGGCTTCCCTGGTGGCGCAGTGGTTGAGAGTCCACCTGCCGATGCAGGGGACACAAGTTCATGCCCCAGTCCGGGAAGATCCCACATGCCACGGAGCGGCTGGGCCTGTGAGCAATGGCCGCTGAGCCTGCGCATCCAGAGCCTGTGCTCCACAATGGGAGAGGTCACAACAGTGAGAGGCCTGCGTACCACAAAAAAACCCACAAAAAACCAAAAGAAACTCTGCATCCTTATGCTGGTGCATTGACCTTTTTACCACCACATCAATGTCATCAACAATAAACATTTGTAGTGCTTTTTTTTTCCTTCAGCTTAAATATTTATATCCTGTATAGCTGCCCCACTTAATCCACAACGTGTTTTTCAGGTTGTATTTTAAAGAAGAAAAAGTAAATGAGGATAAACAATTTACAAAAATATAAGCAGAATGTAAATATTACACTAAAAATATTTAGAGAAGAAACAGAATCATCATCTTCAATGCAAGTTATAAAAACCAGCTATGGGAAAGTTGTAGTGCCTGCACAGAGGGGAAAAAAATCTCAAAATCAAGCTATCAACGTGAAAGTAAAAAGGAAATAAAATCATTATATGGTTTATCTTTACTTTATTTTGGGAGAGTATGTCAGCATAGCCAATATGCCAAAATATATCTGAAAGCACCTGAATTTTAATTAATCATCATTTTCTATCCATTTTAAAAGGACATGCTGACAGGCAAATGCCAATCAAATTTCAACTCTTCTAGTGGTCTATCCCTGAAAGAAAATGAATGATCTCCAACAACTAAGATGGATCTTAAAAAAATAAAGAAACAGAGGTATTTCCTGAAAAAGATTCTAACATTCAGAGCAAATTATCCAGAAGGAGCTTAATCATATGTGACTTCAGAACCCTAACTGAAAGAATTTTTAGTGATCAAAAATTTATTATGTGGGCCCATTTGCAGGTACTACAGTATAATAAGTATTTTAATCCATTGATCTCTACTTTTTAGTAGACTTAATTGTTCAGCCTCTCCAAGAGAATTAACTTGCATGCGGTTTTCCAATAAAAAATCTGAAAGCCCACCATGAGGGAAATATGAAGATTGAATCAAACACGGACTCTGGCCTCAAGAAAGAGTGTGGTCATAGAACTAGACTAAAAATGGAAGTGCCATAGAGGATTAAGATTGGACTGTGATAGAAATTAAAAAGGAAGGGGGTATGATAAATTATTAAGTATGATATATCATTAAAGATATTAAAATTTATTTCCATTAAGTAATCACATAGTTTCCCATCACTTATAAGATGAAAAGTCATAGATGATGAATAGATAGATAGATAGATAGATAGATACTATTTTACTGCCAACTTCAACTTAGAAAAATATTAATTGAGGACAACAAAATTAGTTGGATTTTAAAAATGTAGTGATGACATCACAATGACCTGGCATTATCGTTCTAAAAGAGGATTTCTCAACCTCAACCCTATTGATATCTTGGACCAAATAATTCCTTGTTGTGTGTATGTACTGGTGGGGGTGGTGGTAAGGTAATGTTCCACGCACTGTAGCATGTTTAGCAGCAACCCTGGCCTATACCTACCCTTTAGATACTATAGCAACCCCTCACCACAATTGTGACACCCAAAAATTTTCTAGAAATTGCCATTGAGAACCATTTCTCTAAATTATCCTTTAGACATTAGCTTAGATGTTACTTTTTCCGGGAGAGCAATGTTGTCTCCACTATGTGCCACTGTATGCACCTCTAGATAACTGTTTACCACATACAATAATTACCTATTCACTTATCTGCAATTCTCTATAGACCGTTAAGTTTACTTTCATCTGGAACTGTGTTTTATTCACCATTGGTTCTCCGCATACCAATAAGCCTAGGCAAATATGTTGAGTAAATCAATGAAGAAGGAAGAAAGGAAGAAGGTAGGTAGCTGAAGAGGCCAATGCAGAGGGGAGGGGCCCTTTCCTGCACCATAGGACACTAGTAGATCCTGGCAGCACCCTTGCCCTGAGTTGTGACAACTGGCAACATCTTCAGACATCACCAGATGGTCCCTGTGGGTGAAAAGTTGTCTCTAGCTGAGAATCAGTGCTCTAGAAGACTATACAAAGAAGTGGTAAATATTTAATAAAGTTCAGTTTTGATATAAAAAGCAAATAGATTTTGCAGTGCTTTCAGTGTCCTACTCAATCAAAAACACTGATGCACTAATGGCTGTACGACTTTGGTTAAATTAAAATTTTGAGCTTTAATTTCTTCACTTGTAAAGCCCAAATAATGATAACTCCACACAGTTCTTTCATTCAACAAATGTTTACTATTCTGTGCTATCTGCTGGACAGATGCTGTGCAACGGTGGCACTGTTATGGTCTTTGCCCCCATGAATTTTATACTCTGGGTGGTAGAGGGACTGTATCCAACTATCTCCCATATAAGATTTAAATTACAAATTGTGAACACAGAGTCTATGAAGCTGAACACGGTTCTATGAAAACATATAAAAAGACTAGGGTGTCATTAGGATTTCCCGAGGAACTAGCCCTTGAACTGTGGCTTGAGGGAAATGTGAATGCTGACTATGAAAGGGGGGGAGGAGAAGGGTAGGAAGATTAAATGAGATAATATGAACATGAAAACATAGGTCATAAGGCTGGCCTGATGCTCTGTGGAAAATCAATGAATGCAAACAACGGATCATAAATAATCAGCACCATCACTGACAAAATGAACAGACAGTAACAGGACATTAAGCAAAGTCATCTGATTTAATACCTTTCTCACAACTAAAAAATACTCATGATTCATTTTACAGAATTTTACACTAATTAAGAAAACCATGTTACAAGAAAACTATGATAATAGTAGGGTTAAAATAAAAAGGTCCTTTTTGAATATAGAATGTTGGCACCTTTAACACCTTGACTGGGTATACAGTTTCCCATTGTGTTGGATATGATGGTAAAATTCTTCAGTCAGGGAAAAACAAGGATTAGCACATAGTCTGGTTAATAAAGCCCTACTATTCCACTTTGCTAACAGTTCCTGTGAGAACTCCAGCCATCAGTTAAACAAATCATTTGTCTGGGAACAGAGCGTTTACCATATGCACAAGTTACTAATTTCCTGGACATTATCAGCCATTAGCTGGTTTCCTGTGTCCCAGCAAAGGCTGAGGTGAGCCTTGATTGCCAAAATTGCACATTGCAGACATTAATCCATGGACCATTTCCTCCACCTAAGATATAATAACACTCTCTATCTGTAGTTCTTTTGTCAAATACATATGAGAAAGGGCCAGAAAGTTCAAGTGAAGGGAAATGTGTAAAAAAGGAAAGCTAACAGTGTACTAGTGTAATTATGCTGGTGAAACTATTAAAATTTGGGGAACTTAGAGCAGTATGGAACAGAACAAATCACCAAAGGGCTTTTACACAGCATTTTGGGATTTCTTTAGAACTCAGAGTGTGTTTCTCTTAAGATTAAATATGCTTCAAAAATATCATTTTAGTAGATGAATTACAGGTTTGCTATAACCTATCAAACCACTATTCTACAAAGACTGTGTCTACCACAATTATTCTTGGCTATTTGATCTCATCCAAATTTTTCACACTTAAAATTATTTCTACAATAGGTCTTGGTCTGCATGTTGTATTATTTTAAAGCTAGATTTCTAGAAGGAAATGAATAGGTCAAACTCAACAAAGTAATTTCTGGAAAAGTCAGTCCACTTTGCATTTCAACAATTAGTAACTTTGCCAAAATACGATGCTTCTATTTGCTTTAATCATTGCAAATTTGATAATAAAAATATCTTATTTTTGTTTATATTTCATTACTAGTAATATTTATGATTATTTTTAATGTTATTGGCCATGTATATTTCATCTGTGACTTGTCAGCTCATGTCTTTTCTTATTTACTAAATTTGAATTTAAGAATATTTATGAAGTGAGGTAATCACTCTGTATATTAAGAAGATCAGCTTTACACTTCAACTAGATAGTGTTTTTGTGGCTTCATTTAGAAGACTGAACATATAATTTTGTGGTCTTACCTCCAACAATAAGTAATCATTACTCCATTGTCTCCTAATTTTTAGCCTCATAGTAAATATGTAAAGAGCTAATTTTTTTTTAAATTTACTTATTTATTTTTTAATTTTTGGCTGCATTGGGTCTTCGTTGCTGTGCGTGGGCTTTCTCTAGTTGCAGCGAGTGGGGGCTACTCTTGGTTGTGGTGCGCGGGCTTCTCATTGCGGTGGCTTCTCTTGTTGTGGAGCATGGGCTCTAGGCGTGCGGGCTTCAGTAGTTGTGGCACACGGGCTCTAGAGCGCAGGCTCAGTAGTTGTGGCGCATGGGCTTAGTTGCTCCGCGGCATGTGGGATCTTCCCAGACCAGGGCTCAAACCCATGTCCCCTGCATTGGCAGGCGGATTCTTAACCACTGTGCCACCAAGAAAGCCCAAAAGGAGCTAATTTTTGTGCCCTTTTTAGGTAACCAAGTTTTTCCCCCTGCATGGATGTATGTACATTTACAATTTTTTTATTTAACTGTTTAAATGATCCCAAAATATCTATAGCTATTATGTCTTTTCATTTTGCTTGGAATTTTTTCAATTCTTTCAATCTCCATGAAAGGATGCATCAGCTCTGGAAAGATGGCTTCAATTGACATATTGGGTTATTGGTTCTGTTTCAGCTTATTTCTCCTTCTGGATGATATGCTCGTTGTTACACTGGATCTCCACCCTCCACCCTCCATGTATATCATATTCTCTCTCATTTTTCCCAAAATTTGACAATTTTGTTTTTCTGCATACTGGGAGAGCTTCTTTAATCAAATCTTCAAGACAGATTTAATTTTCTATGGTGTCAACTCTGTCCCTAAGTACCACCAGTTTGGAATCTAGTTCTGTTAATGCACTCTTTTCTTTGTAATATTTCTTCAGTTAACTAAGTTCCTTTTTCTCCTTAGCTTAATGTTTCTGGATTGTATCCTATTGAATTTGGACTCAACCTTTTCCCATCCTTGTAGATTTTTGTTCCTTTTACTGCACATTTGGCATCTTCTAGAGAAGTTGATCACAAATATGGTTAACCTTCAGAATCACTGAAGAAACTTTTAAAAAATACACATTCCCAGATTCTGCTTTTAGATACTCTTTATTGAAAACATAAAAAGAATGAAAAAAATCTCCTCAGATGAATATGATGCTCAGCAAGCACAATCAAAATAGAAGATGCCAGTATTTGACAACATGCTATGTGTGATGTGGGCTTGTTTGTGTGTTTGCATGTAATATCTTCTTCTAGAAGCTAAGCAAGGAGAGAACCAAGGAAAACTAGACTTAGTTGTATAAACTAATTAATAATAATGTAGTGGGGTGTTAAGAATCTCAATTCTGCTCCAAGGTGTCAGTATTGAATATGGTATTCTTGAGTGTTTCTAGAAATTAGTTTTCTGTTAATCTTGGTTTTTCAAAGTTATGTATTGGTTATTTTTTCCTCTATCTTGTATATTTCATGGGGGAATTTGGAGTAGCTACTTCAGGGATTATGAAACCAGAACTGGGTAGATACTTTGAATGACTTCCACATTAGTAAATCAAAATTTTTATTTTCTGGGAGTTTAGAATACAGACTTCTGTGTGTTGTATTCAACACCAAAGTATTCTCCAACAAGAATACTCTTATTTTGTTTGATATTGTATCTTTAAAAATTGGTGTAATTTCTTACACAAATAACTGACCAGGGTTCCTTCTAAAGCCAGATCCCTAAGAATATAAATGTGAATGTCAGTACCCCTACAATATGCCATTATTCTTACAGAATATGAACTATATTTTTGAATAACAATAATTTCAGCGAAGTCTATCACCTCTCGAGCAATTTACCTTCGAATTAGTAAATATCTTTTGTAAAATTTCTTTTGCACTGGGCTTATCAAGCAGTTTTTTTCAATTATCTTAAATGTAAATAACAGGGAAGATAGTCTATGTCTGACATAAAAATATTATTACCAAATGGATCCTAAAAGCCTAAAGTCTTTCAGCAGTATGAGAAAAAAAAGGATAAAAGTTATTTATCAGTATGAGAAAATAAGCCCTTAGTATCGCTTCACCTAAAAGTTTCTTTTATTGAAAGGCACAAGAAGTTGCGTAAGTCACTTTTCCAGAGATATTAAGAGAAAAAAAAATTCAGTAGGGAAAGAAAGTTTGTATTTGTTTTGAATTTCACCATTTTCCTGAAGTTGGACATTTCCTTTTTGTTTGGAATATTTCTTAGATATATATGGAGCATGAGCAGATGTGCTCACGTAGTTGGAATGTCAACCCCAACTGATTTGGCCAGGAGACCCTGAGTTTCAGGGTGTGGTTGATTAATTCAAGTAGTGGGTAAAATGTGTGTCCTGGAGTTGGGGGGGAAGGAGTCCAGCTGGATCTGATGCTAGCTCATTCACAACACTCAAATTTCTATCTCTCTCCTCTGTAATGCATTCATGAATAGTTCCCATAAATATTGAAGTGATTCAAATCATGTGATGCACAGAAAATCAGAGATTGCAGAGGCCTATTATTTAATTTTGCTATTACTTTAAGCTCCACTTTCAAGCAAAGGGTAGACAGGCTATGAAGCTGTCAAATATTTTTGTATTTATTGAGTAATTGCATGGGAAAATGATGTTAATAAAACACCTTTAAGATCAGCTCGGTGCTTTGTGACCACCTAGAGGGGTGGGATAGGGAGGGTAGGAGGGAGATGCAAGATGGAGGAGATATGGGGATATATGTATATGTATAGCTGATTCACTTTGTTATAAAGCAGAAACTAACACACCATTGTAAAGCAATTATACTCCAATAAAGATGTTAAAAGAATAAAAATAAATAAGTATTTTGTAGATGTATGTATGTGCACGCATGTATGCATATGCAATTGCATACCCAATTTCCTTAAGGTTTTTAAAATGTAAGAGCTATTCATCTTCATTTTCAAATCCCTGGCATATGTCTTCTTAAGAAACAAAGATGTCCATCATATCCAATAAACACCATCACCCCTAATCCATAGTTGGAATGATTACCTCAAACCATTTTTGGTGAACTCAGGAATTACGTCCTCCCAGATATCTGGTTGGGAAATGAATTAAAGGAATATTCCAGAGCAAAAGTTAGTTCAAGGTCACAAGGATTTATCAGAGTTGAAAATTATTATAATAAACAACACTGGTTATTCATCTGTTCATTCAATCATTCTTTCATTCAAAAAAATTCATTAAGTTACTACTATGTAAGTCAGAAACTCTAAAAGACTCAGAAGTCCACTGCATTAATGATTTTTCTCCAGTCTGCTTTTTCACTTTAGAAATTAAATAGCCAGAGAGTGACGTCACAACATGACCAAGTAAGATATCCTTCACCCATATCACCCTCTCAACAACAATTTGGCATCCATCCACAGTCAAAAGCGCCTTTGCAGGAGCTGTGGGATCCAGCAAAGGACCTGAAAGGAGTCTCACACAGCTCTGCATCAGGTAATAGGAATACAGAGCCCAATCCCAGCTGTAGATGCTGCAAGGGCTCATGAACTGGCACCAGTCCCTCTCAGCTATAGTCCTGGAGCCCCGGAGAACAATGTCTTAGACAATCACTCACGAATGAGAGAGCCTTTATTGAAGTCCAGGTTTCCAGTTGAAAAGTTATAGCACACAGTTGGAGCCAAAGAATACAAGTTTGGATGTACTGGAGAGGGTGAGAGAAAAAGTTTGACTTTACTCATGCCAGCCTTCCCCTAAGGTGGCACAGTTTAGTGCCAAGAGAGACCATCTTGCCCTGCGATTTCACCCAAGAAGGAGATGAGCATGCGTGTGAATGCCCAGCTTCCCCAGCTGTGGGGGACACTACATTTCTCCCTTGTCACATCCAGATTATTGAGCTGCATGACTGGGGTGTGAAAGAGGCTGGGAGAGTGGCAGATAGGAATTTCAAAGGGTGTTAAAAGGGATGAGGATCCTACTAACGGCACTGTGAACTCCATCAAAGGTCCACTTGCAAGGCACTAGGGACACCCTGCTTGGCCCATAACTCTGAGTATCTCATCCACACCCACACCCACACTGTGCACTCCTGGTGGTGGTAAAAATGAGTTTTGGAAAATGGCTAGTGAGCACAGATGGAAAGTAAACCTGAACCTGCAGGCCAGGAAGACACCACAGACTTGAACTTTAGCCTCACACTGGAGAAAGCAAAAGAGAGTATGTCAGCACCCAGGTAGTGTGCTGTAGGATCAAAAGAAGGCAACAAGCTTGAGAGCTCTGCCAAAAGAGGGAGCAAGAAGTGTGGGCAGGTATATCCACAGAAAGTCCAAAAAAGCCTCAGAATCCCTAACAGGGCTGAGGGAATGTACTTCTTTCCCATAATCAGATAGTAAAGACTAGAGGGGGTGACTGCCACTTCAAATGCAAAGACAGCAAAAGACAACATCAAGGAACATGAGAAATCCAGGAAACATGACGTCACTAAAGGGTCACAATAATCTCCAATCCCAACAATATGTACATCTGCAATTTACCCAATAAAAAAATCAAAATAGCTCTTTTAAAGATCAATGATCCAAAAGAAAACACAGAAAGACAATTAAGTGAAATCTGGAAAATAATACATGAACAGAATGAGAAAACAAAGATATAGAAAACACTTAAAAAGAACCAAACAGAAATTCTGGAGTTGAAGAATACAATAAATGAAATGAAATGCAGTAGAGACTACCAGCAGCAGAATGTGTCAAGCAGAAGAAAGAATCTGTGAAACTGAACTGTGAATTATGCAAGACTTGTGAAATTATCCAGGAGAAGAAAGAAAAAAGACTAAAAAGTAAAGATGGAATAAGTGAACAATGGATTACCATCAAGAAAAACAATCTGCAAGTTATTGAAGTTCCAGAAGGAGAAGAGAGGGAGAAGGAGGCAGAAAGCTTATTCAAAGAAATAATGATGGACAGATTGGTTCAAGATGGCGGAGCAGAAGGACATGCTCTCACTCCCTACTGTGAGAGCACCGGAGTCACAACTAACTGCTGAACAATCATCAATAGGAAGACACTGGAAGTCACCAAAAAAAGATACCCCACATCCAAAGACGAAGGAGAAGCCACAATGAGATGGTAGGAGGGGAGCAATGACAATAAAATCAAATCCAATAACTGCTGGGTGGATGACTCACAAACTGGAGAACACTTATACCACAGAAGCCCACCCACTGGAGTAAAGGTTCTGAGCCCCACATCAGGCTTGCCAACCTGGGGGTCCAACCACAGGAGGAGGAATTCCTAGAGAATCAGACTTAGAAGGCTGGCGGGATTTGATTGCAGGACGTAGACAGGACTGGAGGGCACACACAAAGTACTGTGTGCATCGGGACCCAGAGGAAGGAGCAGTGACCCCATAGGAGACTGAACCAGACCTACCTGCTAGTGTTGCAGGGTTTCCTGCAGAGGCGGGGGGTGGCTGTGTCTCACCATTAAGACAAGGACACTGGCAGCAGAAGCTCTGGGAAGTACTCCTTGGCGTGAGCCCTC
Source organism: Mesoplodon bidens (assembly GCF_964165515.1). Classification (NCBI taxonomy): domain Eukaryota; kingdom Metazoa; phylum Chordata; class Mammalia; order Artiodactyla; family Ziphiidae; genus Mesoplodon; species Mesoplodon bidens. Next base: position 55,118,932 of record NC_138172.1, read on the forward strand.
CCAGAGTCCACCATTAGCACCACCAAAGAGCCCAGGTAGGCTCCAATGTTGGGTAGCCTCAGGCCAAACAACCAATAGGGAGGAAACCCAGCCCCACACATCAGCAGACAAGCAGATTAAAGTTTTACTGAGCTCTCCCCACCAGAGCAACAGCCAGCTCTACCCACCACCACTCCCTCCCATCAGGAAACTTTCACAAACCTCTTAGAAAACCTCATCCACCAGAGGGCAGACAGCAAAAGCAAGAAGAACTACAATCCTGCAGCCTGTGGCAAAAAAACCATATTCACAGAAAGACAGACAAGATGAAAAGGCAGAGGTCAACGTAACAGATGAAGGAACAAGATAAAATCCCAGAAAAACAACTAAATGAAGTGGAGATAGGTAACCCTCCAGAAAAAGAATTCAGAATAATGATAGTGAAGATGATCCAGGACCTCAGAAATACAATGGAGGCAAAGATTGAGAAGATGCAAAGAATGTTTAACAAAGACCTAGAAGAATTAAAGAACAAGTAAACAGAGATGAACAATAAAATAACTGAAATGAAAAATACACTAGAAGGAATCAATAGCCGAATCACTGAGGCAGAAGAATGGATAAGTGACCTGGAAGACAGAATGATGGAATTCATTGCCATGGAACAGAATAAAGGAAAAAGAATGAAAAGAAAGGAAGACAGCCTAAGACACCTCTGGGACAACATTAAACACAACAACATTTGCATTACAGGGGTCCCAAAAGGAGAAGAGGGAGAGAAAGGACCTGAGAAAATATTTGATGAGATTATAGTCGAAAACTTCCCTAACATGATAAAGGAAATAGCCACCCAAGTCCAGGAAGCGCTGAGAGTCCCATACAAGATAAACCAAAGGAGAAACACACCAAGACACATAGTAATCAAATTGGCAAAAATTAAAGAAGAAGAAAAATTACTGTGGTATGATATATTTAAAGTGATGAAAGGCAAGAAACTACAACCAAGATTACTCTACCCGGCAAGGATCTCATTCAGATTTGATGCAGAAATCAAAAACTTTACAGACAAGCAAGAGCTAAGGGAATTCAGCACCCACAAACCAGCTCTACAACAAATGCTAAAGGAACTTCTCTAAGTGGAAAACACAAGAGAAGAAAAGGACCTACAAAAACAAACCCAAAACAATTAAGAAAATGGTCATAGGAACATACATATCGATAAGTACCTTAAACGTTAATGGATTAAATGCTCCAACCAAAAGACACAGGCTTGCTGAATAGATACAAAACCAAGACCCATACATACGCTGTCTACAAGAGACCCAATTCAGACCTACGGACACATACAGACTGAAAGTGAGGAGATAGAAAAAGATATTCCATGCAAATGGAAATCAAAAGAAAGCTGGAGTAGCAATACTCATATCAGATAAAATAGACTTTAAAATAAAGAATGTTACAAGAGACAAGGAAGGACACTAAATAATGATCAAGGGATCAATCCAAGAAGAAGATATAATAAGTGTAAATATTTATGCACCCAACATAGGAGGACCTCAATTCATAAGGCAACTGCTAACAGCTATAAAAGAGGAAATTGACAGTAACACAATAATAGTGGGGGACTTTAACACCTCACTTACACCAGTGGACAGATCACCCGGACAGAAAATTAATAAGGAAACACAAGCTTTAAACGACGCAGTAGGCCAGATAGATTTAATTGATAGTTATAGAACATTCCATCCAAAAACAGCATATTACACTTTCTTCTCAAATGCACACGGAACATTCTCCAGGATAGATCACATCTTGGGTCACAAATGAAATCATATCAAGCATCTTTTCTGACCACGATGCTATGAGATTAGAAATCAATTACAGGGGCAAAAAAGTAAAAAAAAAACAAACACATGGAGGCTAAACAATACGTTACAAAATAACCAAGAAATCACTGAAGAAATCAAAGAGGAAATCAAAAAATACCTAGACACAAGTGACAATGAAAACACGATGATCCAAAACCTATTGGATGCAGCAAAAGCAGTTCTAAGAGGGAAGTTTATAGCAATACAATCCTACCTCAAGAAACAACAAACAACTCAAATAAACCATCTAACCTTACACCTAAAGGAACTAGAGAAATAAGAACAAACAAAACACAAAGTTAGTAGAAGGAAGGAAATAATAAAGATCAGAGCAGAAATAAATGAAATAGAAACAGAAAACAATAGCAAAGATCAATAAAACTAAAAGCTGATTCTTCGAGAAGATAAACAAAATTGATAAACAATTAGCCAGACTCATCAAGAAAAAGAGGGAGAGGACTCAAATCAATAAAATTAGAAATGAAAAAGGAGAAGTTACAACAGACACCACAGAAATACAAAGCATCCTAAGACACTACTACAAGCAACTCTATTCCAATAAAATGGATGACCTGGAAGAAATGGACAAATTCTTATAAAGGTATAACCTTCCAAGACTGAACCAGGAAGAAACAGAAAATATGAACAGACCAATCACAAGTAATGAAATTGAAACTGTGATTAAAAATCTTTCAACAAACAGAAGTCCAGGACCAGATGGCTTCACAGGTGAATTCTATCAAACATTTAGAGAAGAATTAACACCATCTTTCTCAAACTCTTCCAAAAAATTGCAGAGGAAGGACCACTACCAAACTCCTTCAATGAGGCTACCATCACCCTGATACCAAAAACAGACAAAGATACTACAAAAACAGAAATTTACAGACCAATATCACTCATGAATATAAATGTAGATATCCTCAACAAAATACTAGCAAACAGAATTCAACAACACATTAAAAGGATCATACACCATGATCAAGTGGGATTTATCCCAAGGATGGAAGGATTCTTCAATATACCCAAATCCATCAATGTGATACACCATATTAACAAATTGAAGAAGAAAAAACATATGATCATCTCAATAGATGCAGGAAAAGCTTTTGACAAAATTCAACACCCATTTATTTTAAAAACTCTCCAGAAAGTGGGCATAGAGGGAACCTACCTCAAAAAAATAAATGCCATATATGACAAATGCACAGCAAACATCATTCTCAATGGTGAAAAACTGAAAGCATTTCCTCTAAGATCAGGAACAAGACAAGGACGTCCAATCTCACCACTATTACTCAATATAGTTTTGGAAGTCCTAGCCATGGCAATCAGAGAAGAAAAAGAAATAAAAGGAATTCAAAATGGAAAAGAAGAAGTAAAACCGTCACTGTTTGCAGATGACATGATACTATACACAGAGAATTGTAAAGATGCCACCAGAAAACTACTAGAACTAATCAATGAATTTGGTAAAGTTGCAGGATACGAAATGAATGCACAGAAATCTCTTGCATTCCTATACAGTAATGATGAAAAATCTGAAAGAGAAATTAAGGAAACGCTCCCATTTACCATTGCAACAAAAAGAATAAAATACCTAGGAATAAAAGTACCTAGGGAGACAAAAGGCCTGTAGGCAGGTAACTATAAGACACTGAAGAAAGAAATTAAAGATGATACAAACAGATGGAGAGATATACCATGTTCCTGGTTTTGAAGAATCAACATTGTGAAAATGACTCTACTACCCAAAGCAATCTTCAGAGTCAATGCAATCCCTATCAAACTACCAATGGCATTTTTTACAGAACTAGAACAAAAACCCTTAAAATTGGTATGGAGACACAAAAGACCCTGAATAGCCATAGCAATCTTGAGGGAAAAAAATGGAGCTGGAGGAATCAGACTCTCTGACTTCAGACTATACTACAAAGCTACAGTAATCAAGATGATATGGTACTGGCACAAAAACAGAAATACAGATAAATGGAACAGGATAGAAAGCCCAGAGATAAACTCACACACCTATGGTCAACTAATCTATAACAAAGAAGGCAAGGATACACAATGGAGAAAAGACAGTTTCTTCAGTAAGTGGTGCTAGGAAAACTGGACAGCTACATGTAAAAGAATGAAATTAGAACACTAACATTCCCTAACACCATATACAAAAATAAACTCAAAATGGATTAGAGACCTGAATGTAAGACCAGACACTATAAAACTCTTAGAGGAAAACATAGGAAGAACACTCTTTCACATAAATCACAGCAAGATCTTTTTTGATCCACCTCCTAGAGTAAAGGAAATAAAAACAAAAATAAACAAATGGGACCTAATGGAACTTCAACGCTTTTGCACAGCAAAGGAAACTACAAACTAGATGGAAAGACAACCCTGAGAATGGGAGAAAATATTTGCAAACAAATCAACAGTCAAAGGGTTAATCCCCAAATATATAAACAGCTCACGCAGCTCAATAATAAAAAAACAAACAACCCAAAAATGGGCAGAAGACCTAAACAGACATTTCTCCAAAGAAGACATACAGATGGCCAAGAAGCACATGAAAAGCTGCTCAACATCACTAATTATTAGAGAAATGCAAATCAAAACTACAGTGAGGTACCATCTCACACCAGTTAGAATGGGCATCATCAAAAAAATCTACAAACAACAAATGCTGGAGAGGGTGTGGAGAAAAGGGAACCTTCTTGCACTGTTGGTAGGAATGTAAATTGATACAGCTGCTATGGAGAACAGTCTAGAGGTTCCTTAAAAAACTAAAAATAGAATTACCATATGACCCAGCAATCCCACTACTGGGCATATACCCTGAGAAAACCATAATTCAAAAAGACACATGCACCCCAATGTTCATTGCAGCACTATTTACAATAGCCAGGACATGGAAGCAACCTAAATGTCCACTGACAGATGAATGGTTAAAGATATGGTACATATATATAATGGAATATTACTCAGCCATAAAAAGGAATGAAACTGATTCATTTGTAGAGACGTGGATGGATCTAGAGACCGACATACAGAGTGAAGTAAGTCAGAAAGAGAAAAACAAGTATCATATATTAACACATATATGTGGAACATAGAAAAATGGTACAGATGAAATGGTTTGCAGGGCAGAAAGTGAGGCACAGATGCAGAGAACAAACGTATGGACCCCAAAGGGGGAAAGTGGCAGGGGTGGTGGTGGTGTGATGAATTGGGTGTTTGGGACTGACATATATACACTAATATGCATAAAATGGTTAACTAATAAGAACCTGCTGTACAAAAAAATAAATAAAATAAAATTCATAAAAAACGAAAGAATGATGGAGACCTCCCCAAATCTGAGGACAGATTTGGATACTCAGGTTCATGAAGCTCATAGGTCACCAAATGAACTTAACTTGAAAGATCTTCCCTAAGACCATTATAATGAAACAGTCAAAAATCAAAGACAAAGAGAACCTTAAAAGCAGAAAGAAAAAAGAATCTTGTAATTTACAGGGTAACCTTGATAAGGCTATCGGCAAATTTCTCAGTAGGAATCTCACAGGCCAGGAGAGAGAAGGAAAATATATTCAAAGTAGTAAAAGAAATAAAAACCTGCCAGTCAAGAATACTCTATACTGGCAAAGTTGTCTTTTGGAAATGAAAGAGAGATAAAGATTTCCTCGCAAAATAAAGCTGAGGGAGTTCACCACTACTAGACTTGTCTTTCAATAAATGCACAAAGGGGTTCTTCAAGCTGAAATGAAAGTAGCATGAAAACATATGAATATATACACTACACTGGTAAAAGTAAGCATATAGTCAAATTTAGAATAATACTATAATATGGTGGTGTGTTAACCACTTCACTCTAGTATAAAAGTTAAAGAACAAAGGTATTAAAAACATCTATATCTATAGTAATTTGTTAATGAATACACCATATAAAAAGAGGTAAATTGTGACATCAAAAATATAAAAGGAAGGGAGAAAAAGGTTTTGTGTGCGAGTGAGGTTAAGTTGTTATCAGGATAAAGTAGACTATTATAAGATAGTTTATGTAAGCTTCAAACCTAGTAGATATACAAAAGATAAAGAAAAGGGAATCAAAACATACCACTAGAGGTAATCATCAATTCATCAACAAGAGAAGAAGAAAGGAACAAGGGCACTACAAAACAGCTACAACAATTAATAAGATGACAGTAAGTCCTTACCTATCAATAATTACTATAAATGTACGTGGTTTAAAATCTCTAATCAAAGGGCATAGTGTGGCTGGATGGATTAAAAGACCTAGCTAACTGCTGCCTACAAGAGATTCATTTCAATTTTAAGGACACACATACTCTCAAAGTGCAGGGATGGAAAAATATATTTGATGCAAGTGAAATCAAAAGAGAATAGGAATATCTATACTTATGCCAGACAAAGTAAACTTTAAGTCAAAAATAGTAAGAGGAGACAAAGAAGGTCATTGTACAATGATAAATAGGGGTCAATTCATCAAGGATATGTAACAATCATGAATATATATGCATTGACATCAAAGCACCAGCATTATATTAAGCAAATCCTAATTTCTGAAGGGAGAAATAGGTACAATACCATAATAGTAGGGGACTGTATTATCCCACTTTCAAAACAAATAGATCATCCAGACAGAAAATCAATAAGGAAACAGTGACTTAAAGTATACCTTAGTCCAAATGGACCTAACAGACAAATATAGAACAAATATATTCCATCGGACAGTAGCAGAATACACATTCTTCTTGAGCACACAAGAAACATTCTCTACGATACGTCAGATAAATAAATAAATCTAAGCAAATTTAAGAAAACTGAAATCATACCAAGTATATTTTTCACCTACAGTGTTATGAAACTAGAATTCAGTAATGGAAGGAAAACTGAAAAATTCACAAATACGTGGAAATTAAACAACATACTCCTGAAAACTCAATGGGTCAAAGAAGAAATCAAAAGTAGAATAAAAAAATATATCTTGAAAAAAACCGGAAGAGAAACACAGTAGGCCAAAACTCAATGGATGCAAAAAAGCAGTTCTAAGAGAAGTTTATAGCAATAATAACAAAATACACATCCTTTCATGGCAAACTCTAAACAAATTAGGTATAGGAGGACCATACTTCAACATAATAAAGGTCATATATGACAAGCCCACTGCTAACATCATACTCAATGATAAAGGTTCAAAGTTTTTCCTTTAAGATCAGGAAGAAGACACAGGTGGGCACACTCACCATTATTCTTGAACATAGTGGTAGAAGTCCTAGACAGAGCAATTAGGCAAGAAAAAGAAAAGGCATCCAAACTGGAAAGGAATGAGTAAAATTGTCTTTGTTTACAGATGATACGATGTTATATACAGAAATCCCTAAGACTCCACTAAAAAACTGTTTGAACTAATAAATGACTTCAGTTAAGTTGCAGAATACAAAATGAACATACAGAAATCAGTTGTTTTTCTATACACTAACAAGAAAATAGCTGAAAAAGAAATAAGGAAAACAATCCCATTCACATTAGCATCAAAAAGAATGTAATACTTAGGAATAAATGAAATGTATTGATTGACTTTTCCACCCAGTCACAGGAAGCAACATCTTCCATGGTTACTAAAATTTCCCTTGAACAATGCCTCTCTCCTTCCTACGTGAAAGCCTTTGAGAAATTTCCTTGTTTGGCTGATTTACCAGCAGGCCCCACCAATGTAGTGACCCCTGGACACCAAATAGCCTTCTTACTCTCATATACCTGGAAATGATAAAAGCCAAGCAATAAAACCAGAGTAAAAGCAATATTAATATTGTCATAGGCCAAAAGAATCTGGCTGAGGAAGCCTAGTATGTGCCTCTACATTCAGAAGAGTAGCTTTGATAGACAACATCATGAGGCTAGTGGTTGAACTTCAGAAAAAAGTCTAGAATATTCTATGGAATAGGTCCTTCCTTCATTAGTTAAAATTCTCCTACTGGAATATAACTGTTAGGACTCCACAGAGGTGATGCATTTTTAAAAATTAATTGTATGCATACACATATTTGAACTTACAGAATTTATTTTCCTATGTTCATTGATTTTTTAATGATCTCTTCTGATCTCAAAATAAATGATTTTTTCCCCCAAAAGAACTATTATTAAGGTCATTGATTTATAAAAAAGAATTCCTTTCCTCTGGTACCAATCTGGTTCGCTACAATGGTTGACATGGTATTATTTTATTATCCTAATGGTTGACACAATATCTTTATATTATTCCCGATGGTCTGAAATCCTCTTGGATACTTGGTCCCTTTGGTGATCATTTAACTTCGATTTCTTCTACATATACCACAGTGGAGTGAACCACCGTTAGTGACTGGAATGGCAGTCTTTGTTGTAGACCTGATAAAGCCTTATCTAAAGGCCCTGAGGAGGGGTTGACTCCTTCCCTGCGGCGGGGGGGGGGGGGGGGGGGGGGCGGGCGGGGGTGGGGGGAAGAGATGTATTCTGTTTTCTCATGCTTGGAATTGACAGAAAGCAAATAAGAAAGAGGCCTGCTAAGCCCAAGGTTACTCAAGGCTTGGCTGGTGATAATTGGTGACTGTAGAGCCATTCCAGAGCCTCCAAATTTACATCCAGAAAAACTCAGTTTCTAAAACTATGCAGCCCTTCAGGGAGGCCACCATGAGACCCTGGGGAATAGTGGGCAAGGAAGACCCATCTGGATGGCAGACATGGGTGATGCAACTGGTTAACCAAGGAACATCCTACACTGACAAACCAAGAATTCTACTCCTGCCCAGCAGAATTTGATATGTATTAGTATCAGCGATTTCTGTTTGTTTTCCATTCTCTCTATTCCCAAGTGGTAGTTTTCCCTTGGATTCATGCTTCCTGTTGTTTCTCTGTCGTTCTATATCGTGGGAGTACAGACAGATAACTTGTTTTTTAAAGCTATGAGTTGCTAAGCCAAGAGGAGCAGCTGAGTCTGGGTCTGTTGGAGATGATGTCATCCCCAGATGTGATTACAGGGTGAGGCTTTGAGGGGGGCTCCCTTCAGGAAAGAATGAATGCATGTCACCCAAAATGTATAAATGGGAAGAACGGGTTTGTGTATGTTGGAGAGCCAGGGAGATAAATGACTCTTAATTTTCTCTACTATAGGCCAAGAAGCTAAAATGCTCATCATCCTAGAATCTCTTGCAGCTAAGGGGGAAACCATATGACTCAGTTTTGGCCACTGAGATGTAAACATAAGTTCCTGAGCTAGGATTCTGGAAAAGCTTTTAAAACTTCAGAATCAGCCTTATGATTCTTCAGCCTTTTGCCCTTTTCTTTTTCCTGGCTTAAATGTGGATATAATAAGTGGCACTTTAGAAAAGAACATGTAAATGTATGGATGAAAGCCACATATAAAGAATCACAGAGCAGCCTTGACCCTTGATGGCACCCAAAACATTTACCCTTCATTGCTTATCTACATCTTTCTTATTAATGAGTAAAATAAACACCTACAAGGTAAGCTATCATTAGTTGGTTTTCCTCACTCTTTTCTCTTTATGCTTGAGACATATTCCTTGGCAAATGACTATCTTTTAAATCCCTTAAAATTGGCAAGAGTAGCAACAACCAATATTTTTAATCCAGAGCTGTAGCAATCCCAGGAGATAAATCATATGCTGAAAATCCAGAATAAGAAAGAAGTTTTATTCAATGTTGATCTCCAACACCTAGCACAGTGCCTGGCACTTAGCAAGCAATAAAAATGTTTGTTGATTGATCCTATTGATTGTATTTTTCAGAAAACTTTTAAAATAAAGTAACACTTAAAGCATACATCAGGATTTACAGAAAGTTCAGTAACAAATTTGAATTTAATGCATAACAATATTTATTGAATAATTAACATGTATTGAATTGTAATCTAAACACTATACTAAATTCTTTGTGTTTATTTTTAGTTAATTTTCACAGCAGTCCTATAAACTAAGTATTATTATTGGAGAATTTCAGAGGTATTTAAATAAGCTAGACAAGGTCACACAGCCAGGTGGTATGAGAGCCAGGATTCAAGGCCAAGTATATCTCCCTCCAAACCTATGCTCTTAATCGCTATGTATTAATAAAATATTTTAAATCTGCTCTCCTAAAAGAAACACCCTTTGATCCCTAAAAACCCTTTCTGGCAGAACAGCAAGTACACAGAAAATGTCAGTCTGTGTTAATGGTTATACATTATTAATCAATTACCACTTACTGGATGATTTATTAATTCCTCCTGGTTGACAAATCAGTTGAATTTTTCATATGCACACATTGGAGTAAGTTAGCTAAATAAAGTGATTCACTTGGAGCGTTTCATGTTTGCTCCAGGTTGCTATTGGGAACCTCGGTTATTTGTGGCATTTTTGCTCGAAAATCCTGGAGTCATTAAAATCTGGCCCCACAGACTGCATAGTAGGATACTGATAAGGAAAAGGATGCAGGCGGCAATTCAGTAGATACTTAAACGGCAAAAAATATAGTGCAAGTTTCCCACACCTTGCAGACTGCAGGTTTATATGATAATAAACAATTATCACCAGGACAAAGGGAAAAAGGCCATGAAATCCAATAGCGCAGTGAGATATCTACTAATACAGGTGGTCAAGCTTGTTCCATTTCATTGTCAAAGGGAGGCTATTTACTTGCTTCCGGTAGTTCAATTACAGAGGCATTTACTGCTGAAAGTTTTCCAGTAGGCAGATGTAGATCTACAGCTCTGGGCTTTACATTCAAAATCAGTGAGGAAAAAAGGGAATAAGAATCTCCTCCACAGACAGCCTAATTGATAAGGTAGAGATCTGTAAGCAACTCCAGAAATAAAATAAGTGCCTTTAAGCATCCCAGTTGGAATCTCCTTACTGTGTATAGTGGGCATGGGCAAGGGTCAAGATGCTGACTATAACTAATGATTTTTTAGAAGCTCTTTAAAATATTTTCCCTTTGATAGTTTTCTGTCTAGATGAGATGTCAGTGGTTGGTGTGTGTGTGTGTGTGTATGTGAAAAATAAAAAGAGAGGGAGAGAGAGAGAGAGAGAGAGAGAGAGATTCCTTATGTACCAAAATGCTCAGAAACAGAGGGAAAATATTCACAATGGATCCTCAGTAGTTATAAAATCAAACACAACTTTCTTTTCCTCTTGCACAAGATAAAAGTGGTTTTTATCCAACAAATAACACTGTGTGTGTGTGTGTGTGTGTGTGTGTTCTGAGGACATTTGAAACAGTAGAGATTATACAGACTGTAATCATTATTTCTAAACTGCCACAATCTAGCAATTTCCAAAATTTGGCAGTGTATCCATAGACTAGATCAAAGATATGTCAATAACAAGGGTTTTTCTTGAGCATGTTTTTCATCATTTTCTTGTCAATAGGTTCTGCCTTTCAGTTGAAATTCAATTTATATTTTGCATACACCTAACCACTGTAATTTTATCACTTGTTTGCTGGGCATAAGAAACCACTACTTAAGTGGCCAAGTAACTTGACTCTTGTCAAGTAACCTTTAAACCAAGACATGTATGTAATTCCCTTATTAATTACAAAGATTAACTTCATCAATCTTAGTTCATGACCAAATTCAAAACTTCCAGGCACAATCATGATGAGAAATACACAGCTGAAAGATTTCAAATTCTAATTTATCCCACCTTGAAAAACAATTAAGGTGTCATAAAGGGCAATGAGTCCTCCAAAGTAATCTCTACGGGAAGTGACTCACAACAGAAGGTTAACAGATAGGGGAGGTATCAGCTTGCTAGAAGACAAGTGAAGATGAAGAAAACCAAATATACCACCTCTAGTTATTGGATGCTGAAATTGGAAAATGTCATCAGAGAATTTTAGCCATGATAATAAAATCCAAATGACCAAAAATTTGGCAACTTAGTCAATATAACTCAGCTCTCTGTGGGAATAGTTAAGAGTAAGTGTATACATAAATATGGCATAAAAGCATTAGATCAGGATTTCAAGATCTATTGGCTTTTCTACCTAACTTTTGAGAATCCAAAGATCAACACATTCACTGGTAGTAATCAGAAAACTTAAGTTGCATGTGAATAATTAATGGTCCAAAATGACCATTATTTTAAAACAAATATGTACCAAGCATGCCTATGCTATAACTAATTTTTAAAACTTTTTATTTGGAAATAATCATAGATTTACAGGATGATAGTATAGAGAGATCCCCTGTACCCTCCACCCAGTTTCCTCAAAGGTTATATCTTACATAATTTTAGTACAATATCAAAACCAGGAAGCTGACATTGTGTGCACAATATGTGTGCATGTCACTTTTATCATATGTGTAGATTCTTGTAATTACCACTGCAATCAGGATACAAAACTATTATAAATGATTTCATTTGTTTTCTTGAATATAAAAATGCATTATAATTTCAGGTAGAAAGTTCCAGACTACTTGTTTTACAAAACAATCACAGCATATTGAAAATTATTAATATTTAGGAAATTATTATCTAAGAAAACTCTATTTATAAAGGCCAAAGTGAAATTCTAGCAATACAGACAACATACATTTGTGTTAAACTTATTTCCCTGCACAGATTAGACCACCCCATCATTCAGCGATTGGCTCTCCGCAGCATGTGAGCGAGTTTTCAACATGTAGTTTATCAAAGACATCTTACTGAGAACTGTACTCCTCCCAAACTGTTTACTGGTGAAAGCCCCAGATACACACATGCGCATACACACACCGCTCTGGTCTGGGGTAAAACAGAACACTTCACAAGTGCCTTTAAATCACTAATGAGGTTACCATAATAAAGGAGAACAGTAATAAATACACACAAAGAATTAATGAAATAAACTAGCCAGGTTCTTCCAAGCCAGGTCTATCATGGGGTTTCTTATTTTCCCTAACAAGTAAACATAATCTAAATTGTTGCAAACTCCAATTCAATTCAGCTCAGGGCAGTGGAAAAATATATGATCACAAAAGAAAAAAAAAATCAGAATCGAAACACCATTCTTACCTTGGCCATTTGTGCCTGCACGCCATTTGCCTTGAGAGACGCTACTGCTTTCTGTGCAGCTGCCGGACTGTCAAAATCTACAAAACCATACCCTGTGAAAACACAAAGACCCTGGTTAGTACTCACAAATAGCTGCATCTCTGTCACACCAATAGAATGTGTGTTTGTGGTCACACTTGCACTCATGACCCTGCTTGAACCATAGACCTCAATCTATGGCCCTTAATATGTCAGGAAAGATACCACAATATCATTCAACATAAAATAGTAACTCGCTTATTTTCTAGAGGTTGCTTTTGAGATTGGCTATGTAATCAGCAAGCTGATTTAGACTAATTTGGTGAGTAAGGTAATATATTATTTAACCATGTTCTTCTTTCTTCAGTGGATTTGCTGCAAGAATGAGGAACACAAAATGCTGAAAAATACAGAAAAGTTTATCTTGAAAGTTAATTTTCTAAACCTCAAAAAAACTGATGGTAATAAAAGCCATGATAGAACCAGCATGAAGTTAGTACAAGAAACCTCAACAGTTTCTGGTATTCAGTAGGCATTCAATAAATGCATGTTGACTACATGAATGAATGAAGGTTGTGAATGAGTCCAGGGAGGTTTGAAACCAGTTGCAGTTGATTTCCAAGCTTGTGTTAAGTCATTACAGACCTCATCTCTCTCACACATAACATCCTAAATAAACAATTTGACTGTTAAGGAACCTGTGATAAGGAGTGAGTAAATAGAGAAATATTCAAGCGTCTTTTAAAAATAAGAAACAGGGCTTCCCTGGTGGCGCAGTGGTTGGGGGTCCACCTGCCGATGCGGGGGACACGGGTTCGTGCCCCGGTCCGGGAGGATCCCGCGTGCCACGGAGTGGCTGGGCCCGTGAGCCATGGCTGCTGGGCCTGCGCGTCCGGAGCCTGTGCTCCGCGACGGGAGAGGCCACAACAGTGAGAGGCCCGTGTACTGAAAAAATAAATAAATAAATAAATAAATAAAATAAGAAACAAAGACCCATGTCACTTATTTGTTACTTAAGTATAATCTGAAAAGGGTACAAGAGTTGCCTATACTGTTCTCTGATTGTGTGCCTGTGTGTGTGTGTGTGTACAGAGTGAGGCCAAAGAAACAGCCAGTAAAACAGAATAAATGAAAAGGGGATTTTGCATACCCATAAAATAGCTGATATTAGTTCAGGGCTTAGCCTAACAGTAATTTCAGCTGCCAAGAATATTTCAAAGTAAAAATGCTCAAGAATGAGTGTTTGGCACTCAATGCCCACCATACGTATCCTGCTCCTCTCCTCAGCTGTCAGGCAGGGATTTGCTCTGTATTCCAGTATTTTTCTCATTTAGAAGTTTTGAGGGGAACTGCTAAGGCAAACCTACTAACCATGCACTGTGACCATGCCCCACCCCTACTAAAATAACGAAAAAGTGAAAGGGAATTCAATTACCAAGTTGTTTCTTGTAATTAACTTTTTAATTTTCTCCCCTTGAATCTCTTCTTCTTTTTCTCCCTCCCAGCATGTTAACCTAAAATGAACTTGTTACACATCAGTGTACCATCAAATGCTCTTGAAAAGCTGGGCAGAGAAGCTGGGAAGTTTGTATTTCAAATCCAAAAGGAAGCCTGCTCTGTCAGTATTGCTAATTCCTTTCTTCCCACAAAATTCAAACTATGTGACTAATATGAGTATTACCACCCGCTAAGATGAGTAAGATGAGGGAAAAGGCAGAAAGAAAAAGAGGAAAAAGAACAAAATAAGTCAAGAAGTAGAGTTAGAGGGAGAGGAAGATAAAACTAAAATGAAGACTTTATCTCCTATGTTCCAGCAACTGCCCTGAGTGGGTGATGTGTTGACACCTGATGAAATGATAATAATACATGTACTACTGTCCTCATGCCTGTTCACGTATATACATAGAGAAACCGAAGCTTAACAGGTGACAAGACTGGTCCCAAATCACGAGCTGCTTAATCAGTAGAGCCAGGATGTGAAGAAAAGTCCACACAGGCCCTTTCCAAATATAATGTACTATGAACTGCTTTATAATCTTACTTTGTAAACTATTTCTAGAAGCCCCTGAAACCCACCAGAGAGAGGACACAATTCTTGAAAATCCCTTAGACTCTGAGGTTAGCACATGAAATAAAACAATCCCATAAAAGAATTCAACCCAGCTCATTCAGTCAGTACCCTTATTCATGGAGTGGTTGAGTTCTCAGCAGAACGGGCTACATGAGGTTTGACAAGGCACTCCTCCCACCTCATGCTTTGGTCAGTCTTCCTCATCTGTTTGCAGGCTCATTCTTTCATTCAATAAGGAAATTCTATGTCAGGCATTTTGCCAGGTACAGGGTATAGAGTAGTGAAAACAAACAAACAAAAAAACCCAGTTCTCACCCTTACGCAGCTTATAGTTGAGTTGGGAGATGGACATAAAACAAATAACCATAAAAATGAGTCTATAATTACAAATTGGTATGCCTTCTCTGAAAGTAAATGAGATCATATACCACAGAATCTGATGATTGATTGTTCATTATTGAAAGTTTTAAGGAAGCAGTGGTATGGGATGACCTGCATTTCTTAAAATATCACTCTAGCTGGCTTGCCTTAAAGATGGTACATTTCTTAAAATATCACTCTAGCTGGCTTGTCTTAAAGATGGTATTGGTTTTGGGGGAGGCAGGTAGCAAGAGTGGAATCAGGGAGATACCTTAGGGGCTATTACAGCAATCTGGACAAATGACAGCTGGCCATGAAATGGACAGGATGCAATGGATGGTCTGAGTTACATTCTGGAGGCAGAATTAACAGAACCCAGTGATGGATGGACTGGGTGGGAGTAGGGGAGATACAGGCGACAAGGATTACTACTGCTTTTTTTTTTTTTTTTTTTTTTTTTGCAGTACGCAGGCCTCTCACTATTATGGCCTCTCCCGTTGTGGAGCACAGGCTCCGGACGCACAGGCTCAGCGGCCATGGCCCACGGGTGCAGCCTCTCCGTGGCATGTGGGATCTTCCCGGACCGGGGCACAAACCCGTGTCCCCTGCATCGGCAGGCGGATTCTCAACCAGTGTGCCACCAGGGAAGCCCCTACTACTGCTTTTTCAGCATAAGCCAATGGGTGGGTGGAGATGTGATCTATAGAAATGGGGAGCTGGGAGGAGGAACAAACAGGGGAGAAGGAAAATTAAAATATTGGTTTGAGGCATGGTGAGCCACAAATGCCTGTGAGACATCTAAGTAAAAATGTCAAATAGCAGCTGGATATATTAGGCCGGTGCTCAGAAAAGGGAATAAGATTGGAAATGTAAACTAGGAGATTAACAGCATGATTTACAGAAACAGAAAAAGACAAAAGTGCCTGGTGTAAGTAGAAGCAAAGAGTCCAGGGTTGGAGCCTGAACTTCACCACTGAAGTGTCAGATAGGAAAATGAGATTGCAAAGGAGGCTGAAGGAGAATCCGAGGGAAAGAAGGAAATACAAAGGGAATAAGATGTCTCATAGCCAAGGTAAGAAAGCTTCCCAAGCAGGAGAGAGAGCCTGACGGTGACCAATGCCACTGAGTGAGAGCAAGATGGGAGCTTGAGAGAACCAATGTTTTAGGAGCGTGGACTTCTTTATTTAACTAGAGTTGATTTATAATATTGTGTTAGTTTCAGGTGTACAGCTTCAGATTCTTTTCCATTATAGGCCATTACAAGACACTGTAATGTATATTTCCCTGTGCTATAGATAGGTCTTTGCTGTTTATTTTATATACAGTAGTGTATATCATGGACTTCTTTTCATGCTTGGCTACAGGCCAGTGGAGGCGACTGAAGTCTGCTTGAGTAGTTGAAGAGCAAGACTAAGACAGGGAGGTAAAGAGAGTGTTTACAGTCTTCTTTGCCATTATGCTGCTGGGAAGGAGAATTAATAGCCAGCTTTAGCTCGAGGGGGATATGAGGTCAAAGGAGCTATTTGTGTTTGTTGGTTGTAAGATAGGAGATGCTATGGTTTTCAACCTTAGCTGCATGCTAGATGCATTTTGGGAGCTAAAAAAATGACCAATGCTCATTTCTCACCCCCAGGAAAATGAAATCAGTGTCTTCGGGAATGTGGCCAAGGTGTTTGCACACATACGTGTGTGTCTATTCCCCGGCTGGTTTCAGTGTGAAGCCAGGGTACAGTACTGCTGAATATTCATTCAAGTTATTCAACAAATATTTATTTGTTGCCCCTACTATGAGATAGATACTGTTCTTGGCACTTTTGAATGTTGATAAGAAAGATCAAGCAGAAGTCAAGTGATTAAAGCTTCAGGCAGATAAGGGGATAATTTATAGGGCAATGTTCCTGAGAAGGTGGAAGTGTGAGGGGTTCTAGAACATGAATGAAGTGCTGTCCTTTGCTAAAAGAGGGACTTTGCCCTTTGCCCATTGTAACTGGAAGGAAGAAAAAAAGAGCAGTCTCGACTACCAGGTGTTATTTCTTTGTATATCTTTGTTTCTGGGACATAGCCTGAGCTTAATAAACATTTGTCGAAATTAATTGAAACCATGTTTAAAAGATGCTAAGTTACTTCATGGGACTACAGTGGAGATTAACTAATAAAAATGTCTGTTAATACATTTTGACTCTAAAGAACAATATAAATGCCAAGCAACCACGGTTCTGGCTTAGCCACATTGCCACCCAGTGACGCCACCAAGGATTTCATGACTCTCGGCCTCTATCACAGTGTGGCTTCCTCCATTTTTTCCACTACACACATCACACAGGATATTACAAAATCAAGATGCTGTTCTCCAGGGCTGAACTCCAATCCAAACAGAAGAAATCCTTGTGAGGGCAGGAGACACCCTGAGCCTTGCCTGAATTGGGGAAGTTATGGGTGAACTTCAAGAAGAGTGTCTTTCCAAAGAGCCATCATGCCAGCAAGGAGAGTATACAAAATATCTAAGTACAAAATACCTAAGTACAAAATATCTCCTCTCCTGAAGGCTCCTGGGAAGCAAAGTTATAAATAAAGAATCAACGTTTCACTGAGTTCTGTGTTTTTCATACAAACTTTCACCAATTAAAATGAACAAGCAAAGGTAAAATGTCTCAAGCACTGCCCCCCCCCAAAAAAACACCACAATTCTGGATAAACATTGTATTCTTGACTTTTATGTGACAGCATATACTACATCACAATCAGAAAGGAACAAAATTAAATACGAAGCTGCCCCTAGAGAATAATGATGCCTTTACGAAGGAATAAAGCAACTCCAATTTGGTTTCAATTTGCTTTCCTTAACTACAAATCATCAAGCCTGGGAAGAGAAACCTCTGTACCTACGGCTGGTGAGAGGCAGGGTAGGGAGATCAGTTCAGCTCCAGCTAATAATGCTTTATGGTAACTGCTAAAATCCTCCATAAAATGGGACCCACTGGAAACACCAGCCCGAGTGACTGAAAGGCCATTGGTCTGCCTCAATTACATAATTAAGTTTGGCAGCAGGTTCAAATGAATGAAAACTGAATGTCACTGTTTTCTCCACACACCCTTGTCCTTGTTTTCCTTCCTTGTCAGGGGGATAAGGCCAGCAGTTCTGCAATTAGCGGGAAGCAGAGAGCAGCAAGAAAGAGCCATCTCCATGCTAATTAGGTCATTCGCCAAATGCACTCACTCCATTGGCAGAGCTAATCAATACTTTCCTGAAATGCTTTAAACTTGGTGTGTTAATTTAAAGTTTTGTTATTTTTATTGCACTACAAGCCTGGTGACTTTATAAAAAGAAGAAAATATATATATACATTAAGAAATTATGACAGAGTTCTACAAACAATGGTACTGCCAGAGCGTTTTTTGTTTTCTTCAGTGTTATCTGTAGGCAGCTTCTCTGTGACCTTTGCCATTCAGCTGGACCCCTGTGTGACAATTCATTTGAATTTTGTTAAAAGTCTCTTTATCATCTTTTTTTACATTTAATTTTTATTTTACATTGGAGTATAGTTGATTTACAATGTTGTGTTAGTTTCAGGTGTATAGCAAAGTGATTCAGTTATACATATACGTATACCCATTTTCTTTCAGATTCTTTTCCCATATAGGTTATTACAGAATATTGAGTAGAGTTCCCCGTGATATACAGTAAGTCCTTGTTGGTTATCTACTTTATATATATTAGTGTGTGTAGGTTAATCCCAAATGCCTAATTTATCCCTCCCCCACATTTCCCCTTTGGTATCATCTTTATCACCTTTAACAGTTAATTTTATACTTCTGTGTTGCAACTGGATCCTTAAATTCTCTATGTAAACTGCTTACATATTTACCGACTTTGGATGGTTCTTTATGTGAGGGAAATGATACAAACCAGAATTCCTGGTTCAGATGTGTGGTGGCATGAGCCAAGTGAGACTCGCTCTCAGAGTGTAGTCTCACACAACATTTCATATTTCTGCAGAATGACTGTCATAAAAGCCCACTTGAAACACAGATGGCTTGATGTTAACACCCAACTTCTTTCAAAGATGATCCAGATGTGAGTCAAATACGATTTTTAAACAGAAGTGAACGCTTTGTCTAGGAATCACAGGTTCCACTGAAGTTGCACTCAAATTTAACAGCTGAAGATGTTTAAGAATCGCCCTTCCATAAATCCCCCCTCTTTCTACTTAGGCTTAAGAATATTCTGCGGCTGTCATCTGAGCTCAGAGCACGGACAGAAGGTGGCCTGCAGGAAGGAAAGAGTGATTTGCAGGCTTCCTGGAAGTCTGCTGGACTCAAGGCTGCCTCCAGGCATCTGTATTTCGATTTTTTTGTACATCCCTAAACTGTTGAATGACTGCCAAATGTCTGCTCTTATTATTGGATTTCCTAGTTCTCTGCATTATGTTGATCAAAGGAGGTAGTTGAAGGACAGCACTGATAAATTCTTTGCTACATGTATGCTTGTAAAACCAAACTAACAAGGAAACCCAATCATTTCTTCAGTATTCCCTTTCGCACTGATGTCCTGTGACTGACCATTACAATGAAGCAAGGATGCTACAATGCAATAGCCCTACAGCCTAACTTACATGGGTGGAAAAAAAAAAAAAAAGGCAAAAGACAAATCCTGCTAGAATGCAGAGGCCAAAGACAAGAGTGCTCATTTTGAGGAAAAGAATCCAAACCATTAAAATCTGAAATGACCTCCACTTTGAAGCATCTTTGGAAAAAGGATGGAACCGTTTTATACAGAAAAGAACAGTGTCTGTACTTATGCAAAGGGCTGCAGCCTTCAGACACTTAGCAAACGGAGGCAAATAAGGTGGGTAACAGGGTCCAGCATACAGGAAACAGATTGCTTCATTCCCTTCCCCTGACTTCTGAGCTTAATTACCTAAACATTCTGATATTCTAGTGCCAGGAACACTAAAATAAGACATCAGTTTTGGGAACAGAATTGACCTGCTATATGGGACACTTTTGAACCATGATGTGACTTTCCTAATATTATTATTTAATCTTAATTTTTTTTATTTTTAAATTTTTATTATTTTTAAATTGAAATATAGTTGATTTACAATGTTATGTTAGTCTCAGGTGTACAACAAAGTAATTCAGAATATATATATACCTTTATAATTTATTACAGAATACTGAATATAGTTCCCTGTGCTATACAATAGGTCCTTGTTGTTTACCTATTTTATATATAGTAGTTTGTATCTGTTAATCCCAAACTCCTAATTTATCCCTCCTCCATCCCTTTCTCCTTTGGTAACTATAAGTTTGTTTTCTATGTCTGTGAGTCTGTTTCTCTTTTGTAAATAAGTTCATTTGTATCATTTTTTTAGATTCCACATATAAGTGATATCATATGACATTTGTCTTTCTCTTTCTTCACTTAGTATGATCATCTCTAGGTCCATCCATGTTGCTGTCAATGGCATTATTTCATTCTTTTTTATGGCTGAGTAATAGTCCATTGTATAAAGACGATGTGGTATATATTACTATCACTTAATTTACTAAACATCTACTATGTGCAAAGAAGATAGTGTGTTCAGTGCTGCAGGGAAAACCAAGATACTCTGATATGGCCCTTCCTGTCAGGGAGTTCATGGTCTAGTAGGATAGATAAAGACATTTAAATATAGTGGAAGGTCCTCTTATGCATGGGGTTACGTCAGTGAGCATATGCAAAATGGCATGTTTTCACTGAGTATAATATGCATGGCTTTGTGTGCACAGCTCTGCTCATCAGAGCTGAATACCTGAGTCAGGTCCCTTCTCATTGAGCAGCATGATGGTAAAACTATCCACATTCTACATTTATGTGTGCATTAGTCAATGTTTCTGTTTTCCTGTTTTTGTGCATAATAGAAACACATTAAGTTAAATACAAAATATAGGGAGGAATTAGTATCACATAAAAGATGAAAAGAAAGTGCTAGTGTTCTAAGATAGCAAATATTTCTTCCAGGTGGGGGCAAACTCAGTACACTTTGAGAGCAAACGACAAAAGTGAGGACTAGGGAAAAGAGATTAGGTCCCAAGTGGCATTTCCCTACAGAATAAGACAATTACAAAAGACACGACAAATTTAGGGAGCAACATACTTAGTGGCATGCCGCTTGAAAATGGGACACTTCTTATTCCAGTTATGGTGCACAGAGAGTCTTATTAAACCAAACACAAATTCAAAACCCAAAACTCACTTCCCTTGTCACCCTATTCAAATGATTTTTAAATGAGAGAAATTGCTTCTTTCTACTGAATAAAGTCAAAATTAGGATCAGGATCATTATTTAATGGGCTTAGAGAGATCATTATGCTTTACTGAGATTAAAGAAACTCACTGATTTGTCAAGGTTTTCGACTAAACCAGCCATGATTTTATTATAATATTGTAGAGATTAAGGGAGCAGTCTGCTTGGCTGTAAATGGATAGATTAACCTCTGTGAATCATCTTGCAAAGTTTTCCTTTCCTTTGTTCAAGGACACATATAAAATATATGTCTCATGTGAACCTTTGGTCCTAAGTGTCTCTGCCATCAACAGCAGTGGGATGTATAAGTGTATAATGCATTGTGGCCGCAGGAGCAGGCCAGGGTATTGATAAAACAATTCCACTGAGTCTGTAAGTATGATGGAAGCAAGCTGTAACTGAATACTCTAATTACAGCTCTGCAATCCTAGCCCACAGTAGGCAAAACTATGGTTTTATTCCAGGGTGCCCATCTTTCCCCCCCCTCTCTTTGCTCTGGCCTTACAGGCAGGTAGAACTGTAAACTATTCCTCCATCAGAAGAGCAGAGTTGATGGCCTCAGTGTGTGAGGATCAATGGAAGAACAATCTCCCCTTCCCCCCCACCCCAAGTACTTTAATCCATGCTCACTCAACGCCTCCAGCCAATGGCCTGGAAAGCTTGTTTGTAGTCTTACACATCCTTCTACAGCAGAGACATCTCCTGCCCTATGGCACATTCACCTTTAGAGGGTGGACACTGTAGTGCAACTAAGTAACCACCCAGAAGGATGCATTAAGCAGCTCACTGCAAGAAGGAAGGAAGAGAAAGTGAATCCTACATACAGGTAACCCTATGAAGAGGCATGCACCTGTGTGCCTTCGTTTTTGTCACAGTCTACAATCTAGCTAGTCCCTCCACAGACTTGTCAATCCATCTCTTATTTCTGTACCAAGCCCTGGGTCCCTTAGAACACCATTATTTTCCTGGGAAAGGGTTCCATCCATGATTTCCTACTTCCAAATCTTTGACAAAACTCACTTTGAAACCCTCGGGGAGCTTCTGTCTAATAAGTCATGCATTTCCTAACATATACCCATGTTTTACTGGAAACAGTCGTCAGTCATGTATTTATATGCCAAATTCCAAATATTTAAAATAAATGTCCACAAGTACTGTCTCTGTCACTATAAGTGGTGACTTTGACATCCTCCTGGACCCTAAATTACTTCTCTCCAACCCACCTGATATACCAAATACAATTCTAGTTTTGTATTAGAATCTAGAAAACAAAGAAACTTAAGTGTACATGTAGGCAATTGAAAATAACACATGCATGTGATTAAAAAGATTAAAAATAAAGTATAAAAATCATGCCAAACAAAACATTATTCAATGAAATGAAATTTCTTTTCTACCTAGACCTTAATGCTCTGGTCCAACTTCCCAAGAAATTGTCCAATGAATCTGTCTGTGTTCTAACTTGAAAAAACAACTAGAACTAATTCTTGAGCTCTTACTTTTGTATGTATTAGAAGCACTTAGGGATTTATAGAGAAATAAAATAATTTCTGCTATTAAAAATCATGAAATGAAAAACATTTGTAAGATTTTGTAAATGGCTCCACAATTGTCCATTTTCCCCTAAAAATAAATAGGAGTGTTGTTTTTTTTTAGTTTTAAAAGTCATATAATTTTATTGGAAATTTCAGTTGATATAGAGAAAAATTAGCCATGGTGCCACCTCCTAAAGCTAAGTAAATTGTTACCTTATTTTTTCCTTTATTTTTAACCAAAATGGTGCCACTTTATACACACATTATTATGTGTTTTTTTTTTCTCTTAATAACACATGTGGCTACATTTCCTGGTCGATAAATGTGGATCTCTAAAATACCATTAATATCTTATTTTCAGCATCCCAACTGACCAACTCTTTCTTAAAGATTTCTGAGCTCTACATTATGCCTTAGCCAAATGTTTCCTACTTTGCAAAACTGATTTTATTCCAATATTTTGAAAGATTTTTAAAATTAATAAAATAGTAATAGGCAATACTTTCAAAGCCTCCTAGACTTTAGAGAGTGGTTTTTCTTAAGTTTTTTGATTCTTTCAAAGATGTTTCAAAGAAAGACCCTTAGACATTACAAACCAAAGATATCAGAAACCAGTCAAATCAAATTCAAACGATACCCTCCTGAAATATAGGGACTGGAAGCACGTTTTCTTTCTCATTGCAATTAAGTTGGATCTATCTCAAAGGAATTTTGGAAATATATCAGGATCTTATGAGGCAAAATTACAGCTCTGTGGTTCAGAAAGGATGCCAAGAGTTTGAATAGTCATGCCATTATACTCATGACTGCACATTCATTTATAAGTTGAACGTGTAATCTTTTTCAACAATCAAAGACATGTTTTTCCCAAGGTAATTTGACCGTAATTTGTAAATTGGTACAGTAGCTGATTGCACCAACTCTTTTGAGTCCCTCTGATAGCTGGTGATCCATGACTTACAGCTGAGGTCTTTCCTCTTACAGGCAGAGCCTGCTTGAAGAATCCTGGTTGTCTAAAGAAACTAGGATTTCATGATCCTAGAAGATGCGGGTTGAGATGCAATTTAGGGAACAGTGACTAGGATATAAAATGGTCCTAAGTAGGATCAGGACCTGGATCACTAGGGAAGTGGCTCTACAAGCGGAACCCAGAGTGGCCTCCCATGAGAGGTTTCCTCCATTTATTTATTTTATACAGCAGGTTCTTATTAGTTACCTATATTATACATATTACTGTATATATGTCAATCCCAATCTCCTAGTTCATCCCACCACCACCACCCCCTTTCCCCCCTTTGGGTCCATATATTTGTTCTCTTCATCTATGTCCCTATTTCTGCCTTGCAAACCAGTTCATCTGTACCATTTTTCTAGATTCCACATATATGTGCTAATATATGATATTTGTTTGTCACTTTCTGACATACATCACTTTGTATGAGTCTCTAGGTACATGCAGGTCTCTACAAATGACCCAGTTTCGTTCCTTTTTATGGCTGAGTAATATTCCATTATATATATGTACCACTTCTTCTTTATCCATTCACCAATGGACATTTAGGTTGCTTCCATGACCTGGTTATTGTAAATAGTGCTGCAATGAATGTTCGGGTGCATGTGTCTTTTTGAATTATGCTTTTCTCTGGATATATGCCCAGTAGTGGGACTGCTGGGTCATATGCTAATTCTATTTTTAGTTTTTAAAGGAACCTCCATACTGTTCTCCATAGTGGCTGTATCAATTTACATTGCCACCAACCGTGCAAGAGGGTTCCCTATTCTCCACAAGCTCTCCAGCTTTGTTGTTTATAGATTTTCTGATGATGCCCATTCTAACTGGTGTGAGGTGATACATCATTGTAGTTTTCACTTGGATTTCTCTAATAATTAGTGATGTTGAGCAGCTTTTCATGTGCCTCTTGGCCATCTGTATGTCTTCTTTGGAGAAATGTCTATTTAGGTCTTCTGCCCTTTTTTGATTAGGTTGTTTTTTCAATATTGAGCTGCATGAGCTGTTTATATATTTTGGAGATTAATCCTTTGTCCGTTGATTTGCCTGCAAATATTTTCTCCCATTCTGAGTGTTGTCTTTTCGTCTTGTTTAGAGTTTCCTTTGCTGTGCAAAAGCTATTAAGTTTCATTAGGTCCCATTTGTTTATTTTTGTTTTTACTTCCATTACTCTAGGAGGTGGGTCAAAAGATCTTGATGTGTTGTATGTCAAAGAGTGTTCTTCCTATGTTTTCCCTTAAGAGTTTTACAGTGTCCAGTCTTACATTTAGGTCTTTAATCCATTTTGAGTTTATTTTTGTGTATGGTGTTAGGGATTTCATTCTAATTTCATTCTTTTACATGTAGCTGTCCAGTTTTCCCAGCACCACTTATTGAAGAGACTGTCTTTTCTCCATTGTATATCCTTGCCTCCTTTGTCATAGATTAGTTGACCATAGGTGCGTAGGTTCATCTCTTGGCTTTCTATCCTGTTCCATTGATCTATATTTCTGTTTTTGTGCCAGTATCATATTGTCTTGATTACTGTAGCTTTGTAGTATAGTCTAAAGTCAGGGAGTCTGATTCCTCCAGCTCCATTTTTTCCCCTCAAGATTGCTTTGGTTATTCAGGGTCTTTTCTGTCTCCATACAAATTTTAAGATTTTTTGTTCTACTTCTGTGAAAAAATGCCATTGGTAATTTGATAGGGATTGCACTGAATCTATAGATTGCTTTGGGTAGAATAGTAATTTTCACGGTACTGATTCTTCCAACCCAAGAACATGGTATATCTCTCCATGTGTTTGTGTCATCTTTGGTTTCTTTCATCAGTGTCTTATACTTTTCTGAGTACAGGCCTTTTACCTACTTAGGTAGGTTTATTCCTAAGTATTTTATTCTTTTTGTTGCAATGATGAATGGGATTGTTTCCTTAACTTCTCTTTCTGATATTTTGTTGTTAGTGCATAGGAATGCAAGAGATTTCTGTGCATTAATTTTGTATCCTGCAACTTTACCAAATTCATTGATTAGTTCTAGTAGTTTTCTGGGGGCATCTTTAGGATTCTCTATGTATAGTATCATGTCATCTGCAAACAGTGACACTTTAACTTTTTCTTTTACAATTTCGATTCCTTTTATTTCTTTTTCTTCTTTGATTGCTGTGGCTAGGACTTCCAAAACTATGTTGAACAATAGTGGGGAGAGTGGACATCCTTGTCTCGTTCCTGATCTTAGAGGAAATGCTTTCAGTTTTTCACCATTGTGAATGATGGTGCTGTGGGTTTGTCATATATGGCCTTTATTATGTTGAGGTAGGTTCCCTCTATGTCCACTTTCTACAGAGTCGTTATCATAAATGGGTGTTGAATTTTGTCAAAAGCTTTTTCTGCATCAATTGACATGATCATATGGTTTTTCTTCTTCAATTTGTTAATATGGTGTAACACATTGATTGATTTGGGTATACTGAAGAATCCTTGCATCCCTGGGATAAATCCCACTTGATCACAGTGTATGATCCTTTTACTGTGTTGTTGGATTCTCTTGCTAGTATTTTGTTGAGGATTTTTGCATCTATATTCATCAGTGATATTGGTCTGTAATTTTCTTTTTTTGTAGTATCTTTGTCTGGTTTTGGTATCAGGGTGATGGTGGCCTCATAGAATGAGTTTGGGAGTGTTCTTTTCTCTGCAATTTTTTGGAAGAGTTTGAGAAGGATTGGTGTTAGCTCTTCTCTAAATGTTTGATAGAATTCACCTGTGAAGCCATCTGGCCCTGGACTTTTGTTTGTTGGAAGATTTTAAATCATAGTTTCAACTTCATTACTTGTGATTGGTCTGTTCATATTTTCTATTTCTTCCTGGTTCAGTCTTGGAAGGTTATACCTTTCTAAGAATTTGTCCATTTCTTCCAGGTTGTCCGTTGTATTGGCATATAGTTGCTTGTAGTAGTCCCTTAGGATGCTTTGTATTTCTGTGGTGTGTGTTGCAACTTCTCCTTTTTCATTTCTAATTTTATTGACTTGAGTCCTTTCCCTCTTTTTCTTGATGAGTCTGGCTACAGGTTTATCAATTTCGCTTATCTACTCAAATAACCATCTTTTAGTTTTATTGATCTTTGCTATTGTTTTCTTTGTTTCTATTTCATTTATTTCTGCTCTGATCTTTATGATTTCTTTCCCTCTACTAACTTTGGGTTTTGTTTGTTCTTCTTTCTCTAGTTCTTCTAGGTGTAAGGTTAGATTGTTTCCTTGAGATTTTTCTTGTTTCTTGAGGTAGGACTGTATTGCTATAAACTTCCCTCTTAGAACTGCTTTTGCTGCATCCCATAGGTTTTGGATTGTCATGTTTTCATTGGCATTTCTCTCTAGGTATATTTTGATTTCCTCTTTGATTTCTTCAGTGATCTCTTGGTTATTTAATGATGCATTGTTTAGCCTCCATGTGTTTCTGTTTTTTACATTTTTTTCCTGTAATTTATTTCTAATCTCATAGCATTGTAGTTGGAAAAGATGACTGATATGATTTCAATTTTCTTGAATTTACCGAGTCTTGATTTGTGATCCAAGATGTGATCTATCCTGGAGAATGTTCCATGTGCACTTGAGAAGAAAGTGTAATATGCTGTTTTTGGATGGAATGTCCTATAACTATCAATTAAATCTATGTGGTCTATTGTGTCATTTAAAGCTTGTGTTTCCTTATTAATTTTCTATCTGGATGATCTGTCCATTGGTGTAAGTGAGGTGTTGAAGTCTCTCACTATTAGTGTTATTATCGATTTCCTCTTTTATAGCAGTTAACATTTGCTTTATGTATTGAGGTGCTCCTATGTTGGGTGCATATATATTTATAATTGCTATATCTTTCCTTGGATTGATCCCTTGATCATTATGTAGTGTCCTTCCTTGTCTCTTGTAACATTTTTTATTTTAACGTGTATTTTATCTGATATGAGTATTGCTACTCCAGCTTTCTTGTGATTTCCATTTGCATGGAATATGTTTTTCCATCTCATCACTTTCAGTCTGTATGTGTCCCTAGGTCCGAAGTGGGTCTCTTGTAGACAGCATATGTATATAGGTCTTGTTTTTGTACCTATTCAGCGAGCCTGTGTCTTTTGGTTGGAGCATTTAATCCATCCACATTTAAAGTAATTATTGATATGTGTGTTCCTATTACCATTTTCTTAATTGTTTTGGGCTTGTTTTTGTAGGTCCTTTTCTTCTCTTGTGTTTCCCACTTAGAGAAGTTCCTTTAGCATTTGTTGTAGAGCTGGTTTAGTGGTGCTGAATTCTCTTATCTTTTGCTTGTCTGTAAAGCTTTTGATTTCTCCATCAAATGTGAATGAGATCCTTGCCGGGTGGAGTAATTTTGGTTGTAGTTTCTTCCCTTTCATCACTTTAAATATATCATGCCACTCCCTTCTGGCTTGTACAGTTTCTGCTGAGAAATCACCTGTTAATCTTGTGGGAGTTCCCTTGTATGTTATTTGTTGTTTTTCCCTTGTTGCTTTTAATAATTTTTCTTTGTCTTTAATTTTTGTCAATTTGATTACTATGTGTCTAGGTGTGTTTCTCCTTGGGTTTATCATGCCTGGGACTCTCTGTGCTTCCTGAACTTGGGTGGCTATTTCCTTTCCCATTTTAGGGAAGTTTCGACTATAATCTCTTCATATATTTCTCAGGTCCTTCCTCTCTTTCTTCTCCTTCTGGGACCCCTATAATGCAAATGTTGGTGTGTTTAATGTTGTCCCAGAGTTCTCTTAGGCTGTCTTCCTTTCTTTTCATTCTTTTTTCTTTATTCTCTTCCACAGCAGTGGATTCCACCATTCTGTCTTCCAGGTCACTTATCCGTTCTTCTCCCTCTGTGATTCTGCTATTGATTCCTTCTAGTGTATTTTTCATTTCAGTTATTGTATTGTTCATGTCTGTTCGTTTGTTCTTTAATTCTTCTAGGTGTTGGTCTTTAATTCTTCTAGGTCTTTATTAAACATTTCTTGCATCTGCTCGATATTTGCCTCCGTTCTTTTTCCGAAGTCCTGGATCATCTTCACTATCATTATTCTGAATTCTTTTTCTGGAAGGTTGCCTATTTCCACTTCATTTAGTTGTTTTTCTGGGGTTTTATCTTGTTCCTTCATCTGGTATATAGTCCCCTGCCTTTTCATTTTGTCTGTCTTTCTGTGAATGTGGTTTTTGTTCCACAGGCTGCAGAACTGTGGTTCTTTCTGCTTCTGCTGTCTGCCCTCTGGTGGATGAGGCTATCTAAGAGCTTGATAGAGGCTATCTATCAAGCTCTCTGATAGGAGGGACTGGTGGTGGGTAGATCTGTGTGTTTCTCTGGTGGGCAGAGCTCAGTAAAACTTTAATTCAATTGTCTGTTGATGGGTGGGGCTGAGTTCCCTCCTTGTTGGCTGTTTGGCCTGAGGCGACCCAGCACTGGAGCCTACAGGCCCTTTGGTGGGGCTAATGGCAGGAGGGCTCACACCAAGGAGTACTTCCTAGACCTTCTGTTGCCAGTGTCCTTGTCCCTGCGGTGAGCCACAGCCACCCCCCGCCTCTGCAGGAGACCCCCTAACACTAGCAGGTAGGTCTTGTTCTGTCTTCTATGGCATCACTGCTCCTTCCCCCTGGGCCCTGATGCGCACATTACTTTGTGTGTGCCCTCCAAGCATGGAGTCTGTGTTTCCCCCAGCCCTGTCGAAGTCCTGCAATCAAATCCTACTAGCCTTTAAAATCCGATTCTCTGGGAATTCCTCCTCCTGTTGCTGAAGCCCCAAGTTGGGAAGCCTGACATGGGGCTCAGAACTTCCACTCCAGTGGGTGGACTTCTGTTGTATAATTGTTCTCCAGTTTGTGAGTCACCCACCCAGTGGTTATGGGATTTGATTTTATTGTGATTGCGCCCCTCTTACCATCTCACTGTGGCTTCCCTTTGTCTTTGGATGTGGGGTATCTTTTTTGGTGATTTCCAGTGTCTTCCTGTCAATGACTGTTCAGCAGTTGGCTGTGATTATGCTGCTCTCGCAAAAGGGAGTGAGTGCACGTCCTTCTACTCCGCCATCTTCAACCTGCCCCCTGAGAGGTTTTCTACTTTGCTACTCTACTTGGGATCTGAGGACCAGCAGCAACAACATCACTTAGGAGTTTGTCAGAAATCAGAATGTCAGGCCCATCATGGAGCTACTAAATCAGGCTTTACATGTTGACAAGATCTCCAGGTACCTGAATGCACATTAAAGATTGAGATACCCAGGACTTCCCTGGTGGTCCAGTAGTTAAGACTCCGTGCTTCCAATGCCAGGGGCACAGTTTCAATCCCTGGTTGGGGAACTAAGATTCCATGTGCTGTGTGGTACAGCAAAAAAAAAAAAAAAAAAAAAAGACAAAGAAAAAACAACCGAGACACCCTGGTCTGCAACCAGCCACTGGTCAAGTCAGGACTGCACACACCATTCTCATAAAATGGAAGAAAATGGGGATCATCTCATCCAACTTCTACCTAATCTTCAAATATGCTATGTGATAGCATTGAGTCCAAAGGCACAGAACACACAACAAAAATTAAAGTTAATAATAATATTACCTTAATTAAATGTTGGCTCTGGGAACTGAATAAATTTAAATGCCTTTAAAGCATCTGGCCTACTGCCTAAGCATCCTCTCTCTCCAACGCCCTCACCTTCTCAGACTGTGCTGAAATCTGCACACTGATTTAATCCACTCGCCTTAAATACATTCTAAGACACAAGCCTGGCAGGTGTATTACATTTTCCACATAACATTTTTTTATATTTTTAAAGACAGCAATGCTGCCCCTGCTTATATTTGCAAAATGAATATTTGAAAATATAGGACTGGGGTTATTTTTATATAATAACCATGTTCAGCACAACTGCATGCCCTCCCTCTCTCTCCCATATATTTGTCCTTCAGAGATATACTTAATTCTGTTCAGTTACGAAGTTCAAATTGACCCTACATTAATATATTCCCTTAAAAAGTACTGTTCATTTAAAGAAGCAGGTAACCAATGTGAAGAGTGATTATACAATAAATGTATTATGCAAATTCCAGTGAACATTTTATGCACACTGGATAAAGAATCAAATTAAAGTCTCATAACCCTTGGAAAATTAGAGTTAGCGAGCACAGAGGTTGATTTGCCCTTGAACACAAAAACTACTAAGAGCAGACATTCCTCCATCATTTCCACAAAACTGAACCATTTTGGAAGGTTTCAGATTAAAATAAGAAATCCCCCAGGAGTCATAAAGATCAGCTATTTTTACAGGAATAATTTGGAGTCACAATTTTAAAGTGTTATGAGTTGGAAGGAATGGGTGAACTTCTGTGTCACATTTTGAAAAGCTAATATTCCAGGTTATCAGCCAGTTTGGAACACCAAAAATTGCATAGGGAGAGGGGAAGTGGGAAGGGGAAAAGATTTCTGAAGAATAAGCACAGGAGGGCTGATTTAAGAGCTTTCCCCATAACAACCCAAGTGGCAGCTCTGTGACAGACCACATGCTCCTTCAATTACCCTTCACTCGATGTCATAATGGGACATAATAGCTCTCTTCCTATTATACTGTCGTGTCCACTCTGTGCCGCTTGCCAACACTGATTCTACCACTGGACTCTCCGAAGAGGAATAATGGACCATTAAGAAGCATAATGCAGACAGTCAACACAGCATTTACCTACTGGAGGACAGAGAAGCCGTCACAAGCATCTCACTAAATCAGTAAGTACGGGTGTGAAGAAGGTGAGTCGAATACCCATTATGCCCCCAATTTTTATACATGGAGCCAGGATGTGGGCTCCAGCCCATCCATTCATCAAACCCTGGAAATCAGTTTTGTTTTCTGTTCATCCTTTTTAGGAACCAGGCAGGACTTAAATATGAAAATTTTGCTATTGATCGACCAAGTGTTCAGTGAGGTCCTCTTCTGAGTTCCGAGGAAGGTGATATGAGGAGAAAAAGACAAACAAGATGCAGATTCTCTCCTAAGGGGACAAGCAAGCCCAATGGAGAACCAGCCTGTGTGACACCCCCTTACTCCTTAGGGGCTGTACGTGGTGTGTGTATCAAAGCACAAAAACCTATGGCATACAGCACGATGCTGGAGGAAAAGGAAAGCTTATTTCTGAGGGGAGAGACAAGGGAGATGGAATTGGAGCTTTTTAATACCTTCCTTTTTCTTATTTTATAACTTTTTACTCAACTTTATTGAAGTATAATTTACATATGATAAATGCCCATTTCAGTGTACAGTTTGATGAGTTTTGACAAATACTTTCACCTGTATAACCACCATAACAATCAAGATTCAGCACTTTCCTCATCCCCCAAAGTTCCCCTTTCCCCCTTATAGTCACCCCTCACCAGGTGCCAGCCTCCCAAACACTGATCTGCTTCCTGTCAGTAGAGATGAATGGTGACTGTCCCAGCATCTCATATAAACAGAGTCACAAGTGTGCACCCTTTTTCTGTTTTTGTTTTTTGCTCAGCATAATGAAAACATTTAGAGATGAGAAGGAAAGGGCATTCTAGTTTGAGCAAAGATTTGGAGCCAGGTAAGTAAAGGGTGAGTTCAAAAACTTTTCTGGGACTGCTAACAAAGACCAAAGAGGAGGGGCTGGGGAAGGAGCTGCATGAACGACTGATCTGACCTTGCACAGCCTGGAACCTCTGAACAATTTTACACCAACTTCATGCCCTCTCATGATAGTTGGGCCATGCTGCCTCAGGGCCTTTGAACCTGCTGTTCCCACCGGCTGGAATGCTCCTCTCCTAGACTGTACATACCTGGATTCTCCCTTTCCTCCATGAGCCTCTATCACCACATGCTGTTAAAGTCCTTCGCTGTGCTGGACACAATCTGTGGATTACTTTATTTGTGTATTTTATCCTAACAGACTGTTAGGGACAAGATAATAGAGAACAGGATGGTTCTGCTCATAACTGGACAAATCACCAAGACTTGGGACACTTTCTGGCTCAGATTAGCCACTGAAAAAATGAGGAAATGAGTGAGTGAAAGAATGAATGGTAAATTCATACAAATTAAATACCTCTGCTTTCACCAGTCACAGCAATGAGAAGCCCACGCACTGCAATGCAGGGTAGCCCCTGCTCGCCGCAACTAGAGAAGGCTCGCGCAGCAACAAAGACCCAACACAGCCAAAACTAAATAATAAATAAATAAATTTATTAAAAATAAATAAATAAAATGCCCTTTCATCATTATATAATTTAAAAGCAACAGAGTCTTGTAAATTTGCCACACCAACCCCCAAATGGCAGCACTGGCCTGATCTGTGATTATGCATTTTGGGGCAACAAGACAAAATATTTAACTTCCAGAAAGACCTGGAAGATGCTGGATGTCAAAGTCACCATGACTAAAAAGAGTTATTATTGTTATCATAATAAGGTAGGGTTCTCTTTTCTAATTATGTCCAAAGTGCCCTGAGAACAGGACTGAAGTGTTTTGGTGTTAATGATTTGCCTGTTTTTGAGGAACTGAAGTTTTGTGCTCTAGGATTTTAAGGTGAGGTGAGACAAGTGCTGTTTTCAAATCAATAAACGACTTAGTGTCACGGGCATGCTGGCTGCTCACCTCGTTTACTATGACTTAACAAAAGGGCCCAGGAAAAATACTGCTCAGCAGAAGGAAAAAAAGTGAACCGATGGCTCATCTGAAGGGACCAAGAAACACCAAGACCAGTGATGTCCACAAAGAAGTGCAGCTGAGAGGCTGTCAGAACCCGCACTGAAGCAGGACCATGGTGAAGGTAGTGAAATAACCGTTTTCAAGTCCTGCTCTTAGAAACTTGACCTTGAAAATGTTCTCAAAAATTCACAAACTGTGGCACAAGCCAGAAACATTTTTATTTGTTCTTTCTGACACAGTAATACTACAATAAGAACTCATTTTCTATAAGCTTCTAAAAGCTTTCCTTTCCCTGTACCCTAAGGTCCTCTAGCCATTCAACAAATACCACATACGAGGTAAATAAATGTTTGGGGACATAATTTAAGTTTCCTTTTCCAAATCGCTGGTGAGGGGAGAATATATTTCCCTCTTCCTCATTTTGTATCAATTTCTTCTGCAAATGAACAGGAAGCTTTGAATTCCTTCTGGGCTTCAAATATACATGGAAAAAACACACAAAGATTGACCTAAGAGAGCTTGATTTCTATCTGTATGAAGAAGGAAAGGATGGAAAAAAAAACTACAGGAAATTCCTGTTGCCCAAAGCACCCTCTTCTAGAAAGTGAAGCAGCGACAGTTTCAGTAACATCAGATATTTTAAGATTGACTTTTGAAAGATATTCTTTTCTGGGAAATGATAGAGTTGACTTGTATCTAGATCCAAGCTGATAGCATTGTCTTTCTAGAAGCTGACTTGCCCAGCTGACAATACATTACAGAGGGTGACTTCTACCCTAGAATATAAAAAGTGGGGCTGGAGAGTAGCAGTGAGGCAGGTGATAGCTGGGCCCCAGGCTGAGCAGCTGCAGTCTCCTGTTGACACTCAAGACAAAGATAACGGCAGGAACAGAGCTCTGCTTGAATAAAAGATAAGGAGACCACATTTTTCTCATTCTTGTGGTCAAGGACACCTCCCAGACCACACATGTACAAAAGAGATCCTGGGGGTTCAGCACCAGCCCCTAATATGTCCTGCCAACCTCCCAGAAACCCTCGTGCTGGAATCCATCTTGGCTGAAAGATGCACCTGCACATGGGAGAGGGCCCTGTGTCAGACCAAATGTGGGCACAAGCAGGATGACTGGCCAGAGGGCACCCAGAAAACTGCCACCATATAAGCAACTTTAGCCACCCCTATTGGAGCGACTCACTCTGAGTCTGCCCGTGTGTTCTTCCATGAGGACCTTGTCTCTAATAAATGCTTTATTTGTTTCATACTCTCTGTCTCTTTGCTGAATTCTTTCTTGAAAGAAGACAAGGACTAAGGTCCTGTTTCAAGCTGCCACATCCCACAGACCTCCGAGATCAGTGGTCCACCTCTTTCCTCTGGCAAGTTCTGCAGGTTGGTTTAAACCTCCTGAATTAAAGAAACACTACAATGTCCAAAATATACATATCAAAATTTACATAATAATAAAAATAAAAACGGCATACTCTGTGCTGGGCACAGCATTAAGTTTTTTTCACAGTTTACCTCAGGAAAATCTCCCAACACTTTCTAAGTTCAGTATTACTGCTCCTATTTTGCACACGAGGTGACCTAGTCTCAGTGAGCAGAAATGTTCTCATGGTCACATAAATGAGTTGCATAAGAATCCTGAAGTTGTGCAGCAGGGCTTCTGTGTAATAGGTATATATATTTTTAAGTAACAACCATAAAGTCAGAAACATTTTACAGGAAATGTGCTTCAGTTATAATACTTATACATGACATATTCAAGGATTTTTAAAAAAATTCATCCATTGGTCAACAATGTCTAGTTTGGGATTAACATATACACAATACTATATGTAAAAAAAATAACCAACAAGGACCTACTGTACAGCACAGGGAACTATACTCAATATTTTGTAATAACCTATAAGGGAAAAGAAGCTGAAAAAGAATAGATACGTACATATGTATAACTGAATCACTTTGCTATACACCTGAAACTAACACAACACTGTAAACCAACTATACTTCGATAATATATATATAAATTGAAAAAATGAGTGAAAATATGACATTAAAATATTTTTTTTCTTGTGTAATCGTGCCAGAGGCTCCCCCTGTAGTAATGAAGATTAAAGATGTGAGGATTTCCTACTGATATATCCCGGCTGAGGGTTCAACTAGGTGTGGGTTTCCTACAATATCCTCACGCCTGCAGGGATGTGACACTCACTCGAGAAACACTGATTGCAAAAATGAACTAATAAATGACCCTCGAAAGGGTAACAGAGACAGACACAGGGCTTCCCTGGTGGCGCAGTGGTTGAGAGTCCGCCTGCCGATGCAGGGGACGCGGGTTCGTGCCCCGGTCCGGGAAGATCCCACATGCCGTGGAGCGGCTGGGCCCGTGAGCCATGGCCGCTGAGCCTGTGCGTCCGGAGCCTGTGCTCCACGACGGGAGGAGCCGCAGCAGTGAGAGGCCACAAAAAAAAAAAAAAAAAAAAAAGAGACAGACACAGGATGGTCACCAGGCATTCTGGATAATTGGCAGTGGGTTAAAGCATGCAATCCCTGAGAGTTTTAAGAGGGCATTTTATCATTTGATATGTCTCTTTCCTCCTCTACATCTTTCAAAGTAACAGGCATAGTCCTGGCTCAGATGTACAAATCGACAGCATTCCTTCCTGTAGACCTGTAGGTTCCTTTCCAAGAAGCCTCTCAGGAATGGGAAAGAGGAGAGATTATTAATGGAAAAAGGGGTCCTCTACAAGGATTTGCCCTTCTAGAGGTTTATCTGATCACCTCCTATAGAAGACCTGGTGCTGTACTATCTCTCTTGGATCAAACTGTAAAATCAACAACCTTATGAACCCCTTGATTTGTTTCTTCTGGCTCTTTTTTCTCCCTCTCTTCTAGGTTTTTCTTCAAGAAATGTCTCCGTCCTCCAGTTCTTTAAGTCACATCTTTAAGCCCAAATCACAAATGAAACTAGCTAGGTAAGTTGTAGAAATCTCAAGAGTGGCTTCCCTGAAGGAACGCTATTTGTAACATGGGATGATTTTTCCTAGAAAATGATTTGGTGTTTTATTCAAAGGTGGCCCATGCTCATGATGGGGGAGCATGGGTTAGCAGAGGACAGAGCTGAGCTGGAATATTTTTACAAAGTAAAATCTATGGAGAAAGAGGGATGGAGAAAGGGGGATGGAGAAAGACCCTCCTTGCATTGAAAGTTCTAACATTATATGTGAAATTCTGTACCCAAAGCAACCTTACACCAAGTAGTATAAAGTAGACTGAAGGGAGAAAATAGTTCCTTGGTTGTGTGGAGAGGGATAGAGAAGTGGTTCAGGCAAGCTTCTGGAACATCCCCGCAGGGAACAAGTCATCACTTCACACACTTGGCTCCACAATCAACATCACAACTTCCTCCGTACAGACTAGTGCCAGTCCAGGGAAGTGATTTCTTTGAGTTGCTCTGTTTCTAATGTTTTTTTTTTTTATTTCATTTAGTTCATTGCAGTATGTTTTCCAATTTGAGTTATTTCAGATAAGAATCCGATTTTTCAGCTTCTCTTTAATAATCAGAAGATTGGGCAGCACTGGATTTGTGTGAAAACAGTTAACTGTCAGCTTCTTTAGTTTGGTCACGATTGCATCCATTTTCCACAGTGCCCATCTAGCCACACTTCCTTCCACTTACTGTACTTCCATGTCTTGCCTGGAATACTCCTGGCTGATGCCAACAAACAAAAATTAGTCCAAAAGTTGGATTTCTGATATTCAAATGCCTCCAGCTCATAAAATTAAGAATAATCGAATCATGTTCAAGAAGAAAAGGAACTTTACACAGACTTCTCTTTATTATCAGTTGATAATACACCATCCTCCCCATGCACTGAGTCAATCTATTTTATAGGAATAGTATTCGTGGATTTCAATTTCTTGCCCAAATACATATATATCACTGTTTGAGAAACAACCAGCAGAGCAGCCCAGTTAAGCACTGGCACTCAGTCCAGAAGGTGTGGCGTCAAATCCTCATTATCAATCTCTGAATCTCCATTTCCTCATCAGAAAATGAAGATAATCACAGTACCTATCTACAATTCACTACACTGTTGTGAAGATTAAATGAATTAATATATGTAAGTCACCTAAAATAGTGCCTGACATCTTGTTAAAATAAGCAATCAATTATTATTTTTGTCAGTAAAGACCTCAAATGTTGTTGATTAAAAGCCATATTTTTAATGACTTTCTCAACTACAAAGAGGTGTGGCCCAAGGATAAGTCACAGTGAAGCTTGTGTTGACATATCAACATATCAAGACCAGTATTTATGCACATGAGCAGACAGTCAGCTCAACTGTACTCTCTTCTCTTCTAATTCACTGAGTGATCTTGATCCTCACGCTAAACCTACTGGGGCTATGTTTTATTTTTTACATTTATTAAAGGAAGATAGTCATGTTTTAAAAGTGTCTGATTATTTTAAGCATGGCATTCCATATTAAAATATTTGGTTTTCCTCATCTCATTATAGGGGAAGTGTTGTACTCACTAAGATATTTTAAATAGGGTTGGCCAAAAAAGTTCATTTGGGTTTTCCCATAAGATGTTATGCAATAGATACATTAAAAAAAATATATATATATATATATAATAAAATGCCATCTTTAACTCCAGTCACCCCCCCTAGATTCTCCTTCCCTTTCAAAATCACAACATCTTTTAATTCTGAGCATGAACAATCTATTCTGGGGCACTTGCCATATATGCAGCTTTGAGGGAAAGCATTCTGCAATCCTCACATGAAAATAACAAATTTAAATTTTATGGTTGATTTTTCCCTTCTTTCAGATATTTTTGTTTCCACTTTTTGTTTTTGGTGATATGTGTATGTGTGCTGGGAAGCTTACTGTTTATACGTGAGTACATTTCATACTATTTTCATTGCTAAGTTACCAAGTATTTCCAAACATTTTTGCATATTTTTATATAACATATAATTGCAAAACATAAAGAGCTATAAAAAATCCCATAATCTAAGGTACTAATAGGATGGAATGTAGCCATTGCAGAAGAAAAAAAATTCTTAGGCACAGAAAATAATTAATTATAAAATACAGATGGGTTCTTATTTTTGGCATACGATATTTGTTTGGAAAGACAGTGTCATCCACTTTCAAAAAGCAGGAAACTCCATCTGGTATTTGTACTTTTCTTTGAGAGGATGCTTGGATTCTCCCATTGTCGATTTAACTCATATTGAATGAAATTCTCACTGTTGGTTAAATTTAAATAATAATCATGTAGATATACAATCAACTATGAAAAGTGATTTAAATATTTTTGAAGGCTGGGATATGTGAAGAAATAGTGAATTAATACTGGGCT
Source organism: Mesoplodon bidens (assembly GCF_964165515.1). NCBI lineage: Eukaryota > Metazoa > Chordata > Mammalia > Artiodactyla > Ziphiidae > Mesoplodon > Mesoplodon bidens. The sequence goes on from NC_138172.1 coordinate 55,158,158, forward strand.
GAGACCTGACCATGTAAAATATACCTTTGCATGTCACAGGGTGCCTTGCACCCATTAGGCAATTCATAAAGTTTGTTGAGTTAAGTACCTAGAGAATTCGAAGTTTAAGTACATATAAATTAAAATGCTAATGGCCTTTGAAAGAACACTCTGAGTTTAGGTTCACCCCTTGGAAAAATATTAATAAGTAACATATTAGCCAATAATTCATTGATTCATTGATTTCATCCATTTATTCAATAAATGTCAAAGAGTTGCTAATGCCACTGTGTGGACCATTTATTCTTGAGAACGATACAGTAATAGTATAGTATAGTATAGTATAGTATAGTAATAGATGTTCTGCACTGCTCTATGGACAAATATGTTTGGAAAATCCTGAAGTAAATGATATTAAGGTTTTTTTTAAACATTGAGACATTTCAGAGCCTTTAAAAATGCTAATGTGCATAGCCAGTTTTTAATGAATGACATAAAAGGTGATGAATGCTTTCAGGAGGTGCTGACAGAAGAATTCACAGATGGCATTCAGATGAGGGCTGGCGGGAGCTTTACCAAGAAGACAACATTTGAACTAGGACTTTGGGGGGAGTTATTTTCCTTTTTCTCGACATAAAATTAATGTATATTCATTTAGAAAATACAGAAAGCTATAAAGATGAAAATAAAAATTAACTATTGAGGACATGGCCTAGAGAGAATCTCTATTTACTAGTTTTGAAATTCCTGACAATCTGTTTGGCACCTACCTCTTCCATTTTAACTGTATCCTTTATATAAAGAACATGGTATTGCATTTTTTATGCTGACTTTATGCAGAACTGTAATGTTGGGATTTTTCTACGGCATTGAATAATCTTCAAAAACTATTTCAGCAACTACAACTATGTAATCATTCCAAGGCAGCTGAACATTTTTGTTATTTTCCTTCCCAAATTCCAGTTAATATAAATCAGTGGTTCTTGATGTGTGGTTCCTGGACCAGCTACATCAGCATCTAGTAGGAACTCCGTAGAAATGCAAATTATTGGGACTTACCTGTGACCTACTGAATCAGAAACTCCAGGGGGAGAGCCCAGTGTATAAATCATTTTGAAGATTATAGCTTTACATAAGCCTTTGAATGTAATTGTGATGATCAATTATTTTTAATTCCATACAAGGATCATCATTTCAGGTTATAAACATAAATTGTATTTTCAGTATCTAACACAATGCTAGACACATAGTAGGAGCATACTATTTTCTAAATAAGTGAATTAAAGGACAGCTTCCCTAAATTTGCTTCATCATCCTTTGAAATTTTGTGATGCAAATAACTCTATGGGGCCAAACTATTCATTCCTTTAGAGATAACCTGCATTTTTCTTCTGGTTGTTTGTCAGTTTTTCTCTTTGTAATTTAAAAATATATTAGAAGGGGGAGGAGTGTGGGGGAGGGAAAGAGTAGGAGTTTGGGATTAGCAAAGGCAAACTATTGTACATAGGATGGATAAACAACAAGGTCCTACTGTATAGCACAAGGAACTATGTTCAATATCCTGTAATAAACCATAATGGAAAATAAAAAAATAAAAATAAATAAAATATATCAGGATATGTGTCTAATTATTTAAATTTTGCCTGGATTATGGCAAACTTCTGTCATCTGCATCTCTAGCCACCCCCCTTTCCTCCCAACCCCCCAGCTTTGAGGAGGGTCCTTTATTTGTGACTTTTCCAAATAATCTAGTTTGCTTCCAGAACACTTATTCTGAGTTTGTATCTTCTCCTTTATCCTGCATAACTTTCACTTCATCTAATATCATTTTCTTCCGTTCTTCTCTATGCTGTGATGGGCTCCGTGTGTGTGGAGCGCCGACTCCAGCGTGGTTTTAATTTTGAAGATCTTGTTCTGGCCTCCACGTGCTCCTCCTTCATCTCACCAGGCTCCCATCCCATCCCGGCTTGTTTCTTTGCCCTCACATCCTGTCCTCTCTTCATCTCATCCTGTTGTCTCTTCATCTCAGCTTATTCTATTTTGTGGCTTTCTTTTCCTGTTTACCAAAGGCGATGTCTTCTGAAATCAGATTAAGTAAGACAAATAGTCTTCTAAAGTTTTTCTGGTTCCTGTTATAAACGGTGTTCAGAGCTCTGCTCTTCCTCTGGTTTTCAGGGTCATTTCTGCCACAGGATCATTTTTGTAGATTACATTTTTGCTACTGACCCAAAAGAAGGAGACAATTACCCATATTTTGTGTTTATAAATAGAGTTAGTGGACTTCCCTTGCTTCATGGTTATTTTTAAAATATCTGGGTTAAAATCCCAATCAGATCTGTAGTTGGACTCCAGCTGGACAACCCTGGTGTCTAACAGTCAGTCTGTGTAGGTGTCCTGGGCAGAGGTGGGCTCATCCACCCTCTGCTGTTCATCAGGGTCTCTGAACTCATCAAACACACTAAAATCTTCAGTTCCCAGGATGCCCTGTACGACTGCTCCCTTTCTTCTTCCTACCTACAGCATCCTACTTATGGGAACTGGCTTCCAGCCAGAGCTTGGTCTCAGCAGCTCTTTCTGCATTTTGCAATTACAACCATTGTTTGGATGTAGAAAGAACAAGGTTGGTAGAAATAGTCACAGTGCGTTGGGTACCACAAAAAGCAAATTCCACATAGGCAACTGTTTTTTTTTTTAATTTCTGTAAATCCTGGTTACTGAATCTATACACCATTTCAGATATTAGGGAATGCTCTGTTTCATTATACTTAACTTTGTCAGGGTTATATGTACAACTGAGAGGATGTATTAACCCAGAATACATCTCTAAAAGGTGGACTACAGGAAAGAGATGCTTTATACAGAAGCACTGTCTTCAACTTCCCTAGAAGTACACTCTAGGACAAGTCTTTATAGGAAAGCTGTTTATTAAGGAAGCACTCCCAGGCAATCCCATTTTGGAGTGATAGAAGCAGACAAAGGAGAAGAAACCGAGCAAGTATACGATTTCAGACAAAGTTTTATGAAAGGTAACATCAGCCTAACCCTGCAGGGGAGTTCTGGAGCGTAAGTTACACCTCGGAGTTGTCCTAACCCAAGCAAGGGAGCTGGGCTTTCATATTAAGACAGCAGATAGGCATTGGGTATGAGCCCCTGGTGTCCAGGGGGCCCCTCAGATGTCCAGGCACTTGGCTTGTACACCTGCAGGCAAAGCAGCTCAAGTAGCCTCAGGGCCACACCAGCGAGGAGAGTCAGAGACACTAGCAGTTGGAAATAAGCACACCCAAGTCTGGGGAGAGGTGTGAGAACAGAGAAAAGGGAGCCAGGGGGATGGGCCAAGCACTGACAGTGTCCTGTCTAAACACCTTGCCAATTTCAATTTGCTCCTTACCTACACCCACCCCGCCCCACCAGGGATATAGGAAGCTAACCAAACCCACCCAAAGGTTGCTAACTCCTGCTTCAAACCATCAAGTAACAGTTCATTGATTAAAGGATGGTACCTGAGATATAATTTTGTCCTCTGAAAGCAGAAGATGTTTTACCTGGTGATAAGCTTTTTCTTGATTTAAGTTTATATTAGCTGACAGACAACTTCTGATTGTAGAAGAATCATAAAATGCCTATTTGGAAATCTTTAATGTAAGTAATGACTTTCAACATGTCTTCAATTTAAAACATGTTTTCACAAATGATACATTTCAAGTGTAATCTGGTTTTATCTTTCTTATATTTTATCAAGCGCTCGATGGAGCCGTAATAGGTAATGTATAAATAAGACTTAATACTATGATTACATTAGTTCTGAAAAAGGTTTTGGAAAATATGTCTTGTCCTTTTAAACAAAGCATTTTTCTTTAGTGCAGTGGCTCATCTGTGAGTATGAAATCTAAGTGATGCAGTAACCACAGCCTGGTATCATGGTGTGTGCCTGATTGAGAGCAAGGTTAAGGGCAACCCGCAGAGGGGAGAGGTGGGGAAGGACCAAATCCTTCATGCTATGTGCAACAGCAGTGTTAAAATGCAGGGTGGTGGGCTTCCCTGGTGGTGCAGTGGTTGAGAGTCCGCCTGCCGATGCAGGGGACACGGGTTCGTGTCCTGGTCTGGAAAGATCCCACATGCCGCGGAGCGGCTGGGCCCATGAGCCATGGCCGCTGAGCCTGTGCGTCTGGAGCCTGTGCTCTGCAACGGGAGAGGCCACAACAGTGAGAGGCCCACGCGTACCACAAAAAAAAAAAAAAAAAAAAAAAAATGCAGGGTGGCATCTCAAAGCCCTGTATTTTTCACAGAAGTGAGAATGTCCCCAAATCTCAGGAAACTAACATAAAATATTTCAAGGTATTCTAATTCCTCCTGACCCCCAAAGAGCCAGATGACTTGGCCTGTGTATTGTTTTATTTGAGTTTGGATTTTGCTTCTCTGTGTGTAGACTGAGGAGAAAATATGGGAGAACAGAGTGATCCATTGTCTCTTCAAGAGTCAGGATGAAGCATCATTTAGAGAGTCCATCTCATCTCCTCTGTGGAATGGTACTTGGTAAGAACTTCAGTGTTCTCTTCATATTGCTAATATGACAGCCTATAATCACCAAATGTGATGCCTTATTCACAACCTGGCTGAGAACTCAAGTTTAAGGTTTGAGATGAATTCAGCTCTGACTACCCCTTTTCCACAAAGTAGGCTCTCAAGTCATATTTATTGGGTGAATGTATAATTTTAAATAGATCTTGATCTTTATTCTAACAGTCCCAGCCCTAACAGCCTGGAAGATGATTATATATTCATAAATTATGAATGAATGAAGGAAAGAAAAAAAATGCAAGAAGAAGTCAGTAAACTTTCCTTGAATTAGTGCAATATCGTCCCACCTGGGATGTGAGTCTCCTGTTAACATCTCCTACTAGTTCTTACTTCCTGTTAGCGCCATGTACCTGGAATACATGACTCTAAATGATCTTTTCCATCACATTTTCATCTTTTTTTTTTTTTGCGGTACACGGGCCTCTCACTGTTGTGGCCTCTCCCGTTGCAGAGCACAGGCTCCGGACGCGCAGGCTCAGCAGCCATGGTTCACGGGCCCAGCCGCTCCGCGGCATGTGGGATCCTCCCGGACCGGGGCATGAACCCGTGTCCCCTGCATCGGCAGGCGGACTCTCAACCACTGTGCCACCAGGGAAGCCCCACATTTTCATCTTTTAAAAGTCACCATCCCAGTTGACTCACAGTTCTTTATATTCATAAGTTATTTTCACATCTTTCCTTCGCTGTTACTTTTAACTTAAAACATCCTAATCATTTTTCCCCTTGTCTAAATTTTACTTTTCCTGCAAAGCCTAGCTTAAAATCCTCCTCTTCGATGAATCTTTCCCTCCTACACAGTTAGAAATCATCACTCCTGTCTCTTCTCCACTGCGTCACTGACTACGTTTTATTCTGTGCCTACTCCTTTATATGACTGGACCACACTTTCATCCCTAAACTGTTTCCAGGTGCAGATTGAGTATCGTCACTGTTATATCTGCCCTTTAACGCAAGCCAGCATCGACCGTGACTGTTTACTTAATTGAAATGATTTGCTAAGTTCAGAATTTTATAATTTATAGAATGATTTGAAAGGGAAAACGTGGAATAAAGCTGAAAGCCAAACACTTTACAATACAGCGACTTACAGTATAGCGTTTCTCATTACTATGTACTTCTCATTACTAAACCTACAGTATGGTTTCTCATTAGAAACCTGTGTTTCTATTACATTATAATTGTGAAAATGAGTAGCTACATGAAGATATTTATAATGCAATGTTAAGTTAAAGAAAAAAAGATAATGAAAAATATAGACCTACCATAAATAGGCTGATGTAAAATACATTTGCATATTAGGAAGGGTAATATGGCAATTCGAAAAAAATAAATACAGCTGATATTCTTCGTATGGAATAATGATGGGCACATTTAAAATCTCCTTCATTTTTCTTATAATGCGATTAATGCCATGGAAATGAAAACAAAAAGCGCATAGGGAACTAGGCTTGCAAGAAGATTATAATAATTCTAAAATGTTCAAACATTACTTACAAACTCAACTGTATCTATACTCTAACAAGATGACAAGTTGAAATATCGAAGTTCACAGGGTGAATTTTCAGGTTATAAAGAAACAAGTGCCCGGGGGGAAATGTTATTTTTCATTAAATTAGTCAGTTATTTGGTATTCTTAGAAAATTACTTTCCATTATTCTCAATCTGAGCATGCAAGATCTATATTCAAGCAAATTAAGACACTGGTGACATGAAAATATGAATATTACAGTGCATACATGGCTGTAGTGGCGCTTCAAGACTGTGGGGGCCCCCCTCTTTTGGTGACTGTCAGCTACCAGGTGAGTCACTCTAAGCCCAAAAGAGCCACCTGGCTCGAGATGAGGTCATGTCCCCTCCCCCGCAGAGCAGCAGTCTGCATTCAAGGACTCCTCAGTGTGAAGGGGTGTACAAGGGCCTGGTCCCCTCTCTGCAAACTGGGAGAACCTGAAGGACCATTCCAGCTCTAGAACTTCCCTGAGACCCAGGTGCTGACCAGGTCCTGTGACCTGCTCTTCTGCCTGTTCCTGCTTCCTTCACTCCCCACTCTCATTGATCCCCAGGCCACCCCCTAACAACCTTGTGCCTGCACATCTCCACCTCATAACCTCTTTCCCAGGAAACTTGGCCTGCCTTTGTAATTAAATCAGCCTAAAACCTAGAACACTGGAAATAGTCAGATATAAACAAAATATATTCTGTAAGATGTTCTTTAGTCTTTTGTAAATAAAAGCAATATTCTTTCATATTTTCTAAGAACTTACAAGCAAGGCACAGTGAGTGCCACACATTTCACAGATATTAACATATTAAATGCCCACAATAACCCTATGAGGCTGATCCTATTCCCTATCAGGCCTATTTGCAGATGAGAAAGTGAGTCCTAGAATAACTTGCCTAAGAGCTAGTTAGTAGAAGAACTCGGGCATGTAAGCTTGAGCTTCTACCCTGTGCTATGCATTGAGCGTGGTGCCCCAAGAAACTGAACACACAAAAGAAATCATAGATTTCCCATTCCCATTTGGTGTCACGACCACCTAGAAATAAACAAGATCCTTCAGCTCTGAGATGTTGAGTAGTGGGATTTTTTATTCTTTTCTTCGGAAAATATAGAATAAAAATTGTAAGGGAGGAAAGATTCAAAGCAAAACCATTAGAACAACACTACTGCTATTTACTTTTTGCTTAGAGATGACTATTGTTGCATTTTATTACCAGCTGACTTTATTCTTGGTATGCTTTAAAAAGAAATAAAACAGTTCCTCTGCTGGCTTCAGGGATTGCAAAAATCAGGTAAAAAGAAGACCAGGTCATTTTCAGAGTCATGCTGCAAGGAAGATTCTAGAGTACAAAGATTCTAGAGTACAAATCTTTTCATTAACATGTCTTTTTTTTTTTTTTTTTTAATGTATGCCCTGACTATGGATGCCTAGTTAGGAAGGGTAAGTAGAGCAATTTAGAGTTTACAGCAAACCTCTTGAGACTTTGGAATAATAACTCTAGCTTCCAGAAAGGACAGGAATGTGAAACATTGAGATAACATGGTCCTGAGTAGAGAAGTATGTTTTCTCATGATGTTCTGACCAGACTTGTCCACTAACCTTAGCAAGAGTAAACATTCCTTTCCTTCCCTAAAGCCATGGTGTGCTGTGTCAAGAGTTTGATTTTCAGTTCTGATATTCAGAATCTCAAAAATTTACCCCTGAAATGTACTCACCATTACAATTTGGCTCCCAAAGCTAGAAGCAAATCTGTCAAACAGCGTTTCATTTTTTTTTCTTTATGGACTTGAACAATGTTTTATTTGAGGATATTGCAAATATATCTCATTAAAGCAAACTAACAGTTTTAAGTACTGAGTCTGCAATAGTGAATGGGAATCAAAATCTTTCTCTCTTTTCCAGAAGCAAAGAGCTTATTTTTTTTATCATAAAGATAAAAACCTTTATGATTTTTAAAGCATCTATCCAAAACTTCCAGAAGCTTTAGATTTCTTAATCTGACAAGATCTTCTCTTGTTCTTATAGACAGAACTATAAGCTAATCATGTAATTTGAGGATTTACCATCTAATTTTATTTGTTATATAGGACCACTCATTAAGCAAATGTGCCCATAATCCACATCCCTCTTTCTGCCCAGTTTTTCTGATCATCTTCATAGGATATCATATATCAATTTAAAATTAAATCCTCTTTTTAATAAGGTAAGAATAGGGATGATGGACAAACTTGAGAGATCTATATGCTAATCAAAGTGTGACCAGTAGAACGATGTCAACTTCATCTACTTTATGCTCTGGCTTTCTTACCTCCATAGTAATGTTTATGCTGTTTTGCTCATAAAATGCCCTTTTACTTCTCTCTATGTGCCCATCAAGACTCAGGCTAGATTCCATCTCCAACATGGCACTCCCAGGTAAAAGAGATCATTCATTCCGTTAACTGCCCACAGTACTTCCAGAGCTCTCTACTGCTATGTAATCATCCTTTTGGCTTCACTGATGCACAAGTATCATTGGGTGAATACAACAGAGCACTTAGTGGTCATCAATTATCCATGAGCCATCCCTGACTCCCAGTCTCCACTGCAGTCAAATTGACACCATGTGATGGGTTCTGGCCAACAGACTGTGAGCAGAAATGATGTGTGTTACTTCCAGGCCAAGAAGATAAAGCTTCAGGGATGCCTTCCATTTATTTCTTCTCCTGGCTGCTATCACCTTGGATGGCATTTGCTGAAATGTGTAGGGTTGCCAGATAATATACAGGACTCTCATTTAAACTTAAATTTCAGAAAAATTGTTAACAATTTTTCATGTAAGTGTGTCCCAAATATTGCATGGGACATACTTATACTAAAATTATTATACAAAATTATTATTCTATTGAATATTATACTGTAAATTATCTACTCTATACATCCATAGTACTATAATACTATACAGAAGATGTTATACACTATATGCTAAATTATTATACTATTGCGCTATTTCTGTTTGGATACTGAAAACATATACTATTATTATACTAATTTTTTTCTAAAATATTGAACTTCAGATAAAAAGAAAATACTTTTTAGTATAACTATGTGCCAAGTATTGCATGGGACATACTTATACAAAAGGAAGGAAGGAAGGAAGGAAGGGAGGGAGGGGAGAATGAAAGAAAGAACACGTCTGAAGTAATGCATAGCAGCATTTTCTGTGACAAGGCAGAGGTTTAACTAAGTGTTTTGGGGTCCTTTTACTTCTTTGATAAATATAAATTGTCATATCATATGTGATTTTTTTTCCAAAAGACATTCTAAACTGTTTAAGGATTGTGGATTTTGTTAGACCTTTTATATTGCTTCATAGTTTTCTTTTCTGTTTTTACTTCAAACTGAGTTCAGAAAATGTCAGCTTTTGCCTAGTATGTGTAGCAGGACTTTGGTTTATCTTTTGATACTAACACTCAGCTCTAATCCAGAGCTTGACTGACACGCCTCTCAGAGATCCAGGAAAAACATGGTTTTAAACCTGTTTGTTCCCCTCCTGCCACGTGGTGGATTATCTCAGAAAGTCTCCAACACCCAGAGGGGGGACACTGCCCAGAGGGGCCTTTCTCACCATGACCATACTGAAGCTTTATCATTTTTCTTAAACTTGAATCATTTAAAAATATTTTTATTGCTCCTGAAAATTCTTATTGACTATTAAATTTTACCTTTACCAAAGATGGTGAATGGTATTTTATAGATGACTTAAGAGATTCTCTGATCTTTTTATAAAAGGCAAGAAAAGAAGCTAGTCTTTGACATAAATACCCCTCAGGAATGGTAAAATAAGAGGAAGAGAGAGTTATTCAAACATTACAACTAACTGTCGGCCAACATAGAAATGGCTCAACACTTATTAGAAGGAACAGAGTGGTTACCAGGAAGAAAACTGTCTCCTCTCTTGCCATGTAAAAATCGGGTATGTTAATTCCTGATTTGGGGCAAAGAATACCACCTACGTATTAGAGTAAGTGACAGGCAGTTGGCTAGGTGAGGCTGCACTTTTAGGGATCTGAGCTGAGAATACATTTTTGCAAGTTTTGCACATTTGGGTGGTACTTAAAGCCACATTTTATATTCATTTGGTGCTTAGCAGTATGAAATTTAAGCCCACCCACTTAAAGCAAGTACAGGTAAACTTGGGGGTAAACATGGGGGTAAACTTGGTCAGGCAATGTTCATGTCCCTGCGAGCACAAAACTATGTAGTTTTCTATCTGTTTCCCAGCTCATTTCCCTGAGATCATGGGCAAGAGCAGGCAACTGAGAGAAGATCAGTTGCTGGAATTTGCATGAGAGTAATAATGCAATTTGTCATAGTAGGGAAACACTTCCGAGAAGCTTCACAGATTGTGAAGAAATTGATCCCTATGGCAAATGGAGATGAGCCCAAGTCTGCATCTCTACTGCTTCTGAAAGAAATATCATGGGTGTGGATAGAAGTTTTCTGCTCCCAGGCATCAACCCAGACCATGGCCCTGTGTAAGTGTACTGCCATGAAGAGTGTTGTTGGTGGGAATGTAAACTGGTGCAGCCATTATGGAGAACAGCACATGGAGGTTCCTCAAAAAAATAAAAATAGAGCTACCATATGATCCAGTAATCCCACTCCTGGGCATACCTGAAGAAAACCATAACTCAGAAGGATACATGGCCCCCAGTGTTCACAGCAGCACTATTTACAATAGCCAAGACATGGAAGGAACCTAAATATCCATCAACAGAGGAATGGATAAAGAAGATGTGGTATATATACACACAGTGGAATATTACTCAGCCATCAAGAAGAATGAAATAATGACATTTGTGGCAACATAGATAGACCTAGAGATTATCATACTAAGTGAATGAGGCCAAAGACAGATATCATACGATATTGCTTATACGTGGAATCTAAAAATAAAAAATGATAGAAATGGACTTATATACAAAACAGAAATAGACCCACAGACATAGAAAATAAACTTATATTTACCAAAAGGGAAAGGGGGGTCGGAGAAGGGATAAATTAGGAGTTTGGGATTAACATATACACACTACTATATATAAAATAGATAACCAACAAGGACCTACGGTATAGCACAGGGAACTCTATTCAATATTTTGTAATAACCTATAAGGGAAAAGAATCTGAAAAAACCCAGATATATAGGTATGTATATCTGAATCACTTTGCTGTACACCTGCAACTAACACAACACTGTAAGTCAACTACACTTCAAATAAAAAAAAGTCCACCCTGCCTGCATACAATTCTGGTTCACAGGTCTACCAGCTCAGCAGTCTCCAACCTTTTTGGCACCAGGGACCGGTTTCATGGAAGACAATTTTTCCACGGACCAGGGTGAGGAGATGGTTTCGGGATGATTCAAGCACATTACATTTACTGTGCACTTTATTTCTATTATTATTACATTGTAATGTATAATGAAATAATTATACAGCTCACCATAATGCAGAATCAGTGGGAGCCCTGAGCTTGTTTTCACTTGCCACTCACTGAGAGGGGATTGATATGAGTCTGCAAACAATTGACTGATTACGGTCTCTGTGCAAATAAACCTCTCTGGTAATGATAATCTGTATTTGCAGCCGCTCCCCAGCGCTAGCATCACCGCCTCAGCTCCACCTCCGATCATCAGGCATTAGATTCTCATAAGGAGCGCGCAACCTAGATCCCTCACGTGCGCAGTTCACGGTAGGGTTCGTGCTCCTATGAGAATCTAATGCCGCCACTGATCTGACAGGAGGCGGAGCTCAGGTGGTAATGCGAGTGACGGGGAGCGGCTGTAAATACAGATGAGACTTTGCTCGCTAGCCTGCGCTCACCTCCTGCTGTGCGGCCCAGTTCCTAACAGGGGGTTGGGGACCCCTGTACTAGCTGACTGAGGCAAGTAACTTAACTTCCCCAGCCTTGGTTTTCTCATCTGTAAAGTGGGGATTATAACTTTATGTGTCAAAGAGTTATGATGGAGCTATAGGAGATCATGTGTGTGAAGTCTTGATCCTAGAAGTCAGGGCAGATTAGGAGCACAATGTCACCTAGTAGATCTGATAGAAGCATTCTAGATACTACTCAAAGTGTTAACAAACACAACAGAAAGATTAGGTGGAACTATTGATTGTTAACAAACAAATGTGGTGCAGAATACAGAGTCAAATAGTGGAGTCAAAGGAAAAGAAGTAAATTAACTGCCTAATGGGAACTTCAATAAAGGTGGTACATAACCAAATTAAAGAAAGAGAAAATTCTGCAGTCATATATATCAGAGAAAGTATAAAGCAAAGCTCTCCTTCCAGTTTGTCATGTGGGAAGCACTTATTCCTGTTTCTAGTCACTTTATCTTTAAGGAATAATGGAAATAAAAATATCCCCTTTGCAATGTACTAGGAACTATGGCCTATGGACACGGAAATATTTAAATGTAATTTAGCTGAAATGAAGACTCAAACTTTAAGGTATTTAAAAGTTAATTTAAAATACTTGAGTAGTTGTTTTAGAATGTTTTTTTCTTTTCACTATGAATGAAACCCAAAGAAAAAAGACAGAGGCATGCAGGTGAGACAAAGGGAGGCTGCTTGAAGGATGAGTGTGGCTAAACCTTGGACCACACCTACGGAGAAGAAGATGAAGTTTCCCTCTCTCAAACTCTTTAAGGAATAAACAATTACCTCTTGTGAATAATTCCAAAGGAAACCTGAGAAAAGGTCTGTGATTCTCCATTAGCAAATATAACTGAACATTCAAGTATGCAAGAATTTTAATGACTTTGAACTTTGGGCATGTGTGGCATTCCCAAGGTCTTGTCATTTTTGATAACACTTGGAGAAAAGAGTAACATTTCACTTTCCAGAACACAGTGTAAACCAGCAGTTAAATCAAAAGGAGCTCCAAGGAACTAAAAGACAAGGCACAGAGTTCATGTATAAAAACCCAGGTACTTGATACCTAGATGACCAGATTCTATTTATTCTTATTCTACTCAAAGTTAAAACGAGCTTTGATTATCTGATTTTTAAATCTGAGCAGATTAGATGTCATGATTTAGAAGGAGATCAAGGGGCCACAAGGCTGGTAAAAGGAACAGATTCCAAATGCCCAGGAGGCTGGAGCTCCTTGTGTAGGACAAACATTCCAATGACCACAAAGCCCCCCAGAGTTAGCATTGTATTAAAGCAGAATAAAGTCTAATAATCCTAAATTGCTCTGAGAGTTTATTTTTATTTGGCATATTCACCTTTAAAAAGCAATCCAATTTTTTGAGAAAGATTTTCATTATGAATAGTTAACTTTATTGTTTGAAACAATAGTATGTTTTGTTCCCAAAAGGGTAGACCCATAGCTTTGGAAGCCCACGTATCCATAATAATTCACTTCCTGCAAGTCCCAAGTAACTATAGCATTGACTGCCGAATAGAACTACCCGAGTCAGTTATAATTTCTGTGACTATACTCATTTTTTTGTGTAACATATTCCTCAATTATGGAAGTGAAAATTATTGACCAGTTGGAAAGCACAAAAAATGAGGAAAATATATACTTTTATCTTTAGCATCAATGTTTGAGACAGTACTATGGCAATCTTAGATTTTTTAGATCTATTTTCTCCTGAATCTCAATAACCATGCAATTTAACATTTTTATTTTATAGATGGAAAAAAACCCGGAAGGTAACAGAGGTCACAGAACTTGACCAAGGATACAAAGCTGGGTACAAATCCAGGTCGGTGGGAACTGCTCTGCCTCCCGGTCAGCCTGCGCCTCTACTGACCACAGGGACGAAGTCGACCAGAGTGAACCACCTGCTACTTATTTTCCTCTTTCTAATATGACATTTATCAAAGTAATACTGAAAAAAAACAAAGCTTGTAATTTGGAAATATAAATCTACCCAGAGTACTGTTTTTAACCACCAAATTCAAACTTGCTGGCTTCTAAGCAATTCTTAAGTAAATTAAGAACACTTCTTTTAGAATTTTCTGCCAGAAAAAACTCTGGCCTCTCCCAAGGAGCTTCCTCAGTTGGAATAAGGATAAGGATGTCCCTTATTTGCGTCCCTTTCTGTTTGGGTTACCAGGAGGCTTAGCATTCAATAGTAGTCTACACTTCTTTCCACTTCCTGTCAATGCTCTTGGTTTTCTATTTCTAGTTCAAGTTTATGCTATTCATTGTAAAGCTTTTTTTTTTTAACAAGTCACCTCAAATCTTTTATGGGAAAATCCTGGGTATATCATTGTACAGAGGTTGAGACAGTTTATGTGCCCGTGTACTTGACTGAACATAAATGCTCCAGTACCTGGTTGACTATCTATGAATTCACATTTATCTGTATTCACCTTCCTCAAGTAACACCCAAGCATTTATAAGGGGTTAACATCATAGGTACAGCCTATTTTCCTAAGTACCATAGATCTTAAGTATCACAGGTCCTAAGTATCCTAAGGATCACAGATATCATAATTATCTGCCCCCTGATTTTCAAATGTTGTAAAACTTTGATGCATACACACACCAAACGGAAGACTTGAAACACTTGCCAATGCGATGTGTTCACAGCCAGTCATGACTCGTGATATGAAGACGAAATAGAAAAAGATTCAAACTCATAGTGTGAGAGGCACAATTTGTTTTTATGAGGGCTCCTGAGTGTTCCTGAGAAGATGGTACAAGACTTTCTGGAAACAACTTTCAACCAAGAAATTTATTTTAAGATATCTTGGTAACTTCTTAGGATTTCATTGTATTCACTAGCATACACTGACTTGAAATTGCTGTTGCCAAGGGGTCAGATTTGGAAGCCAGAATGTTCTTCTATTGAAATACTTATTCTTTCCAAGTACAATAAAATAGTATTTCACCTAGTAAACAGCCTTTGGGGCCAAAGTTAAGGTCCCGATAAACCATTTCAAATTCCACTTGAAATGAAAACATGCCAGTGGTCCATTCTGCCAACTTAAATATATTTTCAAATTGGGAAAAAGAGAAATTATTTGCAAATGTTACAGGGATAGTGATTCAGTGACGAATAATCTAGACACTTCATCTTTTTACTAGAAAAGCTGTCACTTTCCGCCTGTGTTAGTTTTGTCTTTCTTACCTCTTATCCTGTTCTCCCCTCAGCAAAAGATCTAGAAACACCTTTTAAAATTAATACAATACCTAATCCAAATCTATTTGGAAAAATAAATTTGAAAAATTTAGGAAAGTTGTCATTCCTTGTGTTTCCAAGAAAGGAAGTACATATTATAACAAGTATGAAATAAGAATTATTTTCCGTTTCCCTGCCTTTTAGTGTTATGGGCTGCATGTTTGTATCCCCCCAAAATTCCTATGTGATAGCCCTAAGCCCCAGTGGGATGGTATTAGGAGATAGTGTCTTTGGGGGTATAATTAGATCACGATGAGGTCATGAGGGTGGAGCCCCCATAATGGGAATTAGCATCCTTTTAAGAAGAGAAAGAGGCTAGAGCCAGCTGTCTCTGCCACATGAGGACACACCAGAAGACAGCCACCTGCAAGCCAGGAAGAGTTCTCTCACCAGACACCAAATCCGCCAGTTCCCTGACCTTGGGCTTTATAGCATCTAGAAATGTGAGAAATAAATGTTTGTTGTTTAAGCCACCCGGTCTATGGTATTTTTGTTATAGTAGCCCAATCTGACAAAGACAAATACTCCTTCAGGAACCTACAGGTTGTGAAAGTGTTGGTACAATACTTTTAAAGTCATTTCACACTGAATCTCTGAGATACACTGACCAATACCTTTGAGTCCAGCCCAATCCTCATATTTCTGATGAGCACCTGGACTCAGGGGAGAAACTGCTTTTTTCATTCTAAGTGGTAAGAGAGACAGGTGCAGAACATGACGATTCATTTTCTCTCTCTTTCTATGGCAATTCAGGGTGGCATCACAGTGAGGTTAACAATTTGACCTGGCCAGAGAGCACAACACTCACACACTCTGGGCTGCTTGGAGTGTGCAGCTCACTTCTGCGGCACAGCTGGGCGGCCCCTAATGTATGAGACTGGGAAGCTCTTCTGACACAGCTCCAAGGCTTCCTAAGCCCTTGCAAGGTCACAGTGGTGAAATATGACAGAGATCGTGGCACAGTTAAACCAGCATATGTTCCAAATCAGTGACTATCAGAACAGAACATGTAACTACAACAAAACTGACACAACATGTGGTGCAAATGCTGAGAAAAGTAAAGAGAAGCAATATTAATGATCAGTCAGTAATCCTGGAAGAGATTCTTTTTTTGGTGGCTAGTCTGAAAAAATTAAATATGCCAATCAAGTATATTGTAAATGTTAGTGTCACTCGGTTATTGAAACACACACACACACACACACACACAACTTCTTTCCCTTAAATGCCATACTTCCTATTAATGAGATTACCATAATGACTGCCTAGATCCTACTCTGTGTGTGTGCATGCCTACCAAGAGATTTGTGGCATTGCCAGTTGCAGATATTCTCTATTTGGGAAAGTAATACAAGTCAGAAAGAAATTTGAGACTACCAATGATGTTAACTGTTCAGGTCTTTTGTTCCCACTTGTTAAGAGGTTCGGAGGTCATTCCTTGGCAGGACTATTTATGTCTAGCTAATTCTGTAGTAATTCCAAACTTCAGATGAGAATTAAAGAGGAATAAGATTAGTACACTTTGGAAACTATTAGAGCAACTATTTGTTGCTTATTGTCAAAGGTTTATAATCAAACGTTGCTGATACGTCAAACCAATAGACTACGAATAAACCAGAAGTAGATCACTTTGCTAATCCAAGAGAAATAACTCAGTAGAATCCTTCTTTGGATTTTAAATCAGCTCATCAGATGAGTCATGCAATCCAAACCCACCACACTGGATACCTCTTGATCAGTTGCAATTCAACTGCTATTTACTAGCAATAAAAAAAAAGAGCAATGACATCGACCATTAATCTTATACCTAAATGCCTTATTAGATATGCGTCTGTTTTATGGGGTCACAAATGCTTCTGCCTAGAGCATCAAGGGAAAGCTTATGGAAGGAACAAGGATACAGACTAGGTTTGTCAAAGTTCAGCTCTGAGGACTCCAGATCTGAAGAAATGCCATTATCCTGAATCTTCAGAGATCTCCAGAGGATAGAAAAAGCTAACCAGAAGAACTGCATATTCAAAGGGCAAAATGAACTTACTGGAGATGGCATTTAGTTCCTCTTTAACCATTGGCAAAGAATTTTAACAGTGTCATGCAATGAAATGCTTTTTTTTTTTTTTTTTTTTTTTTTGCGGTATGCGGGCCTCTCACCGTCGTGGCCTCTCCCATTGCGGAGCACAGGCTCCGGACGCGCAGGCTCAGTGGCCATGGCTCACGGGCCCAGCCGCTCCGCGGCATGTGGAATCTTCCCGGACCGGGGCACGAACCCGTGTCCCCTGCATCGGCAGGCGGACTCTCAACCACTGCGCCACCAGGGAAGCCCCTGAAATGCTTTTAATGGAAGTGATCTTAAGATTCAGCAAATGAGATTACAGAGTGATACATTTACAGTCATGAGAACAAATTGTCAAGATGAAAACAATCATTCAGTGACACTTGCAACATCAGGATATTCTCATCGTCATCTAGAAAACAAATATCTTTGCTATATAAAGAGGGTGTATTTTATTGCTTAAATTCAAAATTGCTCTGAAAACCCCTAAGGAAAGTTAGCAAAATGTATGAACCCCTTTGTCTGACAATGAAATGTCCTTTATAGGGAATCGCTAGGTAAATGATCTTGTATGTTGTGTGCTAAATTACTTCATTATTTGCAGTTGGTTTCATTCATAGGAATAAAATACACCTTTGATATTTAGTTTGGCAGTTTCCATAAAATCAGCTGCCAACATACATCATCATGTTGACTGGATTTTTATTTTCTCGATTTGTGCTGGGCTTTCTTTTCTTCAAATACTTCCACTGAATCAATAATCCCTCTCATCAAAAAACTTTTAACTAATTAAAGTATTACAGTTATAATTCTTCACCAAGTTTGCCTGATGACATATAATATGAATGAATAATATGTCAACTGTACTGCTAAAAGCCCTGGAACCATACTCAAAGGGTGATGGATAATCAAGTCTTGTTTAAAGTATAATTAATTTGTCACCACCTAGAAGATTTGAAATAAATTCTTCTAAATTCCCAGTGCTAAATATCTTCATGATCCAAGAGGTTAAACTCATTCCAGCAAAATCTATAAAACTGAAATTAGTCATCTAAAATCTCTTAATGCTAATTCAAGGTGCAGAGGATCTTTAGAAAACATGTTCTCACATTGAACAGATGTGGGTCATCTCTCACCTATGACATGTCTATAAGAAAGACAACATTTACATTGTTTTTTCCCTATTACAGAGTATGAACTTATATGTAATTACAAAATGAGATATTTCGTAAAAGGAGGTGAACTCGTGGCCTTGTTTCACTCCAGCCACTTCTTAGTTGCCCACTTCGTGAGACACAGGGATCCAGCCAGACTTTCCTTTCTGTCTGCAGAAACTTCAGATTTCTTGTTTAAAGATAATCAGTTGGGTTCAAAAGTAGAATGTGCTGCTATTTACAATAGCCAAGACATGGAAGCAACCTAAATGCCCACCAACAGATGAATGGATAAAGAAGATATGGTACACATATACAATGGAATATTAATCAGCCATAAAAAAGAATGAAATGATGCCATTGGCAGCAACATGGACAAACCTAGAGATTATCATACTAAGTGAAGTAAGTCAGACAGAAAAAGACAAATATCATGTATCACTTATATGTGGAATCTAAAAATTGATACAAATGAACTTATTTACAAAACAGAAACATACTCACAGACTTAGAAAACACACTTATGGTTACCAAAGGGGAAAGGTGAAGGAGAAGGATAAATTAGGAGTTTGGGATTAACAGATACACACTACTATATATAAAATAGATAATCAACAAGGACCTACTGTGTAGTACAGGGAACTCTACTCAATATTCTGTAATAAACCTAACTGGGAAAAGAATTTGAAAAAAGAATAGATATACATATATGTATAACTGAATCACTTTGCTGTACACCTGAAACTAACACAATATTGTAAATCAACTATACTTCAAAGTGCTGGCGGGTAAAAGCTTGCTCAGGGTGTGGATGGACCATGACCTTTGTCCCCATACAGGGCAACATGTGCTGCGTCTACAGTTGACAGGTGATATTATGTGAAGATGGATCATATCATGGTAAGATAGGAAATAAAACTCCAAGGTCCAAGGACAGTGGCCCGGTCTCTTCTTAATTTAAGACCTGGAGTTAACTGCTCTTCCATTTACATCCTCACAAATAAAAAATAAAAAACATGAAAGTATAGCACATATGAGAGACCTAAAGAATGACCCATAATGTTTATCAAGAAACCCTTGGTAAATACTTGCTTGGCTTTTTAATCACAGGACATAGAATGCTCGACAGAACGAACAGATCAGAAACAGATTTTTTTAATCTCCATAGTGAGAACTGAGCAAAAGTAGAAGCTCCAAAAGGGGTATTTAATAGATGATAGTAGTTTTTTAAAAAACTGCATAAAATGATACTGGCATGAGGATATCTCATCCAACTACATGGGCCTAAATGTTTCCAGTACAGGGTGACTTCATGATTGACTGGCATAAAATACAACCATTTAAAAACTCAAAATCAGACAAAGGCACCTGAGAGAAAAGTAATCATCAGAAGCCTTCAAGGTAGTAACTTTTAAAATAAAATCTAAATAGAAGTCCCCAAATCTGGAGAGTAAACTTGTATAGGTGAGCAGTGACTTAATTCACACAAAATATTTTTAGGAGCCATGCTTCTCTGGTTTTTGTCACGGCACAATGTGAAAACTAGGTCATAGACAAAATGCACTTTATTACTTCCCATTAGAGTGACATTGATGTGTTGCACACTATCAATTATTTTTATTTCTTACAGGATCACACTCATTTTTTAAGAGCTTCGAAATTTTTCTCAATAAAAATTTTATGAAGAAATATAGTACATACAGTAGGTACGGGGGACCCAGTGCCAAAAACAGGGAGCCTGGACCCCCTACCCTCAGCTTCCCTGGATGAAGAATGGCACTAAGGCACCTCCATCAAAGCTGGAGCCCAAGCGATACTTCTCTCAGGATGGATCAGCCTGAAAAGCATGAACTTTCCGTATAGAGATGGTCTTTCAGTCTAAATCTTATTTTGTAGATGAGGAAAATGCAAGCTGAAAGAGCTAAGTAGTACCTCAAAGTCCTATATCTAACCATTAATAATAAGAGAAAGAGGGAAATGATCTAACATTTATTGAAAGCCTGCAATATTAGCAGGCACAGTACCGGCAGGCCTACTGGGACTCAGAATGGTACTCTTTCTGCTATTCCAAGGAATATAGTAAACAGATTGGAGACCAAAATAGTCTGTGGACCAGGCTTCTACAAGAATGGACAAGCAATAGAAAAAGAGGAAAAATAGTAGGGAATTGCTACGTGACCAGAGACAGTTTACAATGATCCCCCAATGAGCTCACCAGGCTGAGTTCAGACTCTAGTGGTCCAAGTTCTATTTTTGTTCCTAAAATTTGTGTCCAAATTTGATAAATGCTGAGAGGCACAGAGACTTAGCATCATATGCATTACCAGGACGACATCCTGCACAAGCACAGAACTGCGTTTTCCTTGCTGCCTCAGCAAGAACACTTGAGATGCTCAAACACCAAGGGAAGGGCACTTATTAACAACAAAAACATCAGAAGCTGAAACAGAGCATGCGTGGAACACTGGCATCCCTTATTCTATAAATATCCTGGTAAAGAAAATTCAGCTCCAAGAGACATCACAGGTTTTCTTTTCAAATTACATTATGTTCTAAATGAAGTGGAAAAGAGAATAAATGAGGAAAAAAAGACGTATCCCTTTGTACAAGCATAAAGGTGAGTGGTGTCACCATGCAGTCTGTAGTTTTAAACAAACAAATGAAAACAATCCAGGTAGAGCCCATAGTTGAAGCCTGTCTGATGAAGCATTAGAACAGACTAGTGCTTCTCAAATTTTAACGTGCATGTGCATCATACAGGGACCTGCTTAAAATGCAGATTCTGATTCTGGAGCTTTAGTTTGGTAGTAAGATTTTGCATTTCTGGCAAGCCCCCGGATGATGCCGTGGCTGCTGGTTTTTAGACCACACTTTGAGTAGCAAGAGAATGGAACACATTCCCCAGATAATGGCCACAAAATACTCAGCGTTCATCTCTTAGTGGGATGGTGATTAAGGTTAAATTTTCATTTTGTTAAATTCTTAAAATTTAAACTTTGAGTTCCACAAAAATAGTAGGCCAATAAAATGGAAAACCTAGAAGAAATGGATAAATTCTTAGGAATGTACAATCTCTCAAGACTGAATCAGGTAGAAACAGAAAATATGAACAGACCAATTACTACAAATGAAATTGAATCAGTAATCAAAAACTCCCAACACACAAAAAAGTCCAGGACTGGCCAGCTTCACAGGTGGATTCCACCAAATATGTAAACAGTTAACACCTATACTACTCAAACTATTCCAAAAAATTGAATAGGAAGGAATGCTTCCAAACTCATTCTACAAAGTCAGCATTATTTTGATACCAAAACCAGGCAAAGACACCACACCCACCCACACCCACCCCACACCCTCAACACACACACAAATTACAGGCCAATATCACTGAGGAACATAGATGCAAAAATTCTCAATGAAATATTAGCAAACCAAATTCAACAATACATTAAAAGGATCATACACCATGATCAACTGGGATTTATCCCAGGGATGCATGGATGATTCAATATCTGTAAATCACTCAATGTAATATATTACATTAACAAACTGAAGAATAGAAATCACATTATCATCTCAATAGATACAGGAAAAGCTTTTGACAAAAGTCAACATCCATCTATGATTAAACACTCTTTACAAAATGGGTACATAGGAATATACCTCAACATAATAAGGCCCATACACAAAAAGCCCACAGGTAACACCACACTCAACAGTGAAAAGCTGAAATAATTTCTTCTGAGATCAGGAACTAGACAAGGATGACTACTCTTGCCACCTTTATTGAACATAGTACTGGAAGTCCTAGCCTCAGCAATCAGACAAGAAAAAGAAATAAGGAATCCAAATTGAAAAGGAAGAAGTTACTGTTTGCAGATGACATGATACTGTATATAGAAAATCCTAAAGACAAAACGAAAAACTATTAGAAATAGTAAATAATTTCAGTAAATTGCAGGATGAAAAATTAACACATATATAAATCTGTTGTGTTTCTGTACACTAACAATGAACTATCAGAAAGAGAAATGAAAAAAACAGTCCCATTTACAACTGCATCAAGAAGAATTGAGCACCTAGGAATAAATCTAACCAAAGAGGTAAAAGACTTGTACTCTGAAAACTATAAGAAATTGTTGACAGAAACTGGAAGTGACACAAACAAATGGAAATATCTATCGTGCTCATGTATTATCATGGAATTATATATCAAGATCATGGAAGGATTAATATTGTTAAAATGACCATACTACCCAAGGCAATCCACAGATTCAATGTAATCCTCATTAAAATACCAAAGACATTTTTCACAGAACTAGAACAAATAATTCTAAAGCTTGTATGGAAACACAAAGACCCTGTATAGCCAAAGCAACCTTGAAAAAGAAGAACAAATCTGGAGGTATGATGTGCCCTGATTTCAAACTATATAACAAAGTTACAGTAATAACAACAGTATGGTACTGGCACAAAAATAGACATATAGATCAATAGAACAGAATAGAGAGCCTAGAAATAAACCCATGCACCTATGGTCAATTAGTTTAGGACAAAGGAGGCAAGAGTATACAGTGGGGAAAAGACAGCTTCTTCAATAAATGGTGTTGGGAAAACTGGACAGCTATATGCAAAAGAATCAAACTGGAGAACTTTCTCACACCATATACAAAAATAAACTCAAAATGCATTAAAGACTTAAATGTAATCCTGAAACCATACATCAAACATAGATAGTATGTGCTTTGACATTGGTCTCAGCAATATTTTTTTAGATCTGTCTTCTCAGGTAAAGGAAACAGAAGCAAAAATAATCAAATGGGACTACATCAGACTAAAAAGATTTTGCACTGTGAACAAAACTAGCAGCAATACATAAAGGCCACCTACTGAATGGGAGAAGATATTTTCAAATGATATATCTGATAAGGGGATAATATCCAAAATATACAAAGAATTCATAAAACTCAACACTGAAAAAACAACTTGATTAAAAAAATGGGGAGAGGGCCTGAATAGACATTCTTCCAAAACAGACATACAGATGGCTACCAGGCACCTAAAAAGATGCTCAACATCACTAATCATCAGGGTAATATAAATTAAGTCCACAAAGAGTTACAACCTCACACCTGTCAGAATGGCTATTATCAAAACAATAACAAATAACATGTGGGTGAGGATTCAGAGAAAAGGGAACCCTCCTGAATTGCTTGTGTGATTGTAAATTGGTACATCTACTATGGAAAACAGTATGGAGCTTCCTTAAAAAATTAAAAATTGAACTACCATAGGATCCAACAAAATCACTTCCGATATGTACCTGAATAAAATAAAAACACGAATTAGAAAAGATATATGCAGACTGATGTTCATTGTAACGTTATTCACAACAGCCAAGGTCTGGAAGCAATCTAAGTGTCCAATGATAGATGAATGGATAAAGAAGATGTGCTATATACACACAAAGGAATATTACTCAGCCATAAAAATGAGCTATTGACATTTGCGACAACATGAACGGTCCTTGAGGATATTATGCTAAGTGAAGTAAGTCAGAAAGAGAAAGACAAATACTGTAAGATCTCACTTACATTTGGAAGCTAACAAAACAAAGAAACAAACAAAACAAAATGAAAGCAGACTCATAGACACAGAGAATGCTGATACTCCTCACACCCACTGAGCCCCCTTTTTTTACTCCGCCTACTGATGACTGTGTGGAACAATAATGCCACTCTCTGGATCCTCCTGGACGTGGTGGCCAGGTAGCCTACAGGAGGGTGCTGGGAACAGTTCTGAGTCAGCAGTTGCATCTTTGTCTTTGTTCCACAGCCCCCCCCAAAAAAATCCCCTGTACTTCTCTATAAACACATACAATAAATATACTTACTGATACATCTCATGGAATGTTATATATATTATATCCCATTTTACACAGCACATCTTCAGAGAAACTGGACATCCAGAGACCATTAGTGAGACAGTAATGATTATTGTTGACAAATGTGGAAAGCAGGCAAGGTAAGGAACAGTAGAAAATCTACTTAGCATGAAAAGAGATAAGAGGGGAGGGATATAGAGTAAGTGGGTAGAAGCCAATAAAAGAGAGAGGATGAGAGACAGAGAGAGAGAGACAAAGAAAAGGGATGAGAAACAGGTTAGTTATCTTCAACGATTTGAAAGGTCAGATTAGACCTATTCTGTTTGCTCTAAAGAGAAGAAATAAGGTCTAAGTGTGGAAATCACAAGGAGGCAGAGTTCAGCTCTCCAATAATTCTTGCAAAAGTGACATCCCTATTATTGGAAGTGATCAAAAGAGATTGGAAAACCCCTCACAGGACTGCTGACAAGATGTGTTTGTAGTGTGGATCTGGGCCAAACTTTAAAGATTTTCAAACTTTAATTTGCATAGGAAGCACTGGGGGGTCTTGAGAAAATGCAGATTCTGAGCAGCAGATCTGGGGTGATGCTAAGATTGAATATTTCTACCAAGCCCCGGGAGATGCTCACGCTGCTTCTGGGTGGACACACACTAAGTCACTAGAGAACAGATGATCCTTAAAGTGGCTTCTCACTGAAACTACTGTGTTTCCCTGGTCAGGTAGTGACATAAAAGAAATCAAGAAAATCACAAGTCAAGTGTTAGCGACACTACATGCTCAAATTTCACTGACAAAATAGCTAAACGACCCTGTCTTTTTAGAGGCAGAAAATAGCTGAAAAACAACACTTCCAGAGATAATAACATAAGCACTGAGATGATACTAAAATGCCCTCAAAGAAAACTGGCAGCAGTGTCAGATTCATACGCAAGCGTAGACAACTGTGAGGACCTTGAAACTGAATGGAACTGCTAATATTGAAATTGGACCATGCCAGCTAATAGCATGTTCACACAAGCCAGTGTTTAGGGGATGAAGATGGGAGATTGAAGGACTCCTTGAGATGGGCATGGGAACGGATTGCATTATTAAGCCCTCATAAGCGTGGAATTACCAACTAACACACTGCACTGCTCTGTCTTCCTTTTGACCTTTGGACTCAAGCAAACCCAGAAAGGAAAGAGAATTGGCATTTTGGTTGCATCTCATGCTCCTTTTTATCAGCTGGATGATCTTGCTGCCCTGGAGAACACTGCTCCCTATTCTGTGCGGACAGCTTGACCACGGGCCAGCGGAAGGGCTGTCACGGGGTCAATAGGAAGTGAGCCTGGACAAAAGGTCCAAGTTTAGGAATGCCTCTCTGGATTTTCTTTGGATTCAGAACCTAGTCAAACTCAGTTCCTGCAGCCAGAGTCAGAATAAAAATGTGCTCACAGGCTAACTGTGGGCTTTTTTAAATATATTTTTAAAGTCACAGTTCCCCATAATAGTCATACACAGAAATCCAACTGGAAGAAAGGCCAGAAGAAAGACAAGGATGCGAATGCCTCAATTAAAGGATTTGCCAATTATTAAAATAGATGCTTATTTAGGTTTTGCTCACTAAAAGAAATCCATTCTTCAGGTACTTTCTTCTGTGGCTGGTGGTCACAAGAGGTCATTCTTAAGAAGTAAAGGCCGGGACTTCCCTGGTGGTCCAGTGGTTAAGACTCTGCGCTTCCACCACAGGGGTCACGGGTTCAATCCCTGGTTGGGGAACTAAGATCCCGCATGCCATGCTGCACGGCCAAAAAAACCTTTTTTTTAAGTTAAAATTGTTTATTAAAAGTGAAAAAGAAATTCCCTTTAAAAAAAAAAGTAAAAGGCCATCTTTTCCAGGCCTAAACGTTTTATGAAATCAGTGTACAGCATGTGCTTTCTAAAGGTACAACCACATTCCTCAGGCACCAGAAGGAGCATCTACATTTCCTTCAACCCCTTCATCTCTGTGTGCTTTCATTTTGTATGGGATTGTGTGTCATCACTGAAACCTTTGTAAGTTCTGTACTGGACGGATACAGTTCAAACCCCCTTTCTGCTGCTAACTGGGTGTGACCCATGAGTCTGAGTTTCCTCATCTTCAAATGTCCTCATATTGAAACTGGACATGATTATAGTGGAAAAAGAATAGGTAACAAATAAGGATGCAAAATAAAGGCACTGGAAAATTTTATCAGAATGCTCACAGGGTTGCTGTGTGCATCAAAGACGATCATGTGTGTGAAGCTTCTTAAGTACAGTAAGCCAGCAATGGCAGACTGATAAATAGAAAGCAGCTGTTGTAAGAATTTTGCCTCATCAGAGTTCACTTTCCAGGAATCAAACTGATTATGTTCCCAAGAATGTGGTTTATAACACTGGAGAACTCTAAAGAAGATATATCTGGATATCTGACCCCAGGAATTTGCTTTCCAGAAAATAACATGCAGTTGTGGAGATGAAAAAGCACAGGACAGTTAAGACTATGGGAGATGAGATTACTGAAATGTAAGAAACAAAGGAAATAACAATTTGAAAAACAAACCAACCCATGTGATTATAAAAGTTAAGAATCTAAGTGGTAAAATCAGGAAATTATTTTTCAAATGAGTATTTAATGAGTCCCTGCTTTATGCAGAGCCGTGCACTAGATGCTCAGGAACTAGAACAGCAGGAACCTTGAGAGGCAGAGGAGTGCGGTGTTAAGAGAATGCACGTTGAAGCTGGACAGCCTGGAGTGGAATCCAGGTTCTGTCACTTACTATGCAATGCTGGGGAGTTACTGTGCCTCAGTTTCCCCATCTGGAAAATGGGGATAGTAGTTTGCTTACTCTATAGGGCTCTTTTGAGGGTAGAGTGGAGTTGCTGTGTGAACAGCACTTAACAACAGTGCTGTACATAATACTACATAATAGATAGTACAACAGTGTACAACAGTGCTGTACTAAGCTAACATCTATCATGCCTCTACCACAAAAGAGGAAAGGTTTATTACCTTATTACCTTATTGGGCCGTGGGAGCGCTGACGTCAGAGGACACCTAATGTGTCCGGGTCAATTGCCTGTCGGCCGGCAGATTATCCTTCTGCTCTGTATCCTTGGAAACTACACTTCCCAGGCTCCTTTGCCAACTACGTTCCAGTAGGCTTGGCCAATGGGAGGCCCTGGCAGAAGAATAGGCAGCAGAGGAGAATACAATGTATTTCTGCTACGGTGTCTCCTCCTGGCTCAGCTCCCACCAGGTAGCCCTTCTGTGGGCCTGGTTTTCACTGGATGGCCCGATTTCTGGTTATGGTAACACCAGCTTCCCCCGCTCTCCCTCCAGACCTGGATGTGCTGGCAGTTCCCTGCTGTCCTCACCTCTGGGTTCCCCTGCAGGCTGTGTTCAGCTTCTTGGCTCTTCCATCTCGATGCAAACAATCCCTCTTTCTGAACAGCCTAGAGGCATGGCTGTTTTCCTGACTGGCCCAGATTTTACAGTATGCTTAGTCTTGTAAAATGGGTAAGACTGGGTTACGCTAAGATGGAGATGAAGAGCATTCCAAACTAACATCATGCCCAAACCAGAAGAAACAACTTGGGATCTTAAACTTCACGGAAGAGGTCAACAGTAGTTTTATTTTGGTTAGCCGCATCGACCTTAGGTATCGAGTTGTTAAAATATCCTGGAGCCAGCCTGTCTCACTGATTGTGTGCCTTTCCTCGTCTCAGTGTCCTCATCTGAAAAAATGAGGGTAATAATAGCACTGGTGTTACAGTGAGGATAACTGAGCTCATCCACATGAAGAGCTGAGAACTGGCCACCCCCGTGCAAAGTAAGTGACCCATATTTTGTTGATTCCATTAAAACTTAGCAAACAAATTTGTCATCATAGATCGATACATCATGAACTCAATTTTCTGGCACTTCAGTTCAAAAAGGAAGCTTAAAACCATTGAGATTGAGATTGTTCCTAGGAAGCAAGCTTGCTGAGGGGTGGAGCTCTGGCTCCACGAATTCTACTGTATTCTTGGCAGCTATTATGTGCCTGACTCAGTGTAGGAGCCCCATAGGAGGAAGTGAGGGAGCAGAGATCCAGGAGCTGTTTTGCTGACTTCCAAAGTGCGGAAGACCAATTCAAACTTGGTTTTTGACATATCAACAAGTTATTAAATAACAAGGAACAAGAAGAAATAGACATACTAGGAAATATCAGAAAGCCACAGGATCACAGCCCCCCTACTTATGACCCAGGCACTATTCTAGGTTCTGCAGATACTGCAGTAAACAATTTTGCCATCATGAAGCTTTATGCTAGTTGGGAAGACAGAAAGTAATATATACTACTTAAAACAATTTAAAATCTTCAGTACTATGAGGGATGGGATGAAATAAAATAGAATGCCAGTGTTACAAACAAAATAAAGTGTGTAAGCACGAGAAAGTTAAAGGGTACATCTCCATCTCAGATAATACTGTCATGGGAGGCCTTCTTGAACAGATGACATTTGAGCAGAGACCTAACACAGTAAGGACTGACCCAGGGGCTCTCTGCCAAGTACGTTACAGGCAGATGGAATAGTTAATATTAGTTTTGACATGAACCTTGACCTCAGTAGGTAATACCTTGTGATTCCTTCCAAATTTTGATGTCTGCGTTATGAGTCTCTAACTTCACTGGATAGAATTAAATACCAATGAGTTATAGTGAACTCCTTGGGGAAAGACTGCATTGTATCATTGAAGTAACAGAGAAATCAGCACTTTCAGTGTTTTGCTGAGAAACAGCAATAAAGGATAACACCCTTTCTATTAATGTGCAGAGTACATATGCATCCACTGATATGGAGTGTTTATCAAATCCAACTACTTTCACCAACATGAAGATATATTCTCATTTTTCTCACTTGACTTTGGTTAGGTGTGTTTTGCATAAATCTTGTACTACTTTCATTCAGCCTATTCTGCTGATGGTATTTATTTGGCTTCTTGGAAATATCTTCTGCAAAACAGCTAAAAACCAGAATTTCCTCCAGGCCTAGAAAATCAGTACTGCCCAACTGAAATCTAATGTATGTCACAAGTGTAATTGTAAACTTTCTAGTAGCCACATTAATAAAAGTAAAAGAAACAGGTGAAATTAATTTTAATATATTTTATTGAACCCAACCTATCCAAAATGGTATCATCTCCACATTTAATCAATATTGAAATTATTAATGAAGTATTTTCATTCTTTTTTAATGCTAGGTCTTCACAACCTAGTGTGTATTTTACACTCACCACAGCATATCTCAATGTGGACGAGCCACATTTCAAGTGCTCAGGTGTCACATCTGGCCAGTGGCTGTTGCCACTAAGTCTCCACATTAGAATGAAAGTACCTTCTTAATATTGAGACTAAGCTGCCAGATTTAGCAAAGAAAACACTACGATGTCCAATTCAATTTGAATTTCAGATAAAGAGTGAAAAATTATATGGGACATATACTAAAAATGCATATACTAAAAAATGCATATACTAAACATATTTTATTAAAATGTATTTGTTGGTTATTTGAAATTCAAATTTAGCTGGAGCTGCTATATTTTATCTGGCAACTCTGATTAGAACAGAAGGGTCAAACAAATGAACCCATCTATGAAACAGGAACGGACCCACAACCAGAGAACTGACTTGTTGTTGCCAAGGGGGAGGGGTGGGGAAGGAGGGATGAATTGGGAGTTTGGGATGAGCAGATACAAACTATTATGTATAGAATGGATAACTAGAAAGGTCCCACTACTGTACAGCACAGGGGACTACATTCTATATCCTGTGATAAACCATAAGAGAAAAGAATATAAAAAATAATGTACATATGTATAACTGAATCACTCTGCTGTACAGCAGAAATTAACACAACATTGTAAATCAACTACACTTCAATTAAAAAAAAAAGAACAGAAGGGTCAAACTTTTGGCCATTCACTCAATAAATCACAGAAAAAGTTATCATCAAATACACAAAAAAACCCAAGAACAACAACAACAAAAAAAACATACCTTAGAATGCATTGTAAAGCTTCCATTGTAATAACAATACAGCAGTTTGATAGCATTTGAGGGGATAAATCAGGTCCAAGTTTGGGACTGCAGCAGTAAAATCTACCCCATAAACCCATCCTAACTGATCTAGCTGACAGTGTGAAGGCAAAGGAGGAAATTTTCAGATAGAAACCAAAGGGTCAAAAACTGCCAGCCTCGCAGTTCAACTGATTTGATTTGAGTTCTGTTGGTTGACCTCTGAGTTTCATACTGTCATCTGAGGAGAAAAGCATAGACTGAGTGGTTTTCCAACTGTGGTCCTCACTTAAGGGATAAGGGAAGTACTTGGGACGGGGTGGGGGTGGGGGGGACGGGAAGCTGGGAAGAAAAAGGCGTATAGATTCTCCGCAAAGCTTCAAGTAATGGCGTTCCATTTCTATTTGTTTCAGATATGCTCTGTCTGTCCATCTAAACTTTTACTTTATTAAATACAAAGATTTAAAAAATTTAAAAATCACTAGCTTCTAAGAACATTCCTCAACTTCATAACTCTACAGCAACGTGCAGGTTAAATGTGTGAATGCTTTCAAGTGACTCTTGTTGCACAAATATAGTAAAAATAGTATTAACAGCAAATGAAAGAAAGCATTTTCATCATCCTACCACACAAATTACAATATTTTCATTTTTTATCTCCATCTAGTCCTTGTCCTTATGCATATAAACTATAATCATGGCAGTGATGTATTTCATTCTCATTTTTTACTTAATGTTATGAGAATTTTCCCAAGATGCAACACAGTCCTCACAATGATTACTATGTATTAGTATTCTACTCTAAATATATTTTTACTTCTTTGTTGGGTTGCTTCCCAATGACCACTTATGACTTCCAAATCTATATCTCTAGCCTGGATATCTTCTAATCCCAGACCTGGTTTTTTTTGTTTGTTTGTTTGTTTTTTTATGTCTACTCAGCATCTTTGTCACACAGACCTTTCAAATGCAACAGTACTCAATGCAAACCCTGGGTAACCCTTCTAGTATGTTTTTCTGCTTGTGTATTTTGTTTCTAAAAGAGTGAGCTAAGACAGCTGACCGAGCCTGAAACCTCCAAGGTCATTCTAGGCTCTCTCTTCTTCTTCACCTTCCTACCCTCCACTCATCCCCTCCATCACCCGACTAGGTCAAACTGACCTTCTAACACTTCCTGAATCTCTTACATCTTCTCCATTCGCAAAGCCCTTGCCTTATTCAGCCTTCATAATTTCTCATTTTTAGTTTTCAGGTGAATTTCTTCTTCTCTTGGATTAATTTCTGTCCCAAGATTAGTTCCCAGTAGTAAATAAGGGCTTGAAACTTATGGACAAATTGCTTTCTAGAAGAGTTGTACCGATGTACTTTGCAACTATCGATAAAAGCTATGGCAACTTCCCTACAACACTGCCAGTTTAGGCTATTATTTAGGGAACACAGAAATATAGGTAAGGCGTATGTAAGGCAACCACTCCATTCCCACCTCTCTACCCCAGTCCCCCATCAACCTTGCTCACATAGGTTAGGTACCCCTAACATTCTCTGTTTGATTTTTGTGTTTGTAAATATCATAATAAATTCCTTAAGGAAGAACTGAATACTTTATTAGTTGAGACACCAAATTAAAATGTCATCTTTTCCACATTGTAACACACAGTGTATAAGTGGACCCCTGCCTTCAGCGAATTACAAACGGTGAATGAGCTTACAAACTCTTACTGATTTTGAAAGATGAACAAACCAAGTGGTATGAAGTGTGTTGATGAGATGAAAATGGTCACTTAAACTTTAGACATTTCCTGCTAAGGTGAAAAGAGAGTTGCCCCTGAAAACTATAAATGTTTTCATACTCATCTCTGTTAAAGGATACATCTTTAATCATGGCCCTCTCTTGCGATGGAAGAGGTCATACACATTATTAACATAGAATCTTCCTGTATTTTTCCTGAGGTATTTTCATTACTTGCATGTGTCCATGCATGGAGGTGGCTACTTTATAGCCTAAAACAAGAAATGGATACAGCAGTTTGATAGCCAGGAGATGCATGAGATTGTGCCCAATACCATGATATGATAACTCATAAGACAATGGTTGTTCTGTCTTTAAAATTCAAAGAAGAACTCATTTCTAAGTGGCTGTGGGTCCACGTAAGAAAAGTAGACATGTGTCTAGTATTTCTCAGAAATGATCTACAATGAGTCTGACTGAGTCATCCATAATGTTGGTGCAGGCAGACACAGGATGGTCACTCAGCATACACTGTGGACGCATGGATGAAAAGCCCTGCATTCAGAAAGAGATAAGAGGCAAGCACTATTTAAAACTGTAAGCATTGCAAGTTACTTTGACTTATGCACAACAGGCTTGCTTTCTGCCCTTTTAGTTACCCCAAATGTTCTAGAAGTCACAGTTTTCAAAAGCTGCAAAAATGGGTGTTTAGCAGCTCATTCAACTCAACAACAACAACAAAAAAACTCAGTCAAAAGAATGGGCAGAAGACCTAAAAAGACATTTCTCCAAAGAAGAAATACAGATGACCAACAGGCGCATGAAAAGATGCTCAACACTGCTAATAATCAGAGGAATACAAATCAAAACTACAGTGAGGTTCCACCTCATGCCAATCAGAATGCCCATCATTAAAAAGTCCATAAATAACAAATGCTGGAGAGGGTGTGGAGAAAAGGGAACCCTCCTACACTGTTGGTGGGAATGTAAGTTGGTGCAGCCACTGTGGAAAACAGTATGGAGCTTCCTCAGAAAACTAAAAATACAATTACCATATGACCCAGCAATCCCACTCCTGGACAAAACTCTAAGTAAAAAAGATACATGCACCCCAATGCTCATAGCAGTGTTATTCACAACAGCCAAAACATGGGAACAACCTAAATGTCCATTGACAGATGAAGGAATAAAGAAGATGTGGTACATATATACAATGGAGCATTACTCAGCCATAAAAAGAATGAAATAATGCCATTTGCAGAAACATGGATGGACCTAGAGATTATCATACTAAGTGAAGTAAGTCAGAAAGAGAAAGACAAATACCATATGATATCATTTATATGTGGAATCTAAAATATGACACAAATGAACCTATCGATAAAACAGAAACATAATCAGGGACATAGAGAATAGACTGGTGGTTGCTAAGGAAGCGGGGGTGGGAGAGGGATGGATTGGGAGTTTTGGATTAGCAGATACAAAATGGTATACATAGAATGGATAACAACAGGGTCCTACTGTATAGCACAGGGAAGTATATTCAATACCCTGTGAAAAACCATAATGGAAAAGAATATGAAAAAGAAAGTATATATATGTATGTATGTATGTATATATATATATATATGACTGTACAGCAGTAATTAACACATTGTAAATCAACTATACTTCAATAAAAAATAAATTTA
This sequence comes from Mesoplodon bidens, assembly GCF_964165515.1. Lineage (NCBI taxonomy): Eukaryota > Metazoa > Chordata > Mammalia > Artiodactyla > Ziphiidae > Mesoplodon > Mesoplodon bidens. The sequence goes on from NC_138172.1 coordinate 55,191,975, forward strand.
AAAAAAATGGGTGTTTAGAAAAAACTGGGGCATGTAGGATTCTAAGAAAGAAATAAAGTATAAAATTAAATGTTTTCACTTGAACTTGACTTGTGGAAGGTGCCCATATTTCCTTGATGTTTCTTATCCCCTAACACCATTTTGGATCTGCCTTGACTTCTGTGTGGTTTCTTCTCTAAACACAGCTAGTCCCTGAAAGAATATGAAATCAACCTACATACAAAGTTAAGAAGTGTATGTATTAATATACTTATTTTTTCAACATCTGTTGAACACTAATAATGACCTAATTGCCAACCCAATATCTTCTTTGCAGTCTGGCATCTTCAAGGTACTCAACACTGCTGAGCATCTCTTTTTAGAAATGCTGTTCTTCACTTTTATGTCATTACACCCTGTCTGTTTCCCTGACTTTTTCTGCTTGCCCTTAAAGAGTCCCTGTCCTTGGTCTTGTGCTATCTGCCATCCCATTCAGTCTGCTTAGGTGATTTAATCAGCTGCTGTGGTTTAGATGATCTGACACCCATCTCATCATCTCCTGAACTTTAGGTCTGTTTACAGCAACTTACCAAATTTTTCACGAGATGTCCCAGTGCTATATCCAACTCAATATATCTGAATCACATGTATTACTTTGTCCATAAAACTAATCTTTCTTTATTCTCCCCATCTCGGTTAAAACTATTATTACTGACCCAGTTGCCAAAGTCAGAAATTACAGCATCTTCCTTGATGCCTTCCGGTCCCCAGCCTGCCTCATCTTATTAGTACCTGGGTCTTCTGGATTCTCACCCATAAAATTTGTCTCCACTTAACCTTTTCTATTCCCAAAGCTCCTCACCCATCCTTCTCAAATTATTTCAAAAATTGAAGAGGAATGAATGCTTCTGAACTTATTCTATGAGGCCAGCAACAACCCTAACTAGACAAAGGGGACTTCCTTGGAGGTCCAGTGGCTAAGACTTCACCTTCCAATGCAGGGGGTTGCAGGTTCAATCCCTGATCAGGGAGCTAAGATCCCACATGCCTCGGGGCCAAAAAATCAAAACATAAAGCAGAAGCAATATTGTAACAAATTCAATAAAGACTTTAAAAATGGTCCACATCAAAAAAAAAGAAATCTTAAAAAACAAAACTAGACAAAGACATCACAGAAAAAGAAAAATAAAGGTCAATATCACTGATGAATATGATGTAAAATTCCTCAACAAAATATTGAGATTAGAAACCAAATTCAACAATACATTAAAATAACCATACATAATGGTCAAATCTGCAAATCAAGCTATGTGATACACTACATTAACAAATTGAAAAATAAAAATCATATGACCATCTCAATAAATGCAGAAAAAGTTTTTGACAAAATTCAACATCTGCTTATGATAAAAAAAAAAGGGGGGCTTCCCTGGTGGTGCAGTGGTTGAGAGTCTGCCTGCCAATGCAGGGGACATGGGTTCGAGCCCTGGTCTGGGAAGATCCCGCATGCCGCGGAGCGGCTAGCCCCGTGAGCCACAATTACTGAGCCTGTGCGTCTGGAGCCTGTGCTCCGCAACGGGAGAGGCCGCGATAATGAGAGGCCTGCGCACCGCGATGAGGAGTGGCCCCCACTTGCTGCAACTGGAGAAAGCCCTCGCGCAGAAACAAAGACCCAACACAGCCATAAATAAATAAATAAAATTAAAAAAAAAAAGCAAAAGAAATCTGAATGAAGTATGGTCTTAAAAAAAAAAAGAATAAATAGCCTTTAAAAAAAAAAAAAGGTCTGAACAAAGTGGGTATAAAGAGAACATATTAAAAAAAAAAAAAAAAACCCTCACAGAGACAACTGTAATATCCACTCTGAAAGAATTCTCTTCCTACCAGCACTCTATTTATCAATGGCTGGCAATATGCCTAGCTATAGAACTACAATTTCCAGCCTCACCTGAGTATCCTGCACCCATGACTGTGTTACAGTCTGGGGCCAATGACACATGAGGGAAAGCTCTTGAACAAAGACACACTCAGCTGTCACTTATCCTTTGCCCTTTAGCCCTGTCATTCTTCCTATCTGAAATGCAAATATACTGATAAAGTGGAAGGGGGGAGGTCTGCAACCACAGGCGGAAAGGCTTGAAGATAAGAGTCACAAGCCAAGGACAGGTTCCTAATGATGGAGTCTCCGTATTGTCTCTGGGTTCCCATCTTCCTTCAGCCTTCGCCTTATGCTGTGGAGAAACACAGCTTACATCCCTGTTCAGCCATGTTTTCTGTTGCTAGGAGATGAATGCGAGGGAAAGGATCCATCCTCCTGTGCTCCTGCATCTAGCTGTCCTCATCTTCTCTCATCCCCAATTCTTTTGCTAGAACTGACTTTCCAAAAGATAGCTCTGACCACATTATTTTCCTCTACCTATAAATCTCTTTGGTCCCCACTGCCTTTGTAATAGTTTATTTACTCAAGCTTTTACAAAAAAACCTTCCAAATAAGACTTGAGCTTGCATTTCAGGTTATATAGCTTCCTGCTTTCATACATGCAAGCACTGAACTTTTAAGCCATCAGAATACACCATGCTCTTCTACAGCTTTTGGCCTTTGCCAGGTCTTTCCTGTTCCAGGTAAATCTCTCTCTGCCATTTCTGCTGCATAAACTCCCAATCACTCTTTGGAGTCAAGCTCAACTATCACGTCCTCCCTGAAGCTTTCCTGTTTCCTGTGTGCCTTTTCTAACCTGAGGGGAAATGTAACCATTTCCTCATTTTTGCCTAAGAGCACTCTAGTTGTAGCACTATTGTGTGGCAGGTGAGAGCATCTATTTTGGAACTATCTGGACTCAGGCTCTGTGGGTAGGAGGTTGAGTGATCTTGAGAAGAGTGCCTGGCTATCCTCACCTGTGAAATGCTAATGACCCTTACACCTACCTTATGGAGTCACTGGGAGGATTAAATGAACTCAGATAAGTGGATTTATTAGAAGATCTGACATGTATAAAGCACTCACTGGCCATTACATATTATAATCAGCTATTGTGTTCATCTTATCTTTTAGTTTTATATATATATATGTATATAGCATCTGTCTTTCCTACCCTCTGAGTACTTGACTATAGGCAATACACCTTCCCTATTTCTTACCCCAGTGCCAAGCACAGTATCTATCCAAATTACGTATTTGAAGTATAGTCAGCCACAAAAAGAATGAAATAATGCCACTGGCAGCAACATGGATGGACCTAGAGATGATCATACTAAGTGAAGTAAGCCAGACAGAGAAAGGCAAATATATGATACTGCTTATATGTGGAATCTAAATACATGATATGAATGAATTTATTTACAAAGCAGAAATAGGCCCACAGACTTAGGAGACAAATTTATATTTATTAAAGGGGAAACGAGGGAGGGATAAATTAGGAGTTTGAAATTAACATATACACACTACTATATATAAAACAGATAAACAACAAGGGCCTACTGTATAGCACAGGGAACCATATTCAGTATTATGTAATAACTTATAAGGGAAAATAATCTGAAAAAGAATATATATATATATAACTGAATCACTGTGCTGTACACCTGAAACTAACACAACATTGTAAATCAACTATACTTCAAGGAAAAATGCAAAATAAAACCATATTTGACAAATTTTGGTTCACATCAAATTAGACTGAGTAACTAGCATTTATAAAACCCATTTAATACTAAATGTCAGTCTACTAAAGTTCATTTTAATAAAGTATCATGTATGTTAAATAAGAACTACCACTAGTCCCCATCAAATCCGAAGACTTCTTAGGAAAAGAACTACTGCAATGAGGAACAACTACCTCCGTGAAGGTCTGAGTGGCTTTAAGTTGGTACAAAATTGTCTATGCAGGCAAGGGAGTGTCTGCCATATAGCTTCCCATGGAGTAGATAAGATACAGGGAAGAACTAAGCATTTTTAGAAGAACAGTTAATTGTATCCACTGCTAGTCCCTCAGCACAGTTTTTAATTCAGAGAACAGTTCCTGACTTTGTAAAGTATGTCATAAATCCCTCTTTAACCTGTTCTATGTATCCTGATGCCATGACACACTGCCCACTCGAGCCTACTTTGTAAATATGTCTGAATGCTTAGAACATGTCAACACTATGCTGGTCACCAGAAGTGCAAAGATGAGTCAGATCCCAGGACCGGGTAGGGAGGCTGAGGGTACAGCATATTTTATAGAGTGATGAATACCTTTCTCTTTCCCCGGGGTAGGATCGTGTCAAAGGAAGTTATGGGTGTTGAATTTTGAAGCCTCATCCAGCATTGCCTTATTTTCAGATATGGAAAAGCAAAGCAAGAAGAAAAGTGTAGAATGACATCAGGGAAGGAAGAAAGCACATTTTTATAAGCTTGACTGTGGCCTGGCAATATTTTATTTCAAATGGAAGGCAAGGGAAATGAGCAAAACGTGTGGTGTCTCACAAAGAGAAATTTTACAGACACCCTACACTTCTCTCACAAAGTCTGCTTCCTCCTCCCAAAAGAAATGGAAAAAAAAAATGATAGAGGTTACTAAAAGAACTGCAGAAATCCTGGCAAGGTAATTAACGAATGACAGGTCAGTTACCCATGTGAAAAAATAAAATGTGGCAAGAAATCATGGCTTTGTCAAGAACTTTGAGGTTTTGTAGACTGGAGGCAATTTGTTCAAGGACTATTTTGACCATACCACTTCCTAATCTCAGTACCCATAAAGTCTGGGTGGGGGCCAACTGGAAAGGTTTGTCTCAGCTGCACAGATATCGTCCACAGAGGAAATAAAAGGATTTTCAACACTGGAGTCATTTCCTTTGGTTCTCAGCTCTTTGAGAAAAAAAAAAAAATTCCTTTTGGTTAGTGATATCTTCAGCTCAATTCCTACAGCCTGGCTTAGAAAAATAACAAAATCTGTTCCCCGAAACACTTTCTAATCAGACAAGGACAGGTTTCAACTTAAAGCATGAAGTCCAATAAAAGACCTTCCTGGTCCAGAACGTTCTAGGAAGATGCACACCTTTTTAAGGTTCAGACTGCTTCCTAACGAGTTCCATAAAAATGTGCAACCAGTGTAAATGTCAGATGTGAAAGATGTGTTCAGGAGAGGGACCTGGATAATCAAATCTCGAGCCCGCTCCTTTGGAACTGCTGCTAAGGGGGTCTTGTGGAAAATAATAGGGTCCATTTATGAATCACAGCACACATGGTAATGTTACCAAAAGTGGGGTCTGGCTGCTCGCCACTCTGAAGCCAATAAAGAAGCAAGACTGGTGGAAAGGAAAATTTGCTTTATGTCAGAGGCCAGCAACTGGGGGGAGGGGGAGATGCTATGTTTTTATTTCAAAGCCCTGATAAGAGTTAACTTCAAGCTTTCTCCTAGAAATATTTTTCTTCTCTCAGGGTCAGAATTCTGAAAAAAGCATTTTATCAAGCTAGCTTTCTCTAACTGCATATGCAAAAAGAACCAGTTTTGGTGTTTTAAAAGAGTTTCATCTTAATCAATTTTTTCAGAGTTTGAAGAAGAATTGAACCTGAATTTCTCATTTTACAAAAGGCAACAAGAATACCAATCACACAAATGGAACACACACACACACCAGAAGACAGAACTGTCACAAACCCTCTGAGAGGATGACCTATACGGAGTCCCAAACACTCCCCAACACAAACGGGCCTCGATGTCAGACACAGGTCAGAACCAGCTGGCAAAATACCCAAATGACACTCAGTGCTCATAAAGAGTGCTCAACGTCAGAAACACATCAGAAACAATTGGCAAAATGCTCAAATAGGACTTTGTATTCAAAAGAGAAGTTTTCCGGGTGCACACTGGTGGACTTACTTGGTCTTGGAGCTCATCACCTCTTCCAGAGGCATCTTTCCGTTCCACCAAGGAAAAGCGTACGTTGGCAGCCAGTGCCTTGCAGGGGAGAAACAGGGAGAACCCCCGAAACAAATGTTTTGGGCAGCTGTTAGGAATGTCCCCGCCAAATTCCCTCCCGGGGCCAGCGAGCCACGAGCAGCAGTCTCCTTGCAGCCATCCCAGCGTGTCATCAAGGCGGCGGCTCCGCTCCGGAAAACCCACCCCCGGGAGCCAGATATCGCGAGAGCCCAGCCTCACGTTGGGAGCCAAAATCTGTTTGCGAAAGTGGGTCCAGGTGCTCACTGCTCAAGAGGCAAGGTTGGTGGAAAGGAAAGTTTAATTTATTTTGGAGGCCAGCAACTGGGGGCGGGGGGAGGGGCAGATTCCTGTCCAAAGGCCAACTCCCCCCAGTGACAACCAGTGGGCAAAAGCTTTTATAGGCAGAGGGAGGGAGCTACATGCAGAAACAGCACAGTCAGCTCTGACGCTCATCTTGAAATTGGTCATGTGGTGGTCTGACTAGCGTCATCTTGATTTTTATAAGTGCTGTTAATCTTCAGTTCCAGGGTCGGTTTGTTCCCATTTCATTCAGGCCAATTCTTGGAACATTGGCAGTTTACGTCATGGCTACAGTCTGGTCATCGTGTAGTTAAACTTCCTCCACCTGGTGGGAGTTTTAGTCTCTATAAGACAGCTCACAGGATATGGGTCATAGTGTTATCTGTAGCCCATGAAGAGGAACTAAAGGCCCTTGACTTTGCTTAATGACTAAACTATTCTTATTTAGTCTTGTTGAAATGTTTTCATTTATTTCTGCATTTTCTCACATCTCTGATTAAACTTATTCTTTGGCTAAAGCTTTTCTACAGACAAAAGGCAGGCGGAGTACATTGTGGGGACAGACCACAGGGTCCTACTCCATTTCAGTAATAGCAGGTTGCCTCTGAAGTGGTACCTTGGCAGCTTTGGAATGGTTACCCGAATGTGTTGAGAGCAGAAAAGCAGCACTTTCCAAATCTATCCTCCAGCTGAGGACTTTTGGAACTGCTGCAGAGATTATAAAGAAAAGATAGATTATCAGAATACCCTTCTGTTCATATACATGCATTCTAAATGCTAAAGTTGAGGGCCCATGCATGCAGCATGGTTCACATGCCACACCATTTGAAATATTAGACAGCCTTTGTCCAAGATGGATATGCAAGGGAGTATTACAGCTCTCCTCACCACCGCTTGTTGTTTTGTTTAGTGTGTTCTCTTTTTTATTTCCCCTGCAAGGTCCTTGGTGTTAATTCTCAAGTCTTTGGGTCAGTTTCTTGGTGAAACCATAAAGCAGTTGGATCAAATATCAAATGGAAAATGTAGAGAAATGCAATTACTTTTATATCTTGACATCAAATCTTAAAGTTTTAAGACTATTTAAGTTCCTTATTCTAGGAATTCTCATGGACAGTCTTATAAATTTTAATTATCAACTTTAAGAAGGAATCATGCAATATTTATAGTCTCTAGATAATAATTTAATTCTAACTGTAATGTCAGGTGAATCAAAATCCCCTTTCCGCACTCATCACCATGCTGCAGCTAAAGAATAAATTATTTTTCTTACTTTTTTTCAAATGCTCATATCCCAAACTTAGAAATATGTGAGGTATTTATTTACTATCCAGCATAATGTAAAGTGACAGGGCAATCCTCCACTTGCTGAAAAATTCTAATGACTATCTCTTGAGAGATAGGGAAGGTGTCTTTTCCATTTTTTCTTTCTCTTGCCTTTTATTTTTAATTATCTTAATGAATTGTTAGAAATTATCGCAAAAGGGAGGCTTTTGCTACATGTATCTAAAACAGCTAATGTTTCTGAAACCAGAAATAGAAAAATATTAGTACCATAACATAAGAATTTTAATTGCAGGTAAATTTAAACCAAATGTTACTGGAAAAGCTCGCCATTTCCTTTTCAACTTCTGTTCTCCAAGGAATTCCAAACTCAGGAGGCACAGTGTCAGTGAAGTGACTGAACATGACCAGATATGAAATTTCTGTTTTCAGTTAGTCTTATGACACATGTGTTTTCATTCTTTCCTAAGACACAGTGGGACCCCTCAACTTTTAAGTCATAATATGAAAATCCCATTTTGTTATTACTCTTATAAACAGTGAAATGATGGAGGCATATTCCCCAAATAAAGGCAAAAGGGTGTTATTCTTTATATATGATGGTCTTATGAGGAGGGTCCATGCTTTCTTTCATTATTTGCCTACCCATTCAAACTCATTTCCCAGGTTTCCCTTTATAACCAACAGTAGACATTGGCCAAATGTTGGGCTAAATATAGGGTTGAGGTCTTTTGACATGGGGTGGTCAGTAGACCAAACATAGCAACTCACAGAGGCACCAACAGCTATCAGAGGACAGTAAAAACTGTTCTCCACATATGTTACATACTAAATATTAAAGTCACACAAGACACCCAAGCACAAAACTAGTTTCATGATCTCATCTGTTCACATACAACAGTGTATCATTAGAATCCCTCTCAAATCACAAATTTGAGAGTCAAACTTATTTTTAGAACCCAACTTTTGACTTTAATCAATTCCCTCTGTCTATTGAAAGATTTTCTCCTTTGTCATTAACCAAAGGGAAACTCAAATCTTTTCCTAATAAAATGTTCATAAAGCATGCAAAATAGATTCTAGCCCATAGTGGAAACTAAATATCTTGTAGTTTGAAACAACAGAACAGATACGTGGTATCTGTTAATAATTTTGCAGGGACAACAATGCTGGCATAACTAAAGCATTGCTGAAAATAGTCAGTGATATTATTAAGTGGTAAATTATCTGACAGAAGCAAAGAGAATCCGTAGAAAAGAGACTTTACCAAGAGCTAAAGTAGGTAGGAAAGCTTCCATCTAGTAAGTAGAATTTTAATTTACCAATAATCTAAGTCTGGTTTAGAATTGAAGAAGATTCCAGAAAGATGTACTCTGGAGAGGGGCGATGAGTTGAGTAAAGACCCCAAGGTAGTACAAACATGATGTGTTGGGAGAGTAAAGTGACTGGCCTGCTTAGCCTGACAGGTATATGTTGAAACAGAATGAAAAATACTGTGAGTTGATTCATATTACGAGGCCCTTTAAAGCCATCCTGAGGAATTCAGACTTGATAGGAAACTAAATAACAAGTCATGGACAGGTTTTAACCAGGCAAGGGGCATGATTAAAGCACTGTTTAAAGAACGCAATGAATCTGCAAAAGTACTCTGAGTCCAAATGTTCTTAACAAGACCCTGAGCTTAGTGCAGCTGGGTGATAAATGGCTACAATTTTATCCCGGTTTCTAATCACAACCAAAACACATGCATGATGATTTCTTGGTGCTACATCCATGTATTAAGAACCTAAGATGTGGTTCAGCCATTCATTATCTTATTCTTCCAGCCATTCTTGGGATAACTACTTCATGTGTCAAGCAGGTGCTAAGTACAAGTGAACAAGAAATGAACAAGATACAGTTAGGTGTTTTTTTTTTTTTTTCCTGAATAAGTGTAAAATACTTGCCCATGATAAGCCCACCATGTAAGAGGTACAAAAAAAAATCACTGATTATATCCAGTTTTTTAAGTGCTGGGGAGACTTTTGGGAAAACAAAGAGCTTTATTAACGGAGACAGAGGAAGGGTGTCTAGGTTGGCTCAGGCATGGGTGGAGGGAGAAAGAAAGCTTTGAAGACTTGGTTCTTATCAGCTGAGTCACCCAAGTCAAGGAAGAGCACAGGCAGCACAGGAGAGGGATGTGAGAGATTAAATGGTTGGGCTTTAGAACAAAGCAGCCCTGAATTTATATCCCACATCTGCTATTTCATGGTTGTGGAGATGTGGGCAAGTTCCTTGTCTCTCACACCTATAAGATAGAGGTAATAATTATAACAATTTGAAAAACACTGCCATTATGTATATAAAGCTCTCAGTATAATTTCTGTACATAGTAAGTGCTCAATAAATACAAGACTTTATTATTAAATAAGAGGTATAATGATTGTTCCAAGCAAAGGGAATAGGCACCAAAGTGCCTTTACATATGGTGTGTTAGTAGTTGGGGATGATTAGATACATGGTAAGAGATAAGAACTGATCAGGGTCATCAGTATGGCCGCCTAAGTTGCTCATTACACCAGTAGGGCTGTTCATGGGAATTACCATGTGAGTGCTCCCCAGTCCCAGAGCTTGGCAGGACTCACATTTTACAAAAAGTGCAGTAGCCCTAATGTTAGAGAGTACAGTCCAGACCATGAAAGGCTGTGTATTCTACGATAAGTAGTTAGAAGTTTATCATTTATGACATCTCATTCAAATGACAGAGATTCAAAAATGTACACATATAACTGAATTTTAATGAAGATGCATATCTTTAAACTCTCATTATCGAATAAGTGAACGTTTTCTTCTTGTGGCATTTCAATACTGTTAAGTTATGCTGACACTAGTCGACTCATTGTTTTTTTTTCTAGATAGCACAGTAAAAAAAAAATATATATATATATATATATATATACATACATATAAAATGGAGATTTGAAAATCAATATGTCACTATACAGAGAATCTTTGTAATCACTGCTTCATGATATCTTCAAGTTCTTAGCCTTTTGAATGTATTATTTTTACAGAATTATATTCAGATTTTAGATACAATTTTATAATTTGCTTTCCCTGGCTATCCTTTAATGGATTAACTGAGAAATACTGATTAGCCCTTATTATATGCTAGGTCTTGGTTTTGCAGATATAGGAAAATGTGATCCCTCCCTCAAAGAATTCACAATTCAGAGAAGACATAAATGTCAACCAATACTTACACCTACCAAGCAAAACTATCTTCAATAATCACCATGCATCATCTTTTGACCTAGTTATTAGCAGAGCATACAGAGACTTTTCTATTTTTCTTTTTCCCACTTTACATCATACTACAGCTAGTTTCCCATGTGGCCTCAAAGTCTTAAAAATTATCTTTTTTAATGGTTGTAAAATACTCCATTGCTTTAACCAGAGTTTAGTCATTCTCCATTTTTGCATATTTAGATTATTTCCAAATTTTCAGTAATACAATGCAAAGATTACATCTTTAGGAAAAAATGACAAGACTGAGTTTATTTTGCTGAAAGGGTTGGAAAGTTTAGTGACTCTTGAAATGTAGCCATCAAAGAATAAAACAAACAACTTTTGCTTTTAAACAAGGCTGATAAAAATAAGACATCTCTATGGCCCCTTTAAATTAATTTTTTTTTCTTGGTTAACTTTTCACAGATAAATTATCAATAATTTCACCAATTATCAGTCATTTCCACTTTGTTTGGGTCCATGTTTTATGACTTAAAAGAGTCCTACAGGTCTACGCGCTTTAAGTGAGCTACCGTCCACTGGATCAAGGACATGGTCAAGTCGTAATGACGCACATATTACCCGGGAGGTCATTTTTTTCCTTGCTGGCTGGGACAGCTCAGACGTCTATGTGACCTGGGCAGAGTATCAGTCCCAGTTCCTGGCTAGAGAGAGGGAAGCATTTCCTCTCTAAACTTAGAGGCCACATTTGTATTTCCGGAGTGGATCTGAAGGTCACAGCCTCTGTGTTTCCACATGTGTGCAGTTAGCTAATGAGGGCTGGGAATTCAGAACACAACCATCTATCTACAAATTGTTCAGAGAACAAAGCCTGAATAAAACCACTGGCAGCACAGAGCTTCAGGCAATGCTTTAATTCTTGAGTTAAATCCAAATGAGAAAGCTTTTCCTTTTTCTCCCATTGTCCAAAAAATTCAAGGAACTCTGGCGATGTCCAAGCTGACTGGTTATTATGGAAGAACACAGATGCCACGCTAAGGTAGGATGTTATAGTTTCCAGTGCATGAGGACTTCCTGTTTGCCTATTATAACAATCTTCAGCTTGACAAGAAACCCCACAAAACACATTCATGCCCTGCCTCAGAATGATTTAATTTTGGTTACAAATAGGAAAGGGCTACCCTTCCTGCAAAAAATCCCAGCAGCAAAAACAGACTAAGTACAGATGATGGTGTTAGAGAAGTGAAATAATTCTCTCAACAGTTCCAGTAAGTAGGATCTAGTTATAAAGTCAGCAACTGGAAGGAGAATGTCAGGCCTGAGACATGTAACCCTCAAGGACTAGACCAGAAAGAAACAGAGTTACAATCCAAACATAAAAATTCAGACTCAAATTTGGGCAGGGGATTCTAAAGTGATGTTAAAAGCACGTATCAGAAGAGTTGTCAAAACTGGGCGATGCTCAAGACGAGGCACCTTCTGGGTAGAGGTGGAGACTTGAAGGCAACTTAAGACAATAGGAAACTATGTGGATGGGGGAAGAATCTTTGGAGAAAAACCAGCTTGAAAAAGGAAAGACTGACGTGAGCAGGCATTTGGGTATTTTGCTGCAAGAGTTGGTTCATGGATACATTCAAAATATTAATAGTCTTTTTGATTAAACTTGATCGTATCTTTAGAATCCAAATAGAAAATAGTTGTTTATCCCTGGGTTCATCCATCAAAGAGATAATGACACCAAAACACTCTCTACAACTAAGTGCAAGCTATTTAAAGAAAAGAAGGAAGGCTGGGTAAGTAATTGGGATGGAGTGGCCTCTTCAGAGGTCTTAACCTTATCCCCGCGAGCAAACATGGGAGGCCAGCCAAACAGAACTTAAACAAGATGAAAGAGAATGTTTGCTGTGAAACTCTACCACATGGGCCCTTTAAGGAAGCACATGCCTCATTCTGAATCCTGAGAGTAAAAGAAATTATCAACAGCACTGTGCCTGCCTACCACCATCCATAATTCTGTGATATTTCCCCACTTAAAATTGATTAAACTGCTACTCGCATTGAACTCAACACAGATGAAAGGCTAGACATTGGTCAATATCACTTAAGTCCAAAATTGAAGTGAACAGAAAATGGTTCCCAAAATATATTTAAAAAAAGAAAATAGCTCTAAATGAAACAAAATGATCAAAATATTTTCAAAAGGTACTATGCTTTCAAGGCACAACCTGCAGGTTCTTTTACATCTATATTAGGTGACATAACAGAGCTATAATCCCCATCAATACTGTTGTAATGGGATGCAAGGGGGCGGGTGAGAACCACGGCGTGTTTCTTTCAAACTGTTCGCCTCACGCAAACTTAAAACACTGTGCTTGTGTCTGCTTGTCATTACTACCATCCAGGATCTGTCCTGCTAGTCTTACTTATGGGGATTATTTTGAGGGAGGAATTGCAAATGATGGGGAGCAAAGATTTGACAGACTATGACCGGATGCTGGCAATAGTGGTCGACAAGTTGTCCACCATCTCCAGGTTCATTTCCTCTGCAGTAAAACGGAGATAATAATAATTCTGAGTTACTTGATATCCACTCAACAAGCTATTAAAAATTGAAGCCATGCATGCCTTCTGGGGCCAAGCAGGTACACAAGTGAGTGAAGTGGGCTGCTTTTATGAAAACAGCAGAGTGGTTTAGGCACCACTAAAAAGTATTCACATCTAAATACTTTTAAGCAGTATTGGAGCTAAACAACAATCCTTCACTAGACAGATTTGCCTGTTGATGACTTACAGGAATGTTCTAAGAGATTTGTAGACTCCAGGATGCTGAACAACTATTTGACCAAGGCTGAGTTGCACAGCGTATTAGTACAAATACATCTCCTGCCCCATAGCCACTGTTTACCGTACTTCTGAGGATCCCACAGGGCATCATCAACTCATTCGCCAGCTCACTCTGTAAAGCAGGGTTTCCTTCCTGGACAAACAAATCAAAGATGCCATTCCTGACCCTTGTCACTGGGATTCACTTTTCACTTCCTCTTTTTTTTTCTGTCTTAGTCCTTTAGTCTGTTTTATTTGGTTTACTCATTGATTGGTTGGTGGGAAATAGGTTGAAGACTTTACTTCCTACCCTTAACGGAATTCAGATGGGATACACAAGATAAAAATGTTGGTGAATGCTGATAGGTCTGATAGCCCTTGACACTACAAGAGACCATGGGTTCATAGAGAAACCATCTGTCTTCCTCACCACACAGACCAACTACCCTTCAGTTTGCCATCATGGCTGATGTTTTCACCCATGCATGGACAATACGGGCTTTTGATTTTCCACAGAAGGTCACTTATAAATTGGAACTGTCTTATCTGGAAAGTTATACTTCATATAATTTTAAAAAATAATTTCCCTAACAAGAAGCAGAGCCAAAGGACTGGCTCCAGACTAGTAACTTTAAAAAGACATAGAGAGAGGAAAGATAGGCTGACTTGGACAACATAATAGGATGTGTTATTTGTATTAACAGTTTATGTTAATAGGACATAATAGGTGGAAATACAATGATGCAAGTAGAAATGTTAAATTTTTACAGATTTCACCCTAACCGTAACATATACACATTGTATCAATGCTTGATCAAGCTTTTTGATCATTGTATAATCAATGTTAATACCTTATAACTTGTCATATTATCTTCTCACAATAGAAGAAAATCGCAAAGCACCTGATCACTATCTAAGGCATAACAACTTCCCCTGGACTTGTTTGGTTTATGTAACACAGCAGATGCTTAGTTACAAAGAATGGTGAGGATTTCGCTTCAAGCTTCTTTTAAGAAAATTATGTTCTACTAAACTACAACAAACTTTGATGTAAATCTTTATAGAATGATTTTTAAAACTCTCTTAGGATACAAGTGTCTCATAAATATTTTTCCCTGTCTTACACACACACACACACACTCTAACATACATATATCATAATATGTATAATAAATATATAAATAAATATATTAATACATATAAAAGTTATATGTGTACATACATATTTCACTTGGAGTTATTCTCATTTGTTTAAAACAATGGTTAAAATTGAGTAACACTGAAGGAAATTCCGCTTTTCATATAGGAATCTTTGGTTTGTTAAGTTTTCCTTTAGTTGGCAGAAAGTATTTGCAAACCATATGTCTGATAAAGTTGGTTAATATCCCAATTATATAAGGGACTCATACAACTCAATAGCAAACAAACAAAAACAACCCTAATAACAAATGGGTGAAGGACCAAAGGATATGAATAATATTTTCCCAAAGAAGATACACAAATGGCCAAAGATAATGAAAAGATGCTAACATTGAAAAGATGCTCAACAACACTAATCATCAGGAAAATGCAAACCAAAACTACAATGAGGTATCACCTCATACCTGTTAGGGCAACTATTATCAAAAAGATATGAAATGTTGGCAAGGATGTAGAAAAAAGGGATCCCTAGTGCACTGCTGGTGGGAATGCAAATTGGTGCAGCCACTGTGGGAAAACAGTATGAAGGTTTCTCAAAAACCTAAAAATATAACTACCATATGATTCAGCAGTACCTCTTTTGGGCATTCATCTGAAGGAAAAAAAATCAGTACCTCAAAGAGTTACCTGCAACCCCTTGTTCACTGCAGTATTATTCACAATAGTCAAGACATGTAAACAACCTAAGTGTCTGTCAACAAATGAATAAGGAAAATGTGGTGAATATATATATGTACATAAATATACAATGGAATAATATTCAGCCTTAAAAAAGGAGATCCTGCCATTTGCAACAACATAGATGAATATGGAGAACATTATGCTAAAGGAAATGTCAGACACAGAAAGACAAATACTGCATGATATCACTTATATGTGGAACTTAAAAAATCAAATATACAAGAGCAGAGAGTAGAAAGGTGGGGGGAAATGGGGAGATGCTGGTCTAAGGGTACAAAATTGCTGCTACGTAGGTTGACCATGTCTAGCGATCTAATGGGCAGCATGGTGAGTATAGTTTATACTGCAGAACTGAATCCAGGAAATGTGCTAAAAGAGTGGATTTCAGGCACCCTCATCACACACACACACAAACACACACACACACACACAAATGGTAACTCTGTGAGGTAACATGTTAATTAGCTTGACTACAGTAATCATTTCGCTGCCTACATGTGTATCAAATCACCATGTTGTCCACCTTAAACACATGCAATTTTTATTTAAAAAGCAAAATTTTAAGTTTTCCCCTACTCAAATTATTCTGTTTCATCACCTGCTTCTCTATGAAAAATATAGTATTAGCCATAATTTATTTATATTGTATATATGAAATCAGAGATTTTCTGATTTTTAACCCCTTGTTACTCAAAAATATCTCATGAGAACCTTTGAGAAACTCTTTAATCACAGTTTTTTAACAGTATTTTTTAATGAGCTTCTAAATTCTACCTCACATAATTCTCTTTTTTAAGAAAAAAATTTCTTTTCTTTCACTCTTCAATAAAAAGCTACAATTTTCACTTTAATTATCTATTATAATAAAAGTACTCCAAAGACATAAACTCCAATGCCTTGTAGTCCATGTCTCATGGAATTTTGCCACTTGGTTTCATTTAGTACAATCTCAAACATGGTTATTTTTCACATCACCTTTAAGCCCAAAGCCTAGTGTGTTTTTGAGCATCTGCTTCCCTAAAATCTTTTGTTTCAGCTCCTGCTTTTCCCAGAGTGGACAAGCCCCAAGGATGTGAAAAGCTGTTATATCTGCAGCTTAAGCGTTTTATTATCTCTTCTTGAGAGAAACTATATCTTTAAAAGCGGCACAGAGAAGGTGTCCCAAAGATGCTCCATGAATACAGGTTTCTTCCAACTCAGGGCTGATGTCAGCTTAATGACCAATAGGTCTATTCAGATGCCTAGTAATTAAAATAAACTGACCTTTTAAGAGAAGTAGTACAAATTAAATGTGAACCTTGCTATTTTCTCTTATTTCACAACACAATGGGGAAACCAAGCTGGTTTTTAAAATGATCATATGAAATAGAGACCTTATATCACTAATATTTTATGGATAAATAGACATGTGAGCCCACTTACAGCCACTTACAATTATAACAAATGATACATTCATCCTTCAAATTCAATTTTGGTTTTTATAGTTTGGGTTTTTTTTTTTTTCAGTCATGTGCATGAGTTTTTCTCTTTCATACTTCAGAGTTCTCATTTCTTAACTAAAGGAAAGGAAAAATAGCTATTTTAAGAGCAGCATGAATAACCAATAAGTCAATAAGAACAAGCATCAAATCATATGACTTTTCACCATCCCTTAAACAAAATATGCTTTTACTATGGTTTCAAAGCTAAGGAAGCAAGAATCTTTAGGCTTTTTTCCCTTTTACCTTTGAACTTGTAAAACAGTGTTATGGAGTGAACATCACGACAAAGGGTGAACAAAGGAGCACTTTTTTTTTCTTTCAGAACCTACCCAACTCAGAATGAATTCCACCACCTGCCACTGTGATGGAATGCACTTTTCTTCAAAGACATCAAGTTTATAGGCCTTGAAAAATCCTGAGGGCTATCGTATAGCCAACACAAAAACGTATGAAAAAAAGTCCTTTAAATACTTTTTGCTATTAACAAAGCCAGTCTCATGAATAAACAACAAGGTCCTACTGTATAGCATAGGAAACTAAATTCAATATCCTAGGATAAACCATAATGGAAAAGAATATAAAAAAGAGTGTATATATGTTTATAACTGAGTCATTTTGCTGTACAGCAGAAATTAATCAATATTGTAAATCAACTATACTTCAATAAAAGAAGTAAATAAATTAAATTAAATAAAAAACAAAGCCAGTCTCAATAAACACATGTCAATTCATGAAATACACATTCCTTGAACACTTGAAAAGTACTCATAACTGCATTAAATTGTGTAAGATATAATGGTGCTCTAGACAAGATGGTTCCTACAAGAAGAAATCCAAGTGCAAGACCACAGAAAAATTTACCTGACAGATGTGCCAGACACATTACAAACAGGGTTCTGTGTAATTTTGAAAATACTTTTTTCATTGTAGGTATAAATAACCTCATTTGACAGTTAAGGAAACAGATGTTTAGAGACATTATGTAACTTGTCCAAGAAAACTAAGATTATTACTTAGAAATTGTCTCAGTGTAGACTTCATCTGAAAACTCCTTGAAGGACTAAGAGGGTTATTTGGGGTGGGGGGGAATCTATATGTTTTTGAAGTCCTATATTTGAAAGGACTTTACATGGTATTGCAAGTTTACATGAATTTTAGTAAACTGGACACACACAGATATAATATTTATCCATTCTATGTCATTATAGTTCATATATTATTTAAAAGAAATATTGCTATATATATTGGATTTCCCACATATTTATGAAAGCACTGATGAATGAAGATAGATAACTTCAAACAAGTCAAAGGGATAATTACACACTAATAAATATTCTCTAACACTAATAAAGTTGTAAGTGCTTACCTTTAAAGAATAACTGGGAAATGTATGTATGCTATGTCTCTGGTATCCTCGGTGATTTTACAGGCCTTTGGAACATATACCCAGCCATGTTTGATCTTTCTCCTGATGTGACATCAAAGGCTCCCAGAGAGAAAGATAAAGCCCGTGGAATCTAAGACCCCTCTGAACCGTCCTGTTTCCTCAACACTTTGGCAGTAGAAAATAAGGTCCATGAGAAGCCTGAGGAGTTTATAATCTAGATGAAGACACACACTAATCACAAAAGCCCAAGAGATAAGGGGGTGTAAGATCTTTACTCCCAGATGGCACTCAGAGGAGGTGGTGTTGTAAAGTGTGTAAATAGGATGAGGAGAGTCTACTGAGGACTTCTTGGGAAGGTGAATTCTGGAAGAAATCATTAACAGACTAGCAGAGGTAAGAAGAGTGAGCATTTTTTATATATTTTAACAAACTTTAAACATAGGGAGTTGAAGGACAGGAGCAGGAGAACAAACAGGATATCTGGACAAAAGGATTTCTGTGAAGTTAGAAGACATGCGTTAGCAAAAGTCACATTCAGATTATGGCTGAGAGCAATATAACTCTACCATTTTATTTTTTAATTTTTATTTTATATTGGAGTATAGTTGATTCACAATGCTGTGTTAGTTTCAGGTGTACAGCAAAGTGACTCAGTTATACATATACATGTATCTATTCTTCTTCAAATTCTTTTTCTTTAGATTTTTTGGGATGTGGACCATTTTTAAAGTCTTTATTGAATTTGTTACAACATTTCTTCTGTTCTATGTTTTGGTTTTTTTGGCCATGAGGCATGTGGGATCTTAGTTCCCTGACCAGGGATTAAACCCGCACCCCCTGCATTGGAAGGCAAAGTCTTAACCACTGGACTGCCAGGGAAGTCCCCTATTTTTCAAATTCTTTTCACATTTAGGCTACCATTTTATTTTTAAATGATTTTAAACTCCACACAAATTATTTATATTTTTTTCCAATAAAATAATCTCTTCACATGCAAAAGAGCTAGGGAGATAGGTTATAGTATTAAATGATGTCAAATATCCATTTATGCTTTAAAACAGCAATGTTGGGACTTCCCTGGTGGTCCAGTGGTTAAGACTTCACCTTCCAATGCAGGGGGTGCAGGTTCAATCCCTGGTCGGGGAGCTAAGAGCCAACATGCATCACAGCCAAAAAACTAAAACATAAAACAAAAGCAATATTGTAACAAATTCAATGAAGACTTTAAAAATGGTCCACATCAAAAAAAAAAAAACTTAAAAAAAAAAGTACTGTTACCTATTAAATTTAGTGTTGGTGGAGAGTTTTACTTTCACCTAATGTGTATATTCACAGTGATTACAAGCAAATACTGAGTAAATATAGAGCTATAAGACACTCTTGAAGAAAAATGTGCAGTTGTATGACTCCCCAAACATGAGTAGATACTTTGTTTTACATTTATCTCAAAGTCTTCTCAAAGTTAACTCAGCACCATCGCATCATCATCATCATCTTCATAAAAGAACCCTCTAAAATACTGAATATACTGAACTGAGAAAAACAGTTTCAAAAGGATTATCCTTGACAGGAGAAGTGTCTTTACCTGCAGTTGTATGGCTGAGTTGGAGACAACACATGGCGACCATTTACCTTCAAAGTAAGTGTTCTTTCCTAACTCTGGCTATAAGACTATAAACACTGGAGTTTTCTCAAAAGAGGCCCAGGATGAAAATTTCATGTAAAAGGTACCTACAGGACAATTCTGACTGAAGTTACCAAAGTTCCTACACAAACTAACTGTTTCTGAAATGAAAACAAAACTCAGTATCAGTACCAAAGGAAGCGAATATATGTTTATATATTGATCACCTGTGCCTAGGTGCAAAATTAATACTGTACCAGATTAGAGAAAAATTCACAAAAGTTCAGGGAAAAATCACACACTTCATACCGCAAAGGGAAATGGGAAATTTAGTTGTCTAAACAGAACTGTTTTCATCTTTTTTTTTTTGGTAACCTAATTCCAGTATTTGAAAATTAAATAAATGTGTTTTTCAAGTCTCGTTGCATCTTGGGCTCCTTGCTCTAGAGGCTGTGAGCCCAGCTGGAGGAGGAGCCTATTCCTCTCAAAATGTAATTCCTCAGACTCATAAATTTCACAGAATATTTATTTTAGTTTTCACTGTTTTGGGGAAATAACAGGTATTGAAAAGAGGCTTTTCATGGTGTTTAGTTTCTTCCTTTACTTGCTTAGTTTCCTTGTGGACTAGGCCCGGGTAGGTATGCTATTTTCTGGAAACCAAATGGTTCTACTTACACACACGTTCTGCCCGGGTGCATGTCAGTGTCACTTACTAGAATCGGTCTGTAGGTAGGGGCTACTGCATACCCTGCAAAGACTACAGAAAAATATGACAAACTAGAGTATCCATCCCTCCCTCCAGGTTCATGGGATTTAATACAGAAATCCACACTTTCCTCACTTGCTATTTAAATACGCCCGGTTAGTGACTAAAGGAGAAAATTAAAAAATAAATAAAATGGATTAATTCCAAATTTGTCTAAGTGTACTGCCTCCTACTTAGTTATCCAGAAATACTTTTAAAAAGCATATAACAGGGCCATGAATCTAGAACTGCTAAATGGATTCATTCACACCCCTCCGTGAAACAATCTAGGTGGGTTCTATCCCTCTCTATAGAAATGAATCTAGTATGCAGAATTATTTCTCTTAGAGAAGAATAACAATTTATGGTTTCATTTAATAAAGAATTAATGATACCCTTCATGGATGATCTCAGAACTTTTGGATCCTTGTCTTCAACTTTGGTTTTAGGGGTCCAATGAAATGGTAAGGGCAACATAATCTTCCATAAATATAATTCAAGCAGCCTGTGACAACAAAGGCAAGAAGGGAGTATTTCAAGATCTTAGAAGTCGGTATGCTTGGCACACTCTAATGGCTCTTATATCCTTTGGCTGTTAAGCATGGAAACTTTCTATGGAATATCCATTACTCATTCCCTCTGCTCTAAACTCATAGCCTGTCAGAAAAAAAATGGCTGGCGGGGGTGGGAGGTGGTACAGAGGAAGCCAAACTTAAAAAGCAGGAAAAGGCAGAGACAAGTCAATTCAACCAAGATTTACACCTTGTTTTCAATGGCTTCTTTCATTTCATTTCCCCTGACTTTTTAAAATTAGCAAATACACTGGACCCAGGAGGAAAACACATGGGGAAAAACAAAACAACAAAAACAAAGCAGTGCAAATCTCTGTGACTTGTACAATAGCTCTTACTGGGTCCTGGTGTTTGAGTGGCTGAATGAACTGCGATCTGTTTTTCATTACCCTCCATCTGGAGCTGCGGCCTGCTTTGTTCAGCAATTTCTGGTCATTTGGGCCTGCTGGTGACTGTTTTGTTTTATGTTGCCGTATTATACAGAATGAAAGCTGCCGCAGCCACCACCCAAGAAAGAACAATCCTGAAAACGAGAGGTTATGTTGAAAGAGCTCCCCACGACCCCTTCCGGAATAGAAAGTGAGTGTGTTTATGCGGGCCTGCCTACCATACAGACTTAGAGGCCTGGGGGTGGGGTGGGGTGCAGGAGGGAACAAAAGCCTTTCCTTCAGATGCTAAGACCCAGGAAGTGTCCAGGGTTGGGTTAATTCTCATGCCGTTTCTTTTCACCTCTAAGGAGACTAGTGCATGTACTTTCTCATACCTCACTTGCAACAGCTCATGAAAAACTGAACTCATATCATGTCTCTAAAAACAAAATCAATAAATCCCGTCTCCATAATATTTGGTTTCAGTTGCATAGCCTTAGTCCAGAGGCCACACTGCAAATGATTCAAAAGCAAGTGTCTCCAAGAAGACCGAATCCAATTTTCATTCTTTAATGACAGGCTCAATGCCCTTAGTGATTTTGTTTAAAAAAGCCATCTCAGACACCATTTCCATTTCCATTTCCCTCCTTAAGAAAGCAATGGTCAAGAAGAACTCTCTTCTACCTTTTCGTTAAAGAAGCAAAGGGTAACATTCTCTCTTAATTCATTGCTATTTTCAGCTAACATTAATTTACAAAAACAAAGAAACATAGGCAGGTGCTACTAAGGTTTAACAGAAAGAACAACCAAAATATAAATATAATTGAAACCACTTTAGTTTTTCCAAGAGCTGTTTTTGCCTTTTTTTTCCCTAGAAAAGACAATATCACAAGTTTGGGGAAATGTGAAGTTAATAATAATCTATCACCTTAACACAAAGATTTTCCTTGCTTAGTACTGCCATTTTATACAGTCAGCACAAGGTATTGTTGAGCATTACCTATGTATTAACTCATTTAATTATCAAGTCAGGCCCTATTATTATTATCATTTTATAGATGGGGAAACTGAGGCACCCAGCAAAGTTAAGGGATTGACCACAGGTCACACATCTATGAAGTGGAAAGGCAGTGTTTGCACCAAGCATCCTGGCCACCCACAGACATAACCATGAGCACTACTGACTGTCAAATATTTCCATAGCTCCATGTTTATGGTACACATGATTTTATATTCTTCCATACTCACTGAACTTCCTCTAATAAACAATTCCATGGTTTGTCGTAGTTTAGTCCTCTCGACTGTCATGGTAATGGCTGTATAACAGTGGTACCCATATAGAGAATAAAGTGGTGCTAAGCGTGAGCATATAAAACACTTTAAAAATATGTCTGAATAAAATCTCTCAGTAGAATTAGTAGC
This sequence comes from Mesoplodon bidens, assembly GCF_964165515.1. Classification (NCBI taxonomy): domain Eukaryota; kingdom Metazoa; phylum Chordata; class Mammalia; order Artiodactyla; family Ziphiidae; genus Mesoplodon; species Mesoplodon bidens. Next base: position 55,214,987 of record NC_138172.1, read on the forward strand.
ATCATAGTACATTCCCGATTGCTCTTTTCATATTGACTTTTTTCTTCTTTTACATTTTGATATTTATTAACAAAAATGGTCCAGAAAAGTCCTGGGTCAACATTACAGTGATAAGCGTTAAAATAAAAGCTGTTCTCAGTTGTACTGTTTCTAGGGGACAGAAAGCTGTTTTATCTCCTAAAATGGGACTTAAATCACACCATTCAAGCGTTAGATTTCAAAAGAAATTCTTCCTCTTCTCTTTTGTCAAAGCAAAATATACCTGAGGTCTTTGTTTTTACCTGCAAGGCTGCCTTCCCGAGAAGCTCATGCATGTGTGGATGGATGAAGCGGGGTCGGGTGGAGGGAGATGGCAGGCAAAAAAGAAAAAGATAAAATCATAAAGTAGGAAATAAAAGCCAGTGAGGAAGACGGGCTACCAACTGCCCAGGGATTGTTCACTGAAGTAACTCCTCTAGTCCCTCCAGATCCATTTCCAGAGAGGAGATGAGTGAGGCCAGAGCAGATGACACATCCTTGCTTCTCTGGACACTCGGTTTGGGTTGGGGCGTTTCTGGTTGGATGGATTCCTTCTTGATGTCTTTACCTCCACTGAGGATCTGCTGGCTCTCAAAAAAGAACTGTTTGGATGACTCAAAGAAAAGACACAATCATCTACATTATGTGTCATCTTGAAGAACTTCTGACAGGCTACCTGGTAATGTGTCCCTTTTACTAAATCCAAAATCTGGTTGATCCCTGAGGGAGGGATCTTGTACGCTTGCATCTTCTGCCTCAGCAGTTCAGGATCGCTGTGCCAGAAGGGGCACCCATGATAATCCCCTTGGCTTGGTGGATTGGTTAGGATAATCTTCAGGCAACTGTAAAGTGTGTAGTCTGTCCTCTTGCCTTCCTTTCCAAAGCTATGACGGATATTGTAAGAGTAGCCTTTATCAAATTTATCTGGATCCATCTTTCCTCTGATAAATGACTGCTTCCAGAATTGCCATGCCTGTTCCAAGGTTAGGCCAATGTCCTTCAGGAAGAGGCCGTACTGCATGAGGCCCCCATGACGAAGATGGTGATTTTCCCGCAGGGCTTTATGTAGCTGATCTATGCAAGGTGGGAAGGATTTGGTAGAAAGCGAATCGATCTGATCTAAAGAAACCTTCCCAACATTTGCCTGTGTACTGTAGTCTCGACCAGTGTACAAATGACTGAGGTGGCTGAGCAGAGGCTGGAGTCTCTCACCTGACTGCACAGCAGGCAAGGACCTGGCTGTTAAAGCCAAAACCTTGGACAGTTTGGTTCTAAATTCATTCAGGATGATCGCCACAATGTCCTTGAGTTGTACATAAGCAAAGCCATTTTCCAAATAGACTTTCCTTCCTCGGAACAAATCCAGAGCATCAGCAAAAGGGCTCTTATAAACTGACTCCAACTGAACCCCACCTAAACTGTGGGATGAAGCCACAATATCCTGTTCTCAGAGAGTCTTCTCTTCATCACTTATAGCCTCAAACTGCAAATGGCTCTCCTTTAAGAAACTCTGAATTGTGTCCTTGGGTAAAATACTGAATTGAAATAGAAGGAGATTCATTTCTTGTTGAATGAACCAGTGCCTAAGCTCTTCAGACTGGCAGTAAGCAAGGTGTAAAATAAAGTGAGAAACGTGATCTCTTCTTCGGGGTTCATATTCATCTTCCAAGTTTTCTCTGTAGGAAAACTTAAGCTTCCGAAGCTCAGCCTCCAGCTTACTCTGGTACTGCTCGGTTCCTTTCACATAGCTCACACCAAGATTCTTAACTGCTTTTAGCAGTTTAACTCTATCGATAGCCAAGTTTTCAAATTCTATCAAAGATATGTTTCCAGAAGGCGGCTGCAAGTAAAACAGAAGGCTATGTGGGTAGCAAGCATTCCTCTGGTCATCTGCCAACCTCAGTTTCCTCCGATTTCCTCCAAGAAACTGCATCTTGTTACCTCCAGCCACACCAGGCGTGAAAACAGACAAAGCCCGGCAAGCGTTTTCCCCGGGGCGGGGGGCGGGGGGAGAGTTCGTACAGGACCCCATATTGACTTTCAAAAGGCTCTACCGGGCTTCCCTGGTGGCGCAGTGGTTGAGAGTCCGCCTGCCGATGCAGGGGACATGGGTTCGTGTCCCGGTCCGGGAAGATCCCACGTGCCACGGAGCGGCTGGGCCCATGAGCCATGGCCGCTGAGCCTGCGCGTCCGGAGCCTGTGCTCCGCAACGGGAGAGGCCACAACAGTGAGAGGCCCGCGTACCGGGGGGGAAAAAAAAAAAAAAAGGCTCTACCAAATTAGCATAGTCCTAATGAAGAAGGGGTGAATTAGTTTCACAGTAACCAGCCTTGGAAGGCCCACATGTTACGTTTGCATCCTGAGTGGATATAAACTATCACTGCAAGTTGCTTCCATTTGCATGTTTCCAATCATTAACTGATTTATTCTGGGGACACTGGGCCTTTGTAGCCCTCCCAAGTGTGTTTTTCCCCCTACCATCCCTTCTCCCACTGGACGTGTAAGTGGGGAGTCCCCCTTGCTCCTAACTCCATATGGCTTCCCTCCTACCTAAAATCTCCAATGTAAATCTCACCTCACAACATTTTATAACCAATGCACCTTCATCTTCACCATGGTCTATAGTATCCTGGTATCATTCCTCCTATTTCCCCACAAATACCTTCTGCATCAGTCCATTTTTCCAGTACTACTCCTGCTCCAATTCTTGGCTATTTAAATCAATGCTTCAATGCTGCTCCGGTGCCTGGTCCCATCAGCTCCTTGAATTCACAGTGACCCTCTTTCCAGCCTCAGCAACACGCTCACACACTCATCAATGACTATAAACAACTTTCCATAAATGGAATTGCTCTCTCTTCCCAACTGTATGGAGTTTCTACCTGTAACTATCTCAGGGGCCGTTTTTCTGAAGAAGATAATAATACTACTCTAAATAGGACTTAAAGTATCATTAAAGTAGTATTTTCCCCCAGACATGGAAGCGGCAGTAGTATCTCTCTGACCACAGGGGCTTACTTTTAGGGTACCCGCCCCCCGTGCTTGGTGAAAGGTGTGATTCAGTCACCGCTGCCATCCACAGACTCCAAACGCTGGGGCCAGAAAATTCCACTGGAGGTTTTTATTAGTGTGAAATGACTGTGTGATCACCTGCCTCTTTGACATAAGCCTCAAGGCAAAAAGTCTAACAGCCCTCTGCCTCACATAAAATCATCCTTAACTGCCTTTCCTTCAAGGATGCCCCGAGGGGGTTCTGTGGTCCCTCCCTCTGTTTATTTCTCCTTATCGTTCTTCCCTCCTTCCTTCCCTCCACTTTCTCCTTCCAAATTTATCAGTGCTTATTACGTTTGAGACCAGTAGTCTCCGAACTACTTTTTACATCCATAGTATTATAAATAAAAATATCTTAGAGCAGCAAACTCAATATTTATATATTTATGTGTTTAAAACATGAGCATTTATAAAACTATACCAACAGGTACCTTATAAAACACACAGAAACTTGACATCAAAACAGAGATATGTTCTAATATTTTCTTCCAGTATTTCCAATAGACAGTCAAGCATTCCCCTGCAACTCCATTCTCTGAAGATACATTTTCTAGATTACACAGGTCCTGTCTTCACTGAGTCTAAAGGTTTCTTTGGAGAGAGAGAGGAAATTAAATAAGCAGTTACAAGAAGATGTGGACAGGAGTGTTAGGGGTTGAGGTAAGTATACCCACCACATCTGTCCAGATCAGCACCCCACTGTAAGAGATAATTGCTTATGGAAACTCTGACAATCCGCTTCAGCTACATCCCCTTCCTCTTCAAACCTTATGATTATAGTCTAAGATACAGCTTTTCCAGGTTAGCAATGGACCCTTTTGGTTTCACCAGTGTTGTACAGTGACAAGAGATACTTGCATTCCCGAGCAAACCTTTGCCTAATGGAGGGTCCCTCCATATGGACCACTCCAAGGATCAGGCAAGTCATGGGATCCACTGAGGTTCAAAGGGCTTGCTTGTCTGTGAAGCATCTGCCTTCATGACTGGGGCTCAATCAATATTACTGACTGCCTGAGTTGGGTGCCTCAATTGTCTCTGGTTGCTCCTGTAGATATTTTTACCCCAAACTTTGGGAATCGGTCAGGCATGTCTGGAAGTGACAGAATTAATAGTCTAAGGCTTCTCACACACCACATGCTTCCCACGGGCTGAGAGTGAAGAATATCTCACAGTCATGGCCCAATGTTGTTCATATATGTCCTCCAAGGTGCAGTTTTCAGCTGCCTACCCTAATGGACCCCACTCCACCACCTCCCCTACAAGTTACCCTTAGTGTTATTATCTGCTCCCTTGGTTATGGTCATCATTGTAGCTCTGAGCTTTCTTGTAGCTCCGCCTTGCCCTTGCCCACAGGGATGATACACCAGGGCCTCTAGCTCAGGATGTCCGATACATAACTCACCACCTCTCCCGAAAACCCACTACTACTACTTCTGGACTTCCTACTTCAGTCAGTGACACAGCCCTCTTCCCCAACAATGACAGCTCAACATGTGGGTTTCATTGCTAGCGTCCTTTCACCTTTATAGAAAATATCTAATTCTACCTTTGAAAACTCACGTGACCCCCTTTCCATTTTTCTAACAGTGCCTGAGGGACTTTCCTCATTTTCCTTGTGACCTATGGATTTCAACTGTGCATTGCTTTTTTTCTGCCTCCAGTTCCTTCCCCCTTGTAACTCAGTTTCACCCACTTTGGCAAAATAACTTTTCTAAAACACAGGTAGAATCATATCGTTTGTGCTCAAAAAAACATATGAGGGTTGTGTACAGAATTAAGTTCAAAATGTCCAGGATAACTTTATAAATGCCTCCAAACTCTTGGCCCCTTCCTTTTTTCTACCGATATCCTTACCTGGGCATTTTTTCTATTCTAGTTATATGGGTCTGCTCAATTACATTCTGAAATTCTTTCTCCTGAACACCAACCTTTCCCAAGGCCATCCATTCTGCCTTGCCTTTACAAACTTCATTCCCAAAAGGGAATCTCCATATTCTCCTCCCAGAGTATTTTGTGGATCCCTGTATTATAGACATCACTGTTACACTCTCACATATATTAGGCTGATATACTGATCCTAACACATATATTAAGATTAGTTTCTTGGTTTTCTTGGTGGTTTCCTTTTCAACTAGAAATTGAAATATTAGATGATAGAAATGATGTCTTATTAATTTTTGTCTTGTAGTAGCTAAATACCTGGGGCATTTGTGAGTTTACAGGACACAAGGAATGTTGTTTTTTTCTTTAATTGCTGATTTGAATCTGACCATTACCCAATTAAGCCAGGATATACTCTCAGTGTATAAGTGTTCCAAAAACGTGCACACATTATATTTGTACATGAAATAGGGGCAGTGTTTAGAATGATCTTGGCTCTACCATATTTCTTGATGTTGGTATTATAAAAATGACTGGATTAGAGAAACAACAAATAACACATGTTACAAAAAGGATTTCAATTTTCCAGTATGAACTCAGTCATGCAAGAGAGCCCATATAGATTTCACAAATAAATGAATGCAGCCCTTAAAAGAGTACTGGATTCCCAGACATGAAAAAAACATGAGCCACAGATATAGTCAAATAACTTCAGAAACATTTCCAGGAAAAAAAAAGAAGCCTTGATAAGATACAAATTCTGAGATCCTGTGAGATGCTTACAGCTGAAACTGAGACACAATGGGCCCATCAGTAAATTCATTCCTAATCAACCAATGTAGCTAAAGCTTTAAACAACAGATAAATGAGAACGTGTTTTGCATGGGAAAGTTTTCCCCAGAGTTCCTCATTTTTATATAGGAAATCAATTTGCATCACTGATGATATCATTCAAATCAGACAACCCAAAGTTGTTAGGAGGTAATTTAGTTTTATGCTGAAGCAATTTGATACTTGTTCTGATTTGTGATTTTCATTTTGTTTGTTAATGAAAAAAAATTAATGAGCAATGTTACTAGAAATACAACTCATCAAAGCCTCGGCGTTCTTAAAAAGGTTGCCATATACTGTACATTGGGATCGTTGTGCAGCTGGTGCCTGGGCCTCGCCTAGGAGGAGCCATCAGTGGAACACACAGGCGCAAGCTCAGGTATCAAGGCCCTGACACATACCTTTGCATTGATTTGTGTTTTTGTCAAGGATTGCCTTTGTGGATACGATTTTTCCATACCTGAAAGAGAGAGAGAGAGAGGAAAAAAAGAAAAAAATCCACGTTATTGTAGCCCAATGAAGACACTTAAAACACCGTAATAAACATCGGTGCACACACAATTGAGCAGGAATAAACCAAGAAAACAAGCTCTGAATCCCCATTTCACAGCTGGATGACCTCTTTTCACCAGCTCCTCTTTATAACTAGAGAATGGGCTTCCTTCCCTACATAATCACTGGGTTGAGCCTTTGAAAATAAACCCATCAGGCTGTCATAGGTGGCTAAGAGGGGATTGTGTGTGATTGTGATCAAAGTAAATCACACTCTGTGGATTCATGGAAAAATGCACAGGCCTTGGAGCCAGGCTGATCAGGGCCTGCGTCTAGCTTGGGCACTTACCTAGTGTTGTAACCCTGAGCAGTCAGCACGACTTATCCAAGCCCATTTTCTCATTTGTAAAAATGAGAATTGGAGCAATCACTTTTCATGACTTGGGAGAGGGTTAAGTTGAAATGTTGCGAGCAGGTTGTAGGATAAATAGGACTTTTTTTTTTGCTACTAAAAAGGTATTAGTTATACTGTAAGTTAATTGAGGATAAGGACTGAGTTTTGTATTCTCCATGCCTAACACCATGGAGAAGCTAAATAAAGGTTTGCTGTAAAGAATCAATGATATAGGTTATCCATGGTGCTTCCTCTACAATAAAATTTCTACCATAATATATCTATATATTTACATCATAAATGTTTTAATTATTTTATCATCTCTTGCAGAAGACCTAGTCTAGGTTTTTTTTTTCAAAGATGGGTAATATGGGGAATGAAATAATTTTGTTGAGCCTATTTATGAGGTATAAATGATAGGACTGAAGAAGATGATAAGTCCTAAGACCCTGTCCTTTTTTAGGATTCCATGAAAGATGCTTCTAGATCAACATAAGAACATGGAGAAGTTATAACGCAAATTTAAATACCAAGTTTATTAACAACTCATCTTATGTTCAAGATTTCAGCTATGGTCACAAAATATTTGGCAAGTTTTCCTTTAATTCTATGTTCCTAAGGAAGTATAAGAACATAGGATAAATATTAAACATTCTGTGTATTAATGAACTAGGTTCCCTACCACCAATGTTTCTTTTCCATTTGTAATCACCTTGTACTATACCATTAATTCTTTGGAGCATTAAATTCTTGGAGTGGTCATTTATTAAAATTCTAGTGTTGAAAATAGCATAGTGCTAGAAATGCCTTTGCCTCTTTTTTTTTCCCCAATGGAACAGCTATCATTATACTAATATCACCTACAGCCTTGGAAATCATTCCAGTAGGAGCTGAGCTATTGGTAGGCCACAATAGAAACAGGAATAATTGTATGAGATCAGTGGAAGGAGTCTGAGATGATTCCCACATATAAGCTCCACCCTTCTTAAATCAGCCAAACTCGGCTGGAGCTGTCCAAAGCTGAACTGGGCAGATTTCAGGAGCATAAACCTGACGCTTCAGCTACTTGCATCTTTAGTACCCCTGCCCTTCCTGCACCATTGCAATGATAACCCTACAGTAAATGAAATCGAAGAGAGCTAGGGTTGAAAGTGTCTCTTACTATTTTGCAGATGAAGAAAGTATGTTCTAAAAGATCATTAACTTGATCAAAATCACATAATTTGTGAAACTTCCAGTAGGGACTTGAATATGGGATTTTTGAGTTTGGTGCAGTGCTTAACTAATATAGCATGCAGCCTCTAAAGTAGAAAAGCTACATATATCAAGTCGTCTTGCTCAATCAACCTTCACATCTTTGGGGATCCACGTATTTGATCTCCAGGGCAACGCAATGTAGTCATTAAAAGAATATACTGTGGCAATAAACTTCCATGGCTCAAATCTCAGTTCAGCCAGGGTATATTTGATTAACTAAGTCTTATGTGCTCTTTGTGTCATTTCACCATCTATAATGATATCAATCTATTTTTATATTGATTTAGATGATATTTATTTAAAATTGTGTACATCTACTTGTAAACCTATAAAATGATGATAACAGTCTCTACCTCATAAGGTTGTGGGGTTCACCTAGAGTGCTGATAACACTGGCTGGCATAGAGAAAGTGCTCATTTAATATTAGCTTTTCTTACAATCACTTTTTTGCTGTTATCTGCTACATAAAACTGTCTCCAGTCCTTGGCATTCTCTGAGGTAGATAAGAAGTGGAAGGGGGTTAAGGTTCTGGCCCAAATCTCAGCTTAAAACACTACTACTTAGACTGTCAAAATCTTCCACTAAGAAACTTGGAAGGTAACGTTATTTGCTAAAAGAATAATTTGCATTTATATTGTTATTTTTAATGTTTGGGATTTTATTAACTATATTCTCACTGTACTTAGTCATACAATTACCCATAGGTTCAAATCTTTTCATGGTTTATTTAGTATGACAAACTGTTTGTTGCCTCATTCTTTTTTAACTTGTAGATTTTTATTGAGCAGAGATGCAAATAATTTCTGTCCAGTGGAAAAGATAACCCTAAAGTTACAGCTTATTGCCATGTTCAACATTAATTAGTTTTGTATCTAAACCGACATTCTTATCCTAATGTTCCTTTATAAGTTGCCTACAGATATCTAGCTTTTCAAATGCTCTTTGAACTGGTTTTAACACCTTGTATATACAAGCCCACTCTCCCCAAAATTCTTCCTCCTTCCACCTTCCCCAACCCCCAGGACATACATACAGCCTCTCTTTAGAGCTCTATTTCATCCCAAGAGTTTCTCTTTTAGGAAAATAACCAGTACAATAATATATTTGAACAGTGTGTTCAGTAGACAATGTTTAAAGGTACCTATAAACGTACCCATTAACTACAGTGATGTTTGCTAGGTTTGGACTATTCAGACAAGTAAACATTTGCAAAATTATATGGAACTTAGAGAAGAAAACAAAAAGGGAGAAAAAAGGGAACATTTGCTGAAACATTTTTCCCCACACAAAGCACCCATCAATACAATATGGAAGAAGTAAAAACCAGAGGAAGAAAAAGAATTTAGAACATTTATAACCATCTCACATTAGGCACATAAACCCTTAAGACAAAACTCCTTCTTCTTTTGTTTCTAAAGCCACTCCTGAAATTTTTCCATAAGTACCTTCTAAATTAAAATTTAGCTCTGTCTCTTAAAGAGGAAATTGAAACTTACTGTATGTCATAGTGAATTCTGTCTCACAATGGGACTCTTAACCTATGGTGTCCATGTTGTCCTACTGTATCACCGTTACAAGGATTTCTTCTTCATAAAATGCAGTATATGGAAAAGATGACTATCAGTCTTTTACAGCCACAAAAGTGAAATGTTTTCTTGTAGAAAACATTTGTGACTATTTTAGCAAGCAACATTTTTCCTAAAAAAATAATTTTATTATTCAGAAAGTATTACAATACTACTATACATGGAAAAATCACACACACACACACACACACACACACACACATGCCAAAAAGCAAAGTATGCTGTTTCTTGACTTCCCTATATCTAATTACTCTCTAGGCGAGACTTTCCAATGGTCCAGAATCACAAAACCATAGAACACAACTTGTTAATTCAGCCTCTACTCTGGCTGGAGTTAGAGGAATTTCAGTCCTTGGCTCAGTTACAAGATTCTGCATTAACAATTATTTCACAAAGCTAGAATATGCTTTAAACAACAAGAGAAGGTATTTAATGGGCCATTGGTTCTAGTTCATGTCTGAACTCTCACGATGACAAACAGGGACTTTCTGCATGACTGGTGCTGTATCCTCCCTGCCCTGCAAAGTCAGCCACTGATGTAGGTAAATCAAGTTTAGACTTTTTTTTTGAAAAGACCTAAAACCACCATAAAGACAAAAACCACCCATATAATGTACCTGTGAAGAATTGTATTAAATTTCTCTTATGTCTTGTCAAAGTAGAGTAAAAACTACTGACTAAAGATTTTTTTTTTATATTCTAAAGAAAAAAAATATTTCTCAGGTAAAATTATTCCTAAACTTACATTATATTATTTATTTACTCTTCCCCTTTTTGGAGTTTAAATCAAGACCTTAAGTGTTCAGAAAGCTTTTTTTCTTTTTTTTTATGCCACCCACAAGTGGAAAGCAAAATCTGATATTAGAGGAAAATATGTGACCCAATTACTGAACAATGCCTGGAAGTAGACACCTCAGCAGGGTCCCCAATTCTCTCTTCTATGTTTTCACTTCCTGAAGCTAGAAGAGATAAAATATCACCCACAGTCAACTTCCTGGGGGGGTTTCAACTTCTTGGGGGAAACAAATAAATGAACACATTTTTTTTTAACCATAATTCTTTCCATCTGGGCTCAGTGCCTTCTCTAGCCAGTATGAGAAGCACCTAAGACAGCACTGCTAGGGCACTTTTCTATATAAAAATAAACAATTCCATGTCATATCTACAAAGTCACCAACTATCCTGAGTGCCCATAAATTCTCCAAACACAGCCCGGTTCCAAATAACATTGTCTTTATAGTCTAAGAGGACTTTGTGATCACAAACAGAAGCCAATGCACAATAACCACCCACTTACTACATTTTGAGTTTTCACAACTGAGTTTTATAATTCATGTGTTGTCTATCAACTCTAAAAAATACGCTTACCTGAGCTTGTCAATAAAATATTTACATTTAATTTTTTAAAGAAATAGTCAATTCTTTCTGACATTTATTCTTATTCTTAAATAGCATCTGAGTCATTTGCGGATACCCTTGATTATTCCACATAGAAGCCTCATTTAAACTAATGGAATCTTTTATTTTCCAAAAGTGAGGAGAAAATAGAGCAATTATGGGTCTACTCTTCATCAATTATGAAGACATCAATTCGGTGGGATTTTTCTATAAATAATTTCTTTTTAAAGCCTTTTACTGAATCACCCACTGTGTATATTAATTCAAGTAATATAGGCAGAGACTGAAAATAGTTTCCACAGTCAATCAACTCCCACCTAACTCATTTTTCACAAGCCTTCTATACTGATACCAAGACAAGAACAAAGGTATTACATTTATTTAATGGATGGAATATTATCCTTTTAGCCAATGTGATTGTTTGCCTACTTCTAGAAGCCTCATTCATTCTTTGGCACTTGGGGATGCTAATGGGGTACATCTATGGCTTTTGAGATCCAGTAGGAATGTGGTGGGACTATCTCTTTGAGGGACCACATCATCCAGGTTCCATCTACAAGAGAACAAGTCTACAGCCCATTAACATTCTGAGTCATTAAAAAATTCATTCTACAAACAAGTGGTCAAAGCCAGGAGTAACTATTGTGGGCAGAACTATGTCCCCTCAAATTTCATATGTTGAGGCTTAACACCAACACCTCAAAATGTAACCGTATTTGGGCAGGTATCCTTTAAAGAAGTAAGGTATACTTTATAGTAGCACAGGGAACTCTGCTCAATATTATATAACAATCTAAGTAGGAAAAGAATTTGATCAAGAATGGATATACAAAAAAAAAATAAAGAGGTAAGGTAAAACCAAGTCCTATGCATGGGCCCTAATCCAATACGACTGACATCCTTATAAATTAGGACAAAGGCAGAGAGGAAAGACCACAAGGCACAGAGGGAAGAGATGACCATTTACAAGCCAGGAGAGAGGCCTCAGAAGAAATCACACTTCTGACACCTTCATCTCATATTTCTAGCTTCCAGAACTGTGAGAAAATAAATTTCTGTTGCTTAAGTGGTACTTGGTTATGGCAGCCCTAGCAAACTAACACAATAACCTCTTATCCAAGGTCTGGTGAGCTTTGATAAAGGGAATGAAGATGAGACTTCCTTAAATTCTTGACACAGTGATTTGGCAGTGGGTCCCACCAAGCCCTCACCTAACACCTCCAAGTTCTCTGTCACCCACATGTGTATGTGACAACAGAGGCCAATAAGTATCACCCAGAACAGACAACTAATACTCTAGAACCTGGTTCTTGGCCTAGTAGTTTGGGCATTCTTTTTATCCCCCCAGAGATAATCATACTCTTGAATCCACACCAAATAAATGTCACAAGTTTATTGCACAAACCGAAATATCCTTTTATTTTTTTGCAGTACGCGGGCCTCTCACTGCTGTGGCCTCTCCCGTTGCGGAGCACAGGCTCCAGATGCGCAGGCTCAGTGGCCATGGCTCACGGGCCCAGCCGCTCTACGGCATGTGGGATCTTCCCGGACCGGGGCACGAACCCGTGCCCCCTGCATCAGCAGGCAGACTCTTAACCACTGCGCCACCAGGGAAGCCCGAAATGTCCTTTTTAATTTACAACTTCGGACTAGCACACTCCAAAGAAAACAAAATAAGAGTTTCTAGCTCGGAGAATTGAAGAAAATTTCAAGGAGGAGGAAGTGTTTAAAGAAGGGGTAACATTTTGACAATCAGAAATGTTTTTTATACTCCTTAGGGATAAGAAAAACAATTCTAAAAAAAATTTTCTTTTTTAGACAGATGTATTACTATTTAGTAAATTACTGTTTTCACGCTACAAATAGGTTCACCACGGTCCTAGGGCTGTCATGCTGCATTTACAATCTGACCAACTCTAAGACAATGGTTCTCAGACTTTGATGTGCCCCAGAATCTCTTGGAGGGCTTATTAAAACACACGGATTGCTGGGCCCAACTCCCAGAAATACAGACTCTGCAGGTAAGAGGTGGGCCTGAAGGATTTGCAGCTCTAATAAGATCCCAGGTGATGCTAATGTTGCTGATAGTGTTATGAGAACCACCACTTCAAGAAAGAGAATGACATACAAACACCAAAGCATGTGTGGTTTGTTATCTGCAAAATTCACAGTCTGAGGGAACTTTCTACAGCCACGGAGAACTACTTTCAAAACTGCAAACAGCATTTGCTTTTGATCAAATGATATTCTATGTTGAAAAAGATGGACTACAAATGTTTTCAGAGTTTTTGCTTAATAATATTTTTTCATCTACCTCATATAATGACAACTTACAACTCAAAGACAGCTGCTTTGAAATTTTTGTCAGGGACTTTTTAGAAAGTCCAAAGAAAACACATGGGCAATGTCTATGTAACTCTCTTCCTTCATCTGAAATAACTAGTTGCTAGTTCCTAGTTTGATTGAATTAGAGTACTAATATGAAAAAAATAACTGGCAGGCAAATAATGATTAGTAACTGGTTAGTGTCTTTGCTCGTTCTTTAATGAGAAATGGATGTAAAGCTGGAATGAATATACTAGACTGAAAATGAATACTTTCAAATTCTGAAACAAAACAAAACAAAAATCACTAACTTGCTAACTCTTGGTTACATTTTAGGTTTTGTATTTATGTTATGCAGTTAGGGTATATAGCCTGTCATCTTAGAGAAAGCTTGCGAGAAAGAGATTTCCATGCAAACAAATGGGATGGCAAACCACATCCTTTTGGGTACTTTCTACAACCAATCATAGCACATTTCAGCATGCTTAACATCCTTTAATATTTGTTGTGCTAATGAGGAAAGAGAATAGGCTTTGGAACCAATAAATATGGACTTGAGAATTTGAAAAAGAATAGATACATGTATATGTATGACTGAATCACTTTGCTGTACACCTGAAACTAACACAACCTTGTTAATCAACTACAGTCCAATATAAAATAAGAAGTTAAAAAAAATATGAACTTGAATCTGACCTGTACCACCCATAGGATGTGAAACAAACAAACTACTCAAAACCTTGGTACCTCAGTTTGCTGATCTGTATAGTGTAATCACTAGGCCTGCTTTTTTTCGTGCCTGTAAAGATGAAATAAAATAGTGTGTGCTAAACTTCCTAGTACAATGGGTGACCCGTTGAAATTTCTTCCATTGTCTTACTAAAGCCTGCCTTATGCTTTACATAAGCTATACATTTACCGTGTAGCATACAAATGTCCATGCATAACTTGGACAACAATATCTCTTGACTATTTGATACAGCCAGTCTCTGTGCTGGCAGAGGCCCCTTAGGAAGCACATGCTTTGACACTCATATGACCTCTCATTTATACTCCAAGTCAATTCACAGTTTCTCCTCCACTCACCCAGTCTCCTCCTGGCAACACCTAACTCCTTGCTCAGTCTGATCTCAAAGTTCAGCCCCTTCCATGCAGCCCCCACTACCTTTCCATATGCATCTGCCTTCTGACCTCCCACCAGTACCCACTGCTCCAGTTACTACCACAGGCCCACTCATTCTCAAGTTCCCCCTTTCCCAGCCAGCAGCCAACAAGTCATGGTACTTGGTGGACCACGTCTTGACCCTGGCCCTCCTTGGTTCTCACTGCTGTCCACTCCTAGTTCATCCACGCATGGTTGACTGTCAATAGTATCCCACCCCAAGGCTGTTCGGTCTTCAAGGGCCCAATCCTGGTCTTCTGTAAGTGGATTTTAGCTTTCAGAGATTTTAAATACTTCTCTTACCGGAAGCAAAGGATCCTACCAGGATTCATGGGTCCTCCCTTCAAAACCCCTCTAATGTCCATCCCTATTTGTTTTATTTAGTTGACACTTTTACAACACTTTCTATGGGCCAGCCCCTCTTCTAGGCTCTCTATGTATATCCGCTCTTGTTAGTCATCACAACAAGCCCTGAATGTGGTCACTAGCTGTGTTACGGACAAGAACACTGAGACAGAAACACCTGAAGTAACTTTCTCAAGGTCACATGACTAGGAAGTAGCAAAAGCAGAATCCTGGGCTGTCTGGCTTCAGAGCATGGGGCCTGCCTCTCAGCTCTAGTGCCTCCTGCCAACCTCCTGTCTCAAAAAGGAAGCCATTGCTTCTCCTTTTCTCTCTTCCAACTCCCATTCATCCCTGCCACATCTGTGCCCTTGTTTCCCTATATGTCATCTATGTTTTCTGAAACTTAATCTTTTTTCCCCAGCACCAGGGCTCTTTCCCCTCTGCCTGCCCTTGAACATTTGTAGATCATTTCTTCCTATACATTGGCTATCATCAAGTTTCTCTCCTTTCATTCCTTGACAGAGTATTCTTGAATGATTGCTCTGCTCATTCTACTTCTTTCTTCTTAATTTCTAATTACATTCTAAATACTGACTTCTATTATTGGAACATAACTGAAAATTAACTAGTAACTTCTTAATAAGTAAAAAAATCAGTTATCATCATCTTTGACTTCTCACTACCATTTAACCTGGAAAACTTTCATTTTGAAACATTCTTCCCTTGGGTTCCACGCAGAACACTAACCTGGTCCTTATCTTCCTTTCTTGCAGACAAGTTATCCCTTTATCTCTTTCACTTGGCTTTTCTCCTCCTCTAGATTCCTAAAAGTGGGTGCACCTCAAGTGTAATCCTTAGCCCACTTTTGTTTTAGTGATACAATATCCATAAGACTGTTAATTCTCAGAAAGAACATGTATCAGAATCAGCTGGATGGCTTCTTACAACTCTGGGCTCCAACCTCAGAGTTTTGATTGTTTGGGATGAGGTACAAGAAAGTGAATGTCTAACAAGCTCACAAGTTAGAACCAAGAACCACACTGTGAGAACCATTGATTAGAAATCTCCTTCATTATCACATTTTGAATTTCCATTTCTTTGTGTTTCCATCTCATATTTCTTTCTCTAGATCTGCCTTCATCCTCAAACCTCAGTCTGGAATCTCCAATTAGAGTTATTGGATATTTAGAGTTATTAATTATTTCCCTTTGGAAAAATTAGAATTATCAGATATTTCCCTTTGGATGGAATGGTCATCTCAAAATGCAAAATGCAACATCTCAAAAATGCAACAAAATTGAACTCGCTGTTTTCCCCTTTCTCCCTTCTCTGAAAACATCTCTGGGGCAGAAGCTAGTTGGGTAGTAATGTGTGTACAGGGTGGAGACTCTGACGACCTGGACAACTCAAGCCCCAGCTGGAGGGGCCCTGCATCCTGTCTCTGGCCATTGTTACCACAAAGGAATGGAATCCAAATGTTGCAAGGCCTTCTGATTGTTTCTGAAAGAAATCTGGATTTTCAGGCAATATTTCTCAATTTTTCAAGATTGTCTTAGAGTTTTTATAAAACAATGTGAAAACACTCTTCTAGGCAGACTGAGCTTGATGGCTGCCAGTTTGTGACATTGCCCTGATGTCCTCCAGCTGCCCCTTCTCATTCTAAATAACATAGATCCTTCCAGGGCAAATTGCATGTTCTGACACATTGTCTGCCAGCTCTTTCTCCCAAATCTGCATAGCTTTTGTGCTCATGGCCTGCATAAAATCATCTAGCATTATTTTTTTTTCCTGTTTTATGGTATTATTTGTTTGTTCTCCATGAGATTGTCTCTTCAACCAGACCTTGATTTTTCAGGGGTCCGTATAATGCTTTATGCTTCTGTGGACATCCCTGAAATATCCAGGACAGAGTTGGATGAATAATAAATGTCTATGAAAATCTTCTGATTTTTAAGTAAATTTTATGAACCTGACAACTTTTTCCACATCAGAAACACCTAGTAATGACTGAACTACACTTATACACAAATAAATTCGTATATATCATTAATTGAGCACTTGCTATATGCTGGTCACTACACAGAGTGCATTAGGTATTTTATTCCAAATTCTCACAACTACCTAATAAGCTGATATTATTATTCTCATTTTTTAAGGATGAAGAATTAAACTTAGATACCTTAAGTGACTTGCCCAAGTTGACAAAGCTATTGAGTTACATTGCTTATATGTGAACTCAGGTGCGTTTGGCTACAAAATCCCTACTCTTTCCTTGATAATCACACTGTCCTTAAAGCATAATGAATAAACTTGGGTAAAAGTCAGTCCCCTGGCCAGTCCTGGGGTCACAAAAACATTTGTAAGTCTTCTGTACATGTTGGAGATGACTTCAGCTCCAAAAGGCACAAAAATGACCAAAAGTCACTGGACATAGTATAGCTGGACATTCATCATAGATTGTTAGAACTCACTTCTAGAGAAACTTCTTTCTTAAAGAAGCTTCTGATTTCACAACATGTAGCCCATTCTAGTACATATGTGACTCTAATGTGAACTGTATGCATAATGTAAAACATAGCTTCACAGCAGAATTGACATTTGCTATTTGGGGAAGACATCAAACCTCAGATTCTGAAAATCCTGACATCATCTATTGACTCAACACTATTAAAAAAACAAACTGCATCAAATATGTAGCATATGTGACCATTTTGAGAGCCGTGTTTTAGTAGCAGTGGAATCAGCTGTTCAGAGCACATGCTCAGTTTCCATGATATCCCTCAGTACCAAAGCACAAAATCAGGTTCTCAGGAAAGTTTTGTGATGGAGTTGTTACTAATAAAGTAGTAGCTCCCAATCCTCGCTTAGGCTACTTAGCTTCTTTCTAATTCCCACCCAGATTTTCTTTGTCACGACCCTTCCTCCTCCAGCTCATCTGGCATCTTCTCTCTGATGCCTTTTCTCTCTTCCCCAAGTAGCTCATTTCAGTTCTGGTTATGATTCAACATGGCATTGAGCATATCTCTATTAGAAAGAGCATTGTATCATCAATTGTGTCAATGACAAAAATGCAATACTTTATCAATACTGCATTGTACTGTGCTGTACTATACCTTTGACCATCCTAATACTGAAGATGAGTTCTTCAAGAGTAGGGCGTAGGTGTTATTTATTTTATACCCCTAGACTTACATGCAGGGCTCACTCAATAATTGTTTGTTGGATGAATGAATAAATGAGTGAATACCATATATCACATCCCCAACATCAGAATGTAAATTCTGATGCAAAGTTATTTTTGCATTATGAATATGGTTCACACTAGAGTCACAGTTGTACAAGAATGGGCTAAAGGTTGTGAAATCAGAGAAGACAATCAGAGTGTCAATAAGAGTAAGTATATCTAGGCACAGATATATCTTCCACTTTGCAATGTGACAAAGTGCATGTCCTACTGACAGTGATATATCACGTTTTAGATCTTATACTGAGCACATTCACTTCATTTCATTCAAAAAGAGAGTGAGTTATAACACCATTCAAGAGCCAAAATATGAAATAGTTGTAAAGTCTTTGTTGTAAAATGTTTTATGGCATTATGTTATTTTAAATTGACAAAGACACTCAAGAAAAAGAACTGACATAATATATTCAATGAGGAATTTCGTATAGTAGAGCAGCTACTCTAAGCTTTTTTTTACTACAAGAATGCCACTGCTTCATTTAAAAGAATCAGAACTTGCAGTGAGAAAAATAGACAAAATGATATCATGTAGAGAGAAGTGGTCCCATGAAGCTCACACATACCAGAAGCAGAAAAGATGAAAATCAAGCCCAACTTTTAAATCTCATATCCTTAATTTCAAAACTTATAAAACAAGGTACCCAAGTGGATGAGAACACAGCCATTTTTGTCAACACATCACTCTCTTCACATAAAATTTTGAGAAAGTTATAAACTTTCCAATATAAATATAAAATATTGGACAAAGCTCTTCTGTATCACTCCAAAAGATTCAGTCCTTGTGTTACCATAGCAGAAAGCTCACTGTCCAATGGATATTCAAATAATTCATGATAACATAAATCAATGATGCAGTACATTTACCTCTGTGAAGATTATTTGTTTTATAGATTGTCTGTATTAGTCACAGTATTTTAAAAATTATATGTAAAAATATATAACTATCACACCAGGTAAGTGAGAAGACAATAAAAGAATGCATGTTAAGCATTCCAGTTTAGTAATAAGCTTATAGCAGTTGATTCTCCAAAACAGTAGTTGCTGGAGTGATGTTCAATCTTTCAATTACTTAATAGTCAGACAATTTAAGCTGATATTATAAATACATTCTGAAAAACATAATTAAGAAAGTGAGTAGACTGCAAAATGCGTGCAGTGCTGTCTCCATTCAGTTATCAGTGGCTGCTTGTTCATTTGTCTTAACCCTTCCCACCATCACTGCAGGTGTACACACACCTCTGAGTGCTTTCCCTTCTTTCCACTGGAAAAATGTTTTGCATGACAAGGTACACGTCTCTGAGACTTTTTTAGTCCATTCCACTTAGGGAGGTCCAGGGCTAAAGGGAAAATGCAAGGAAAATTCAGCTGCTCCCCATGTCAGGAAGACTATCATGTCTTCTTATAGATTCTTTTTACCTGATCAACTCTTATTTAATAAAGCTTGAATATATGGTCTCTAATGTCCACTATAAGGTCCCTTAAGATGCTCTCAGTGTAACATAATATCTATACTATCACAACCAAAGTCTTGTTTGCATACTTTCTTGAAAAACCTATGACTATGAATTTTGTGTGTAAGCACAGATCATGTCCCATAATACTGAAGGGGAGACTCCATGCTTTATACATACTCATGGTGCAGACCATCTACACCTAGTAGTAACACAGTAAACATCTGATGATGTGATAATGTTCCTCCAGGAATGATAAAAGCAGCTGTTCTAAACTGTGGTGCAAATTAAAATAGGAAAAACTTATCAAAGTTAATCACTTACTGGTAAATGCATTGTGCTTGATTAACTATTCTCATTACTCCCAGTGTTTACTTGTGCCTTAATAATCCATTACAGACACTACTCACACCAAAATAAACTCTTCACTTCCATTATATTATATGTATAATGTTACTCAACTGGGTTGCAGTATCACCTCAGTAAAAAAATCCAAGAATAATTTTGCGCTCAACATTTCTTTGCCCCACAGTGTTTTGCATATCTCATTTCTACTACATCTGTCAGGGAAGACAGCCAGCTCAGTTTCTCTTTCTGGTCTCCAATCTCATCATCTCCCAGTGTGAGCCCCCAAATCCAACTAAAGCTGACTCCTGGAAGGTTCCAGAATGTTCACTGCTAAAATGCAATTCCGCCAGCCAAGAATTGTCTTCCTCTCCCCCTGCCTCTCTACTCCCAACTTCCTTTGCCTCCTATCGGTGTGTCTCCTCCAGAAAGATTTCCATAATCATCTGTTCTTTTAGCTGAATTAGGAGCATCCCCTCTCCCAGGGTGGCTGGTGCTTTCTCCTTGTAGCTCTGTTCCCACTGCACGTAAGCACAGGCTTATTACTGAGAGTTACTTGAGAACAGAAACCATCTTCCTTGTTTGTATCACCCAGCCATCATACGGAAGACAGCAGAGAATAGATGTTCAGGAAAAGTGGTTGAATAGACAATGATGAGGTTATTAATTCCTATGTAAAAAATCAGCTTACAAGAAAACAAACTTGAAACTTTTCTTTGTTAGACCCACAACATATGAAATTACTACTAAAGAAGCTGTGTTTCTTCTTCCTTGTATTAAAAATGGTTTATAACAACGTTCATCAGCAGCCCCAAACTGGAGACAATGCAAATGGCCAATGATAATATAATGGATAAATACATTGGATTTATTCAGACAATAAAATACTACACCGTGATGCGAATGACAAACAATGGCCATAAGCAACAATGTGGAGGTATCTCCAACGATGAGCAAAATGAAGCAGACAGCGAAAAGCACATATTAAAAGATTCTATTTATATAAGTTTATGTATTACAAATCAGGATGGGGGTTATCCTTGGAAGGAGTTAGTAACTAGAAGGGGCATGTGGGTTTACAGTGCTGGTCACATCCTGCTCTGTGAGTTGGCTGCTGGTGACATGGGTATGTTCAGTTTGTGAAAACACACCAAGAAGCTGTACGCTGACAATTAGTGCACTTTTCTACTAGAGAGCGTTTTTCAATAAAACATTCAGAAAATAATAGCATGGTGGCAGAAGTTAATGATATTTCTAATAAAAAGGAGCCACACAGACATGGAGCAGCAAAAAATACTTCCCATCCATCCATTTTCTGAGGGAATTTTACTGTTTTCTTTCGAGTCTCTAAGAGCCTTAGTTTAGAACCATTTGGCACAGGCTGAATAAAGAAGAAATATACAAACAGAATATAAATAGAGGTGCTAATAAATTATCAGCAACATATTGGTTTTTATTGTGTAAAGAGACTTTTACCTATATCATAGCATAGTAATTTGGAAAAAAACAAAACAAAACACAAACTAAGGCCCCTGACATAAAATTCATTATAGCAATAAAAATAGTCGTTTGGAGAAGAAAATATTATAACATATGCTCTGTATCCCCACATACATATATTTATGTCTTGCAAATAAGCCTGATTCTATTGCCAGGTGGATTCCTTTTGAAGCTACATGATTTTTCCCAATTGGATTAGTGTGGGTTTCATTGTACCCTGCTTACAGATGTGTGTTACACAATAGAAATTCACCCACAAAGAGGAAGTAATATATTCTGCTCAGGAGGTGGCCTCTTGTCCCCTTTGTCTTAAAGTTAACCACTGGTAAACCAAAGTAAAAGTTGATGTGTTTAGATGGTATGAACTTTCATGTGCCATGGGAACGTAATTGGTTCCACTTTCCTTAACATTAAATGTAATGAAAAGCCACATTTCATGCCCATAAGATTGAAATTCTACTAACAGTCTTCAGCCCACTCCTCACTTGAGCACTGGCATTTTAATAAGTGATTATTTTTTCCATTATAGAGGGGCTATATCTCATAAAATCAGATTTGGAAAATGAAGAAAAAAATAGAAAGACAGAAATTATTCATAATCTCACCACACAAACTCTTGCTAGGTAGGTTAATTTCCTTTCCTACATATAGGTTTTCTTGTTTATAGGTTTCACATATCACACCACTTACATAATTCCTTATCCAGCACTAACACTTTCAAAGACTTTCTATATGACTATTAAGTATAAGCGATGCCAAAATCAATGTAGTATATAACATAAAAATTATTTCAGTACTGTTAGAACAGTGTAAGCCACACACACAAACAAGCAAGTATGTAAAAGTAGTGATCTTCATTAGGTCGTTTACAATGTACACACTTACAAAGGCACCTTTATTATTACTATTATTATTATTATTGTTATTACTATTAAATTAATTAAGTAATTATCTAATTTTTAGTGAATGTTACCAAGTACCAAAGGATGTCCTCAGGAATGTAAGGGTCACAGTTCATTTACTGCATTTCTACTGCCTTTTTTATTTCAAGTATATCATCATTTCAGGGTATGTCATCATATTAAGGAACTTCAAAAGAATAAAGGTGTGGATGGCTGACACCTGCCGATATATGTGTCTCCTGGCTATTTTATTTTATTTATTTTTCATTTTTTTATTTTTTGGCTGTGCCACGGGGCATGTGCGATCTTAGTTCCCTGACCAAGGATCAAACATGTGCCCCCTGCATTGGATCTCCTGCCTATTTTAGAACTGATTTTCCTACACGTATCTTTTGAGCTAACATTCACTGCTTCCTCCTGGAAATTACATGCTTCTCAAAATATAGCAACACTAGAAAGCATACAGATCTGTGTGTGTTTGTATGTGTGTCATTGTGTACATGCACTTATAGAGAGGTCTCTTCCTACAGCCCCTACAGCGGAGTCCCTAAGAGAAAAGATTTAATCTTGTTTGAGCAATAGCTAATATTTCTACTTCAAGTTGTCGCTATGCTGAGAAAATTCATTCACTGCACATAAAGGACAGGCCTTCCAAACACTCAAAGGAATCTTTGAAACCATGAAGCTTCAATTTCCTATTCTATGGTAGCTGAATATTTTAAAGTATTTACTATCAAACTGCAGTTTAAAGGCAAACAGACATTTTTAACACTTAAAATATGCATTGCTGGGCTTCCCTGGTGGCGCAGTGGTTGAGAGTCCGCCTGCCGATGCAGGGGACACGGGTTCGTGCCCCGATCCCGGAGGATCCCACATGCCGCGGAGCGGCTGGGCCCGCGAGCCATGGCCACGGAGCCTGTGTGTCCGGAGCCTGTGCTCCGCAACGGGAGAGGCCACAGCAGTGAGAGGCCCGCGTACAGCAAAAAAAAAAAAAAAAATATGCATTGCTTTTTGACATTTTCTATATTGTACTCAAAAGGTAAAAGTTTGGGGATAGTCACGGATTTTTTTTTTAATATTAGCTTATTTATAACCCTGTCTTGCTTTGCTTGTGTTAGAATTCAGCATACTGAATTTTTAATAATTCAGATTGAAAATAATGTGTTTATTTAAATTATACATTGAATTATGTAATATTATATATATACTGTTATTATATTAAATTATATATTACTTTATATAAATAAATATATTAATTATATATTAATTTATATAAATAAATTAATAAGTATTTATATATAAATGGGTATTGAATATGTGAAAGATTATTTATAACATATGGAAAAGATGTAAAAACTTTTTAGATGAACATGTATCACAGAGCTGAAGAAATAAATTATCGCTTATAATTGTCAAATACTTTGTTTCCCTCTTTCTAACCCCATTTCCTGCACTTACTTCTATAGATAACCACTCCCCTGAATTCTCTAATAAAGTACCCCTTGTTTTTCTCTACTGTTTTATCATATTATATGATATATATTGGTTGTTTTACTCATGTTAGAACTTTACTTCAATGAATCATAGTTTACATGTTTTACTGCACCTCATTTATTTCACATTTTAAGTCATCAATTCAACCAAGCTGGTGCAAGGGACTGGGATTCTTTTATTTTCACTGGGGTAGAGTGTTCCTTTGAACAGGTAATTCACAATTGTTTATCACAGTTCCTATCTATTTTCACTTAGGTTTATCCATACACATCCCTTCAGTTTTGACACTATGAACACAGCTATCATGAATATTTTCATATTCACTGGTGCAGATGTTCGGGAGGGGAACAGCTGAGGCATATAGAACACATGTTGTTTCCCAAAGTGGTGTATCGCCTGCAGAATAGTGGTTTCTCCACAACCTTACCAATGTTTCATGTTGCAGGCTTCTCTAATATTTCTCAAACTATTGATTTTAAAATATCCTCATTCTTTATGAATAAAATGTCTAAGTTTTACAGATTAGTAAGCAGTGCCTTAATGAAACATGATGGACTAAATTAGGCCAGGTTTCCAGGCATGCCTTCCCGCTATTTATGAGAAGTCAATATACTGTAACTTTATTGCGTCATGAACTACGTCCAACTCACAGTCTGATTTTTAGAAGAGGTAAATATTTGTAATGTTCTGTCTCACTATGTCTCTATAATTCACCACAATTTGAAGTAGGATCTTGAATCTGTGTGTATGTGTGTGTGTATGTATGTGTATGTGTTTGTGTGTGTGTGTGTCTTTGAATATAAAACAGGCAATGTCAGCAACTCAAAATGACATTATCTAGAGAGCATCCATGTTTCCAAATACTGCATAGAAGGTTCTGTCTCCACAAGACTTTGGTCAATTTGAGGCAGTTTACATTAGGTCTAGAGAAGACACTTGTAGCTTAGAAAACTGATGCCCTACAAAATAAACTACTTAAGAGGGTTTTCAAATAATCCCAGTAGTAAGTAGTTGACAGTCAAAATAAAACTAAGTCTTCTGGTGTTACCACAGAGACAAAACTAAGAGCTGAAGTAAATGCTTCTCTTATTTCCAGTCATCTCTCAAATATTACATAAGCTATTAGAGTACTTTCTATACTGAAAAGCCCAAAACCCAAGTCCTACAAAGTTACTGTATTTCACCAAGTACTCAGATCAGCCATTTAGGTTATTCCAGATTAGGTTAATGCCACATGATGTTTTCCAAGTGTAATGCCGTATAAAAAGCCAAGGCTTTCGGCAGGTAACACATGGGTCTTGTGTGTGGTTATCTAACCAAGCTTACGTTTTATCAAGCTACAAGCCTTCTGGGGGATCTGGCACCACAGAAGCCAAAGAACATGCAGATTTCTGGTCCACCCCTCCTTTCTGAAGGATGGAAAATTTCAAGAACATCAACAATGTAGCATGCAGACTGCTGGCCGACTCAAATTCATTTTAAAATAAAAACTCAGCAAAAGCAACCCAATTTATGGGATCTTTTATGACCCTCAAGTCACTTCCACTGTCATACCTATTTCTGTATTATACAGGTACGAAGCCACATTAATGTAGAGAAACAAAATAGCTGAAGGTATGCATAGCATTCCTTGAAAGGTTAAACTTTAGCTAAAAGGCAAAGAGGTAAAACAATATTTATTCCTCTCCCTTGATAAAAGCCCTACTAGACTCTCAGTTCCTTAAGTTAATAGTCTCACACCTGTACATATTTTTGAAGCCTAATTCTTCACCTACAAAAGATGTCACATGCTTAATTCTCCTGATTTGTGACCTTGCTGTTCAAAGTACAGTCTATGGAACACGGCACACACATCACCTTGAGCTTCTTAAAAATGCAGAACATGAGGCCCAGCTCCAGACCTACTGAATCAGAATCTGCATTTTAACTAGATCCCCAAGGATTTCTTATACACATCACTGTCGTAAACACACAGTTTAATGACATCCACACACAAAAGTCATGAAATTCCATGCATTTTTGTTGAACCTAGGAGCTACAAGAAATTAACTTTCTATTAAGAGTCAAGGTAACTTTTCCAGTTACCAAAACTCTGCCTTTGCCAAAGCTGACTAGTTGAAAAAGGTAGATTTGAACTTTATTTGAGGCTCTGGTTTTCTTCTCCTTTTGCAAGATTTTGTACACTGTCATCTGCCATGTACTCATAGTCTATAGCTAATACATGCAGACAACTCATGTCAAAATTGCAGCAAAAGGCACTTTGGTCTCATCTGGGGAAATTTGTAAAACTTGTAAAGAAAAGAAAATCCCGGCTTAGAGAATGTGAAAACTCTTCAGAAATTTAATTTTATTTCACTTGGCCTAAAATGTCCCCATAGCCTTTGGTCAAACAATTTGAGAGTAATCTAGTAGCAATGGGATCTGTGTTATCGAGTCTAAATCAATGCCAGCCTTATGTAAATAAAGACTTAGGGACACAGAGCCAAATTCTGCTGGCACCCTGCATTAGTATCACTAAATACAATGGTAATAAAACAATTAAGCAACATTCAAACTGCACAGAGAGTTAAAATTACAGTGCCATTATTACCTAAATCACAGATTACGAAAAAAATAAGGCCAACACTGTCTGTGTATAAACAGTAATTAATCTGTCATTGTGTGAGCTCCGTGTGTGTGTGTGTGTGTGTATGTCTGACAAGCTGTTCAGCCTCCTGCTTTCCTAAGTAGGTTTTACTGTTAAATTATGGCTAGAATTAACCAACATGCCAGTACACCATGATATTAATCTCCCAAGTATTCAATCACCTAACAATAGCACCATTATTCTGGAGAACTCTGCTTGTTCACTGTTCATGTTTTCAGATGTTTCATTAAGAGAAATTTTATTTCCAAAGAATTCAAAAGTTGTGCAAATGCATGATCTAAAAAAAAAGAGTCTTAAATATTTCATCCTCCAAAAGGAAGCCAAAAAAAAGAAAAAAAGATAATCAAACAATCACTAGGTTGGTGAATTCAAAATAATGATTGAAAATAAAAGCATCTGGAGAGTTCATGGAAAGGACACTTGAAAAGGGTGTTGTGGAGCACGGGAGGCTGCACTCTGCTTTTCACAGAGAAAACACCCACTTCCAGGTGTGTTTTCTGTCAGTCGCTATAATTCAGCTGTGATTGCAACAGCTGTGTCCCCTTCTTGTCATATACCTATGACCTGTAATTGGCATCGGTGTGAGGAAACGTATGTCATTGCTGTATCAGAACCGGCCTTCTCTTCAGACGACTGACTTGTATAGTTCATTGAAAGCATTTCTCAAGTGGCCTTCCTATTGAATTTTGACTTCCAGAGTACCCACAGAGGAACAGTTAACAGGCAGTGAGTGAGATCCTGCCATGGAGTCACACTGCTTCTTGAATGACATCCAAAATTCAGTGAGCCCAGTGTTTCCAGGACCTGCTCCTGACACAGCTGTTCAGATGGCCCAGGGCAAACCAGAGTGACCAAATCTTTCTCTCCTAGTCAACTCCACCAAAATATGCCCAGACCTGAATTAGGACGGAATTCAAGAAGTAAAATCACAAAGCATATATGTACAGCACTCTTCCTGTGATTTCAGAATCTGCAGGGCTGAACAAACACTTAGGGAATCTTCACTTTAAAAAGTCAATAATATGAATGAGTCGCTTTGGAAAAGTCAATCCTCTGAATAGCAAGGCTTTCTGTCTTTGAACACACCTTTTTGAGGACTTTACATAAAGTATTCCAATTAAAGAAAATTTTCACCATATAGATACCTGAACCTATACAGAGTGTGTGTTTCTGAAAGGCCTCCAGGCTCGGGGTCTCACTAGATATGCAGGAAAAAAAAAATGTTTCAAAGGAAATGCACATTTCCCTCTATGCTGGTCCCAAGTCATAGAGCCTTTGTTTTTGCTTTTTTATAAATTTATTTGTTTGTTTGTTTGTTTTGGGGCTGCATTGGGTCTTCACTGCTGGGCTCAGGCTTTCTCTCGTTGCGGTGAGCAGGGGCTGCTCTTCATTGTGGTGCATGTGCTTCTCATTGCAGTGGCTTCTCTTGTTGCGGAGCACGGGCTCTAGGTGTGTGAGCTCAGTAGTTGTGGCACACAGGCTCAGGAGTTGAGCGCAGGCTCAGCAGTTGTGGTGCACTGGCTTAGTTGCTCTGTGGCATGTGGGATCTTCCCAGACCAGAGCTCAAACCCATGTCCCCTGCATTGGCAGGTGGATTCTTAAGTCCCATAAAGCCTTTTGAAAAGATAAATGGAGTCCACCAATACGGCAGAAATAATAGAAGCAATCTCTCTGGAATAATATATTAATTATTTATTATTAATTATTTAAGTGCTATTGTGTTCCCATCTCTAAATATACACTTGTATGCTAGAAGCAGTCATTGAAATATATTGCCCAACTACTAATGCTGGCGCATTACACTGAGAAGCTGGAATGCTTACCACCAATAAATCCATTCACTGACCTTTATGTCTTTTATTCGCGTGACTTGTGCTGTGGCTTTTCAGAAAGCAGGAAAAGAAGAAGCCAAACTTTCATTTTCCATTTCCTGTCTTGAAAACCCTTCATTGCTGTCTGCCTTGTTTTGTGGACCTGGCACACCCTTTTAGAGAAATAAGATTGAGCTAGACAGGTAAATGAAGGTGTTTATCACTGTCATATTTATTATTTACTATTCAGGTATGGATTTTATAACTATATATCTGGCTGCTTCTGTGTTCCAATCACTGTCCTGGGACTAGAGAGATGGATCAAGCGTAAGCTCTGTCTCCAAAGTGCTCACTGACTAATGCGGCATCAGAGACATGAAAATAAATCCATCCAATACAGTGTCAGTGGTACCAAGTGGCTGTGATTCAAGCATCCACACTAAGACATCACGAGGAATGTGGATGAGAAAGGACACACCTCTGCTGTGAGCCAGGGATGGGTGGGGTGAGCAGTGGAAGACGAGTCTCACAGGCTTCCTTCCCAGAGGAAGTAAACTTGAGATGAACCTCAGAGCCGTGTTTGTTTTTGTTTGTTCATTTGTTTTTCTGACAAACAACATTCAACCCGTGATATTCACTGAAAGCCTTGTGGACTCCGGCAGTCACAGAGAGCTCAATCCATCAGCCAGACATTTACTTGGTGCCTGTTAAGTACAACAAGTGCCATAGAAGACATTCGGGGAAAAAAATATTTTTAAGGTTCAAGGTCCTGGCTTTAACTTGCTTCTAGTTCAGCTGAGAGTTAACCATGGCTTGAACAACTCACTTGAAAGCCTAGGCAGGCTGATAAAGACCAAATTTGATCATTTAAAGGAGGGGTTGGGGGTGTGGCAAAGCAGAGAAGGAGAGCGACCCTCAGTCTAAACTCAGCTGTCTTGAGCAAATGGCCCTTGTGACAATCTTGAACCAGACAAACGCCCTGCACGTGGCCACTCACCCTGATAGATGGGGCCTCCCCTTCTGTCCGCCATCCTCACTGGCTGTAACCACAGATGTACTTGGCTTCCTTCATCTTAGAGTTCTTTATATCTGCGAAACCCTTAGAGCCCCATGTAGTGGCCAGGCTGACTTTCCACTGAGCTGTAGTCCATTTTCACATTAAATTGTTTCAGGACTGCAGGTTTTGAAGGAAAAACAAGATCACGACAGATGCGGAAGGTCTCGAAGACAATTATGCATTATGTCAGAAATGCGTCACAGTCAGTGAGGGGACCTGGCTGGCTGCACTTTGTACTTTGATGGGTGGAATGTAGGTGTGGCTGCATCTAGTCTCCTAAGAATACAAAAGCCAACAGGATATACGCTATCTTCTTATTTTACTCATCTAAGTTCCACAAGATAGTTTAATGTAATATGTGAATAAAAGAACACTTGGGAGCTGGGTTAGGGAGCAAAGGAGGCAAATGTACAGAGTCCTCGCCACAGAGGATTTCTAGGTAATGAGGTGTCCACTCCACATGCTTTGCCCTGGAATAAGTCTTGGTGTTCTGGCTGCAATGGCCAAGACTAGTGCCCAGAGGCCCCTCTGTGAACCAAGAGCACTTCTTCTTTCAGGCTGTTCTTTTACTAACTACAAACACAGAATCCTGGAATTTTGGTATTTTGACAAGTGGGCCTGTAATCTTTCTGTGACCAAAGGTCCCTGAGAGAACTGTGCTCATAGGACCCAGCACTATTTCCAAGGGAGGAATGGTGAGATTCCAGGCCTGGGAAGCAACTGGTCTATGAAGAACGATTCTAGAATTCCAGCATGTTAACCCCGACCACATCAAAGCTACATTCCTACACATTTAAGCTCCATGTTGGAAAGGCATTTCCCAGGCAGGCAGGGCTATGGAAAAGTGGCACATTCACCATTTGACTTTGCTAATGTTAAGTGATACCGATTAAGTACATGTGTTCCTTGGTTCTTGATCAAAATACCAAAGATGCCCAAACATTTACCTAAAAGCCACGCTGTGATTTACCACATAGGAGCTCTGGAAACACAAATCACCCAAATGTCTCCTTGTTCTGAAAGCCTTTCCTCGAGGTTCCTATCCTCTGCAGCTTAAATCAAGTCCCTTTAACATCAACTCTCACAATACCCTGTACTTTTCTTCTACAGTTTTTGGTGGTTTCAAGTTCACTCCCTTCATTACACTTACAGATTCATAAGGACATCATAATATCTATTCTGCTGCCCTTTGATACCCCAATACCTAGCATAGCACCAGCCACATAATGAGCACTTACTAAGATTTTGTTGAATCGGTGACTGAGCTCTGTATCTAAAACACTGTAGCTATCTGAAAAAACAAAAAATAGGTTGAATTTTGCAATTCCACTCTTAGTTTTCTTAAGCCATTTTGTGTTTCTAAGAAAAAGCCATAAGTAAGAGCCCTGATGGGCACAATCCATCCTCTTAGCTTACAGATTTATCATTCCCAACAGCCTAGCCATGGCTGCAATCTATGAATACACATTTGGCACAGCATCAAAAAATAGCTTCATTGAAACTGCTAAAATAGGAGAAGCTGGGGTAAAGTAACTGCTACATTCACTGTAAGGGCTGAGTATATTCGGGAAAGCAGAGCCAGTGGCTTTGTCCCAGAACTGACATTTAAGAATCAAGGAGGGACTTCCCTGGTGGCACAGTGGTTAAGAATCCGCTTGCCAATGTAGGGGACATGGGTTCGAGCCCTGGTCCGGGAAGATCCCACATGCTGTGGGGCAACTAAGCCCGTGAGCCACAACTACTGAGCCTGCGCTCTAGAGCCTGTGAGCCACAACTACTGAGCCCATGTGCCACAACTACCAAAGCATGCATGCCTAGAGCCCATGGTCCACAACAAGAGAAGCCCGAACACCACAACGAACAGTAACCCCCACTCGGCACAACTAGAGAAAGCCCGCATGCAGCAACAAAGACCCAACACAGCCAAAAATGAATAAAATTAAATCTTTAAAAAAACAAACAAACAAAAAAGAACCAAGGAAAGTGAGGTGCAGCTCTGAGGTTGAAGACAGGTAACTGCCAACAATGTGGCCAGAAAGCCGAATAAATGGACAATAGAAGTAAATGAGAATATGTAATGCCATCCAATTAGGAGGTGATATATAATAGTATACATGCAAGAAAGTAACCAGTGATTTATCATTAAATGTCTGGAAAAGACAAAAACTATAATTCAAAAAGATACATGCACCCCAATGTTCACTGCAGCACTGTTAACAATAACCAAAACATGGAAGTAACCAAAATGTCCATCGACAGATGAATGGATAAAGAAGATGTGGTACATATATATAATGGAATATTATTACTCAGCCATAAATGAATGAAATAATGCCATTTGCACAAACATGGATACCACTAGAGATGATCATACTAAGTGAAGTAAGTCAGACAGAGAAAGACATGTCATATTATATCACTTATATGTGGAATCTAAAAAATAATACAAATGTACAAAACAGGAACAGACTCACAGACATAGAAAACAAACTTGTGGTTACCAAAGGCGAAAGGAGGGGGGATAAATTAGGAGTTTGGGATTAACAGATACAAACTACTATACATAAAATAGGTGAACACAAAGGATCTACTGTATAGCACAGAGAACTATACTCGATATTTTGTAACAACCTGTAGTGAAAAAGAATCTGAATATATATAAAACTGAATCACTTTTCTATATACCTGAAACTAACACAGCATTGTAAATCAACTATATTTTAATTTAAAAAATATTTGAATTGACAAACAATAGGAAATGAAGAAATGTCATAGCCTCAAGACAGCCTCTCCTAAAAGGAGGCCCAACCTGACATTGATGTCAGCACCCTTGAGAAAGGGTCTGTAGAGAAATGGGACTTAACAAATGAAGCTGTAACTCAGGAATCAGATTAACAGTGGTAATTAGGACAGAATCTTCCATGAGGGTAATTCTTTATTTTTGATCATGCATTTAAATCGCTCTACTTCATGATGTATTATCACCCACACTAAAGAGAAAGAAATAGAGACTCAGAAAATGAAGTAACTTGCCCCAAATTAACAAAGCTAAAAAGGGGCAGATTTAAACTCAAAATGTTAGACTCCCTTTTTATATTTAGACTTCTTGTTGTTAATGCAAAATATTAAAGACTCATGAGTATCTCACACAGAGAAGATCACTTCCCACTCCTACCTCCACATTTCAAGAAGTCCTCACACACAATGTTGCAATATCACCAAGATGTACACTCTTCCGATCTGTGTGTATCAAAGCTTCTTTTTGCAATTGTTAGACTTTTTCAACACTTTTTTGGAATTGTGTGAAACTAGGGGTGCCATTTTGTTGTTGTTGTTGCCGTTATTGTCTGCATGATAGGAGAGGCTTGGAGAGAGGGGCCACAGGAACGGGTAAAGCCAAGTGAGGCTCTGGGTTTCAGGAAGGGAGACAAGAAGACAGTAAGAAGAAAGGCATGGGCATGATGCTGAAGCATGGGTCTCTGAAGACAGAGACAGCTTTAGAGTGTGGGGAAATCTCTCAAGACTGAAAAACTATACGATGAGTGTTCTCAAAGGGAGTCTTCAGATAATTCTAAGATAAAACAAGAAATGCAAGAAAGGAAGAAAAGAAAACTGCATGTTCAGGTGAAACAGCAACAAAATGAGAAAATCAAGACAGGACATCCACTTGAAACTTCGTGTCCAGTTGGAAATGACAAATAAGAAGCACAATTTCTGGCTACTTTGCACTGGGGATTTCTATTAAGGAAAATCGCTTTTGGACTGGAAAAGTTGAACCAATGTTGAGATCATAAAAGAGGGCTGAGCCCACTGAACCCATCTTTCTCCCCAGACGATGTAAGGACAGTTCAGGGAAGATGTGTTAAGGGAACTAAGATGGGTCTGACCCTTGCTGAGCTCAGCCAGTGTAAATGAGTTGACTGCTCGGAATCAGACACGCTTCTCTCTAAGTCCTTCTTGAGTTTATGTCTCTAACCCTGGTCTCCCCTGCAAGCACTATTCCCAATTCTCCAACTGTCTCCAAAGTGGGCTGTGAGAAGAAACTATTAATAATTTCTATTTAGTTTGATTTTAAAATATAAAAGAAATTAAGTGGTACTGCACATTGACTCTATAGATTGACACACTCGGACCTTCACTTAGTTCTCCTGTAAGTTAGTTAAGTGCCACTAAGGGCAGTGGGACTGAGGGTGGTCTCCATAGATCAGCAGTGGCAGAACCCAGGAGCTTATAAAAATGGAATTCATATTAAAATTGAAATGCAACTCATCCCACCCCAAGACACTTCAAATCAGAATCTGGAGAAGAGGGAGGAGGGGAATGGAACATAATCTGTTTTTAATGAACGTTCCAGGTGAGTCTTATGCACATTGACTTCCAGAAATCCTTATTTAAAGTATGTGAAGCTAGTGGGAAGCAGCTGCATAGCACCAGGAGATCAGCTCAGTGCTTTGTGACCACCTAGAGGGGTGGGATAGGGAGGGTGGGAGGGAGACGCAAGAGGGAGGGGATATATGTATATGTATAGCTGATTCACTTTGTTATACAGCAGAAACTAACGCAACATTGTAAAGCAATTATACTCCAATAAAGATGTTAAAAAATAAATAAATAAAGTATGTGAAGTCTCCTGAGGTGTGAAGTATCAATGGTTTTATTTTAATTTAATTCAATTTATTTATTGTGATTCACATTAAGAAATAATTTTACTACCATATGATATCACTTATATGTGGTATCTAAAATATGACACAAATGAACTTATCTACAAAACAGAAACAGACTCACAGACATAGAAAACAGACTGGTGGTTGAAAAGGGGGAGGGGGAGGGGGAGGGAAGGATTGGGAGTTTGGGATTAGCAGATGCAAACTAGTATATACAGGATGAATAAATAACAAGGTCCTACTGTATAGCACAGGAAACTATATTCAATATCCTGTAATAAACCATAATGGAAAAGAATATGAAAAAGAATGTACATATATATATGTATAACTGAATCCCTTTGCTGTACAGCAGAAATTAATACAACACTGTAAATCAACTGTACTTCAATTAAAAGAAGAAATAATTTTAATCTGGGATTCAGTATATATACAAACACTGGCAGACAGAAACACAGACATGCACACACACCTGAAATAAACCTTTCACGAAACAATACTTAGGCTTACTATGTGTAAAACACTCTGACATTTTGTATTTTATTCTATTCTACTCTAATTCTTTCCTGCCAGACTGATCTCAACAGCCACGAATTGTAACTGGCACACTGAAAAATACTATTCTACCTTTTATATTCAGAAAAGACTTTGGGATGGTTAACAGACTTCTACCAATAGTGTATTGATTTTTATTTAGCCTGGAGAAAAGACACAAGGGCACTGACAGTTACCTTGCTATATTTTCAAGGCTGTTACCCTGAATAGAATTAGCTTTGCTCTGTATGGCAAGATGTATTTTTAGTTGTTACAAAAAAATACCTCATAAACAATGAGAGCTGATCAACAGTGACATGAAATACATCAAAAGGTGGGGAGTCCATCTCATTATAAATATTCAAGGTAAGCTAGTGAACCTCTTGGCACCTGGGTTTTAGATGGAACTCAAGCCTTAGAAAATAGTTTGGACTTGTGTTTTAGCGCCTACTCTAACCCTATGATTCTATGGTTCTCTTAATTCTGGATCCTTGCTTCACACTAGCACATTTATGGTCTAATTTTTCTATTTGCACTTTCTCAAAGGGCCTGCATAACAGAAATGCACCGAAAGCTGAAATGTTTTAAGTTAGAAGTCATGCACTTAGCACACTGCTGTAATCATTTCCTCTCCTGGTCCCCCCACTCACCTGTAAGGTCCTCATGGACTGAGTCTTTGCTCTAAAGGCTTTTTATTCTCAGCACCTATCACAGCAGCTTAAATATAGCTGGAGATTAGTCAGAGTTTGCTAGATGAGTTAAAGACTGAAGGAATGAATATCTTTCATGATAATAAGCACCGATTCCTAAGAAGCAAGAAGATGGTTTAAAAGAAGAATATAATTTGTCTTTATGACATATTAAGCAGGTAGATGACAAATAACGCCATCATTATTGTAGATGAATGTTATATGCTTATGTGATTGTTCAGCTGGCAGTAGGACAAAAAGACAGTACAAATCAAGTCTTCAAATTCTAGACATGCTCTGCCTGATGGCACTGCTGATGGGAAGTACTCCTCCTGCTAATAGTATCTCATGATACTATCATGTGCTTTGAGGCTGGAAAACCAAGGTGGGGAGGGACAGTAGTGAAGTTTTCAGCCAAGCAAACTAACCCTGTCAATTTTACTTCCTCAAGAAAAGACGATGTGTGTTTATCACTGGACCTTGGAAAGTGCCCTGCACATAAAAGAGTGTTAATAACTCACTTGTCTGTGGGAATAAATGACTTGCAAGTTCTGATCAACTCATTCCAGCAGCTCTTTTCCCCCAGAGAGTCAAAATAACTTATCCAAGGCAACAGGCTCAGAAACACAATCTCCAGATTGTGTCGCTCTGTTCACTTCACCAGGATCCCTCACATCATGATGTAATAGGGAAATTAATGAATTATAGAGAAACATTTTAAGGAAGTTGAATAAGAGAAGACTCAGCCCTATTTGAGATGTTATAAAATATGCTATGCTTAGCTTAGAGTATGGTGCTAATATTCATCCCACCTAACCCCTTTCCACCCAAGGACTCAAAAAAGACAGTCAATACTCAATGTATATATTTGGAAAAACCATTTAAACGAAAGCTCTTCTGCCTTTGTCCTGTCAAGATTTTTAATCGGTTTTTCATTATTTCTATATATTTCTTCTATATAATTGAAAGACTTAACCATGAGTAACCATGAACCATGAGTGTATAAATATACATTACACAGATAAATATGTTTATCTCTGGCTATGTAGCTGTTTTTCCTCCAAAAATCTTCCCTAGCCTGTGTATCTATTACTGTACTCATTCAATTTACACTGGAAAATATAGAATGGTAAATAAGATGTAGTCCTTATCTATGAGGAGCTTACAGTCTAGTTGGAGGGTAGGCCAAAGATTTTTAAATGTCATTATAATACACTGTGTATTCATTCTATGTAAGCACAGGGTGCTCTGTGAGAAATTCAGAAGGCCATCTGGTCTAATCTGAGAGGTGTTGGGAAGGCCTTCCTAGAAGAACTGGCATAGACTGACGCCTGAACAGGTGCCTAGGAGTTACCCAGGCAGGAGGAAGGGAGAGTGCTCCAGGCAGAGGTAACAGCAGGTATAAAAGCCTGGAGGGCAGTCTTAGTGACTTGAGGTGAGTTCATTAATGTTGACATACAGAGTGAAGGTGCCAAGTGGTCAGAAGGAGGCTGAGACAGGAAATGGGGGCTCCTTGACCTTAAGAAGACTTGATGGCAGGCAAGGGTGGTGGGAATGCTTAAGGGCTCTGGGCTGAGACAGGACCTTATCTGGGTCACCTAATGTGAAGCTGATTATAGTTGCAATGCAGAGGACAGGCCAAAGGGCCTTTGTTAGGGCCCTTCAGGAAGGCCTTTCCATAAGACACAGCAGGACCTGGATGAGAGCGGTGGTAGGAAGGATGCAGGAGCAAAGGATGAACAAACTCAGAAGAAATCCAGGAGGCAGACGTGGCAGGACCTGGCAACTGACTGCATGTGGAGGTAGAGAAAGACAGAGTCAAGGATGGCTCCCAGATTCTGGGGTTGAGTGACTTAAATTTACCTCTGTGGGAACTCGTGCCCTGTGCTCCCCACGCATGGGTCAGCCTGGATGGAGGTGTGACTCCATGTGTGCTCTGTGCTGTCCCATTCACAACACTGTCCATGCAAGGTCCGTCTCAAAAGAGACTTTCTAGATCCTCTCGTGTGGTGGCGTCTTTATCACACCCAAAAACTGATTACCCTCATATGAAAGTTATTTCTATACTTGTCTTTGGTGTGTGTGTGTGTGTGTGATAAAAACTTTAAAGATTTACTCTCTGAGCAACTTTCAAACATATAATACAGTGTTATTACCTAAAGTTAAATGCTGTGCACCTTCAGGACATTTATTTTTGGTGGGTGCATACATTTTATTTTTATTTATTTATTTATTTATTTATTTATTTAACATCTTTATAAGAGAATAATTGCTTTACAATGGTGTGTCAGTTTCTGCTTCATGACAAAGTGAATCAGTTATATATATACATATGTCCCCATATCTCTTCACTCTTGCATCTCTCTCCCTCCCACCCCTCTAGGTGGTCGCAAAGCACCGAGCTGATCTCCCTGTGCTACGTGGCTGCTTCCCAATAGCTATATATTTTGGTAGTGTATGTATGTCCATGCTACTCTCTCACTTTCTCTCAGCTTACCGTTCCCCCTCCCCGTGTCCTCAAGTCCGTTCTCTAGTACGTCTGCATCTTTATTCCCGTCTTACCCCTAGGTTCTTCATGACATATTTTTTCTTAGATTCCATATATATATGTTAGCATATGGTATTTGTTTTTCTCCTTCTGATTTACTTCACTCTGTATGACAGACTCTAGGTCTATCCACCTCACTACAAATAACTCAATTTCGTTTCTTTTTATGGCTGAGTAATATTCCATTGTATATGTGTGCCACATCTTTACCCATTCATCTGTTGATGGATACTTAGGTTGCTTCCATGTCCTGGCTATAGTAAATAGAGATGCAATGAACATTTTGGTACATGACTCTTTGTTTTTGGTGTTTTTTTTTTTCTGCGGTATGTGGGCCTCTCACTGTTGTGGCCTCTCCCGTTGCAGAGCACAGGCTCCGGACACGCAGGCCCAGCGGCCATGGCTCACGGGCCTAGCCGCTCCGCAGGATGTGGGATCTTCTTGGACCAGGGCACGAACCCGTGTCCCCTGCATCAGCAGGCGGACTCTCAACCACTACGCCACCAGGGAAACCCAACATGACTCTGTTTGAATTATGGTTTTCTCAGGGTATATGCCCAGTAGTGGGATTGCTGGGTCGTATGGTAATTCTATTTGTAGATTTTTAAGGAACCTCCATACTGTTCTCCATAGTGGCTATTTCAATTTACATTGTCTGTGGTTTTCTCAGGGTATATGCCCAGTAGTGGGATTGCTGTGTCGTATGGTAGTTCTATTTGTAGTTTTTTAAGGAACCGCCATACTGTTCTCCATAGTGGCTATTTCAATTTACATTCCCACCAACAGTACAAGAGGGTTCCCTTTTCTCCACACACTCTTCAGCATTTATTGTTTTTAGATTTTTTGATGATGGCCATTCTGACCGGTGTGAGATAATATCTCATTGTAGTTTTGATTTTCATTTCTCTAATGATTAATGATGTTGAGCATTCTTTCATGTGTTTGTTGGCAATCTGTATATCTTCTTTGGAGAAATGTCTATTTAGGTCTTCTGCCCATTTTTGGATTGGGTTGTTTATATTTTTGTTATTGAGCTGCATGAGCTGCTTGTAAATTTTGGAGACTAATCCTTTGCAAGTTGCTTCATTTGCAAATATTTTCTCCCATTCTGAGGGTTGTCTTTTGGTCTTGTTTATGGTTTCCTTTGCTGTGCAAAAGCTTTTAAGTTGCATTAGGTCCCACTTGTTTATTTTTGTTTTTATTTCCATTTCTCTAGGAGGTGGGTCCAAAAGGATCTTGCTGTGATGTATATCATAGAGCGTTCTGCCTATGTTTTCCTCTAAGAATTTGATAGTGTTCTGGCCTTACATTTAGGTCTTTAATCCATTTTGAGGTTTTTTTGTGTATGGTGTTAGGGACTGTTCTAATTTCATTCTTTTACATGTAGCTGTCCAGTTTTCCCAGCACCACCTATTGAAGAGGCTGTCTTTCCTCCACTGTATATTCTTGCCTCCTTTATCAAAGATAAGGTGACCATATATGCATGGGTTTATCTCTGGGCTTTCTATCCTGTTCCATTGATCTATATTTCTGTTTTTGTGCCAGTACCATACTGTCTTGATTACTGTAGCTTTGTAATATAGTCTGAAGTCAGGGAGCATGATTTCCTCCAGCTCCATTTTTCTTTCTCAAGATTGCTTTGGCTATTTGGGGTCTTTTGTGTTTCAATACAAATTGTGAAATTTTTTGATCTAGTTCTGTGAAAAAAGCCAGTGGTAGTTTGTCTGGGATTGCATTGAATCTGTAGATTGCTTTGGGTAGTAGAGTCATTTTCACAGTGTTGATTCTTCCAATCCAAGAACATGGTATTTCTTTCCATCTGTTTGTATCATCTTTAATTTCTTTCATCAGTGTCTTATAATTTTCTGCACACAGGTCTTTTGTCTCCTTAGGTAGGTTTATTCCTAGATATTTTATTCTTTTTGTTGCAATGGTAAATGGGAGTGTTTTCTTAATTTCACTTTCAGATTTTTCATCATTAGTGTATAGGAATGCAAGAGATTTCTGTGCATTAATTTTGTATCCTGCTACTTTACCAAATTCATTGATTAGCTCTAGTAGTTTTCTGGTAGCATCTTTAGGATTCTCTATGTATAGTATCATGTCATCTGCAAACAGTGACAGCTCTACTTCTTCTTTTCCAATTTGTATTCCTTTTATTTCTTTTTCTCCTCTGATTGCTGTGGCTAAAACTTCCAAAACTAAGTTGAATAATAGTGGTGAGAGTGGGCAACCTTGTCTTGTTCCTGATCTTAGTAGAAATGGTTTCTGTTTTTCACCATTGAGGACGATGTTGGCTGTGGGTTTGTCATATATGGCCTATTTTATGTTGAGGTAAGTTCCCTCTATGCCTACTTTCTGCAGGGTTTTTATCATAAATGGGTGTTGAATTTTGTCAAAAGCTTTCTCTGCATCTTGAGATGACCATATGGTTTTTCTCCTTCAATTTGTTAATATGGTGTATCACCATAATGTGTTGATTGCTTTGCGTATATTGAAGAATTCTTGCACTCCCGGGATAAACCCCACTTGATCATAATGTATGATCCTTTTAACGTGCTGTTGGATTCTGTTTGCTAGTATTTTGTTGAGGATTTTTGCATCTATGTTCATCAGTGATATTGGCCTGTAGTTTTCCTTCTTTGTGACATCTCTCTCTGGTTTGGTATCAGAGTGATGGTGGCCTCGTAGAATGAGTTTGCGAGTGTTCCTCCCTCTGCTATATTTTGGAAGAGTTTGAGAAGGATAGGTGTTAGTTCTTCTCTAAATGTTTGACAGAATTTGCCTGTGAAGCCATCTGGTCCTGGGCTTTTGTTTCTTGGAAGATTTTTAATCACAGTTTCAATTTCAATGCTTATGATTGGTCCCTTCAGGACTTATTTATTTTATAACAAGGAGTCTTTTGATGCCCTTCACACATTGTACCCATATATACTTGTTTAATTCCTGTGCTCACAGAGCAGGCAGATGTCTTTTCATGTATTTCTTATACCACCTTCCATACACAAACACTTGGTTCTTTAAGTGAAGGTATTTATTTAAAGATGTCAAAGTTTAAATTTTTTGAGTTTCTTCAAATACTTACACATGCACACATATTTGAATAATGTCTTGGAAGTATAATATCCATTTTTTTCTATTAGAAAAAGATCTTTTACTATGAAAATGGTCATTACTTTCCTATCCTATGAGTATTAATGAACATATCCTTCCAGTGCTGTTCATAATCCCACACAAGATGAATAAAAAGATGCATGTACTGTAGCGAGTGGTACATAGTGGATCAGATACATTGCAGATGGAAGTTCCCCAGAGTGAATTATCATCAATAATACATGCATATCTATATTCTATTCTGAGTTAAACTCATTGCTGCTACTGAAAATCCAGTGTGCAGATATTTGTGCTTGGGATGGGTCCTTATGCATTCAATACTTTATTTTTAGTTAATATTGCATTCACTTCTAGATTAGAGCAAATTATAGGGGGTATGGAGTGTCTTCTGGAAAACACATGTTTTTACATATTCTCAGTTTTCTTTTGGAATTAAACACTCCAATAAAAATGAGTGCCTTATTTAAAAATAAAATCTGGGAATTCCCTGGCAGACCAGTGGTTAGGACTCCACACTTCCACTGCAGAGGACACGGGTTCAGGGAACTAAGATCCGCAAGCCACATGGCACAGCCAAAAATAAATAAATTAATAAATATTAATTATAAAATTAAAAAAAAATTTTAAATCTACTTCACAGAAACAGACTTACAGCCATAGAGAATAGACTTGTGGTTGCCAAGGGGGAGAGGGTGTGTGGGAGGGAAGGATTGGGAGTTTGGGATTAGCAGATGCAAACCATTATATATATATATATATATATATGTGTGTGTGTGTGTGCGCGTATAACTGAATCACTTTGTTGTATAGCAGAAATTAACAACACTGTAAATCAACTATACTTCAATAAACATTTTTTTTAAAAAAATAAAGTTTCATGGAGGAGAACTGCTATCATACTGAACACTCAGAAGAAGGAAAGGGTTATTTCACAGACTAACAGGCCAGGGACTGGTACTGGTCTTCAGCCTGGGGCTTGGGGACCCCTAAACAGAGAACAGATAAACTACAAGGTCCTACTGTATAGCATAGGGAACTATATTCAATATCCTGACATAAACCATAATGGAAAAGAATATGAAAAAGAATATATATATAGGTATAACTGAAACACTCTGCTGTACCTGAGAAATTAACACAACATTGTAAATCAACTAGACTTCAATAAAAAATAAATAAATAAAAAATAAAACCTACTTAG
Source organism: Mesoplodon bidens (assembly GCF_964165515.1). NCBI lineage: Eukaryota > Metazoa > Chordata > Mammalia > Artiodactyla > Ziphiidae > Mesoplodon > Mesoplodon bidens. The sequence continues at coordinate 55,256,932 of NC_138172.1, forward strand.
AATGAAAATTTCCTAATCAGGACTTATAAAACACCACCAGTTTTCTAATTCTACACTCCACCACACACCCAATTTGGATTAAACAAAATGGTGACTATCAGATTAAACAGTAGTGTTATATAATACAGTCCATCCTCATTCTTCACAGATTCAGTATTTGTGAATTTACTTATTCACTAAGATGTATTGGTAACTCCTATACAGTGGTTTCCTGGTCGTTTGTGGAAATGTGCAATGAGGTGAGAAAATGGAGTTTCCTGACCCACATGTTCTCAGCTGAAGCTGAACAGGGCCACACTCTGCCTTCTTGCTTCAGCTTATCCTGGAAACAGGTGTCCTTTTGGCTGTCTGTTTAGTGCACATTTTTCACACGTTTGTGTCTCTTTTTTCTTCTATTTAAAATGGCCCCCAAGCCTAGTGCTGAAGTGGTCTCTAGTGTTCCTGAGTGCAAGAAGGCTACCACGTGCTGTTAAAATAAAGTGGAGCCAGGGACTGAAAATCTTCCAAGCAGATAAAACCATTTAAGCTGTGGACACAAGCTAAATCTAGCTTATTTCATAAACATGAGTGAAACATCACTAAGGTGATTTCTTGGAAATGCCTCTGATAATCATAAAAGACACTTAAGTCATTTTCCTAGAAGTGGTATAAGATCATCACTGTTAACTAACCCCTGCCTCTGGAAACGCTCCTTCAAAATAACCCATCACTGTAAAGGTTACACAACATCCTCATTGTGACTTTATAAGCCATCTTGTCATGTCAGGCCTCAGAGCTTCCTACCAGTTTTGAATTTGAAAGTTCCCAATTCATAAACTGTTCTTACTTGCACAATCAACTCTTCCTAAATACTGTTTCACTGATTGGGTAGTTTAAATTTTGCTATTTCTGGATTTTGACAGTGCCTCAGGGAGAAAATATGTGTTAGGTGAATTTGTTCAGGCCTGAGTTATAGTGCTTTAGCCACCAGTTTAACGCTAATGAATTAACAATATATATTAAACAGGTGTCTTGAAACACACAAAACAAGGCTATGTATTGATTGGTTGATAAAAATGTTGTAGTCAGAGTTTTGCAGAAACCTAACTCTCTTTTAGGAGCAATGGTTCACTATTTGCTAATTCAGCATTTAAAGTAACTTTATAGAATAACTACTGCAAATAACAAGAATCAACTGTACTTCTGTATCTGGAGAATAAAGAAGGTCTTGCTGTAAACGGCAGTCATTTCACTTCTCCATATAATTCAGTGTCGCTGAAATTAAAATGCATACAAATATGGATAAGGGACAGTTCACCCCCCAGCGTGCTCACCATCTAGTGGGAGAGATGATAGGAAGGAATGAATTACAACACAGGGCACTAAATGTGACAATCAACATATAAATAAGGTGAAATAGAGTTACCATATGATCCAACAATCCCATTCCTGGGCATATATCCAGACAAAACTCTAATTCAAAAAGATACATGCACCCCTGCATTCACAACAGCACGATTCACAGTAGCCAAGACATGGAAACAACCTAAATGTCCATCAACAGAGGAATGGATAAAGAAGATGTGGTACATATATACAATAGAATATTACTCAGCCATAAAAAAGAATGAAATAATACCATTTGCAGAAACAAGGATGCAACTATAGATTATCAAACCAAGTGAAATAAGTTGGACAGAGAAAGACAAATACCATATGATATCACTTATATACGGAATCTAAAAAATGACACAAATGAATTTATCTATGAAACAAATAGACTCACAGACATAGAGAACAGACTTGTGGTTGCCAAGGGGGTGGGGGGTGATGGAGGGATGGATTGGGAGACTGGGATTAGCAGATACAAACTATTATATATAGGATGGATGAACAACAAGTTCCTATTGTATAGGACAGGGAACTTTATTCAGTATCCTGTGACAAACCATAAGAGAAAAGAATATGAGGCGGAGGAGCTTCAAGATGGCGGAGGAGTAAGACGTGGAGATCACTTTCTTCCCCACAAATACATCAGAAATACATCTACACGTGGAACAACTCCTACAGAACACCTACTGAACACTGGCAGAAGGCCTCAGACCGGCCAAAAGGCAAGAAACTCCCCACGTACCTGGGTAGGACAAAAGAAAAAAGAATAAACAGAGACAAAAGAATAGGGACGGGACCTGCACCAGTGGGAGGGAGCTGAGAAGGAGGAAAGGTTTCCACACACTAGGAAGCCCCTTCGTGGGCGGAGACTGCGGGTGGCGGAGGGGGAAAGCTTCAGAGCCACGGAGGACAGCACAGCAACAGGGGTGCAGAGGGCAAAGTGGAGAGATTCCTGCACAGAGGATCAGTGCCAACCAGCACTCACCAGCCAGAGAGGCTTGTCTGCTCACCTGCTGGGGTGGGGCGGGCGGGGGCTGGGAGCTGAGGCTCCAGCTTAGGTTGGATTGCAGGGAGAGGAATGGCGGTGTGAACACAGCCTGAAGGGGTTAGTGCACCATGGCTAGCCGGGAGGGAGTCCAGGGAAAAAGTATGGACCTGCCGAAGAGACAAGAGACCTTTTCTTGCCTCTTTGTTTCCTGGTGGGCGAGGCCATGGGATTAACAGCGCTGCTTAAAGGAGCTCCAGAGATGGGCACGAGCCGCAGCTATCAGCATGGACCCCAGAGAAGGGCATGAGATGCTAAGGCTGCTGCTGCTGCCACCAAGAAGCCTGTGTGAAAGCACAGGACACCACCCAGACCTCCCCTCCCGGGAGCCTGTGCAGCCCACCACTGCCAGAGTCCCATGATCCAGGGACAACTTCCCCGGGAGAATGCACGGCATGCCTCAAGCTGGTGCAACGTCATGCCGGCCTCTGCCGCCGCAGGCTCACCCCACATCCATACCCCTCCCTCCCGCCGGCCTGAGTGAGCCAGAGCCCCCGAGTCAGCTGCTCCTTTAACCCCGTCCTGTCTGAGCGAAGAACAGATGCCCTCAGGTGACCTACACGCAGAGGCGGGGCCAGGTCCAAAGCAGAACCCCGGGAGCTGTGCGAACAAAGAGAAAGGGAAATCTCTCCCGGCAGCCTCAGGAGCAGCGGATTAAATCTCCACAATCAACTTTATGTACCCTGCATCTGTGGAATACCTGAATAGAAAACGAATCATCCCAAATTGAGGAGGTGGACTTTGGGAGCAAAGATATATAATTTTCCCCCCCTTTTTCTCTTTGTGAGTGTGTATGTGTATGCTTCTGTGTGTGATTTTGTATGTATAGCTTTGCTTTTACCATTTGTCCTTGGATTCTGTCTGTCCGTTTTTTGTTTGTTTGTTTGTTTTTAGTATAATTTTTAGCGCTTGTTATCATTGGTGGATTTGTTTTTTGGTTTGGTTGCTCTCTTTTTTCTTTATTACTTAAAAAAATTTTTTAAATAATTTTTTTTAAATAAATTTATTTTATTTTATCGTCTTCTTTCTTTCTTTCTATTTTTTCTCCCTTTTATACTGAGCCGTGTGGATGAAAGGCTCTTGGTGCTCCAGCCAGGAGTCAGTGCTGTGCCTCTGAGGTAGGACAGCCAACTTCAGGACACTGGTCGACAAGAGACCTCCCACCTCCACATAATATCAAATGGTTAAAATCTCCCAGAGATCTCCATTTCAACGCCAAAACCCAGCTCTACTAAACAACAAGCAAGCTCCAGTGCTGGGCACCCTATGCCAAACAACTAGCAAGAAAAGAACACAACCCCACCCATTAGCAGAGAGGCTGCCTAAAATCAAAATAAGGCCACAGACACCCAAAAACACACCAACAGATGTGGACCTGCCCACCAGAAAGACAAGACCAGCCTCATACACCAGAACACAGACACTAGTCACCAGCACCACGAAGCCTACACAGCCCCCTGAACCAACCTTACCCACTGGGGGCAGACAACAAAAACAACAGTAACTACAAACCTGCAGCCCACAAAAAGGAGACCCCAAACACAGTAAGTTAAGCAAAATCAGAAGACAGAGAAACACACAGTAGGTGAAGGAGCAAGGTAAAAACCCACCAGACCAAACAAATGAAGAGGAAATAGGCAGTCTACCAGAAAAAGAATTTAGAATAATGATAGTAAAGATGATCCAAAATCTTGGAAATAGAATGGAGAAAATACAAGAAACGTTTAACAAGGACCTAGAAGAACTAAAGAGCAAACAAACAGTGATGAACCACACAATAAATGAAATTAAAAATTCTCTACAAGGGATCAAGAGCAGAATAGAAGCAGAAGAACGGATAAATGACCTGCAAGATAAAATATTGGAAATAACTACTGCAGAGCAGAATAAAGAAAAAAAAATGAAAAGAATTGAGGACAGTCTCAGAGATCTCTGCGACAGCATTAAATGCACCAACATTCAAATTATAGGGGTCCCAGAAGAAGAAGAGAAAGAGAAAGGGACTGAGAAAATATTTGAAGAGATTATAGTTGAAAATTTCCTTATATGGGAAACGGAATAGTTAATCAGGTCCAGGAAGCACACAGAGTCCCATACAGTATAAATCCAAGCAGAAACACACCAAGACACATAGTAATCAAACTATCAAAAATTAAGTACAAAGAAAAAATATTAAAAGCAACAAGGGAAAAGCAACAAATAACATACAAGGGAATCCCCATAAGGTTAACAGCTGATCTTTCAGCAGAAACTCTTCAAGCCAGAAGGATGTGGCAGGACATATTTAAAGTGGTGAAGGGGAAAAACCTACAACCAAGATTACTCTACCCAGCAAGGATCTCATTCAGATTTGACAGAGAAATTAAAACCTGTACAGACAAGCAAAAGCTAAGAGAATTCAGCACCACCAAACCAGCTTTACCACAAATGCTAAAGAAACTTCTCTAAGCAGCAAACACAAAAGAAGGAAAAGACCTACAATAACAAACCCAAAACAATTAACAAAATGAAATGTAAATGGATTAAATGGATTACTTGAAATATAAATGGATTACCTGAAATGTAAATTACCTGAAATGTAAATGGATTAAAGGCTCGAACCAAAAGACATAGACTGGCTGAATGCATACTAAAACAAGACCCGTATATATGCTGTCTACAAGAGACCAACTTCAGACCTAGGGACACATACAGACTGAAAGTGAGGGGATGGAAAAAGATATTCCATGAAAATGGAAATCAAAAGAAAGCTGGAGTAGCAATTCTCATGTCAGAAAAAATAGACTTTAAAATAAAGACTATTACAAGAGACAAAGAAGGACACAACATAATGACCAAGGGATCAAATCAAGAAGAAAATATAACAATTGTAAATATTTATGCACCCAACATAGGAGCACCTCCATACATAAGGCAAATACTAAGAGCCATAAAAGGGGAAATCGACAGTAACACAATCATAAGGGGTCTTTAACAGCCCACTTTCACCAACGGACAGATCATCCAAAATGAAAATCAATAAGGAAACACAAGCTTTAAATGATACATTAAACAAGATGGACTTAATTGATATTTATAGGACATTCCATCCATAAACAACAGAATACACTTTCTTCTCAAGTGCTCATGGGACTTTCTCCAGGATAGAGCATATCATGGGTCATAAATCAAACCCTGGTAAATTTAAGAAAATTGAAATCATATCAAGTATCTCTTCCGACCACAGTGCTAGGAGACTAGATATCAATTACAGGAAAAAATCTGTAAAAAGTACAAACATATGGAGGCTAAACAATACATTACTTAATAACTAAGAGATCACTGCAAAAATCAAAGAGGAAATCAAAAAACACCTAGAAACAACTAACAATGAAACACGATGATCCAAAACCTATGGGATGCAGCAAAAGAGTTATAAGAGGGAAGTTTATAGCAATACAATCCTACCTTAAGAAACAAGAAACATCTCAAATAAACAACCTAACCTTACACATAAAGCAATTAGAGAAAGAAGAACAAAAAACCCCCAAAGTTAGCAGAAGGAAAGAAATCATAAAGATCAGATCAGAAATTAATGAAAAATGAAGGAAACCATGGCAAAGATCAATAAAACTAAAAGCTGGTTCTTTGAGAAGATAAACAAAATTGATAAATCATTAGCCAGACTCATCAAGAAAAAAAGGGAGAAGACTCAAATCAATAAAATTATAAATGACACAGGAGAAGTAACAACTGACACTGCAGAAATACAGTGGATCATGAGAGATTACAACAAGCAACTACATGCCAATAAAATGGACAACCTGGAAGAAATGGACAAATTCTTAGAAATGCACAAACTTCCAAGACTGAACCAGGAGGAAATAGAAAATATGAACAAACGAATCACAAGTACTGAAATTGAAACTGTGATTAAAAAATCTTCCAACAGACAAAAGCCCAGGACCAGATGGCTTCACAGGCGAATTCTGTCAAACATTTAGAGAAGAACTAACACCTATCCTTCTCAAACTCTTCCAAAATATAGCAGAGGGAGGAACACTCACAAACTCATTCAGCAAGGCCACCATCATTCTGATACCAAACCAGAGAGAGATGTCACAAAGAAGGAAAACTACAGGCCAATATCACTGATGAACATAGATGCAAAAATCCTCAACAAAATACTAGCAAACAGAATCCAACAGCACGTTAAAAGGATCATACATTATGATCAAGTGGGGTTTATCCCGGGAGTGCAAGAATTCTTCAATATACGCAAAGCAATCAACACATTATGGTGATACACCATATTAACAAATTGAAGGAGAAAAACCATATGGTCATCTCAAGATGCAGAGAAAGCTTTTGACAAAATTCAACACCCATTTATGATAAAAACCCTGCAGAAAGTAGGCATAGAGGGAACTTACCTCAACATAAAATAGGCCATATATGACAAACCCACAGCCAACATCGTCCTCAATGGTGAAAAACAGAAACCATTTCTACTAAGATCAGGAACAAGACAAGGTTGCCCACTCTCACCACTATTATTCAACTTAGTTTTGGAAGTTTTAGCCACAGCAATCAGAGGAGAAAAAGAAATAAAAGGAATCCAAGTTGGAAAAGAAGAAGTAGAGCTGTCACTGTTTGCAGATGACATGATACTATACATAGAGAATCCTAAAGATGCTACCAGAAAACTACTAGAGCTAATCAATGAATTTGGTAAAGTAGCAGGATACAAAATTAATGCACAGAAGTCTCTTGCATTCCTATACACTAATGATGAAAAATCTGAAGGTGAAATTAAGAAAACACTCCCATTTACCATTGCAACAACAACAAAAATACCTAGGAATAAACCTACCTAAGGAGACAAGAGACCATATGCTGAAAACTATGACGCTGATGAAAGAAATTAAAGATAATACAAACAGATGGAGAGATATACCATGTTCTTGGATTGGAAGAATCGACACTGTGAAAATGACTCTACTACCCAAAGCAACCTACAGATTCAATGCAGTCTTGGACAAACTACCACTGGCTTTTTTCACAGAACTAGATCAAAAAATTTCACAATTTGTATGGAAACACAAAAGACTCCGAATAGCCAAAACAATCTTGAGAAAGAAAAATGGAGCTGGAGGAAATCAGGCTCCCTGACTTCAGACTATAGTACAAAGCTACAGCAATCAAGACAGTATGGTACTGGCACAAAAACAGAAATATAGATCAATGGAACAGGATAGAAAGCCCAGAGATAAACCCATGCATATATGGTCACCTTATCTTTGATAAAGGAGGCAAGAATATACAGTGGAGGAAAGACAGCCTCTTCAATAGGTGGTGCGGGAAAACTGGACAGCTACATAAAAGAATGAATTTAGAATAGTCCCTAACACCATACACAAAAATAAACTCAAAATGGATTAAAGACCTAAATGTAAGGCCAGACGCTATTAAACTCTTAGAGGAAAACATAGGCAGAACACTCCATGACATAATTCACAGCAAGATCCTTTTTGACCCACCTCCTAGAGAAATGGAAATAAAAACAAAAATAAACAAGTGGGACCTAATGCAACTTAAAAGCTTTTGCATAGCAATGGAAACTATAAACAAGACCAAAAGACAACCCTCAGAATGGGAGAAAATATTTGCAAATGAAGCAACTGACAAAGGATTAATCTCCATAATTTACAAGCAGCTCATGCAGCTCAATATCAAAAAGCAAACAACCCAATCCAAAAATGGGCAGAAGACTTAAATAGACATTTCTCCAAAGAAGATATACAGATTGCCACCAAACACATGAAAGAATGCTCAACATCATTAATCATTAGAGAAATGAAAATCAAAACTACAATGAGATATTATCTCACACCGGTCAGAATGGCCATCATCAAAAAATCTAGAAACAATAAATGCTGGAGAGTGTGTGGAGAAAAGGGAACCCTCTTGCACTGTTGGTGGGAATGTAATTGAAACAGCCACTATGGAGAACAGTATGGCGGTTCCTTAAAAAACTAAAAATTGAACTACCTTATGGCCCAGCAATCCCACTACTGGGCACATAACCTGAGAAAACCATAGTTCAATAAGAGTCATGTATCACAATGTTCATTGCAGCTCTATTTACAATAGCCAGGAGATGGAAGCAACCTAAGTGTCCATCGATAGATAAATGGGTAAAGAAGATGTGGCGCATATATACAATGGAATATTACTCTGCCATAAAAAGAAATGAAATTGAATTATTTGTAGTGAGGTGGATGGACCTAGAGTCTGTCATACAGAGGGCAGTCAGTCAGAAAGAGAAAAACAAGTACTATTTTCTAACATATATATATGGAATCTGAAAAAAAAATGGTAATGAAGAACCTAGGGGCAAGATGGGAATAAAGACACAGACCTACTAGAGAACGGACTTGAGGATATGGGGAGGGGGAATGGTAACCTGGGACAAAGTGAGAGAGTGGCACGGATATATATACACTACCAAATGTAAAATAGATAGCTAGTGGGAAGCAGCCGCATAGCACAGGGAGATCAGCTTGGTGCTTTTTGACCACCTACAGGGGTAGAATAGGAAAGTTGGGAGGGAGGGAGACGCAAGAGGGAAGAGATATGGGGATATATGTATATGTATAACTGATTCACTGTGTTATAAAGCAGAAAGTAACACACCAGTGTAAAGCAATTATACTCCAATAAAAATGTTAAAAAAAGAATATGAAAAATAATGTATATATATATATGTGTGTGTGTATATATGTGTGTATATATATATATATATATATATACACATGTATATACCTGAATCACTTTGCTGTATAGCAGAAATTAACACATTTAAAATCATCTACACTTCAATTTAAAAAGTAAATAAATGAGATTTTGATTGAATATATACATTAATATGTATAAAATGGATAACTAATAAGAACCTGTGGTATAAAAAATATAAATAAAATTCAAAAATCCAAAAAAAAGTAAACAAATGCAATAAAGTGATAGCCTGGCTCCAGAAAGTGACCAAATATTACGAATAAAAGACAAGTTTCATAGAAGTTATCCCGTGGGTACTTGTCCTATGTGGTGGGGCGGGAATCCCAGAAATTAAACACATGGAGTCTTTGGTCCTCTGTGCCGACATTTTTACTAATTCCAGCCATTGTAGTATACTTCAACTTTCCCTAGGAGAAATCACAGTCGTCCTTTGAAAGATACTGAGAATTACCCAATATCTATGTTCCAATTGTCAGGCTTCATCCTGAACCATTCTGAATAGTTCTCTGAGTTCCAGGGAATCACCATGGAGGGCACAGTGCTCCAAACGGTATAATGGTGTTGGTTAGAGAACAATCGGAAAAGCATCTTACCAGAGTCCTTTCTCTGCACTCTCACCCCAACAATAAAAAAGAGGGATGAGTGCTTTCCAGGTATGCTGAGCCCAGCTCAATCAGTTTGAATTCATCAGCAGCTGCAGCAAACTTACAGATGGTGCCAGACCCCAGGAGAGGAACACCTACCGGAAGCCGGAGCATCCTGAAAAGCTGTCCTTTCTCCCTTCCAAAAGCCTAAGATCAAACTAGTCTCAAGGTCCGGAAGTTCTGGCAGAAACAGGGAGTTCAAAAGCCCAAGTAAGGGATTTTTTTTCCACTTTAGTAACTCAGAGAAAATTTAGTAAGATCCTGCTCACCCATGGCTAATGTCACTCTATGCCTTGATCATGGCTGTGTCTCCTGGGCCAATTTCTCTTCCCTTTCCTCCTCCTGGAAATTTCCTCTTGACAAGTTTGCTCACTAGGCCCCTTAGTGTTAGCGCTTTTCACAAAAATCAGTGCAAAATAGATGCCAGCAGGGCCAAAGGCAGATGCCAGCAGGCTGTCACCTCTCTGCCCCTGGCTAGAGTGGAATGCCAGCAGCTCACATTGACTCTGCCCTCTCCCTGCCAGCCTCTAGTGAAATCATGCTCTGGCCAGTCCCGCCCGCAGAGCCAGCCCTGGCTGCCCAGTGTTCCCTCAGCCTTCGGGAGTCTGTAAGCATCTTCTCCAGCCAGACGCCCCAGCTCAGGACCAGGCAGGGGCAAACTGCTGGAGACCCCCCTTGCCAGGGCAAAGCCCATCCCAAGATGAGATGGGAAGGGAGTCAGAAAACACCTCCAGGGTTCAGTTGTTAACTGGGTTGGAGGGTATGGCACCAGAGTCAGGGCCCCATGCATGCTGCTCAGATTCACTGCAATAACCAGCTGCTTGTCCGGTCGCTTGTTGCCAAATAGCAATCTTGGCGTCTAGCCAGCCATCGAGCTGGCACCGTGATGGAAATGCTGCAGTTCAACGATTTTCGCCAGGCTGTGCCAACCCAGAGATATAGAGACCTGCCCTGTCTGCAAGCCAGCCCAGTGCTTATGTACTTCCTGGGGAAGCTTTAAGTCTGAGTGTTCCCTAACTAAGTGGAGTAAAAGTATTTCAGAGAAAATGGCTGAAAAGCCAGTGCTACCTACTAAAACTTCTCTTCCAAATGGGTTGAAAGTAAAACATGTGAGACGAGCTAAATTTGGTGTACCTGCAAGAGTTGCCATAGTCCCAAGGCTTCTGTTTTAGCAAGCAAGAGGAGCAGGAGGAATTCAAAGAGCTTTCAGTGGAACCCGCATGAATATGTAGATTTCTTCCCATCTATAAACATATTAACAGCAAGATTACACGTATGGGGTTGCTATATATCCAAGAACCTATTAAACTGCCTAACAATTTTTAAACATTTTCAGGCTATGTAAATTTCACCCAGAATAATGTACACTCAAGCCTATTTTCAAAATTTTGCATGCATTTTATTTTTTATTTATTTATTTTTTTGTGGTATGCAGGCCTCTCACTGTTGTGGCCTCTCCCGTTGCGGAGCACAGGCTCCGGGCGCGCAGGCTCAGCGGCCATGGCTCACGGGCCCAGCCGCTCCGCGGCATGTGGGATCCTCCCAGACCGGGGCACGAACCCGTGTCCCCTGCATCGGCAGGCGGACTCTCAACCACTGCGCCACCAGGGAAGCCCTTGCATGCATTTTAGTGGCTTCTTAGAACCCTAATTAAGAACCCAGCTTTATTTCTTCTGTTCAATATTAAGTCCTTGGTTTGAACTTCTTGAAAAGGAGAGTGCCAGTGTACGTTTCTCTCTTTTTCATCCCATATTTACTACCTGTTTTTGTAAACTGTAACCTAGATCCCCTCCAGAAAATCAAGCAAAGGTCAAATAATTTGGTGGGACATCAACGATGGTTTTGGCTCAACAGCTGGAACTGTTCCTTCTCTCTGGCTCTCCTAGACTGCTTTCAATTCTCTGCACAACACTTGAAGTTTACTCATCCATTGTGTTACTGACACTGGCTTAAGGGCATTCTAGGTGTCAGAAAAACTTAATCGTTCATCATGCTGATACTTGGAACCATAGAGTTCCCTTTTTCCAGTTGCTTCAAGAAATCTGAACTTTGATGTCAATTTTACAGAAATGGTTGATTCTAGATCACGGAGTAAACTCTAGGAGGCCGTCCATCATAAAGGCATGTCCAGGACTCTAAAAACAGGAGGAAGCTGATAAGCCACTGGCCTGTCTCATCTGAGTTTGTTTCCATTGGTACAGATTGCAAGAAAGAAGATCTATGCTTTGCCTGTTTAGGACCAACACACACACCCCTGAGGGTTACAGTAAATGAGAGATGCAACAGAGAGGGAAATAAGTTAAGATTCAACTAAGAGGTACGCTTCCTCTTAGGGAGCTAAATACTGTACACATCGCAGTTAAAGGCTATTAGCTCCTTACAAAGGAAAATCCCTGCATTGGTCTGAGGTCTCGCCTACACGTATAACTTGACATCCTGTAAACATAATGAACACATCTGGATCCAGAAAACATCTCCTCTGAAAAACTCATGGCCCAATTTGTCCTTGTTTGCCCAAAATATCCTTAACACTCATTATGCAATTAATTTTTTTCTTTTTTCAGGGTAAACAAAGGGGATTAGCACATGATGTTCTTGCACTTGAGTTACACCGTGATTTGTTCACACCATTGTCATATCCTGTGTGACAGCCTGACTGTGGTATGCTTGCAGACTCTCTAGGAGAAACTTTCTGAAAAACAGTTGTGTATGGGACTTCCCTGGTGGCACAGTGGTTAAGAATCTGCCTGTCAGTACAGGAGACACGGGTTCGACCCCAGGTTTGGGAAGATCCCACGTGCCGTGGAGCAACTAAGCCCATGTGCCACAACTACTGAAGCCCGCACACCCTAAGGCCCATGTCCCGCAACTACTGAGCCTGTGTGCTCCAACTACTGAAGCCTGCATGCCTAGAGCCCATGCTCCGCAACAAGAGAAGCCACTGCAATGAGAAGCCCGCACACCGCAACGAAGAGTAGCCCCTGCTCGCCGCAACTAGAGAAAGCCTGTGTGCAGCAGTGAAGACCCAACACAGCCAAAACAAAAAACAAAAAACAGTTGTGCATTTCCTGTCTAAGCTGCCTAGAAAAGAACAGCCAGGTACCTATCTAGTAGTCCATCTCAAATGAGGCTGTAGATTGGCACATTGTCAATCACTTTCCATCCAAGGAGGAAAAAGCATGGAAATACCAGCAACCTTCCTCTTAGAGAATTTTTGTGCAAAACCTGCTGTGTCTGCCTTCTCAAAAAGTGAGGAATCCTGATGTCCTTGACAATCTGGAGAAAACAAAACAAAACCCCTCATAAGCTGGGGGCTGAGGCCATTGTGGGTAATATTGAATGTTGTTTCAATATTCAATATGGAGAGAGACTAAAAAGTTGGTGGAGGTGTCCTTTGTCTATTTATTCTCTTCTGACGTCATGAAATGCTTGTCTTTACTGCCTTTTTATTTTAAAGAGCCCAGAGAGGGGAGCTGGCACTGATTTTTGAAAGTATTTATGACAACATCCTATAAGAATATTGCTCAGCCATAAAAATGAATGAAATAATGCCATTTGCAGCAACATGTATGGACCTAGAGATGATCATATTAAGTGAAGTAAGACAGAGAAGGACAAATATCATATGATATCACTTATATGTGAAATCTAATAAAAAATGGTACAAATCAACTTATTTACAAAACAGAAACAGACCCACAGATCTTGAAATCAAATTTATGGTTACCAAAGGAGAAACATTGGGGGAAGTGATAATTTAGGAGATTGAGATTAACATACACACACTACTATACATAAAATAGATAGCTAAAAAGGACTGTATAGCACAGGGAACTCTACTCAATATTCTGTAATAATCTATATGGGAAAAGAATCTGAAAAAGAATGGATACATATACATATATAGTAACTGATTCACTTTGCTGTACACCTAAAACTAACACACCATTGTAAATCAACTATACTCCAATAAAAATTAAAAATAAAAATAAAAAGAATTTCTTTCTTGTTTTACCCTCACCTACACCCTTCCAACTACCTACTCAGTATTTTGCAGGTATAAAAATGTTGGTCCTATAGTTTTAATATCCATAGGGATATATTAACAAATATTATTCTGTGAAGTCTGGTTCTGGAGAAAGCCATTTTTTCCCACTCTGCCCTAAGGAGTGAAAATAAGAATTTAAGATGTAAAAGTATTCACAGGACCTGGAAATTAGTCCCCAACAGATAACAACATTTCATGCCACAAATTGTGACTAGGCCCTGGGAATGTGGCAGTCACTGAGCTAAATGTTGGGGATTGGAAAAAGAAACCATTCCTGCTCTCAAGGAAATTATCTCTAAATATAGAAGTGCTCATAAGCGTACAGACACCATGTGTGTGTGTGTATGTGTGTGTGTGTGTGTGTGTGTGTGATGTGCTGATACGTCCTGGCCATAGTACTTGCTTTGGAAAACCAGCCACAAGTTTCCAATCTGCCCCACTGTTTTTTGGCATACAGTATTTAGTACATGCTTTCCTTATTCGTTCGACATTTGACTTGCTTGTTTGTTTTCTATTTATCACCATGGTTTTAGGCTTAGGGCATCTGTGTTCCATCGGGTTGCAAAATGACCTCTATGAGCAAGGCTGATTAATGCTTTAGGACGTATTGTCCATTAGCAGAAAACGGGAATCCCGGAGAACTGGAAATTAAACAGCTGTGTGTTTTATAACAGAAGGATTCTGGAAGGTCATACAATTATAGGGGCACCTGAGGCTTAGTGGGTAAAGGGAGTTGCCAGGGCCATGGAGCTCTTTGGCTGCAGAGCTAGGAAGTGACTCGGGTCTCCCAATTCCCAGTCACCACACTAGTGGACAATCCTCGACAACGTTTTCCAGACCCAACCTATGCCTTTCACATCCATCCCCAACTGCTCCTTCCTGGTGAGTTGGGAGCTCTGGGTAGTGGGTAAGCATCCTGAGCTGAGACCACCCCCGCCTGGGGTGTGCTATGCTAGCCTGTCGCAGCTTCTTCCATTCTTGGTGTTGGCTTGGGGGCTGTGGTTCCTCAGCATCTCTGTTTGCCCAGAAAACTCTCAATTGAGTGAAACAGCATGAAATACGCTGCTCCCATTTCTGTCAACACAGGGATGTGAAACTGGAATTCTACAATGACTGTGGTACAAAAGGGAACTCTTTTGTTGGAGCAGTTGGTGTCATGTTGCACTGAACAGAGTTGCACTGAACGCTGACACACTGGTACCCAAAAGAACTGCCTGGGATGCTACAGCGCAGACAAGTTGTTTTTCCAACATAACACCTATTTTTGTAATATGTTGAGATAAACTTTCTTGTCTTAAACTAAGATGATGGCCCGTCTGGTATTAAAATGAAATTTTGAAAAACAAATGTGCTAGTGATAGACAATTTGTGCCACTAGATCTATATGCTTGTAATCATCATTTACCAGTAGTAGGTGTTTTATTTAGTATCATTGTTTAATAAATTTAAAAGTTGGTAATACCACATTGCCCGTCTCCCTTTTTTTATTATTTGATTACTTTCTTAAACTTGAAAATCTGGGAGCTATTATACTACTCTCCTCAGAACATTTAGCAATTCATATAGGTAGTGAATGATAGAAGAAATAAAACTCTATCAAAGAGCATTTATATCACAGTAATATCCAGGAAATAGTAACTTCCATTCGAAACACAGTTTGATGTTTTCAGATATTTTATCATAATTTGTCTAAAGAGTTCTTCATGCTTTTATAAGAAGGGGAAAAGGACCTTAATGTAAACAAAACACATTTTGCTGAAGTGCTTTTTTCCCCAAACTAGACACTCAAAACTGTTCCTTAAGTAGTTACTATGCAAGGCACTACAGGACTGTACAGTACAGGTGTGTTGTTTTGGCAGAATTTTGCAAGTCATTAATCAATTTTCTATGGTGGCTCAGAAAGTCCTTACTTCATGCCCATTGACAGGCATTTCTGAGATTGAGTCTGCAATATGGTTTGGTGTCACCAAAGAATGGCATAGAAATAATTGTCTTCCTCTCCCTACACCCACAGGCATTGAAGTACCCAAGTTCTAGGCCAAGTTTTGGTGAAAAGGGTCTGTTTCAGCAACTTATGCGCTTATTCCAATACCTAAACCTAGGTGAAGAATGAGAGTCGGCTCTACTGTCTGGGTTTGAATTCCCACTCAGCCACTGGTAGGATGTGTCAATGGTTCTAGAACCTTCAAAAAATGACTTTACCTCTCTGGATCTCAGTTCCCCTAGTGGCAAAAGAGAGTAACAGTTGCTCATTGGTAATGGAAGAGGTTGGTAATTAAGTGAAATAATACCTGTTAAGTAGAGTCCACTTTGCCTGGAATCGGGGCGGGGGGGGGGGTGGTGGTTCCCAGGATGTGTGTCTTTCATGCTGAAACCTGGAAAGTCTTGACAAGCCATAAAGAGCTGACCATTCTGATAACGACCAGGGTTCTTGGCCTTCCCCAATCAATAGAAATTGACTAGAGACCAGACAAGAAATTCAGGCAAGGCTTTATTGGGGTCCCTGCTGCAGCAGGGGGGAGCGAGAACAAACAACAGGTTCCCTTACTTGCTCGCTCCCTGGGGGGCTGGCAAGCTTGCTCCTTATATGGGGTGAGGGTAGGGGTGTGTCCAGGGGTTGGGCCAGAGGGGTAGCTTAGGTCATCTGCCCACCCCTCTGGTGGTGTTAAGTGCAGGGGGTATGCGCAGTACCCTGCTTTTGCTCCCAACACCCTGTTTTTGCTCCTGGCTCTTCAGAAGTGGCAGTTGAGTTTTTTGGTCTTTTGTATCTTTTTGTCCATAATTTGCCCCAACTGCATATGCAAGCAATTATTTTTAGTCTCATATAGTTTCTTTGTATTTTGTTGCTGGAGGAGAGGTTTGTCCGGGTGCAGGCATTGCAGCACTACAGCAAAGGGTCCCAGGTCCCAGCCTGTCTCAACTCTACCTGCAAAGTGCTTGCAGCAGTACCTGGTACACAGCACTCACTGAGATGTCAGTTTCACTGTCATTTTTCTTCATTTCACTGGAATTCTAACATGAAATGAACGTGAACAAATTCACGGTCCACAGGATTAGCCTGAAGTTGTAACCTCATAAATACTACCCTTTTGCTTTAGATTAAAGCAAACCGAGTCACATACAGAGGCAGAGACCCAGGAACTATTTATGTAAAGGCCCACAGCAAATCACTTTCCACTCAGACAAAATGATCCTGACATGAAAGCATTCCCTGGAAATATGCCTCCTTCCCTCTCTCAGAGGTGTCATTCATTATTAGTGCCCGATGACTCTTAAAATTTGAAACTGGGGGGAGCCTTTTACAGTTCTCTGATAACCTCATTCCTAGTTCTTACTTGAACTGCTCATGGCCTTTTTCTGGTCTGTGGTCATGAAAGTATCCTAAAGACCCTTTATCCAATAAAGCATGCAGGTAATTGTAGTGCTCAGGGAGTTCTCTGTGTGATCATGCCCTGGTTCTGTGTTGAGACACGCCGATCACCCAGAGATTATGTCTCTGCCTTGCCCTGGGATGTTGAAGCATGAATCAGTGAAACAGTTCAGCTTTTTGTCTTAAACTTGGTTGCTTTCCCAAGATTCCTGTGCAAGAATCAGCAAGGCTCAATCCTGCAGGTAACAAATCAATGTTAGGCTCAGTGCCTTTGAAAACTCTGGTATGGAGGGCAATAATTACCAACAACCAAGGCCTGTGTCCTGAATAATGAAGGCAATTGTGTTCACAGAGATAAAGCCTGCAAGTGAAGAATCACAGGGCTCCAGAGCTGAAAGGACTTGGGGTAGTATGTTGTCATATGCAGTTTCAACACAGAGCTACAAATCATGACCACTCACTTCACAGGGAATGTTTAGATTAGGAGCAAACTTATTTCAGTTTATATTGGTAAGTTCTTGTAAGCGTAATACCCATACCAGGCCCTATTTTAGTGCTTCTCATGTATTAACTCATTTAATTCTCTTAACAACCCCAAAAGGGAGGTATCATTACTGTGTCCATTTTATAGAAAGAGAAACCAAGGAACAGAGAGGTAGTGTAACTTGTCCAAGAACACAGAGCTGATAAAGTTAGATTGAGACTCGTACCCAGAGTGGTCCTCATAATGATGTACAGAAAAAAGGTGACCTGTCACAGGTTCTGGATTTTCTGAGAAAGAACTCAACCTAAACCATATTTGAAATGCATCTGAATTTATATGGTTACAATGAATATTTCAATAATTGATATTATTTAATATCTGTCTCCCTAATTCTAAATTTAGTGTAATTGTTTCAATAAATAGAAGTTTCTAGTAAACACAAAAGAGCTTTCTATAACATTGTTTAATAGAAGCAGAGGAAACACTTTTTAAATATATACTTTGGAAGAAAATTTAGTTGGTAAGAACTAATTCAAGCTAAAACCAACTCAACCTATTGATTCAGCAATAAACCCTGAGATCATAATATCATCAATATACACACATTGACTAAGACTATCAAATATGTTTTAAACCACTTAATTATATTGAAGAGCTAAGATGCTTGCAATCAATTTGATTCAAAAACTTCTATTTTATTTGTTAAAGCATATCATTATGCCATACTGAAGCATTATGGTGTTTTAAAATTTATTTTGCACTGTTTTAATCTTTTAGATCAAGCCTAAATTGTATGTATTTATCCTGATACTGTGACTGTTTATAGCATGACTGTACCACTGAACAATGGATAGCAACAATCATACAAAATATTACAAGTTAATACAAGAAGTTATGATTACATAGAGATAAGTAAGACAGGAATAATGCAAAAACCAAAATATGTGCTCTGTTTGAACACAGAACCCTTAAAATTACAGGTGAGCTCTACTTAATTTAGTACTGCATAAATGACAAAAAAGATTTTTCCATTGCGTAAGTGAATAACAATAACTAGAATTTATTTAGGGTTTAATATGTATCAGTCACTAATATACTCAGATGGGCTACATGACTTTATCAAGCTTACACCACTTCTAAGTGATTAATGAGAACACACAACTGATTAAAAATTCTCTGATACTCTCATGGTCTGATGTCACCCCTTGCTTTCTTAAGTAGGATGGCTTTATACTGCGAACTTCTTAGCACACTGACTACATTGTTAAGAAGCCTTAGGGATGATGGAAATTTTTTATATCTTGATTATTGTGGTGCCTACATAGGTGCATATATTTGACAAAACTCATCAAACACTACACTTAAAATGAGTGTATTTAATTTTACTCCTAAATAATGTTGATTTAAAACGAAAACAACAAACATATGTACACAATTTTCAGAGGCATATTTAAACCGTAGAATGAAGTCCTCATTTGTCAAGAGATACCACATTGTTAGAGATATAACGAGTATGATAACAGATAAACACTAAAGCAAAATTTTTTTTTCAATTTTCTTTTTAAGAATAAACTGTAACCTATCCCCTCTATAACAATCAACAAGTATTAACACATTAACAAAACGAAGGACAAAAATCACATAAACATCTCAATAGGCACAGAAAAAGCCTTTGACAAAATTCAACATCCATTCATGATGAAAATTCTCATCAAAGTTGGTAAAGAGAGACTATATCTCTATATAATACAGGCAGTTTATGACAAACTCACTGCTAACATCATACTCAATGATGAAAAGCTAAAAGCTTTTCCTCTAAAATCAGCAACAAGACAAGACTCAATATCAAAAAACAAACAACTTGATTAAAAAATGGGCAGAAAGGGGTTCCTTGGTGGAGCAGTGGTTGAGCGTCCACCTGCCGATGCAGGGGGTGCGGGTTCGTGCCCCGGTCTGGGAGGATCCCACGTGCCGCGGAGTGGCTGGGCCCGTGAGCCATGGCCGCCGGGCCTGCGCGTCCGGAGCCTGTGCTCCGCAGTGGGAGAGGCCGCAGCAGTGAGAGGGCCGCGTATAGCAAAAAAAAAAAAAAAAAAAAAAAAGGGGCAGAAGACCTGAATAGACATTTTCCAAAGAAGACATACAGATGGTCCACCGGCACATGAGAAGATGCTCAACATCGATAATCATCATGAAAATGTAAATCAAAACCACAATCAGATATCACCTCACACCTGTAAGAATGGCTATTGTAGAAAACACCACAAATAACAAATGCTGGAGAGGGTGTGGAGAAAAGGGAACCCTAGTACACTGCTGGCAGGAATGTAAATTGGTGCAGCCACTGTGGAAAACAGTTTGGAGGTTCCTCAGAAAATTAAATGTAGAACTACCAATTAACCAGCAATTTCACTCCTGGGTATATATCAAAAGAAAACAAAAACACTAATTTGGAAAGACACATGCACCCCAATGTTCATAAGAGCATTATTTGCAATAGCCAAGATATGGAAGCAACTAAGTGTCCATCGACAGATGAATGGATAAGGAAGATGTAATATATACACAATGGAATATTACTCAGCCATAAAAAAGAATGAAATTTTGCCATTTTTAACAACAGGAATGGACTGGGAGAATATTAGGCTGAGTGAGATAAGACAGAGAAAGGAAGACAAATACTCTGTGTTTTCACTTACATGTGAAACCTAAAAAACAAAACAAATGAATATAACAAGACAGAAACAGACTTACAAGTATAGAGAACAATCTAGTGGTTAGCAGTGGAGAGAGGGATGGAGGGAGGGGCAAAGGGTTAAGATGTACAAACCACTATGTATAAAATAAGTAATATACAAGGATATATTGTACAGCATAGGGAATATAGCCAATATTTTATAATAACTTTAAATTTAGTATACTCTTTAAAAATAATGAATCAATATGTTGTATGCTTGAAATTAATATATTGTAAATCAACTATAATTTAATAGAAAAGAATAAATTTTAACTATAACATTCACAATCGTGATTAAATAATGTATACAAATCATACTTTTGCCAATTTTCAGATTAAAAGCTGTGATATTTAATATGGCAAATACACAGATTTGCTTCGTGTGTTTTTTTTCATCAATAGTCTGTAATATGGTAGCCTCAGAAGTCACTGGTTGCAAAGATCAATCTGTAGAAAACTTCCAGAACCAAAAATTTTCAGCAAACACCATTCTATGAGCCCAAATTACTTTGCATTAGCTATGGAATTAGCAGTCAGTTGGCAGACTGTGACCTGTCTGACAGCTGAGACCTGATAGTTCAGGCCAGAATAAATGGTTATTTCCTGTCTCAGTAGCAATACTGAGTGAGTAATCAAAGTATCAATCCTTATTTGATTACTTCCACACATGTGTCTCAGGTTATCCTGAGGCTTCCTTCTAGAAATCTCCTTGGGATCTACAGTGTGAAAAAACTTCATATCCGGTGAGGAGGATGGATCTACAGTCTGTCATACAGAGTGAAGTAAGTCAAAAAGAGAAAAACAAATACCACATGCTAACACATATATATGGAATCTAAGGGAAAAAAAAAAAAAGGTCATGAAGTACCTAGGGGTAAGACGGGAATAAAGACACAGACCTACTAGAGCATGGACTTGAGGATATGGGGAGGGGGAAGGGTAAGCTGTGACAAAGTGAAAGAGTGGCATGGACATATATACACTACCAAACGTAAAATAGATAGCTAGTTGGAAGCAGCCGCACAGCACAGGGAGATCAGCTAGGTGGTTTGTGACCACCTAGAGGGGTGGGATAGGGAGGGTGGGAGGGAGGGAGATGCAAGAGGGAAGAGATATGGGAACATATGTATATGTATAACTGAGTCATTTTGTTATAAAGCAGAAAGTAACACACCATTGTAAAGCAATTATACTCCAATAAAGATGTTAAAAAAAAAACACTTCATATCCAAAACGTTTCTTCTTTCATTCCAGTACTACAAATTATTTTTTTAACATCTTTATTGGACTATAATTGCTTTAAAATGTTCTGTTAGTTGCTGTTGTATAATAAAGCAAATCAGCTATATGTATACATATATCCTCACATCTCCTCCCTCTTGTCTCTCCCTCACACCCTCCCTATCCCACCTCACTAGGTGGACACAGAGCACTGACCTGATCTCCGCGTGCCATGCAGCTGCTTCCCACTAGCTAGCTATTTTACATTTGGTAGTGTATATATGTCCATGCCACTTTCTCACTTTGTCTCAGCTTACCCTTCCCCCTCCCCGTGTCCTCAGTTCCATTCTCTATGTCTGCATCTTTATTCCTGTCCTGCCTCTACGTTCTACAGAACCATTGGATTTTTTTTTTTTTAGATTCCATACATATGTGTTAGCATATGGTATATGTTTTTCTCATTCTGACTTACTTTGCTCTGTATGATAGTCTCTAGGTCCATCCACCTCACTACAAATAACTCAATTTCGTTTCTTTTAATGGCTGAGTAATATTCCATTGCATATATGTGCCACATTTTTATCCATTCAACTGTCGATGGATACTTAGGTTGCTTCCATATCCTGGCTATTGTAAATAGTACTGCAATGAACATTGTGGTATGTGACTCTTTTTGAATTATGGTTTTCTCAGGTTATATGCTCAGTAGTGGGATTGCTGGGTCATATGGTAATTCTATTTTTAGGTTTTTTTTGTGGGTTTTTTTTGCGGTATGCAGGCCTCTCACTGTTTTAGCCTCTCTCATTGCGGAGCACAGGCTCCGGACGCGCAGGCTCAGCGGCCATGGCTCACGGGACTAGCCGCTCCGCGGCATGTGGGATCTTCCCAGACCAGGGCACGAACCCGTGTCCCCTGCATCAGCAGGTGGACTCTCAACTACTGTGCCACCAGGGAAGCCCTATTTTTAGTTTTTTGAGGAGCCTCCATACTGTTCTCCATAATAGCTGTATCCATTTACATTCCTACCAACAGTGCAAGAGGGATCCCTTTTCTCCACACCCTCTCCAGCATTTATTGTTTGTAGATTTTTTGATGATGGCCATTCTGACCGGTGTGAGGTGATACCTCATTGTAGTTTTGATTTGCATTTCTCTAATGATTAGTGATGTTGAGCATCCTTTCATGTTTTTGTTGGCAATCTGTATATCTTCTTTGGAGAAATGTCTATTTAGGTCTTCTGCCCATTTTTGGATTGGGTTGTTTGTTTTTTTGATATTGAGCTGCATGAGCTGCTTGTAAATTTTGGAGATTAATCTTTGTCAGTTGCTTCATTTGCAAATAGTTCCTCCCATTCTGAGGGTTGTCTTTTGGTCTTATTTATGGTTTCCTTTGCTGTGCAAAAGCTTTTAAGTTTAATTAGGTCCAATTTGTTTATTTTTATTTCCATTTCTCTAGGAGGTGGGTCAAAAAGGTTCTTGGTGTGATGTATGTCATACAGTGCTCTGCCTATGTTTTCCTCTCAGAGTTTTAGAGTGTCTGGCCTCACATTTAGGTCTTTACTCCATTTTGAGTTTATTTTTGTGTATGGTGTTAGGGAGTGTTCTAATTTCATTCTTTTACATGTAGCTGTCCAATTTTCCCAACACCACTTATTGAAGAGGCTGTCTTCTCCATTGTATGTTCTTGCCTTCTTTATCAAAGTTAAGGTGACCATATGTGTGTGGGTTTATCTCTGGGCTTTCTATCCTGTTCCATTGACCTATATTTCTGTTTTTGTGCCAGTACCATACTGTCTTGATTACTGTAGCTTTGTAGTATAGTCTGAAGTCATGGAGCCTGATTCCTCCAGGTCAGCTTTTTCCCCTCAAGATTGCTATGGCTATTCAGGGTCTTTTCTGTCTCCATAAAAATTTTTAAGATTCTTGGTTCTAGTTCTGTAAAAAATGCCACTGGTAATTTGATAGGGATTGCACTGAATCTGTAGGTTGCTTTTGGTAGAATAGTAATTTTCACAATACTGATCCTTCCAATGCAAGAATATGGTATATCTCTCCATCTGTTAGTGTCATCTTTGATTTCTTTCATCAGTGTCTTACAGTTTTCTGAGTACAGGTCTTTAACCTCCTGAGGTAGGTTTATTCCTAGGTATTTTAATCTTTTTGTGGCAACGGTGAATGGGATTGTTTCCTTAACTTCTATTTCTGATCTTTCATTGTTAGTGTATAGGAATGTAAGAGACTTCTGTGCATTAATTGTGTATCCTGCAACTTTATCAGATTCATTGATTAGCTCTAGTAGTTTTCTGGTGGCATCTTTAGGATACTCTATGTACAGTATCATGTCATCTGCAAACAGTGACAGCTTTACTTCTTTTCCGATTTGGATTCCTTTTATTTTTTTTTTCTTCTCTGATTGCTGTGGCTAAAACTTCCAAAACTATGTTGAATAATAATGGTGAGAGTGGGCAACCTTGTCTTCTTACTTATCTTAGTGGAAAAGTTTTCAGATTTTCACCATTGAGAACGATGTTCACTGTGGATTTGTAATATATGGCCTTTATTGTGTTGAGGTAGGTTCCTGCTATGCCTACTTTCTGGAGAGTTTTTATCAGAAATGGCTGTTGAATTTTGTCAAAAGCTTTTTCTGCATCTACTGAGACTATCATATGGTTTTTATCCTTCAATTTGTTAATATGGTGTATCACATTGATTGATTTGCATATATAGAAGAATCCTTGCACTCCTGGGATAAACCCCACTTGATCATGGTGTATGATCCTTTTAATGTGCTGTTGCATTCTGTTTGCTAGTACTTTGTTGAGGATTTTTGCTTCTATGTTCATCAGTGATATTAGCCTGTAGTTTTTTTGGTGATATCTTTGTCTGGTTTTCGTATAAGGGTGATGTTTGCCTTGTAGAATGAGTTTGGGAGTGTTCCTCCCTCTGCTATATTTTGGAAGAGTTTGGAAAGGAAGCATGTTAACTCTTCTCTAAATTTTTGATAGAATTCGCCTGTGAAGGCATCTGGTCCTGGGATTTTGTTTGTTGGAAGATTTTTAATCACAGTTTCAATTTCAGTGCTTGTCATTGGTCTGTTTATATTTTCTATTTCTTCCTGGTTCAGTCTCGGAAGGTTGTGCATTTGTAAGAATTTGTCCATTTCTTCCAGGTTGTCCATTTTATTGGCATAGAGTTGCTTGTAGTAATCTCTCATGATCTTTTGCATTTTGCAGTGTCAGTTGTTACCTCTCCTTTTTCATTTCTAATTCTATTGATTTGAGTCTTCTCCCTTTTTTTCTTGATGAGTCTGGCTAATGGTTTATCAATTTTGCTTATCTTCTCAAAGAACCAGCTTTTACTTTTATTGATCTTTGCTATTATTTCCTTCATTTCCTTTTCTTTTATTTCTGATCTGATCTTTATGATTTCTTTCCTTCTGCTAACTTTGAGGGTTTTTTGTTCTTCTTTCTCTAATTGCTTTATGCGTAAGGTTAGGTTGTTTATTTGAGATGTTTCTTGTTTCTTACGGTAGGATTGTATTGCTATAAACTTCCCTCTTAGAACTGCTTTTGCTGCATCTCATAGGTTTTGGGTCGTCGTGTTTTCATTGTCATTTGTTTCTAGGTATTTTTTGATTTCCTCTTTGATTTCTTCAGTGATGTCTTTGTTATTTAGTAGTGCATTATTTAGCCTCCATATGTTTGTATTTTTTACAGATTTTTTTCCTGTAATTGGTATCTAGTCTCTTGCATTGTGGTCAGAAAAGATACCTGATATGATTTCAGTTTTCTTAAATTTACCAAGGCTTGATTTGTGATCCATCATATGATCTATCCTGGAGAATGTTCCATAAGCACTTGAGAAGAAAGTGTATTCTGTTGTTTTAGGATGGAAAGTCCTATAAATTTCAATTAAGCCTATCTTGTTTAATGTATAATTTAAAGCTTGTGTTTCCTTATTTATTTTCAGTTTGGATGATCTGTCCATTGGCAAAAGTGTGGTGTTAAAATCCCCTACTATTATTGTGTTACTGTTGATTTCCCCTTTTATGGCTCTTAGCATTTGCCTTATGTATTGAGATGCTCCTATGTTGGGTACATAAATATTTACAATTTTATATCTTCTTCTTGGATTGATCCCTTGATCATTATGTAGTGTCCTTCTTTGTCTCTTGTAATACTCTTTATGTTAAAGTTTATTTTGTCTGATATGAGAATTGCTACACCAGCTTTATTTTGATTTCCTTTTGCATGGAATATCTTTTTCCATCCCCTCACTTTCAGTCTATGTGTGTCCCTAGGTCTTATGTGGGTCTCTTGTACACAGTGTATATACAGGTCTTGTTTTTGTATCCATTCAGCCAGTCTATGTCTTGTGGTTGGAGCATTTAATCCATTTACGTTTAAGGTAATTATTGATATGTATGTTCCTATTACCATTTTCTTAATTGTTTTGGGTTTGTTATTGTACGTGTCTTCTTTCTCTTGTGTTTGCTGCTTAGAGAGTTTCTTTAGCATTTGTTTTAAAGCTGGTTTGGTGGTGCTGAATTCTCTTAGCTTTTGCTTGTCTGTACAGGTTTCAATTTCTCTGTCAAATCTGAATGAGATCCTTGCTGGGTAGAGTCATCTTGGTTGAAGGTTCTTCCCTTTCATCACTTTAAATATGTCCAGCCACTCCCTTTTGGCTTGCAGAGTTTCTGTTGAAAGATCAGCTGTTTACCTTATGGGGATTCCTTTTTTGTTATTTGTTGCTTTTCCCATGCTGGTTTTAATATTTTTTCTTTGTATTTAATTTTTGATAGTTTGATTAATATGTGTCTTGGTGTGTTTCTCCTTGGATTTATCCTGTATGGGACTTTCTGTGCTTCCTGGACTTGATTGACTATTCCCTTTCCCATATTAGGGAAGTTTTCAACTATAATTTCTTCAAATATTTTCTCAGTCCCTTTCTTTTTCTCTTCTTTTTCTGGGACCCCTATAATTTGAATGTTGGTGCATTTAATGTTGTCCCAGAGGTCTCTGAGATGTCCCCAGTTCTTTTCATTCTTTTATTTAGAAGTCTGCTCTGCAGTAGTTATTTCCACTATGTTATCTTCCAGGTCACTTATCCATTCTTCTTCCTCAGTTATTCTGCTAGTGATTCCTTCTAGAGAATTTATAATTTCATTTATTGTGTTGTTCATCATTTTTTGTTTGCTCTTTCGTTCTTCTAGGTCCTTGTTAAACCTTTCTTGTATTTTCTCCATTCTATTTCCAAGATTTTGGATCATCTTTACTATCATTACTCTGAATTTTTTTTCAGGTAGATTGCCTATTGCCTCTTCATTTGTTTGGTCTGGTGGGTTTTTACCTTGCTCCTTCATCCGCTGTGTATTTCTGTGTCTTCTCATTTGTTTGAGGTCTCCTTTACGCAGGCTACAGGTTTGTAGTTCCCCTTGTTTTTGGTGTCTGCCCCCAGTGGGTAAGGTTGGTTCAATGGGTTGTGTAGTTTTCCTGGTGGAAGGGACTGGTGCCTGTGTTCTGGTGGATGAGACTGGATCTTGTCTTTCTGGTGGGCAGGACCACGTCCGGTGGTGTGTTTTGGGGTGTCTGTGAACTTATGATTTTAGGCAGCTTCTCTGCTAATGGGTGGGGGTGTGTTCCTGTCTTGCCAGTTGTTTGGCATAGGGTGTGCAGCACTGTAGCTTGCTGGTTGTTGA
Organism: Mesoplodon bidens; assembly: GCF_964165515.1. NCBI lineage: Eukaryota > Metazoa > Chordata > Mammalia > Artiodactyla > Ziphiidae > Mesoplodon > Mesoplodon bidens. The sequence continues at coordinate 55,284,323 of NC_138172.1, forward strand.
GTGGAGCTGAGTCTTAGTGTTGAGATGGAGATCTTTGGTAGAGTTTTTGCCATTTGATATTATGTGGGCCAGGAGTTCTCTGGTGGACCAATGTCCGGAACTCACTTCTCCCACCTCAGAGGCTCAGGCCTGACACGTGGCCGGAGCACGAAGACCCTGTCAGCCAAATAGCTTTTCTTGTTCCTTGATCTATTCAAATACAGTCAGATATGAAGCCCCAATCAATTAACTGAAGCCAGGTACTTCCTTGTTTCCTGCTTCCAGTAGTTCAAGTTTAAACGCAGTGTCTAAGAAAAACCCCTCTTCCTGTATCTCGCATTATAAACTCAAAGTCTACCCTGAAACAAGTTTTATGATTAAATCCAATAAAATCATTTTATATCACTGATGCATTCAGCCTTTATTCAATCAATAAATATTTAGTTACCACTTAAATATCGGAAATTGTACTAAGCACCAGGAGTGAAAAAATGAGCAAGATAAATCTACTGACATCAAAAGCTTATAGTGAAAGAAGGTAAGGGGAAAATGAGAAAGAGTTAAAGAGACAGAAATAGAGATAGAGGTAAAGCAAGATAAAGAGAGAATAACCAGAAGATCACTGGAGAAAATGACTATTTAGGCATAGTTCAAGCACAAAGGAGAGATTGGCATTTTCACTTGGAAGCACTGTCAAGTGATGACCCTAAAGAAAGGCCCACCAAATGGCTTTTAGCTTTTACCCCATACAAAGACAGCCCTGGTCAAGCTCGCCAATGACCTTGGCAATGCCAAAACCAAATGTAACTTCTCTATTTCTCTTTCTTCTACATTTCTTAACTTTTCAACAGTATTCCACACCCTCGATCATTCTGACTTCTTGAGGTACTGTCTCTTCCCAGCTTCTATAATATCACTCTCTTGCTTTCCTGATTTCCTCTATCTCATTGGTTCCTTTATAAACTCCTTTCTTGGCTTCTCCTCCTCTCAGAATGTTGAGTTTATGACCACTTTTCTTTTCCTGCTTTGTGCACACCCTCTGTATGAGTCATGGTTAAGAGAGGGCATTCAAACCACACTCTTTATTTTAAATCCTGGACTTGCCAATTACCACCTATGTAACCTTGGGAAAGTCACTTAACTTCTTTGTGTCATTTTTTTTACCTCTAAAATAGGGGTTATCATGAAGTATAAATGAATTAACACAGGTGATATGAAGTACTTAACATGTAAAATACTTAGAATAATATCTAACACATATTAGGCATGATAGTATTATCAGTACAATGTGTTTAAATGCTATTTATAATGCTTAGGACTTGCATTCTGTGTCTTTTACTCTAACCTCTGCTTTGAAAACTTGTCATATATTAAGCTATGAACTTGTATCTCATTTTAGATGTCTAATAGCATCTCAAAAATAACAAAACTAAGAAGAACACTTGATTTCTCTCCACTCAAAACTGTTCCTTCCACAATCCTCCCCATTGTATTAAGTGACTCTATAGCTGGATGCTAAAGCCAAAACCTAAGAATTATCCCTAATTTCTCTTTCCCTTAACCCTCCTGCCAGATCCAATTCATCAGTAACTTCTATCAAAACTCTCACCAAAATATACTGTGAAGCCATCCATCTAACCTCCTCCACCACTATGATCCTAATCCAAGCCATCACCATTTCCTTCCTGGAATCCACAATGGCATCTTTGCTCATGTACTTGCTTCTTCTCTCACATTCCCTAAAATTCATTCTTTACAGTAGTCAAAATAACTTTTCTAAAAAAAGTAAATTTGGATAAAATCCAATCTCCATGCTCTGACTTAGAAAACTCTATTGATTTGGCCCTGGTATACTTTCTTTAACTTCTTCATCTTTTACCGCCCCCACCTCCCCTATTCACTATTCTTTTGCAATTCCAACCTTCTTTATGTTACTTGAAAACACCGAGCTCATTTCCACCTTTGGGATTTTGTACAAGCTCCCACATTCATCTGTAATGCCACTCTTCCTGAATATCATATGCCTGGTTGCTTCTTGAAATTGACATCTCACCTCAAAGAGGTTCCTCAGTTCATAGTAACCTCCCTGTCATTATGTACAACCTTCTTTTCATGGTTTTTCAACCTCCTTTCCACGGCATATTCTGATGTTTTCTTCTTTATTCATTCATTCTTATATTCTCTCTCTCTATTAGAATGCAAGTTCTATGCAGAGACCAGGTCTTCAGGTATCTGCAATGCTTGGCACATAGATGACATTCCATAAATACTTTGGAATTAATAAGTAAATAAACTATGACAGTAGTGAAACAAAAGAGACCAGCAGTTGAAATCTATTTGCCTTGGAAACCATTTCTAGGTTGGGGAAAGGAGTGATCCTAAGATTATTTATTTGCATGACCAGATGGGTGATGTTGTCATTCAGAGAGAAAGAGAACACTGAAGAAGGGACAAGTCTAGGAATAATCCTTTTTGGACAATGACTTTGATAGCTCTTGGGATACAAATTTGGAATTGTACAAGGAATAATGAGATATGGATCTAGGACTAAAAAAAGTATACCTCTATGGGCTGGACATATAAATTTAATAATCATCAGAATAGCTGACATTTAAGTAGAGGAGAGCAGAGAGTTTATGGAGTGAGAAGAGAGGAGGTCTAAACTTTTAAAACACCAAAATATTCAAGAGGCAGATAGTGGAGAAGCTGGAAGACAAAATCCTAGGAGGAGACCCAGGATGGAGGAGTATGCCAGCCAAGGAGAAAGTAATTTCTAGAATAAAGGTGAAGTCAACATGATCAAGTAACAGAGAGATCAAATAAAATAAGTATTAAAAACAGTCAGCTGTATTTAGCAATTAGAAGATCATTGAGCAAATTGAAAACCAAGACGCCATCTGAACTTGCCAGATTCCTGCCCTTGAATTCCAAGTCCCTCAAATTTTCAAGCACTATCAAAATATCTGTCTGGAATTCCACCTCTCCCAGACCTCTAAGCCTTGATTTGGCACCTCCAACATTTTTGTGCTGCCACCAACATAGTAACCTAAGTTAACTGGTGCTTTCAATGGTTTAATCATTGTTTTTTCTCTTCTCTATCTGTAGAATAAATAAGAAGAAAGTATTATCAGCTATCTGCAATTTAAATAAATATATTTTCAAATAAATCTCAAAAATTCAGCAGAATCGTCTTCATCCAAAGTAATTAAGACAATAGTGAATGGATAGTCGATGAATCAGTGGGACAATAATTTCCAGGATGCCCCAAAAATGCTGGAAAATGCTGATTTCTTTTTAAGATTCAGTAGACTTACATTTAGCAGACTATGGGGCAGCAAGAAAAAGTAAATATATATAGAAGATTAATAACACAAGTCAAAAATAGGAAGAATTTATTGCTTAATTATCAATTAAGTGCAAACATTATTAAAAACTGAAATGTTGAAGAAATATTTGACTTATGAAAATTATGTGAAGGATAGTATATTCTTTAAAGCACTTTTAGGTACCTATTCCAGACCTTGATTTTTCATGTGCCTAATTTAAAATTCCCATTTTGTGATCGAAATACAACTCATCTTCCAATTACCTTAATAGAATTTTTATATAAATTTATTTATATTTTATTTATTTATTTTTGGCTGCATTGGGTCTTCATTGCTATGCATGGGCTTTCTCTAGTTGCTGCAAGCAGAGGCTACTCTTTGTTGCAGCACATGTGTTTCTCATCACAATGACTTCTCTCATTGCAGAGCACAGGCTCTAGGCACACGGGCTTCTGTAGTTGTGGCACACGGGCTCAGTAGTTGTGGCTTGTGGGCTCTAGAGTGCAGGCTCAGTAGTTGTGGCGCACAGCCTTAGTTGCTCCACGGCATGTGGGATCTTCCTCGACCAGGGATCAAACCCGTGTCCCCTGCATTGGCAGGCAGATTCTTAACCACTGCGCCACCAGGGAAGTCCCTAGAATTTATTTTTAAGTCTCTTGGTTAACTGAAAGTAAATTGGTAGGTCCTATGAAATTTCTAGATTCTCCAAAAGTCAGGGTAAGGAAGTTAAAACAGAGGATTCACTTATGTTTTGTGGTTAGTGTGGCATTATTTACTCCAATGATTCTCAAGCTTTGCTACATATAGAATTGCCTAAGCAGGCTTTTAAAAATCTTAGTGTCTAAGCTGACCCCATACTAGATAAATCAGAATCCCTGGGGGGTGAGATCCAGGCATCAGTATTTTTTAAACCTCTTCAAGGATTCTCCTGGACAGCCATGGATTTGAGAACTCAGGACTTATGCTACCCTTCTCATTAAATGAATGTTTTAGTGGTTATGAATAAGGGCTTTGAAGCCAGAGCTGGATTTGGAATCCTGGTGGCTGTATAGACTTGGACAACCCCCTTAATATGCTTGAGACTCAGTTTACTCAATTATTACTCAGTAATTTTTGTTCCCACTCTGTAGGGTTGTTTTGAGAATTAAATAAGGTAATATAAAAACTCAGCAGAGCACATGGTATATAATGCACAATAAATGCTAATAATCTATATAAATATAACTGTGTTATTAATGATAATTATTTATGAATTACAAACCAAATACTCTGTGTGGTTTCTAATACATACTTCACAAACATAACTGTACTTAAACCTGAATTATTATATGTAACAAAGTATCACATCTATGCTGACTCACTGAATTCAGGCAACCAATTTGGGCCTTAGAAGCACTCTTTCATTTAAATGAAACAAAGGCAGAGTTCAAAGAGCCCCAAATTCACCTCCTCCTCATATCTGCCACCAAACGGATACAGGACACCTCCAAAGCAGCTGCATCACTTGAGCCTGACTTGCAGGTGAAAGCTACTCATAAATTTCCTCAGGTTTTATTAGAGGGAATTTTAAAATTTTCATTGACATGGGAAGAAAGAACTCAAAAAAAATTCCAGTCACATTTTTTTCTTATTTACTCGGTTCCTCTGGAGTGTGTGATGACTTGTTTTCCTTTAGTTGTATCTGAACAGTTTGACATATTACTGTGACAAGGTTACTTTTTAAATTGATAAAAGGTTTGATTGTGTCAGTGCATTTGTCAAAACTGTCTGACACCATGTATAATGGACTCTGCACTCAGAGCCCAGATGGCACTTGAGTCTCCTTTTACTATTCTGCGTTCAGTCCACACCTAACTAGACATCCAGCAGGGTTGGGTCAAAGTCTGGGAGATGAGCGTGGGTACAAACACTCCTACTTTGTTCCCCTGGCTTTTCACTGTGGGAGCTTCTCCTCTCTCGTTAAATGTTAAAGTGACATTTACAGCTTCCTTTTAAAGGGAGCAATGCTAGGATGCCAGAGCCTGAGCGAGGAAAACATTTACCCAGAAAAATGAAGGCTGGGGCAGCTGACTTCCTGATCTTCAGGTGATGATTGGAAGTATGTGTGCACCTACCCTAGAGTTCCCTGGTTTTTCCTTTATTCTGCTTAAAGCGGCCTTGTCAGCAGCGCATTCACTTTATAAAAGAACAATTCACTCTGTACCTGCATGGTGCTGGCCTTAATTCCAGATTAATCACTTGGAAGTGAGGGCAATCTGGCCGGGGCTTTCTGAAAGCATTATATTAATTAAAGTTTATAAGTTATGAGAATGGTTAGATAAAAGGTAGATTGTAGAAAACATAAACACATTAATGATTTTACTTTCCATTAAAAATTCTGTCCATTATGTTAAATATGTGCCTTTACTTTTCAAGACTAATCTCAGTGTGTTTCAAGGGGATGTTTAGAATCACACAATAGAGGTTATCAATTTCTCTGAGGTAGGAAACAGAGCTTAATATGTGAAAAATCATTACACCACCAAACTTTTATTTGGTCCAAAGAAGTTGCAATGCTCTCTCTCTCTCTCTCTCTCTCTCTTTATTAAGCCAAATTTATCTTCCCTCACTTCCATATCCCCCTTTTGAGATATGCAAAAATGGTGCATAATTCAAGTATTCCACCCAGAGTCTCCAACTGATAACCCATTTTATGAATATAATTGTATAATCAATTGGATATTCAGTTTTCACTATATCAGCCTTGCATGTTTTAAATACTGCAGCCACTAAATATTTAATAGTATATTGATGACCCATTCATGACAGGGTAAGAAAAAAATTAAAAATCAACTAATTTGGGTCCTCTTTTGTGCTACTTTGTTGTTTCTTTTGGAGTTCGTTTGGTTAATTGTCTCTAACGTCCTTGTTTTTTAATAGAAAAACAAATGCATATGAAAAAAGACATCTTTCACCACACGTAATTGTTCCCCCACCACAAATATTAATTCTCACACCCCCTTCTCTGACCATTAGTTATTGTGCTTCCAGCTCGCTCTTCAACTATCCTGCTCTGTTCCTTGATCTCGTAAGGTCTTTTCTACTTGGCAGTCGGAATTATCTTTTTGAAACAAAAATCTGACTCTGTCACCTTCCCGTTTGTTACAATTCAATGATTTCCTTCATTGAAACAAAGCTCCTAACATGACATACAAAGGGATCACCATACCCCCTCCATGTTTCCAGGTCATGTTGCCCCAGGCTCCACCCCCTCTCTCTGCTATAACAACTTGACCCTTGCTCAGCCCCTTGTCTTTGCCATGTTCCCTCCAGCCATTGGTTCTGCACATATGGAGTTCCTTCTGCCTAGAATGCTCTTCCCTTCCTTCCTCATTTAGTTGAACCTATTCCTACTCCTTTTGACCTTAGCTCAGAGATTCCTTTGCCCATTGCCTTAACAAGGTCTCATCCCATGTTACAAGCCCTCTTATTTCCACGCTCCTCTCTTTTTTTTGCATTTGTAGTTGCAATTTTATATCAAATCACATGATCATTTCATTGATTTCCACTTTCCCTATCAAAATATAATCTCTGCTAAAGCAAGACCTTTATCTAAATGTACTCACCACTGAATATTTAGCACACTATCTGGCATGCAACATAGGTGCTCTGTGAAAATTTCTTGATTGAGAACAGAATAAAGTTCCTTGAAATTTTTCAAGGTAAAGACATTACAAGGTATTGTTTGCAGGGCAGAAATAGAGACACAGAGGTAGGGAACAAATGTATGGACACCAAGGGGGGAAAGTGGCAGGGGGAGGTGGTGGTGGTGGGATGAATTGGGAGATTGGGATTGACATATATACACTAATATGTATAAAATGGATAACTAATAAGAACCTGCTGTATAAAAAAATAAATAAAATTAAATTTAAAAAAGACATTACAAGGTCTTTAACACTAGTATTTCCTACAAGACACACAATGCCATGTATTCATCCAAAACATAGGTATAACTAGAGAGATTTTCCATAGAGTAAAATCATTCTTCATGTCTATTCTTTAGTCTTGCCTTCTTTCCTTGACTTTACATGTGATCCAACCATAGGAGTTTTGATGATAAATGTGAATGGAATCTCTTAATAAGAATTTGCTTTCAGATAATACATTGAGAAGTAATGCAATTTCTTTCCTTTAATATCATTTCCTTGCTGTTCATTAGTATTCATATGGATATTGTACTCTAATGCCAGATAATTTGCTATGTCTCTGCCTTTTTAATATATGTCTGTTTTCTATTATTTTATTACTATGGATATTAGCAAATATTGCATTTCTTATAATATAAGGGAATAGTAACTCTGAAAGTTCTTATAATTTCATAGGAATAACCATGGAAAATTTATCCCGATGGCAAGATAATTGAAACCTACAAATATTATCTGTTTTGTAGGTAACATTATTTTAAAGTGTTGGATGAGTCATAGGAATGCAAGATGATTTGAATCTTTAGAAGAATGCTAATTTAAAAGAGCAAAGAGCCCTCTAAGACATCACCACTACAAGAGAGGAAACCAGGATTTTACAAAGGACTTACAATGGTCCCTAACAAAGGCATCCCCAGCTCTCAGGTCATATTCATGCAGCTGAATCAGCTCAGGCAGTGGCCCTGCCAACACTGTAAAAGGGGATTGGTGAAAGGTGACCAGAGTAGGTTTTACTGCTAACTAGTGAGGGCCTCAATGAACTATCAGACTTTTAAAGTAGAAAATATTTAAAAGATTATCATGTATAAACAAATTATTTTATACATGGGGAAAACCAAAATTAAGAGGGGACAAGTCACTTGTCTAGGGCCACATACCCAGGTGATGGCACAGCCAGGAATGAAACCCCAAACTCTCAGCGCATGGCTATTTCCTCTACATTATGCTGCCCGGTCACATTAGTCCTCTCAGTCTCCCGGAAAGCAAATCTCAGCAATAAACCTCAGGTCCAGACCACTTCAATAACTGAAGAACCCACAAACATTTTTACAATAACAATAACATGGGCCAGATCTTATTAGCCAGCAAAAATTAATATGAACAAGTAACCACTACCCTCTGTGCCCTTGGCATTCTTTAAATTTCTCAAATAAACAGAAGAAACACAAACAAAACATTTTTTTCCCTCAAACATAATGTTCTTGTGCCACTAAATCTCTTTCCTGAGTTAAAAATGCCAATGCAGACTTTAGGTAACCCTTTCCATTTATAAATTTCTGGCTATATCTTGGCAGAAATGGACACTGATACAGAAATTCATAGTATAATGCTACATCAGTGGTATGTTCATAAACCAGTTCTCAAAAAACAAAACTACATAGAATTTTAAAAGCCCTCATTTATAGGTCTTGCTGATTCCTGTGATATAAATACTCCCACCATGGCCGATTTCAAGATACTGAGTCTGTAACAAATCACTCAGGAATTCCTGAATATTTAACCACTGGCTCTGGTGCCTCAGTCAGAGGCAGCTGCAGTACACCACTGGTACTACAGTAAAGCTAGAAATAATCAAACCCAGACCACTCTTTTATACGAGGAGACGGAGGCTCAAAGACAGTAAATGATTTGCCACAAGATCACACGGTGGCCAAGCAGGTTATAATACACCACCTCAAATACCTTCACATATTTAATGAGATTTTCTGCGTTAGGAATAGTCAGTGGACTTTATATTAATGTAGAGATATGTGGATGAAAAAGGTCACCTGCTACATCAGTAAACAAAAGAGGTTGCGGACACCAAGCCATCAGCCATTGAAGCCACCCTGTGCATCCTGAGGAGATTCAGGATGAAGAAAAGCAGGATACTGGCCTTAGATAGTTAAGGTACATCTCCAAGGGATGATTTCAATGAGCTCAGACTCTTGAATCTGCCATACACAAGAAAACACTAAATTCATTAACTTGAGATGCCTGGTTTTCCTTAATTAACAGTAATCTTTTGATGTTCCGACTACCTGGTCTTTGTTGCAAAAACTCCTGTATCTCCTGGTTCCTCCTTTACCTCTTCAGAGCTGTCCCTCAGGGCTGTCTGAGAAGCTGCCTCCCAGGCTTAAGCCCTCAGCAAGTCTGCCCAATAAAACATAATTCTCAACCTTTAAGCTGTGCCTTTTTTTAAAAAAAAAGAAGTATTTCTCAAAACACCAGCAGCATCATGACAACACCAGGGAACCTGCCGAAATTTACATTCTCTGGCTCCAGCCCAGACCTAGTGAAATCGCAATCTCAGGGGCCCTGAAATCTGTGTTTCAACAAGCTCAACAAGTGGGAAAGAATCTTCCCTTAAAACCCACCAATATTTTTTATGAGTAAGATTCACACACAAAGATAATAGCTGGCCTTCTTTTTCACATCAGTACCCATTACAGGAGATTATTCATCTGAAGCTTCTAACATAAAGTCCGTCATCTTTCACATTTTCAAAGCCCTTGTTTATCAAAATAGTTTAGAATTTTCTAACACTAGCAAAAAAATTAAAAAACGTTGAGTGATTTACCTTCCAATTCTCAACCTCAACATTTTATAGACCAAAACCTAACATACTTGTATATCTTAGCCCTGGAACCTTTCTTTTTTTTTTTTTTTAACTGCTTTCAAATAAATATTTCTTTTTCAATATTCTGTCTTAAATCTTTCACAAATCAAGGCAGGTGATACGAGCAGGTTGCCCCTACTCTAGTCTACATACTGCCTTGTCAACTGATTATATAGTTATGTATTTGTATTTTGTTTAATCTGCCACTTCCTGTTGTTTTGATATTTGTTCCCAATCTTCAAAACCAGAACAAAAGCAAATAAATACTATCTGCCTTGTTTTCCTCTTCCAATATTTTAGAGGTTGGAAAATTTACAAAGTAAATATCCTCTCAACCTTCTTATAAAAGCATTGCAATACAGCAAAAGAAAAACTGAGTAATAGTTTCCCCCAACTTAAAAATACCCAGCTAATGCACAGTCAAGTGACAAATAGCTGCACTGATATTACTTTGAAAATAATCAGACAGCAATCTAAAAATCCAGGCCTATGGTTCTTAATTTGTTATCCACTATTCATTTAATTTGGAGGGTAAACTTTTAATTGATTTGCACAGAAATAAGAGAGTTAATAACATAAGTGTTGGTAGATAGTAGATGAATGAAAACATTTTGGAAGGGCGTTTAATCACTACCGTATTTCCTGGAAAATATAAAACTAGGTGAGTGCGGTTCTTGGCTTTGGTGGGAATAGCTTCACTGGACTTGGAAATAGATGTTTTCAAGGAAACAAAAGGATTAGGCTTCTAATTTTCCAATTACCTGGTCCTGGCTGAACTTACATTTACCAAGCAAGAACTGACCAGAAGAGCTTTGCAACACAGCAGGTGACCATCCTGAAATCTACCACTTCTGAGTTTTTTGTAATCCCCATCACTAATACTTTTCCAAAAAAAGAGCACAGTTTCTTTCATGAGATTCATCATTGATTCCACCAACCACAGGTGTGAGAACCCACCGGCGACAAGGTGTGGGAACCCACCAACCACAAGGTGTGAGAACCCACCGGCCACAAGGTGTGAGAACCCACCAACCACAAGGTGTGAGAACCCACCGGCCACAAGGTGTGAGAACCCACCAACCACAAGGTGTGAGAACCCACCGGCCACAAGGTGTGAGGACCCAACTCCATGATTGCTCCTCATCTTCTTGGTCAATACATGCACATCAGCCAGCATCCCTATGTCTCTCTGTTCAAGAACCTTCTCTTTCAAAGCAAAAGGCAAACAAACTCCATTCCCAAAATAAGCTGGACTCAGATCTTAAATTTAAGTCCCGTTTCTACAGCAGAGTCTTCCTCACTGGGGACATTGGGTGCAAAACCCAACCCCATATGGACGAGCCCACGTGGGCAAGGATGAGGTTGGAAATGGTGCAGAGGGCGGGGGGCACTTACGGTTGGCACAGCTTGATTAGGTCCTGGTCAGTGGTGCCTGGCGGGAGGCCTCGAATGTACAGGTTGGTTTTACTCAACTGTTCCCCGCTGCTGTTGCTGCTGCTGTGGTTGCTGCTGCTGTTTGTGCTGGGGCTGGGAGGAGCCATGGGGTGGGGAGCTGGTGCATAGGACTGCTGGAAACAGAAAAGGCTGTTACTGGAAAAACAAAGCCAGCAACCTATTCCCAGGCCAGCAGAGCAACTCGAAAGCAATGCAAGCTTCTCAGCCTCTCCAATCCACACATGCACACTCGTGTTCATGTCCCTACTCTGGGGTACTTCTGAGAACATCAGTTGCTCTCCCCCCATCTGGCCCTGCATTTGGATCAGCCTAGCACAGTTCTCTCCTGGGTGCACCGAAGCTCTGGCCCAGCTCACCTGTGACAGCCAAGCATCTCTGCCTTGCCTCTACTCCGTCTTCCCTCCTTTTCTCCAGAGAAACTTCCTCATATTGCTTTCCTCACCATTACTCTCCAGCGTGATCACTCTATAAATAGCGATGCTATGAGTGAACCAACGAGTGAACGACTCCATCTTATCTCGTTCTCCCATTCCCAAATCTGCTCCTTCATGGTGAATGCCCTTTATTTGCAAACTGAGCTACTATTCTCTCCTCTTTGAATCACTCTGATTGAAAGTCTCAGCTGAGGCACTACTGACATACCGGACAGGATAATTCTTTGTCACCGGGGCTGTTCTGTTCATTGTAGGCTGGTGGCAGCATCCTTGGCCTATACCCACCAGATTCTAGTAGCACCCATCCCCCAGTTGTGGGACCAAAAATGTGTCCACACGCTGCCAAGTGTCCCCTAGGGTGGGGAACTCTCTCCCAGTAAAGAACCATTGGTCTAACCTGTCACACTGTGTTATTACAAAATGTAAATGATAAGATGACCCCCAGTGACTTGGAGTATGCAATGTGAGGATCTTTATAATTATACATGCCAGAATTAGGAGATATATTACACTTTATCCTTTATTTCCTTTTCATACAGGCATATCTTCAAAAGTTCTAAAATTACACTGACTGTCTGGGTTTGAGTCCGTGATGTGTTTATTATTGGCTGTGTGATCTTTGGGGTGCCTGAACCTCTCTGAGATGCAGCATTCTCATTAATATGAGGAGGATAAAATTAGTACTCCCCTACATCATAGGGTCTTTACAAAAACTCAATGAGTTAATGCAAACAAAGTTGTTCCTGGGCATAGTAAGTGCACAATAAGCGTTAGCAATAACAAAAACACAAGAAATAATGATGATCATGGGAATTCCCTGGCGGTCCAGTGGTTAAGGCTCTCTGCACTTCCACTGCAGGGGGGGTGGGTTCAATCCCTGGTTGGGGATCTAGGATCCTGCATACCATGTGGCACGGCCAAGAACTAATAATAATAATGATAATATTTGTGATTCATATGTGTCTTGCAAGTGATATTAGCATTTAAATCTATCCCAGGTTTTCTCAACTATAATCTAGAATGTTACATAAATACACAATGAATGCATCAAGCATGATTCCAGTGGGGACACTTTGGCTGAGTTCTAACCTGAAGATTCATTAGCTGTTTTATCAGGGGTAGGAGGTGAGTACTTATCCAATAGCAAGTGGAAGCTTCATAAACACTCAAGCTACATCCCACACAATAAAAACTGACTGATCACAGCAGTTAGCTCATAAAGACAGGAGGCTGTGTCCAGTTTTGTTTCTTGCTATAATAATCCATTTTATACCAACCAGGATTTCAGATTTGCCCCAGTCCATATTCCCAACTGGCTATAATACAACGCCTCTTGGATGCAATATGTGAAAATGTAACTCATTCCCTCTGGTCTCTTCTCGCCCACTCCCCACACAGCCACCCACCCCTCACAAAGACCCACTGCTTTCCGTCTTTCTGTCATTCTTGCAGCCTCCATGCTAGAAACCTTGGTGTTAGCTGCATTCAACCACTTAATCAGTATTACTTAATCTATGACCAACATTTTTAACATACAATTTGAAATGAATTACACGGGAGAATACCTTCCGTTCTCAATACTTGAATAAAACAACGGGTATTCATTGCCTTTTGGAATGTCATATCTGCATAAAGCTGAATAAAGTTTCTTGGCTGAGATTAAAAAAATATTCTTTCTTGACCTACGAATTCTGCTTCTCTCCTCCGACACCCCAGAACACTTAAGCTCTACCTCTTTACAAGTCCTGCACTTAGTAGGTGTTCAATACGGCCTTGCGGAAGCAGTGTCCTGGTCTGTGTATCTCACAACAGAACAGATGGGATTTATCTTTGACTTCCCTCCTGTGCGTTATTCTTTTAAGTTTCCCAGGGCTTTTTTCAAGCTGTTTCTTACCACTTTCACCTCCCCTCTCTCCAAATTCTTTGAATTCCAGTCTGTACTCAGGCTTCTTTTAAAATGAGGCTTTGTTTAAAGCAGTTTTTCCCACTGCATAGCCTTTAAAACCACCAGGGAACCAGAAAAATGCGTCTAGCTTTATGTGTCACAGATCAGATGGACCAGTTCAGACCGAGTGAGCCCTTGACCGATCAAATAAGAAAACACCAACTACAGGATGATCAATCTGTGTTGACTTAATTCTTTTTTTGCCCCAGGGGTCTCTGCAAGCATTTCCATAACCGGACACCATTTAGTAAATTGCATGGTGCCTAAAACAATAAATGTGCCCTCCAAAGGGCCCAGTGGGAAAAATTAAAACAAAACGGTCAAAGCGAATCGAAGCTAGGATGAGTATAGGGAACTTGTATGCATGGAAAGGAGGTATATAATTTAAAAATAGTAGTGGAATCACCAGATTCTTGTAGAGAAGGATGTATTTCAAAAGCCCTTTGAAAAATACATACAGTGAAAAGTGGTTTTCTATGCCCTATTCTTGTTTGTGAGTTCTAGAAATTCTACTGAAAGGTGTAGACTTTCTCAGTCTTATTGAACCAATCACTTCACAGGTTTTAAGAGTCAGTGCCAACACTCTTGCTAATCCTTAATATTTTCATTTATCTGTTGATGATACGCTGAACAATTCAGGTAGCAGTCTACATTGTAAATCATTCTTTTGTTTTAAGAATTATAAATTGCTTCCTTTCTACTCATTTTCAAAATACACATTCTGTAATCAACAAAACGTTGGCAGAAGGTTCCTAGAATGTCTGACAAATGCATAGGCTTGAATTAATACGTGAAAAGCAAAAGCAGTTTTGCATACTCTGGCTGCCAAAGACAAATGACCGAACTATGGCATCTCTTAAAAAAAAAAAAAGAAAAAAAGGAGTGACGATAACCTTTAGGGGTCAATGGGTCACAGCAGCCACTTTCCTGATTAAAAGTGGCTGTGATTTCTCAATTCTTTGTTTTTAGATGGATTTGTGATTTTATCATTGATTAACGTTTAAATCATTTTGAGGTACTAAGAAAGACATTTTAAAATGTTAGTTAAAACTATTATTCCCCTCACATAGCATTGGCTTTGCTATATTGATCAAAGTCACACTTTATAAATCCTATTTAGGAAAGGTGAGGACTTAAAAGAGTCTGGGGATACAGAACGTTGTAATGCTGAATTGTACCAGCGCAGGGCATTGCCATGAATTTGCAGCGTCAGCTTGTTAAAACCAGTAGGAACAGCAGACTTTCAGAAGAGGGTCTTCAGATGGTACTGGATTGAGGAGGGGGATAGAGGGCTTGTCTTGAAGCTGCATATGCTTGGCAAGTATGCAGATTTTTCTTAGATGTTTATTCATGGTGGCAATTCTTGGAGGGTTTGTTAGGGATTCTTACATGGGGGCTAAAGCCCTCTTAGCCACATGTCGGGGCTGCTAAAATCAGCCAATCCATACCAGCGTCCTCTTTAGGAAATTAAATAAAATGACTTAGCATCCATTTTGGAAGATGCTATATTTAAAATAACTATTCAAATAATTAGAGGTAACATTTGCCATCTGCTTGCTAAGCATGTTATATGTTATCTTCACAAGAGCCCGATGAGGCAAATCATTTTCTTCTGGGTTTACAAATGAGAAAACTGAGGCACAGAAAGGGCAAATGACCTTCTCAAGGTCACACAGCTGGAGCTCCAGTTTGAACCTAGGGAATCTGACCCCAGAAGCCACACAGCCCCACACAACACTACATACATAACCTCTCCTCTTCATGATATGGGCACCAATAAACACAAAAGGCTTCCTTGCAATGAACTCTGCAGGATGACACCCTGCCTGGAGCTCTGGCCCATCCAAGTATAAAGGGGTAGGAAAAGAATGAAGATGATTAACAGCATACAGTCACAAGGAAGGTTAACAAGCCCTTTCCCTCTATCAGAATTTAAATGACGTCCATCTTAAATTTAATTTCAAAGGGGAAGTCACCATCAGAAGAGAGTGTGTTATGAGTTTTTCAAATAATGTCAAACAAGGGGGTTCATTTGTCAAGATTCATGGTTTGTTATTTAATAACAGAAAAATGAAGTGGCTTGTAGATCATCCTAAGCAGCTGATTCATTTAGTGTGCTTTGTTAATATGCCTCATTTTTCAAGTTTGAAAAGTGAATCAACCAGGTCCTCCTACATTCTTGGAAAATGTGTGGTTTGGAGGGCGGCCCATTTGTGTTTTTAACCCTTAGGTAATTTGGAGATAAACTGGAGAGGGATGTGAGTTGTGTTTTTGTTTGTTTGTTTGTTTTCCTGTTTATTTTTTTAAACAGAAAGCATTTGGTACATCAAATAAATGTTCACACATCAATAAAATAAATCATTAAAAATCGTCTTTTATACAATGCCAGGCTACCTTGGATGAACACCTGTCTGAAGGCCGTGTTGTTATGCACAGACATTAACCAGGTCCTTTTAAACCAGCGTCCCCCCTCCTTGGCCCTACTGACATTTTGGACAGGATAGTTCTTTGTTGTGGAGGGCTGTCTTGTGCAGGATATTTAAAAGTACCCCTGTCTTCTACCACTAGATGCCAGTTGTGCTACGCTCCCCTCAAGCTGTGACAACCCAAAATGTCCCAGATATTGTCAAATGTGCCCTGGGGTTATGACATCGTCTCTGGTTGGGAGGCACTGCTTTATAGAGATCCATCCCCTCGCCTTGAAAGGCCAATACAGTCCCCGTTGTGGAATAATGACAATAACTCAACGGCCTAAAACTATTCATTGAAACACCCCTCACCTAACCAAAGTTCAACTTCTTTCCCCAGTACCTTCACCCTTTGTAACTAACCCTCTGCCACATTTCCTTTGCAGCAGACTAGGTCTGAAACATACTTCTCCCTGTGATTGAAAACATAACTCTTTTACAAAGAGAATTTTAAATATTTTCTGCATGCAATTCCTCGTCTGGGGATCACAAGGCCTTGATGCCAAACTGCAGTCAATCCTCTTCCCAGCGTCTGGTTGCTGGCAGGATCCTGAAGCAGTTGGTCTGGTGGTTTTGGGTAGCCTTGGACTCCATCATGCAGCAGTCTGCTCTGCTGATGGTCTCCCCAATTTGTTTTTATTCATCTCCAGTGCAAGAGAATTGGTACTCTTTTATCCACTCAAGGGTAAAGCCCTGGATAAAGTCTCCCGTGAGACTGACATGGCAACTCTTTTACTCTCCAAAAATGAATACAGACCACATTCCTGTCTTGAATCATACATTATTTAGCCTGCACGTACGCATGCAATCTTTTGCTCGGTGGATGCTGCTGTGGATGTGACAGGAATCATGGCAATCACTGTAGTGTCTGTAATAGTCTCCAATGAGGGTGAAGAAGAATATTGTCCATGGAAGCAATAAGAATGTGGCTAAATTAATATCTAAGGCAAGCCATGCGACTGTAGCCAGCGTTTCATGAACCACATACAGGATGGCTTTGCAATTTTATGCTAGGCAATTGCCTCTCCATTCCGGAGACTACGACTGTAGAAAACAATCGCTTCAGTTATACCTTTTATAACAGAGTTTGGCGAAAACCTGCCCCACTTCACTTTGCCTATCCAGAGCTCAGATACAGAAATGAGTTCTAAAGGACAAAATTCCCCACAAAAGGCATTCATTTGCACATTCTGGCCACTGGCCTACGTAATAGCTGCTGTCAACAGTGGTAACAGGATGCTTAAGAGCTCCAGATTGCCCGCCGAGAATCCACGCCACCACTAACCAGTCATGAGTAAAAGACGGATGATGATGATCTTACCTCAGAGGTCAGTTGTGAGACCTTACTTTATAAATTGCACATAAAATATTTAACACAGTGCCTGGCACAGAGTCAATACTAAATAAATTATTTTTTGTTCTTAACATTTGCATCATCATCATGAGGCAGATCCTTAAAATGAACACGGATTTCTCAGTCTCAGTTGGAGTAATTTACCTTTAAGCGGGAGCTACAAGAGTCCATCTTTTTTTTTTTTTTAGGTATGGCAGCCACTATTCTTGAGATGAAACTATGTCTTTAGAACTGGGGTTTGCCGTTTTTATCAAGAAACAAAAAGCACTAAGCACTGATGAAACAATCATTGTGGATGGAATGGATGATTAATTTCAAGGTATTTACACATCACTACTACTACCGAGGTTTGATTAAAAACCTGTTAGGATGAGATTCACTTTTGCACTAAATATTAGTATTTGAAAACCCCAGTAGTTGCATCATCACACACTGCTCTGTGCTATTTACAAATAGGCTTAATCTGAAGTCACTGAACTCCATTCAGAGGTTTCAATATTAAATGACATTTTAAAATTCACGGTACTTGGAAACACAAGTAAAATAATTATTGTTCATTTCAAGCAGCTATAACCCAGTTTCATTAATAAATTTACAAGCTTGAGAAGAGTGACTACTATAAATGATGGAATGACTTTTTATAAAGATTGCTCAATTCTCCAAATGTCAATGACATCTGATCTCTGCCCCAACCCTTCTTTTAACGTGGCCAACTCTTGATCTTTTTAAGGAAAAATAAACAAAATTCAGACAGACTGAAATTTGAGGTGCTTAGTTTAAAAAGTCAAGTCTACACTTTGCAAATAACCGAAACAGCTCATGATTCCTATATTGATAATGATTGGTTCCTCCTGCAAAAATTGAGCCATGACTGGTTCCCCAGGTGGAGATTACAAAGTCCACTACAGTATAACAATAATTTTTAGAATTCCCCAGAAATCCTGAGAGCAACTAATCCCTGTATGGTACCTCTGTTCTGTCTGGGGAATACTTCAGAGATAAACTCTAATGTCTGCTTTCATGATGGGCTAGAATCACTGGGAGAAGAGTGAAAATCCAAAACAGGTCCCCATCAGCTATCGATGGAGACCTCCAGGAGAGCCAATGGTCAGCACCTTGATTCAGAATGCCATCAGAGATGAAGAGTAAGGGAGGGACTTGGGGAGAGTCAAACAATTACAGTTGAGTCACATTCTTGTACCTTATATGTTTACTTAAATTTTTAGTTTAGTTCTCCCCCCATAATCTCTAATTTTGAAGGTTTTCCTCATTTTTTTTACAATATTCTATGTTTTACAGTTTAATACACTGTTTCCCTAAAATCACAATTAGCAATATTGCCAACAATTAACTCTCTAGCTTTCTAATATATGCCTAAATAGAATAGAGACCAATAGACGTAGCTTAAAGAACACCCACCGTAAGTTATGTCAACCTGGTACTTTATTGCAACCCAGTAAACACTTTCAAAGTTTTCAGTCATGAAAACAGATAGAATGAGGCAGCTAATCAGTGATAAAAAGAAAGCAGTTTGTTTCAAACTTTGGTTTTGTGTAACAAAAATTGCTATCGATAACAGAAGGCCAATCAGAACATCAAATAATGTAAGGCTTTTTTGACACACCAAATCATTTTGTCCAATTAAATAAGAATTTAGTTTTTCTGAAAGTAGATCTATGATGACTTGGGAGCAATGTAATAACAGCATAAATACCACATAAAATAACATCTACTTTCCTTGTCCAAGCTCCCATCCCACCTTTATAATGTCCCTCCAGACCACACCTTCATAGTCACCTGTGCATGCATCTTTTTCCCTCCACTTGGAATAACTGGGCTGCATGCCTATGTCTTCCTCCAGGGTGACTCTAAAAATGTACCTTACAACACCTTTGGGATACTTTTGAGAACAAAAGAGTAGATATTAATAATTAAACCAGGACACAAGGTATAAATTGAAACCGTCCAAAGCAAATTGGAATATATAGTCACCTTATAATTACTTTCTCTATATGTCCATCTCACATATTCCTCCAGTATAACCTAAAATTCTATCCCATGTCATGGACTTTTTTGTTTATTACTTTAGACCTATTTCACTTCTATCTCTTTTTCAGTTTCTACATTCTTAAAATCTACAAAAGGTCACAAAATAATGAAAAAGAACAACACAGGCTAATGTTCGTTGAGCATATATTTTATGCCAGGCACAGTTCAAAGAGCTTTATACTCACTGCTTTATTTCATGATATCAGAACTTTTAGAGGTAGATCCTATTGTTAATGCCCACCTTGGAGCTGGGAATACTGAGGCTTGGGCAGGTTACAGGGTTTTCCAAGGCTGTTTAGCTACCCTGCAGCACATCCAGGACCTGAAGCTGGGCGGTCTTCATTCCAGTTAATCCCAGATTTAACCTTAGATATGTGCAGTCCAAGACAGTAGCCACTAGTCACATGTAGCTATTTAAATGTAAAGATAATTAATTCAAATAAAGTGAAAGAAAGAATTCAATCCCTCAGTCACAGTAGTCACATTTCCAATGTTCAAGACCACTGGCTACTAAGTGCTATGTCGAACAGGCGGGCACAGAACATGGTGATGGCAGGAAGTTCTACTGCACGTGCTGATGGAGATCATTCTGGCAATTCCAAGGCCCTGCCTCCCACAATACCCTACACATATATAGCACCTCAACGCACTGAGCAGAAAAATTGTCACAATGTCTATGCTGCTCCTCATACATTTTTAAGTGCAGTTGATCTCCTTTCAGTAGAGACCACATTTCAGTTTTTTCTCCCTCCTGAGTGGGTCCAGATTTTGGTATCTAAAATCTCTCTCTCAACTGATACCTCCCCTGACCTAAAGTAGTCATCATTAAAAGAGATCTACAGGAGGTCAAATATAATCTGTGGGAAGGACAAGATGTATTTTATCTGCTTTTAATTAATAATCAAAGTTTCATCTGTACTGCAAAATTGCTAAATACCAAGAAAAGAAAGCAACTGAGGTAAACTGCTGGTACAGAATAAATGTCTCTGTTTTTGGCAGACAAGCTTCATGTCTGAGAAGGAAGCTTTGCATTTTCAATATGACATCATCTACTTCACCTGCACATCCCCCAAAAAGAACACCCCGACCCCATGTTGTCTGCTATTCTACCAACCTTATTTCTCTCTAAACTAGACCAAGGCGAAAAACAAGAATGCTTTCATATAGTGAACTACTGGGGCAATTCAGCAAATTCATAAACAATAACCCATATTCCATGACATAAAATAATTGTGTTACTTTATTAGCCAATTCATTCATATTTTATTGCTGCAGCAAAGTTAAATGGGAACAGAACCAACACTTTGAAAGTCCTAAATCTAAGAAATTTAGACTATAAAACACAACAATTTCCTCAAGAAGACAAAGAGCACAGATCAATTAACTGTGATAGCAATTAATACCAACAAAGTAATTGCTTCATTATAAAAACTGGAAGGAACACTTGTGGATAATTTTCTATGAATATATTTTCAACATTTATGGTATTTTGGGCCGAGATGGTAACTATAAGAATAAATTAATGCTCAAGTTCAAGAAAAAAAATGATCTGAAAATAAAATGAATATTACACATTTATATGGTTATCAAATTTATGATAATTTTGAAATCAGAAACATATAGATATTTACATATTCAAACTTCTATTTCTCATGATCATAAACCTCTATAAGCGCTCCTTTTCCCAGTATATTTTCAGTCAATCCACTTTGTGCTTTAGAGAGTTTCCGAAACCAAATCCAATTTTTGATGCATGTTCTTTTTTGTATGATTATTGGAGATTTTTTTTGCACAGGGATATTCTCCATAATGAACAGAATGAACTATCCCCAATGATAAGACAGTCCTGCTTTTCCTTCTCCAAATTACTCTTGGCCTTTTAAAATAAGTGATTAAGGCTTCAGAGACTGGCAAAAAAAGGGTATTTGCCCTTAATTGGGAGACTCTCCAAAGACTCAAGATGAAGAAGGAAGTGTTATTGTCACTGTACAGCCACTAAGACCCTAGTTCCTGAAGCCACACCACCCAGGTTTCAATCCTGCTGTACCACTCATTGTCTGTATGACCTTGGGCAAATTACCTAACTGCTTTTGCCTCAGTCTCCTCATCTGAAAATGGGATAATAACTACCTTAGAAGACTATAAACATTTCAAATGAGTAATTATGTGGAAAGTACTGAGAATAAAACCTGGAACACAGTAAGCCTTCTTCAGGGGCTAGCTACTATTGTTACATCAATCTTAAAGCATTTTTACAATATTCATTGTTATTATAAACAATCATGATCTGTTGAGTAAGATGTGTACTGGTTGGTCTCTTGAATGGTTTAGTGAACTTGGGTTTGCCTGGTTTGAAATCTTCCAATGCAAAGTAAACAATCCATTGATGCTTGCCCAACTGAAATTCTCTCCATTAGAAACCAAGAAATGTCATTCTTCAATGAGAAATTAGGTTCAGTTAGTACTATTTCAGCTACTGATACTAATTGCCTTCAGATAAACTGATGACAAGACCCTCAAAAGAATTTTTAAGATAAACATAAACTTTCACAAGGGAAGTCATTTTCAGAATATACAAATTTTGAGAAAATATCTACAAATTGTGAAAGTGCTCATTAAAATAAGATCTATCTTATCTCCTGTGGAAAAACGCTTATGGGTTAAATAACACACTAACTACTAAATGTCTACCCTCTTACAAGTAATTTTATATACACAAAATAAACTGTACCAATTTCATAGCTTCCAACTCTAAATATAATTAGGTTTTTTAAAATTGTTGCCCTACAAGAAGACTTTGTGGGTAAACAATTGCTTAAACTGCTTATTTCTGTTTAATTATCTCCTTCATTTCTAACAAGTATGATATGTGCCTTAGGGTAACTCTAGCAAATAGTTTATTGTACACAAATGGGATAGTCATACATATTTACGTTCCGAAGTACTTACTACACATCCCCAGTATTCCAGAGAATGATTTTATTTTGTTTAGTTTTGCTTTGGTTTGGAGAATCCTATGTGTTACTTGGCAAACAGAGATACGAGCCTTTTCTAAAGGATAATCACTAAAAGAGTTTTTGAAGAGTGACCATTGCTTTGCTTCTCCAAAAGACGCCACAGTTCTTGCTCTATTCCATAGAAGGCAAGTTGGCCAGAGTGAGGATCAAAACAGAAAACTAACTCAGAATTAGTACTCTGCTGGTATTCCAGGTCTCTAAGGAAAAAAACAAAAACAAAAACCGAAAAAGCCCTGATGTATAGGTTTGCTGATTTTTGTCATATACGCAATTTTATTTGGCTGATTTTAACCTACTAACAGTTCAACAACTGGCTGACACAATTTCTGAAAACTTAGCCATCAGCTTTCACAAATGGTACCAGCCAATGCCAGGGCCCCACTGCATCACAAACAGATGTGACCACAGATGAAACGCCCAACATCCTAGAAGACATAAACAAAGGAAAGGGTTTATATGCATATAACGAAGGAGCTAGAGTATCCTGGGAAGACAGAGTAACGATTTCTTGGTGGTTTTGTCTCAGCTTCTAGGACTAGAGGGCACCCTGAGAGGGTGTGAGGGCAGGATGTGCAGACAGATTTAGTGAATCTCCATGATCTAATGATGTAACAGTACAGGAAACATAAGAATCCCTTGAAGAATGATGGACTGAAAGAAAACCTGCCTCTCATTAGCCAACAGAGAACTCCTTGAAAAGAAAATATTTTTATGTCATCACCCCTTGATGTACAAACACTCGAGACCCACTTAAACTCTTTAAGGGCAGACCGTTAACTCCATGAATCTGATCACATCTTAAGCAGAATCAAAACAGAGACAGTCAAATGTAAGAAGCTAAACTATGACAACATCTATCACCAAAGCAAAAAGTATAGTACTAACTATAGTACGAACTATTGCAGTAGTGATAAAAGCTGCCTCCTTGAAATCATAATATCTGTAATTTTATAAGGATTCTGTAATTCAGTAAATGGGTCTAATGAACAGTGTGTGGAGTTAAACATTTTAATAAGCCAGCTTTACATATTAAGTTATGTATGTAACATAAAACACAAATGTATCTCAGTACCCCTTCTGCTTATAACCAGCTTCATACAGAACCCAACACTATGGCAGATAATGGGTAAGCAACTTGTTCAAGTTTAGAAGACATGGACAGGAAAGCAGCCTAGAATTACACTTCCTTATAGTTTTGCAAATAAACTATTTCTTTCCTATACGTAGAATTCCTGAAGTTGCTAGCTTTAAAATTTCTGTCCAGAATTTTGACTTGAAGAAAGGGTCTATTTAGAGAAAGTTTGTATTATACCAAAGAAAGACCAAAGAGTTCTAATTCTCAGATAACCAGTACAAATTTAATCTGCGCTACATATGTAAAACAGAATATATGAGAATTCATTGTGTAAGTGCAACAATAATATATAAAAGTAAATATTATTATGAGAAGATATTTTAAAAGATAAAATATAACCAGTGACAATTACTCTTTAAGTGTTAAAGAGACAAAAATAGAGAAACAGTTCAGGCAGGTAAAGTTAGCACAGAGTTCTGAGCACATATAATTGCAGGATAGAAAGTAAATAAAAGATAGGAAAATTGATATACACCAAAATGTGGTCAATATTTACATCTATTAAAGGATAAGAGAAACAGTACCAATGGATAATTCTTATGAGAACATCTATTTCTTTTATTGTAAGTTACACTTCTCATAATAAATTTTAAAAAAACATATTTTACTACTCAGGTTATTGTTTTAAGTATGGGAATGAATTGAACTGTGAAATGGTTAACTTTTATAACCAGAGTTCTCAAAGACAATAAATGCCATTAATTTGATTGTTTTTCTAGTGGTTTACAGAAATCAGAGAAAATTACTTTCATAAAAATAGAGATAAAATAAAATGAGAGAAGGTACTTAACCACATGGAATTTTCTCTACCACTGTGGTGACTTTTACTCAAATGAGTTATGGCCATATTTAAGACATTTCTTGGCAAAGGAATATATATATATATATATATTTTTTTTTTGCGGTACGCGGGCCTCTCACCGTTGTGGCCTCTCCCGTTGCGGAGCACAGGCTCCGGATGCGCAGGATCAGTGGCCATGGCTCACGGGCCCAGCCGCTCCGCGGCATGTGGGATCCTCCTGGACCAGGGCACGAACCCGCGTCCCCTGCATCGGCAGGCAGACTCCCAACCACTGCGCCACCAGGGAAGCCCAAAGGAATATTTTTTAACCAGTAGAATCCAGCATCCTCTGGTGTTGGTTTCTGATTTCAACAGAGGAAAGTAAAGATGCCCAAAGTGCAGACTACACCACAGTGGCAGAACTCCTTCTTAATGCCTGAAGTCCTTCAGTTTAGGCAAACAGAAGAATAAGACCCTAATACACCCACCACTAGCCGAGAAGCACTGTTTGGGGTACAGTCTGCTTTCTGTGTCCAAGGCTGCCGAACTCTCAGACACGGAGGCAGACTGTACCACCCCATTTCCATTTCATACAAAGGATTTGAGCATCTGTGGATTCTAGTATCTGAGGGAGGCCCTGGAACCAATCCTGGCAGGTAACAAGGGACGACTGTACTACAATATTCTACATTGTTGACTTTATTCACCTCAAAGCTGGCTGTGCTATGTGCAAAGACAGGTTTCCTTTTATTTACTTAGATTCCACTAGTCATTAATTTCAATCAGTACTAAGGTGTCTGGCAAGGCCAGTTAGTGTCATATGTTAGCAGTTTGAGAATGACAGACAGACACACCTCTAATCTTGGCCACTAGTTCCTGTTGTGGACACACTCTACCATCTTGTGTGAGCACAGAGATAATGACAAAAAGATGCATGCTTTGCATTTGCTTCCTCATGATGAGAAGACTGAAAATGGAGTGACCCGATGTGTTCCATCTACTTTGAGCTACTTATCATACCCTGGCTGGTCAAGTAAAGATAAGACTTGTTTATGCATGGAAGAAAATGAAAATTAGGTCTGTAGCTGATACATTACTTCTAGTGACCAAGCAATATCCTCATGTCTATCTCTACCGAATCTTGCAGATTCTTTTTCATAAAAGACACAGAGGGATTGGGAAAATTCAGAAAAATGATCACTGACATTCCAAATTTGTTCATTATATAAACTGCAATTTCAGTGGGTGGTCTTCCTGTGGGCTAGAATACATCTTATATATTCTGTTACAAAATGACTCCATTATTATTTAGCATTTAATATTTAATTATATAACATTTGTTTTAACGGAGTAATGATAGGTGGTAGATAATCTCTCTCCATTCAAGATCATTTGTGTACTTCTGACAATACTTTACTAAATAAACTAGTTATAATTCCTGAAATGCTCTACATGGAATAATGTTACAGGTCGAGATCTTCTTAACTTTGGTTTATATTCTGCAGTTTTGATTTGAACCACTTATCTATGATTTGAACCAGTATTAAAGTTCTGGTTAAATATATTTCTCAAATACTATGTTATGCAGAGAGTGGAACTGTTTTTAAACTGCATTGGGATATAGAGTTTTAGGGAATAGTAATGTGTTCCACTAATATATAAACCACTAAGACATTCTGTAATTATAAGAATTAGAGGATGAGGATATTATAGAGTAGAGCTAGATGACAGAACGTAAAAAGGGTGAACACACAAAAGCTGAAAGCAACGGATGCTGCTAGTCCCTTCCTGCTGCTATAACAAATTACCATAGGCTGGGTGGCTTATAAACAACAGAATTTTATATTTCTCACAGTTTTGAAGGCTGGAGGTTCAAGATCTGAGGCCAGCATGGTTGGGTGAGGACCCTCTCCCAGGTCCCAGATTATCCCGTATCCTCACAGGGCAAAGGGGCAAAGGGTGTTCTGTGGGGTCTTTATAAGAGCACTAATCCCATTCACCAGGGCTCCACCCTCATGATCTAAGCATCTCCCTAATGCTCCCCCATCTTAATACTGTCACACTGGGCATTAGGATTTTAACATATGAATTTGGTGGGGGAAGGGGACACAAACATTCAGATCACAGCAGGTGTTTAATTCCAAAATGGTCTGCGTGGTTGGGCCAGACATTAAGATTATGTACTTCATTATGAAATTAAGATCAACCCCCCAATGCAGGGAGAGATCCAGGTTTTGTAGTACCTAAAACTACAAACTGGGGGCAGGAGGATTCATTAAAAAAAGAATAAAATTTATAAAATTGGTTACAAAAATGAATATTCATTTAGAATGAAGAAGTGTTGCAACAAATCACCAATTTTAAAAAGCTGATAAATTTTTAAAAAAACATAAGCATTGGGCTTCCCTGGTGGTGCAGTGGTTGGGAGTCTGCCTGCTGATGCAGGGGATACGGGTTCATGCCCCGGTCCGGGAGGATCCCACATGCCGTGGAGCGGCTGGGCCCATGAGCCATGGCCGCTGAGCCTGTGCGTCCGGAGCCTGTGCTCCACAATGGGAGAGGCCACAACGGTGCGAGGCCCGCGTATCACACACACACACAAAAAGCATTGAAAGTGTTGAAATAACAATGTTAACTCCCTGACACACTTCAAAAATAATTCTTTTTCTTGTCTGCATACTCTTTCTCTCATCATATGACAGTAATTTCATAATATTTTCTGTAGAGAGAATGAAAAAGTAATTCTGTCTGTCCTCTAGTGGCTGATAGAGAGGCTTTTTTTAGGAATAGATTTTATTTTTATTTTATTTTATTTTATGTTTTATTTTTTATTGGAGTATAGTTGATGTACAATGTTGTATTAGTTTCACGTGTACAGCCAAGTGAATGAGTTATACATATTTTTAGTCGATAGTTTAGAATATTTTTTTTCTTCAGCCTCACAACTCATTAATGGTAATGGCTTATAAATGGTTGGGATGACAAATTTGGGGACAAAAAATTGGGAAGAATTTTGCATAGACTTATCTTTTGGCTTCAGATCTTTTTCTCCTCCTTCCCATATACTTGCAGTGTTAAGGGCCAGAGGCAACACACCTAACACACTAGGATCTCGTGGCCGTGTATGACTGCCACAATGCCCAGAAGATCACACGGTGGGCAGTTTGAGATTCTTGGAAACCATTCTTACCACAGGACGGCTAGTGTTAACACAAACATGCATGTATCCAGACTAAGTTCATCTCTACCAGCCTCCCCTCAGCGGAATTCCAAAATACCACCACCACTTGGGAAAAGTGAGGATGGGGCAGCTGACATGGAAAAGGACAGGGTCTTAACCAGCTGTTATCAAAATATCTTTTGCAAATTTTCCAAGCCCATATGACCATGTGAACACACTTCTAGGCAATGGAAGAATGTGGCTTTTGTGGGGCTAAAGTTTATGTGTCCAACTTGGATGGTCATTGGACTTTTTAAGAAGAAGAATACAGAATGAAGATATAAGATTAGATACAGGACTATTGAAAAGGGTGGAGAAGAGGAGAGACCCTAAAGCTTACATTTCATCAGCTTCTAAGCAAACCTGCTGCCATCTCTTCTCCACCAGGCTCCCCAGCCTCCCCTCCACCCCTCCCCATACCAATCAGGGATTTCCACTTTCAGATGTGAGTCCTTTGTGGTCATTTGCACCCATGCTTTTCCACATGCTGTTTTTTCCGCCCACAGCCTGCTTTCAGCCTGCAACCCCTGGTGCCCTTTTCCAGATGCCTGCTGTACTTCCGGGCATCTCCACGTGTTGCCCCAAATCACGGCAGCAATGTTTCATAACACATTATGTCTTGAATGTTCAACTTTAACTTAGCAGCCATTTTTCACAGATCAACTGTGCTCTGGTGACTTAACATCTGGATACATCTGTTTTTGATCTTCATGGCTCTGTCTCATCCGGGCAACCAAGTCCTGCTTATGGTTCCTTCATTGTGCCTCTCACATCTGTCTTTTTCCATTCACTCCCTTGCCTCCGCTCTTGTCTGGGAGCAGTTCACTTCACATATGGATCAATGTTCCTGTCTCCAAATTGTGCTTCCTGTTCCCAAGCTCCAAGTATTGATACTGTAATCTGTCCTGCAAACAACCTTAAGCTTTATCTTCCTAAAACAAAACTTAATTTTCACACTTTATCCAAATGTTAAAAAAAAAAAAAGAAAGAAAATCATGAAATGCTAAAGAGTATCTTCCTTCAACTGATATTCAAGGGTTCTGGACCTTTTTTTTTTTTAAGAGCTCAGCTTTTTATTGAACATGTTACTAAAGAGGTTTAGTCAAAAAGACCAAAGCCCATGCCACCATCAGACTCTTCAGATTCTTGTTTCTTTGCTTCTACTTTCTTATTCTCAGCTGGGGCATCAGTGGCAAAGGGGGCAGGACCTCCTGCAGGGCAGGTCCACCAGCCCCCACATTGCAGATGAGGCTCCTGATGTTGACATTGGCCAAAGCCTTTGCAAACAAGCGTGGCCTGAAAGGTTCAACATTTATACTGGCTGCTTTAACGGGGGCATTGATTTTACCCTCAGTGCCCATCACCTCATCATGGTGGAGGATGAGGGCTGAGTAGATGCAGGCGAGCTCCAAGACGGAGGGCATGGTGCAGGTGAGTGCTAGGCCGGGGCTGCCGGACTCAGTGCTAGTCGCGGGATGAAGTGAGGGCCTCACCCCAAGGACCAAGCACCTTAGCGGCAGCTGAGGAAAGCTGGACCATCTTCACACAGTCTCCATGATCATTAGCATACAAAAAAATTCTTATTTCCAACTGTTCATAAATTTTACTCTCTTCTGTCTGCAAGTGATTCTCATTTTTTTTTCAAATTTAGAATAATGCAATGCCTTTGCTAAAAAAAAGAAATGATTGCTTTTTGATTCACATCTGAGTACCTATGACTCAATAAAGGATGTCATTTCCAGACTGCCAGTTTCTATGGCTTGCTGGTTTTCCACCAAAAAATCCAACACAACCAGGCACTTATGAGAGCTCCATTGAGTGATATCATCTCAAAGGGCAGAAGCGTATTTGCATATTTCACATTTACGAAGATATGAGTCATACAGATCTTCTTTAAGCAGGGAGACTGCTCCGTTGTGATGGCTCCCATAGAAATGACCTGGGATTGTCCTGCACAGCATTCATCAGGCATGTCCTCATTTTATTCTATTAGGAGAGAAGAGAGAGCAATGCCAGGCTGATCGATGTGCCGGTGAGCCTTACGGCTGTATTTTAGCATGACCTATATTACAGGAGTTAGGCAAACGTAAGAGAATTTACTACTCACAGGGTAATGGCTCACTGCGGTGTAAGGGTGTCCCAAACACAGCCTGCTCTTGCTTGACTTGCTTCCCAGTGCTTGACTGATAGTCTTTTTCCTATTTTGCCTTACTTTTGAAAGCATAGATTCTCTTGCCTTACTGATCTCTTTATACCCTTATCATTTTCCCCTGAGTTATTTGGTGCAACGGCAGCAGTGCGACGCCGAGGCTGATTTAACATCATCCCCCAAGTATGCAGCCCTGAGCTCAGAGTCGAATATTTTAAGACTGAAACATGTAACACATCTGTCAGGCAATGATACAAATACAGTCCCCTGTCAGAATGAATGAATGAGGTAATCCAGAGTATGGATAAATTGCAGGGAGATGGAAGATGCTAGAAACTGCGTTTTGCCAAAAAGCATTTCTGTGTAATTAAGTTATTTGAGGGAGAATGATATTCCTTTGTTTGGGGTTCGAACTCATTTTTTTTTAACCAAGAGACCCTGGTGGTAATTCCTAAAGAATGAAAGTGAGGTGAGAAACAGATTCAGCTATACACACATAATGGAAAAAGTGTGTGGTCCTTTTCTGGGCTATCTCATGAGAAGGATATATATTTTTACTGTAATATTTTGTAAAATTTGCTTAACCAGGTAGTTCCTCTTTACATGATTACAGTCCCATTTTTGTATGTATTTATTACAAAAACCAGACACGAGGATAAACCCAGAAACCACTAAAAATGCTTCAACATTGATAGAAATGGACCTCATCCTAAAACCTGAAAAAATTCTCAACAAAGAGAAAATAATATCCCCAAGTTGGTTGTTTATACTGAAGGTATATAAGCTCCTTCCCACAGAGGAAGGGTGTGAAAGGATAGATATGTCAGATACGTGATTAGAAACAAGAGGACAAGTCAGGCAGAGAAAGACAAACACCATATGACATCGCTTACATGTGGAATCTAAAAAAATGGTACAAGTGAACTTAATTACAAAACAGAAGTAGAGTCACAGATGTAGAAAACAAACATGGTTACTGGGGGAAAGGCAGGGTGGATAAATTGGTAGATTGTGATTGACATATACACAGTACAATATATAAAACAGATAACTAATAAGGACCTACTGTATAGCACAGGGAACTCTACTCAATACTCTGTAATGACCTATATGGGAAAAGAATCTAAAAAAGAGTGGATATATGTATATGTTTAACTGATTCACTTTGCTGTACACCTGAAACTAACACAACAGTGTGAATCAACTATACTCCAGTAAAAATTAATTCAAAAAAGAAAGAAATGAGAGGACAGACTGCAGCCTGTACGGGGAAGGTTAAGTGAAAGGAAGGAGGAGACCAGGAGGAGTACGTCCCTGGTTCCTCATTGATCATTCAACTGGGAAGGAAGTTCCCAACTTTACACACCATTGGCTCAGTTATTTATAACTTGGGATGTGCCATTTGAAGCAGCAATTCAGTTCTGTGAATGGTCCACACACACTCAATTCTCTTCATCTGGAAACAGAGGTGAAAATCTCACATTGAAGATCTAAGATAACAATGACCTGGCAGTGTCATGTGAGTAGAAGTTATCACTAATCTCATTTAACCCTGCACACACCTAGAATCCTAGTGTCCTGATACCACCTTCAATAATATCTCAACGTGACTCTTACATACAACTAGAACTATATTTATAAGTATGTGAGTTATTAGATCTTTATTAGCATAGGACTGTACATCATAGTCTAGTATCTTCTCGAGACTATACTGGATTGTTCCTTATTTTTCAGCTGCAACTTCGAAGAGGAGAGAAATGATGTCGATGTTCAAACAGGCCACTTATCCTTTTTTGTGCCATCTCACCTAATCGTGGTGTTTGAGAGTTTGGCAAAGTGGAATCTACTGACTCCAAATCAGTGCTCTTGTTCTATGTGGGATGCCCTCCTCCTGGCTTCCACTGGTAGGAGAAAACCTACATATCCTGACTCAAATTCCACCTCCTCTGAGAAACCTGTATCACAGGCAGATTTATCTCCTCCCTGCTTAAGGCTCTATCTAGGGGCCCTTTTCCTCCTGCCTCTGCTGGTGATAAATATTCTGTGCAGTATTTCATCCTTTAGTAGCTATCCCTGACTTGGCACACTGGAGAGTTGAGGACAGGGCATGGGGCACTGACCCTCAACACTTATGTATACACAGTAAGTCCCCTACATACGAACCTTCAATTTGTGACCTTTCAAAGAGGCGAATGTGTAGCTGGTTCCAGCAAGGAACCAGAACCTGTGCCATCAGCGTCAGGCGTGAGTGAAATTGCAGCTTGCCCTCCATTTCCTATAGCTGATGATCCTTCAGCTCTACCATCTCCCACCTCTTCTCCCTCCTCCAGTCAGTAGCTCTTCTTGCCTGTTCACTCAGTGCCAGGCTCTGTATGCCAGCTGTTGTACTATACTACTGTGCTTTTCAAGGTACTATACTATAAGATTAAAAATGTTTTATTTTTTGTGTGCTTTTTATGTATTACTTGTGTGAACTTAAACAGCTGATTGTGTTAGCTGGGTACATAGGCTAACTTTCTTGGACTTACGAACCAATTGGACTTAATGTGCTCTCTGAACAGAACTCGTTCGTATGTAGGAGACTTACTGTACTGAGGACCAGTCTTTCAGTTGGTACTTAATCATTTGCTAGATGTTGAAATTTTACCATAAAAATCTTGTCAATAGTGATTGTTCTTGGTAGATCCAGGGATAATCCAGAAACCTAGCCCCCAATTATATTCTTAGTTTTATGAGATAAATGTATGCTGTGCTATATGGTTGTGAAAACATGGCATCTTGAGGAGAGGCTGTGCTTGCCTTTCTACTGATGGGGGCCTGTGTGAAGAACAGAAAAAAGGAGATATGGAAAATAGATCTCCTCCTTTCTTCTCCTACTGCAGCTCTCTGCCAAACACCTGCTAGCCTGCTGCTTATAGATAGAGTTATAGCAGCTGGGCTAAGCCAAGAGAAGTTATGGAAATATATTTACTCATCACTGGCCAAGAATACGCTCATCTTTTCAAACATAGGACAGTCACACATGTCTGTCAAAACTGTGAGGGAAGTGAACTTCATATTCTAGGTCTCACTATATATGTATCAACTAAATTTTGCCTGTTACAAAAATACAGAGATAGAGCTCATAAGATCTTTGTAAATATCAATACATGTAAATAAAGGTCTATTCCATTATAAACTGAACTTGTGTACACTTGAATTAAAAATTCATTTGTCTATCAACATTGAGACGTGATTTTTAAATTTTGATTTTATTAAGGATATTGAAATAATTGTTACAATGTATTTTTCCAACTAGTTTGGTAAATAACTTCTTTCTTCATATCACATTCTCTGATGGCTACGGGACATGAACATAAATTTCTTTCTGCTTCATATCAGATTTGCGTGTGTGTTTAAAACAATAAAAACTCCATTCAGTGGCTATTTGTGAGTGATGATGGAAAAGATCCATTCTTTGCTGGAAAAGAAATATATTTGTCACAAATAGCCACCAACTTCAGTGGAGAAAATTATTTGCACACTGAACAGGGAAACTGCCAAAGCGAAGAACAGAGCATCTGCTGTGGACAAGGGTATAATTATCTTGCTCATCCAAACACTGTTGGGCGTAAAAGTTTTACTCTCTCTCTGGCAAGATGCTCTGCTCAGACTTTTTTTTTTTTCTGCTTAGACTTTTAACACAACATTATTAGCAAATAATAACTAGTTTGGTAGTCCTGTCAATAACAACAGTCCGTTTTTTGGACCATTTCCTGAAAAATAGAAAGCAGACTCTAAATCTGATGAAATTAACCATTTAGGTGCCAAAATGATCAAAAGCATCAGTCCTGTCCCATCGTAAACCTTTCATATACCTGCCTACATCGTTTGACATAGAATTGTGAATTTTTCAAAAAGAGGAAATATTTTACTTTTCTGTTTCTAGATTATAATTTACTGTACATTTCTATGAACTATTTTCTGATCCTTAATATTTTCTTTCCCAGCTTGGTGAGGCCAACATTACTTTTATGCCACTCTACCTTCATTTAGAAAGAAAAATGAGTGGACCATTCTGGTAGACCAGATGGATAAAAGTTTGTTTATAATGAACAGATACCAATGATCATAGTTATAGGTGCTTTTCTGAATCTGCTGTTGCCAATTATAACTTTTCTCTTGGAATTTCAACTTGAGATGGGCAAGAGACTTGAGTATGCTCATAAAACCATTGGAACAAGGGGGTTAGACTTTCTTTTCCAATTGCTTACATGTAATTGTTGTCTTTTTAAAAAAAAAAAAAAAAAGAAAGAGAGGAGAGGAATCATGAGGCCATTTCCAATCAATGCCTTTAATAGGCAGGCCTGTTGAAATAATGTCATGCCACTGTTTTTCCCCAAAACTTCCAACCTCTATCAGCAACAGCTGACAAGTTCCAGCTAATTTGAAATTGTGTGTTCTCTCCTGTGAAGATCAGACCACACACACAGCATTGGAAAACACCCAGTAATACCATGATTTCCCAAACAGAGGGCTCATCATGTTCCTTCTTCTGTGCATAAAATAATAATGTGTACTTTTGATTTAGAATAGAAAACTTTCCCATCCATTTAAATTTTATTCTTTAGTAACAAGGGGAAGAGGAGATCAAATATTAAAGTCTATAAAAAAAAAGTAGAAGTGACAATTTCCTCCAAGGTTGGTGATTCCAGACACTGGCACAAATTCATCCAACTGGGTGTCTCAAGAACATATTCCCACATGAGGATCCAAAAGGGAAAGTGTCACAGAACTGACAGATGGGCTTCCCTTGCCTAGATCAACCTAATGGAGCTTTTAGGCAATTTGCACACTAGCTGTCAGTGACAAGGTGTGTGTCAAGGACTTGAGAGTGGCCAAGAGAAGCCTCATGGAAGACATGGCTTCATCACTGATGCATGTGCATGCTGATTGGCAAAATTTGTTAGGAGGCTGCCAGTTTAATGGAAGAACTTTTTTTTTTTTTCCTTTCTGAGTTACTGGCTGCAGCAGTTCACTATAGGGTCAAGGCCAGAATAATCTTCATCCCAAATAAAAGACACACTGAAGTCTCATTCTTTCTTTTGGTAAATCACACCCAAAGTTGTGTTTTCATGCCTTCACTTTTTTATTACATATGCATTGGAAATATTTTTTCTAGTCTTATGGTTGAATATTTAAATATTGAAATATTGACAGCTGCCTGGTTTATCAAATCTCACTATCTGAAATAAAGACACAGTGGCTAACAAATTGAACAAACTATAAGAAGTAAATAAATTTGTAGAAACATACAACCTGCTAAGACTGAATCAAGAAGAAACAGACAATTTGAATAGACCAATCACTAGTAGTGAAATTGACTTTGAAATTGAATCCAAGCAAACAAAGGTCCAGGACTGGATGGATTCACAAGGGAATTCTACCAAACATATAAAGAAGAGCTAATACCCAACCTTCTCAAACTGCTTTTAAAAAACTGAAGATGAGGGCTTCCCTGGTGGTGCAGTGGTTGAGAGTCCGCCTGCCGATGCAGGGGACACGGGTTCGTGCCCCAGTCTGGGAGGATCCCACATGCCGCGGAGCGGCTGGGCCCATGAGCCATGGCCGTTGAGCCTCCACGTCCGGAGCCTGTGCTCCGCAACGGGAGAGGCCACAACAGTGAGAGGCCCACATACCGAAAAAAAACAAACAAACAAAAAAACTGAAGATGACAGAACACTCCCAAATTCATTCTACAAGGCCACCATTACCATGATACCAAACCCAGACAAAGGCACTACAAAAAAACAAAATTACAGGCCAATATCTTTTATTTTGTATAGATGCAAAAATCCTCAACAAAATATTAGCAAATCAAATCCAACAACATATTAAAAGGATCATACACCATGATCAAGTTGGAATTATTCCAGGAGTGCAAGGATGGTTCAATATTCTCAAATCAATCCATGGGATACAACACATTAACAAAAGGAAGGATAAAAATCACATGATCATCTCAATAGATCCAGAAAAAGCACTGGACAAAATTCAATATCCATTCATGATTTAAAAAAACTCTCATCATACTGAATATAGAGAGAACTTATCTCAGTATAACAAAAGCCATTTATGAAAAAACCCACAGCTAATATCATACTGCATGGTGAAAAGCTGAAATTCTTTCCTCTAAATTCAGGAAAAAGACAAGGATGACCACTCTTGCCACTTTTACTTAACATAGTATTGGAAGTCCTAGCCACAGCAATCAGACAGGAACAATAAATAAAAGGCATCCAACTTAAAAGGGAAAAAGTAAAACTGTCACTATCTACAGATGACATGATGCATTATATAGAAAACCCTAAAGTCTCCACCAAAAAAAATCTATTAGAACAAATAAATGAATTTAGTAAAGTTTCAGGATACAAGATGAACTATACAGAAATCTTTTGCTTTTCTATACACTAATAATGAATTATCAGAAAGAGGATGTTTTAAAAATCCCATTTAAAATCCCATCAAAAAGAATAAAATACCTGGGAATGAACTTAACTAAGGAGGTGAAACTGAAAACTATAAAACACTGATGAATGAAATTGAAGATGATACAAAGAAATGGAGAGATGCCCCATGGTCTTGGCCTGGAAGAATTAATATTGATAAAATGTCCATGCTACCCAAAGCAATCTATAGATTTAATGCAATCACTATCAAAATACCCATGAATTTTTTCACAGAACTAGAACAAATATCTCCTAAAATTCATGTGTAACCACAAAAGACTCTGAATTGCCAAGCAATCTTGAGAAAAAAGCAAAAAGCTGGTGTTATCACCCACCCAAACTTCAGACTATACTACAAAGCTACAGTAATCAAAACAGTATAGTACTGGAACAAAAATAGACAAAAAAATCAATGGAACAGAACAGACAGCCCATAATTAAACCCACACAGCTACAATAATTGATCTTTGACAAAGGAAGCAAGAATATACAATGGGGAAAACACAGTCTCTTCAATAAGTGATGTTGGGAAAACTGGACAACTACATATAAAACAATGAGATAAGAACATATCCTTACACTATATATAAAATAAACTCAAAATGGATTAAAAACCTAAGTGTTAAGACCCGAAATCATAAAACTCCTAGAAGAGAATATAGGCAGAACACTCTTTGCCATAAATTGTAGCAATATTTTCTTGAATCATCATCCTATGGCAAAAGAAATAAAGGCAAAAATAAGCAAATGGGACTTAAAAGCTTTTTCACAGCTAAAAAAAAATCAACAAAACAAAAAGACAAACTACTGAATGGGAGGAAAATATTTGCAAATGATATGTCCAACAAGGGGTTAATATCCACAATATATAAACAGTTCACACAACTCAATATCAAAAAAATGAACAATCCAATAAAAAATGGGCAGAAGATGTGAATAGACATTTTTCCAAAGAAGACATATAGATGGCTAACAGGTATGTGAAAAGATGCACAACATTGCTAATTATTAGAGAAATGCAAATCAAAACCACAATGAGATATCACCTCACACCTGTCAAAATGGCCATCATCAAAAAGTCTACAAATAACAAATGCTGTTGAGGATGTGGAGTAAAGGGAACACTCATATTGCTGTTGGTGGAAATGTAAATTGGTGCAGCCACTATGGAAAACAGTATGGAGATTCCTCAAAAAACTAAAAATAGAACTACCATATGATTGATCCAGCAATTCCACCCCTGGGTATATATCTGGAAGAAAATGAAAACACTAATTTGAAAAGATACATGCACCCCAATGTTCACAGCAGCATTATTCACAATAGCCAAGATTTGGAAGCAACCCACATGCCCATCAACAGATGAATGGGTAAAGGAGATGTGGTATATATATACAATGGAATATTACTCAGCCATAAAAATTAATGAAATTCTGCCATTTGCAGCAATGTGGATGGATGTAGAGAATATTATGCTCAGTGAAAGAAGTCAGAGAGAGACAAATACTGTATATCATTTATATGTATAATCTAAAAAAATAAAACAACTGGCTGTATATAGCAAAACAGAAACAGACTCATGGATATAGAGAACAAACTAGTGGTTGCCAGAGGGGCGAAGGAAGGGAGGAGGGGCAAGATACAGGTATGGGATTAAGAGATACAGATTACTATATATAAAATAGATAGGCAGCAAGGATATATTACATAACACAGGGAAATACAGCCATTATCTGGTAATAACTTTTAATGGAGTATAATCTATAAAAATACTGAACCACTATGCTAGACACCTGAAACTAATATAATACTGTAAATCAACTATACTTCAATTAAAAAAAGAAACAGTAGCTGCCAAAGCCAATGTGCATATTCCTGTTGCTTATCATATTCTGGAAAGTTTCATCCTAATCCTACAGTCTACTGTAGGATTGTTTCAGTGAAGCAATGCAAGAAATTAATTAGAGAAGCATCAGTTCTATGTGTTAATATATTGTGTTCTCACAACTTGCTCTTTTGACTTTGACCACATAAATTATCTGCCACCATGGTTGGAAGGCACATGGTAACTCCAAATGAACACATCTTCCATAATTTACACTCTATTATAATGCTGTCTCATATTATGCTAGTCTGGACCATAATATTTTTCTTTCACCAATGGTTATTCACGAGTTTGACACAAGTCGTTTTGATAACCACTTATACATTGGGACTTATTCTCTTGAGATGCATTGTCGTGTAACACAGCCACCATCCTGTAAGGAAATTATTCCAACAGCATAATTTCTTGAAATGGGTTTTTACAGATAAGCTTTAAAGACAATAATGTGTAGTCATTGAAAGGAAGACTGTGTTAAGAGTTAAGGCTAAAACATGTACCATTTCAGTCACAGAATATTCTGCAGGAGAGAGAGGCTCCATGGAGATTCCCTGGAGGCCAAGACAGCATATGGAGAAAGAGGCCATGGAAAGGAGAACTGAGGTGCCCCAACTGAGGGTTCTCCACAGAGCTCCTGATAAACAGATCTGTGTAAGTGACCCTAGGTGGCACCACATGGAGCAGAAAGCCTACCAGGTCAATGCAGAGAATCACAACCTTATTCAAAAAAATCAACAACTTAATAAGCAATATATCATACTTGCTTTTAGCCACTTTGTTATCTACTGCTAATTTTTATGCAGAAACAGATAACTGAAATAACCACTTAAAAATGCAACTTTTTTCCGAGATCCTGATGGACAGCTAACTAACTTGCTGGGTGACATTTAATCTGCCAGAGGCTGTTTTCTCATCTATAATATGAGCAAGTTGAACTAAGTGACCTCAAGGTGCCTTCCAGCTCTGAGAGTCTATTTTATTCTGCACTGGGATTAGAATAAAGGTTGTTAGCCATCTGACTGCAACAGCAAACTAATTATGCAACCTTGCAACCTTCAAGGGAAGAGACTTTAGCTGGCAATCCTGGTCCAATATAAATCCACCAGATAACAAAACATCCTTTGTGAAAAGGGCTTCAATCTCAGCCTCATCATAGCTGAGCATTTTTGATGTAGATTCTTCAACTCTCTATTATATATATTCTGAAGAAAACAATTGTTTTGTGTTAGTGATTACACAATATGAGATGTGTGCTTTTCAAAAGAGTTAGGATCTGCTGCTATTTCCACTATTTAGAAAGAAAAGGAATAAAAATACAATGTATATGATGACATTAGAGAGTCAGAAATCTGTACCTATTTACACATATAATTTCCCTAGGGTAATTTAAACACCATTATCAAACGGTTTATTCTGTACCAATTTAGTACCAAGAATGAGATTATGATTGCTTTTTAAACTTGAGGACATTTTTTTCCCTTAATCATCATTTTTATAGTGTTTGTAGTGTGTCATACATTGTTCCAAACATTATACAGATGAGGAAACTGAAGCATATAAACATTAGGTACACAGTTGACGTGTTAGAGCTGGTCTTATATCCCGGGAAGTCTGGCTCCGGATTCTGTATCCTTACACATAAATGTACTGTTTTGACCCATATGAGAAGTAAACCCAAGATCATGTTGTTATTTAAACCAAATTCTGACCGAGTGAGCTAATTAACATGATAGTTATATTTAAAACGTTGAAGAATTATGGCAGAACTGTTTAGAGATATGAAGGTATTACAGAAAAATCAAAGACCAACTTAAGTCAAAACAAATCTGTAATTTGGATGCAAACTAAACCGAAATATTTTATTTACTCAGCTTTCAAAAAGGCACCTATTTTTAGAAATGCTTTCTCTAAGTTCTGCACTCTCTTAAAGACATTAATATTTATTCACTAATTTTATTTCCATTCATAATGTGAATTATCCTATTATTACCCAAGTGAGAATATTTACACACATGCCAGAAAACCTCAACAACCTAATTCCATGATGTTGATTTATCCAGATTAGCTTTGGGGACACTGATTTGTACCCACTGTAAAGAGGACTGTGCTAAGAGTCATTTCAGCCACAGAAGCAAGTGTGATGCCCGAGTCTAACTCAGTTATCTCTTAGGGAGAAAAGGGAGGAGGCTGTAGGAGTGCTTAAGTGCCTGGTTAAATGGAGACCCTGGAAGCATCTTCCTAGACTGAGATCTTTGACTCTATGTAACCTAATCACACTCAGATATCGCAGCGGCTTATATTATAATTCTTTAAATCTGCATATTTGAATCAAATTATAATTAGTATATAGTATCTGCCTGTACTAACATCCTTTGACTATTCCGATTTTAATCAAATTATGCTGAGTATATTGATGAGCAAAATTGCCCCTACTGTTCAGCCATAGAGCACAGTGGCAGAGAATGGGACCCTGAAAACTGCTGAGGTTTGCATACAAGCTTCCTCAAGGTCATGCTACCTTGGAGAGGTTATTGAACCTCTCTGAGCCTCAGTTTCCACATCTGAGAACTAAGGTTAAAAATAGTACACCCCTCTTAGAGCTGCTAGGATGATTCAGTAAATGGAGCAGATGTGAACGACTTAGAACAGTCTCTGGGACTGAGTAAGCACGTGTAATTGTTAGTTATCATGATCATTTGTATTGTTCTTGCTCATAAACTTATTACTGAACTGCACTGGCATCTACATTGGCTCTAAAGAGTGTACCAGGCAGTTCTCCATGTGAGAGCTTCCACTCAGGACACTATGAGAATAGCATGTGTCTGATTTTCATAAATATGATTTTTATGACGATCACACTTAACATTAAGATCATTTCTTCCTTGGCATTAGAAACCTGCATATAGGTAAGTGACTGTAACACACAGACAGCAAATTTGAGCATTTAAAAATTCTGCTGATTTTAGCTATAGCTCTACAAGTTAAAGAAAAAGAAGTGAAATTTCAATAGAATGACATTTTGCTAATCCTGTCAACAAAAAGTAAAAATAAAACAAAATGTTTTATTTTTCTGTGTGTATGTCTGCGTGTGTGAATACACAAAGATGTGACTTTTTTAATTTTTATTTTATATTGGCGTATAGTTGATTTACAATGTTGTGTTAGTATCAGGTGTACAGCAAACTGATTCAGTTATACATATACATATATCTATTCTTTTTCAGATTCTTTTCCACTATAGGTTATTACAGAATATCGAGTAGAATTCCCTCTGCTATACGGTAGGTCCTTGTTGGTTATCTATTTTATATATAGTTGTGTGTATCTGCTAATCCCAAACTCCTAATTTATCCCTCTGCCCCACCTTTCCCGTTTGGTAACCATAAATTCTAAACACAATTAGACGTCTAGTTAAGGGTTATCAACAACATTTTTGAATGCAAAGCATGTAAATGTTTGCTAAAATTGAATGACAAGGCAAAGGGGTTGAATTCAACAAATCATGTGGAAGAAATGTTTGGCTTGATTATCCAGGGGGAGTCGTGATGTGGTTTAACGAGCCAGACCACCTTTCATTAGGACACAGAAAGGGGCTAGGAGTGCCATTTAGGGAGTGTAGCTGTGTGAAAATAATGCATTGCTCTGTGCCACCTTTAAAGATTACAATCGTAGCTTTTAGTGCAGATTTCATTTTTAATAATCTCCTTAAAAATCACTAAAAATATCACCCCACTGTGTAATTTGTTTCCTTCACGCTGATGGCACTCCCACTGTTTAAAACTAATTGCTTTTTTACATTCTCTTAAGGTCAGGCTCAGCAGAATGAATTTGGAGACAGCATAACTATGAGCCTCAACTGTTTAACACATCGAGAGCAGATCACGATGCTGATTGAATGTCTCCTTCAGAAACGTGCTGAAGATATTTACTTTAATTTGCCTCTAGGCAAACATCACAGTGACTGACAGTGTAACTTGAAGGTTTGTTAAATATAGTCTGGTGTTTATTTGCCTCTCTCTGGAAAATAGTCTAGAAATTACATCTTTTTTTAAAATTCAACAACTAGGATATGCAACAGGAAGAAAATTTATGTCTATATTCAGTTGGAATTTTTGTGAGGACATTCAAGTACTGTTTTAATCTATCTAATCTATCTCTTTCAAGA
This sequence comes from Mesoplodon bidens, assembly GCF_964165515.1. Classification (NCBI taxonomy): domain Eukaryota; kingdom Metazoa; phylum Chordata; class Mammalia; order Artiodactyla; family Ziphiidae; genus Mesoplodon; species Mesoplodon bidens. The sequence goes on from NC_138172.1 coordinate 55,326,734, forward strand.
TGGCATATAAATTCCAAAGTTGTGTAATCTCTTCACCTTTTCCTAAGAGTGGAAATTCGGAAAACCAAAACAACAAAGTATATTGTCCAAATCAATGAGTAGCTGACCAGGTACATCTTGAGTGATTGCAAATATAGCTGAAAGGGCTGGATTTTCCCCACTGCTGTCAGTGACAAATGAAGCAGACAGTTGAACAATAGCCATACAATTTGCAGATTGAGTTAAGCAAGATGTGTTTAAGCAAATCTCTGTGTGTGTGTGTGTGTGTTCGTGCATGACTCATTCATCTAATTAGTACACACTCCCCCTGTTCCTACCTTACCCAACATACATGATGACCACACGTGTGGCCAAGGGTACTTGTAATATACCAAAAATCAATGAGGCTCAGTATGAAAGTCATGTACCCTGATTTGCCACAAAACCAATTAAAAAAAAACAAATGAGAGGATTTATGGATTAAGAAGTATCGGTGTTTTTTTTCTTTTCTTAGAGATGCTTAAGAATAAAGAATTTTTAAGAGCATGACCTGACATATATATTTTCTGTGATTTTTTTTTTTAATGTGGGCGCAGGACCATACACAAAGTCTGGAAGTCAGTAACCAAAAGCACCAACAGTGGTTCGCCTATCTGCAGTATCTATTTTCTCACAGAAAGTTGTGACCATCTTGAATTCTTAGAAACAGCATGGAGCCTTCCAAATCACTTGTTCATGAAGAATCACCAACTTTCCCATTATGATCTAATTTTCTTTTGAAAAAGACTTTAAAATCCATGAAAACTTAGATTTTGGTCCTAGCATTTAAAACACATCCTAAAAACATAAACTCTAGACACAAAGTGACTAAGCACAATCATTCACCCATGGTTATTGTGACTTTTAAGTCTAGATAAATGTCTTCTTCCATTCCTCCTTTTATTATCATTCATTAAAATTCAGAGAGGGTGAGGGAACAGTCTAGCATTAAAATCATCCCACAGTTGAACATTTATCCAAGACTACAACAGTTAACAGCTTTTATAGTGATGGTTTTGTTGCCACCTTTGGGTGTGTATTTTTCACTACAGGTTTTGGGAGAGAAGAGGGAGCCAGTGACCTCAGGCTGTAGGCGCTTTGCCATCTTCAGAACGGACCTACTTGTAACTCAGTACTCTCACTTCGGTTAGTGAAGCAAATGGAAGTTTCATCACTCAGGGCTGACCTGCCAAGGCACTATCCTATGCCACCTGGAGCCCTCAGGGGACAGCAGGGGGCATAAGGGGGGTGTCCCTAGAAAGTCCAGAGCTACTCAGGCAGTCATGTTCTCCCTCAACGTAGCTGGTCCAAAGAGCCACTACCCTGCAGATGGTGTGACAATTAAGTGACAACTCTGCAAAAATAGAGCCTGTAAACCCTCAACTAAAACATGCTCTTTGCTCGTTTGTTTACATGGGGCCTAACAGAGACCATGTAGATAATAGACTGGATGGCACAACTAGTAAAAAGAAAATTCTATCAAAACGGATAGAATCGTAGGATTTCAGTGTATTCCCACTTCATTTTATAAATAGGGAAAAGAATTTCAGGGAGGGAAAGTCACCATCCCCAAAACAAACCACAGAGCGCTCTAAATGAGTTAGGCTCCAAGTGTGGTCTGTGGGCAGGTGCCAGTCTACAAGCTGAGTCCAGTCTGCCACAAGTTCAATTACAGAAATCGAGAGAGAACGCTTACAAATGTGGATGCCAGTTTGATAGTCACAACATCCAAACGTCTGGTTTCATCCTTTACAAAAGCATCAGGCTGCAATGGATTAGAAATAAACAAAAAGTCCATCTTCATCGTGGGTCGTTGAAGAAGCACCCCTGGGAATCAGCATCTCTTAACTTCTGGGATGTTAGTGTCTCCACCACACCTTCTTGGTCTTTACTGCAATCTGGGCTATGACGATACTGCATAGTCCAGTTGAGAAGAATGCTGATATCAGATATAACTTTATGTCAATAGGAAAAGAACATAAAACTAATCCAAATGTCTATTACTGAGAAGTTTCAGGTGGGAGAAAGGAGAAAGCACTGAGCAGTTTGGGAACTACACCACGCTGTCTTTGGGGTCAGATTCGTATACCTTTAAAAAAAGTGTTTGATTAGTTATTGTTTTCCTAGGTTAGAAGCAGAGATAAGGAACTTATTTCTTTACCAATTAAGATCTTTAATCGTATATCTGCAATCATATTTTATTAATGACAGAAAAGGAGAAAAGTAAAAATGATTGATTTTCCCCAACTTCAATTGCATTTCATTGTTTCAGCCACGTCACCACGGGCTTTCCAGAGAATTTCCAGCGACCATCATACTGCCCAGGAAAAAGTTTTCAACAGCCCTGGAATGTCCTTCTAGAAATCCCATTGCTTCCTCAAGTCTGGCCTTTCTTGTGAGCCTCACAATGGATTGGGCCTCGAGTTGGAGGTACCGTTCTTACAAGTCATAGATCAGCTTTCTCCAGCTCAGGTAACCAGGTAAAGCTGACCCCTAGAGCTGTTCCACTGCTTCTACCTAGAGCCAGATCTGGTCGGATACACACAATATTCACTTCCTTCACCCACCCTTCAACTTAAACTGACAGAAGATGCTCCACATGTTTCGCTCTAAACAAGTACCTTAAATATATGAGACCAATAGCTTTTGGGAAAAGAACTGAATCCATTCATGTCATGTCATTTATTTCCTTTGACCTTTCCTCCCAAACTTCAGCTTTGGCACAGCTGGGCACTCCCCTGTCAGGATAAGGAAATACATTCAAATACAGCTATGATTCTGAAAGAATTATAAGAAAGTAGGAAATTAGGTATGCTTCTTTGTTTGTTTGTCTGAATTTTTAACTTTGTAATCTTTTACTTTGCTTGAGAATAGGACATATCTGATTGATTTATGATCAACAGCTCAATCCCCCCTCCCTTTTATTCTCCTATTTTATTTTTTTTAATTCTCCTATTTTAAAACATTAAAGGATCCTCTTATACTTTTCTTCACTGTTCCAGGGCCTTGTACAAATTAAATGCTCAGTAAATAAAGTATAAATAGCTATTGTAGGAGATCATAGTGGCTTTTGTCTCCCTCTGTTTGGAATTGTGGAGTTACTTTGTCAATATATTCACATTCATTTTCATAGCCCTCCATCTGAATTCTTTATTGACCCAGCTTGAATATCCTCTGCTGTAAAGTTCTGTGCCACAAACTGCAAACTGTGTATGTAGAGCACCGCCCCCACCCCGTGAAAAATATAAAATTTAATCTCACTTCCAAATCCATAAATACGCTTCTTTTTGGAGTCAGTACAGGTTATACAGGGGGGCCTCCAAACTGATCTCTGACCAATTATACTTCTATTCAAGACTACTTTGCCATCAAACGGGAAAACAGTTCCAAGATCTCTCTGAAAAGATCAATATAGTTAACCCACGGCTAGCACGATTAGAAAACAAAAAAGATAGTCAAAGCACATCTCACAACTACTTTATTATGTTAGTCACATTTTTGGTTTTTGGTGTTATAAAAACCTACATCATTGCTTAATCTGTTCACTTGTGGAACAGTTATTGAACAAAACTCTCTGCATGGAATACAAAAATAAATAAGATGCAATGCCCTGAAATATTTTGACTGATTTCGAACACAGGCAGTTGAGCTGTTTGTATATTTGGCTATATACAATTCTGCTGGAATCTTCAGTCCTAACTTGAATCCTTGGTTGTAGACATTCCAGATAACCTCTTCCTTCATTAGAATAATTTTTCCTGCACCCCTGTCTTTAATGATTGGAGGGCCATAGCATCTACTATTTTTTTCAGATATATATCTAAAAGCCTAGTCTTCAGTATATTACTAAGAGCTCTTTTCATCATTGTCACTGTAAAGTCATCACTGTGGCATAAAATGGAGCACACTGAAAGTGGCTATCATCCAACAAGCAACACACACCAGCCTGATGTCTGTGCTGTTATCGAAATTACAGTATAGGCAGCTACACTAACGTGCTTGATGTTTGAAATGCTTCACTCTGGGGCAACTTGTTCAAAGCTGTCTTTCTTTAATTTGAAGCAATTTCCCCTTTTCCAGGTTAAAAACATCAATCGTCATACCATGACCACAAGAGAGAAAAGAACTGTAGCAGCTGTCTGAACACTGAGAAGAATAAAACCACAACGCAGAAGTTTTTCTGTAAAGGGAGTTTCTCTGTTTAAGAAAGTTTAAAGGATAAATTCAAGTTCAAGTCTTACTTATAAGCAGTCTCTGAAAGAAGGAAAGATTTCTATCCCTCAGTTTCATTTAGAACTTCCCACGATGTCATTATTACACATCTACGCTCCTTTATGACACTAAAGTGACTATCACTGTTTATATTAAAAGCCAACCTAGTTTGGTTATAACTTTTCTTCTTAAATTCTGCCCAGGGTTTAAATAAGCAGTAGTAAACATAAGCAATCCTCCTTCCTGAAGCTCTGCATCCATGAGGGCATCACATACTCTCTCATGATGAAAAGGTGCTTTGCTCTGCAACCCTCCACCTTGCCTGACAAATGTTAGACTGAAGATGCACATACTGTAAATGCAGAGGCCTGAGTCAGATTTCATGCCTCTTTCACAGAAGTACACATAATAGTTTATAACTTAACTTTACCAGTGATATGGTGGAATCTTGCTCAAATATTTGTGGAACCAATGTTAAATACAGAACATAACACTTTTAAACATTTGTAATTAATATGGGCTATTTTTAACAATGAGTGATAGATGTTTCTGGAAACTCTATTTGACTTATTTATATCCAGTACTATGTATTATTTATAATAGATTTTATTATAGATTTTATTTTTAGAGCATTTTAGTTTCACAGCAAAACTGACCAGAAAGTACAGAGAGTCCCACATACCTCCTGCCCTACACACACACACCCTCCCCCATTATCAGCATCCTGTACCACAGTGAGAGACCTGTTACAATCAATAAACCTGAGTTGACAAGTAATTGTCACTCAAAGTCCATAGCTTACATTTGGGTTCACCCTTGGTGTTCTATATTCTATGAGTTTTGACAAATATTTAATGATGTATATCCACCATTGTAATATCACAGAATAGTTTCACTGCCCTAGAAATTCTGTGTTCCACCTATTCATCCCTCCTTGCCCTCAATCCCTGATCTTTTTACTATCTTCATAGTTTGCCTTTTCCAAAATATCCTACAGTTGGAATCATACAGTATAATTGGTTTCTCAGATTGGCTTCTTTCACTTAGTAATATGCATTTAACGTTCCTCCATGTCTTTTCCTGACTTGATGGATCATTTTTTTAAAGCACCAAATAATATTCCATTGTCTGGATGTATCAATTTATTTATCCATTCACCTATCAAACAACACATTGATTGCTTCCAAGTTTTGACAATTATGGATAAAGTTGCTATAGACATTTATGCATTTTCTTTATTCACTTATTTGTTTGTTTAGTTTAATTTTTTTTCAGCTAGGATTCAGTCATGGATTCTTTCATTTTTCTTGGCAGTTCTTATTGAGATTTCAGAGTTTCTTTAACTGTAATTAATGAAATGATTAAAACACTGAGAACATTTACCTTCCACTGAATTTAAAGAGATGGAAAAACTGTTAGAACTAACAAACAAATTCAGCAAAACTGCAGGGTACAAAATCAATATACAAAACTCAGTTGCATTTTTATACATCAGCAATGAAACATCTGAATGAGAAACAGAGAAAATAATCTGGTTTGTAATAGTACTAAAAATAATAAAATACTTAGGAATACATGTAACCAAGGAGGTGAAAGATCTGTGCGCCGAAAACTATAAGATATTGATTGAAAAAGACACAAATAAATGGAAAGATTTTCTGTGCTGTGGATTGGAAGAATTAATATTGTTAAAAAGTCCATACTACCCAAAGCAATCTACAGATTTGTTGCAATCCCTATCAACATTCCGATGGCATTTTTCACAGAAATAGAAAAAACAATCCTAAAATTTATATGGAACCAAAAAAGACCCTAATTAGCCAAAGCAAGCTTGAGAAAGAAGAACAAATTTAGAGGCATCACACTTCCTGATTTCAAATTATACTATAAAGCTATAGTAATCAGAAGAGTATGGTACTGGCATTAAAACAGACACATAGATCAATGGAAATGAATAGAATCAAGAGCCCAGAAGATATAAACCCATGCACATACTGTCAACTAATATTGACAAAGGATCCAAGAATACTAAGTGGGAAAAAGACAGTCTTTTCAATAAATGGTGTCGATAAAACTAGATATTCATATGCAAAAGAATAAAATCTTACATCACTCACAAAAATTAACACAAAATGGATTAAAGACTTAAAGGTAAGACCTGAAACTATAAAACTCCTGGAAGAAAATATAGGGGAAAATCTCCTAGACACTTCTCTTGAGAACAAGTTTGAATATGACACCAAAAGCACAAGCAACAAAAGCAAAAAAAACCAAGTGGGACTACATCCAACTAAAAAGCTCTGCACAGCCAAAGAAATGATCAAGTGATCAACAAAATGAAGATGCAACCTAAGGAATGGCAGAAAATATTTACAAACCACATATCAGATAAGGATTAATATTCAAAATATATAAGAAATTCACACAATTCAATAGCAACAAAATTCTGATTTTTTAAAGGGCAAATGACCTAAATACAAATTTTTCCAAACAAGACATGCAAATGATCCTCAAGTACATGAAAAGGTGCTCAACATCACTAATCATAAGGGAAACAGAAATCAAAACCACAATAAGATATCACCTCACACTTTTTAGGATAGCTGTTTATCAAAAAGACAAAGATAACAAAGTTGGCGAAAGGGATGAATGAGTTCTGGGATGTAATATTCAGCATGGTGACTACAGTCAACAACACCACATCATATACCTGCACCTTGCTAAGAGAGTAGAACTTAAATGTTCTCACATGATATACACAAAAAAATTGTAATTATGTGAGGTGATGGATATGTTAACTAATTTTATTGTGGTAATCATTTAGCAGTATATACGTGTATCAAATCGTCATGTTCCACACCTTAAATTTACACAATGTTACATGTCAGTTATATCTCAATAAAGCTGGAAAAATAAAAGAGATGGCAGAAACCCAGTGACACAAGCATTGGAAGATAAGTGGTGAAAGTTATTATCCTTCCTCATACTATCTTCTATGGGTTTTCTTTGCTTGTTTTTACTCTGCTGTTTTCACCTGGGTTTTAAAGCAATCTATTCAGCCATTATGACATTTACGCTTCCACCTGGAACTCCTAACTCTTCCTCTGATTTTCCCTGGTCCCTTCCAACCTTGGCCAGTGTAGGGCTATAAGGGCCTCATCTCATGCTCCCACAAATATTCCTGCCCCTTCTGACTGCCCTCCTTCTCTCTTGTAATGTTTAATCTCTCCCTTTTCCTACATTGGCTCCTGGCAAAATGCTCAGGTCTCTCCAGTGTTTAATATCCTTCACTGGATCCTGCTTTCCTCCCAAGGCTCTGTTTTCGTCTTCTCTCTTTAACTTTTGAGCTTCCTTAAAGGGTCATCCCCATGTGTTTCTTCTATTCCCTCAATCTGCTCCCCTTCTCAAACTCCCCTCATCTGAGTTGTGCTGTAAGCACTCTAGGATCACCCTGCCCTGTACGGTGAGATCTGAGATCTCTGATCACCCAAGCCAGTGTGATTTTCTCGGTTGTCATCTTTCTCAGATTTTGGAAGTGGTTGCACTCCATATCACTCGACATTCTGGAAACTACATCTGTGGCTTCCAACATTCCATTCTGCTACCTTCTGTCCACAATGTGTTTGACTGCCCAACCCTGTCCTTTTGGGGATGCTTGCTCCTCACCTCCCTCACCGCCATGTGATCCAGGAAGGCATATCTCAAAGGCTCCTTTCTCAATTCTCTCTCTCCTGCTTGTAATGCTTGGGACAATGGTTCCCAATACCAAATCCAGAGCAGATTGGTATTTCCTGTTACTTGTTTGCCATGCTACTGAAATAAATAGAATTTAACACACTATCTTCCTCAGGTATGACTACTGGGGGCGGGGAGGAAGAACAAGACCAGTCAACTGGACTCAAATCTGAATCACCACTGAATTTCACTGTCTGACCCCATATGACATCAGCAGATAAAATCAAGAGCTGTAACAGCATCTTGCTCTCCTTCCCTCACTCTATGTGCCCTGCTTCTTCTCTGAGTGCAGAGCAATACTGATTACATCAATATCCTACCCCAAAAGCTTCAGTGGTTTCTAATGACACAAAGACTTGCATAGATCATTTTACTTTAGTATTCACCTATTCTCCAAAATGAACTTTCCAGTCCCAACTCTTCTATTTATAGTCCATACCCCATGCTCCGGGCAAATGCATCTACTAATTCTCCCTTAGAAATGTCATGGTCTTCTTTGTATTTTTCACCATGATTCCTACCATTTTTCCCCATAAAACTTGAACACATCCATGGAGAAACATCTTAAATGATGAAAGGTCATAGGAATGGAGAAGAATGACCTCATTTGGCTGACCAAATAGGATCTTTCAACCTGTTGATCCCTACAGACATTGGTTCCATTTTGGACTATGTATTACTCTTCATCTGGTCTAAAGTTAAGTAGTGTACTTCTCCTACTTGCCATGCAATTTTAAGGTCCTTGACAGCAGGTAATTTGCTTTTGTTTTGGTTTTTTCTGGTTTTCTGACTTAATTTTTTATGGTAAAATAGGCATAGAATAAAATTTACCATTCTAACCATTTTAAGTGTATACTCACATTGTTGTGAGTACACAGAAGCATTTGACTCTAAAATATTTTTATCATCCCAAATTGGAACCCTGTACCCATTGTACAAAAACTCCTCAACCTCCTTCCTCCCAGCCCCTGGTAACCAGTATTCTACTTTTTGTCTCTATAAATTTGATTATGGTAGGTACCTTATATAAATGGAATCACAATATCTGCCTTTTTGTGGCTGGCTTATTTCACTTAGCATAACATCTTCAAGGTTCATCTATGTTGTAGCACATGTCAGAATTCCTATGGCGTCAGCACAGTGTTTTGAACTTAGTAGATACCCGATAAATATTCCTTGAATTCACTATTTGTCTCAGAATTAATTACAGACAACAGCATTTCATTGACTTAGTAGGTTTATCAAGTTTTCTCCCCAGAAGAGATGGCAACTAGACGTTTAAACATTTTAATTATTGCTAATAGCTGAGTGTTCTGCTTGTACAACTTTTCTGCTTCTGAGTTGACAAAAATTGGGCTATCCTTTGCTCTATTTCTGAATACAATAACCTGGTGCATATATAGGGACCCCCACAGATTAGTTTCCCTTTTATAATCTTTCCACCCAACCATTCTTTAAAATATATATATACATATGTATATATATATATACATAAAATTCGCTATTCTCTTGGGATATCTGGCAAACACAGTTGGTTCCCTGATGCAGCCTCCATCCTTCATTCTACCTCTTTCCCTGCCTAGCAGCCTTCCATCTGGGAGTGGCTTCAGGATATTTCTGGCCAAAAAGGTATAAGTGGAAGTCGGCTGAGCAAGTATTCAGGAAAATTCTTACTTCTCTAATCAAGATAATAGACTCATCTGGCACAAATTTTTGGCTTTTGTTCCTCTCTTCTCAGCTTAAGTGGGGCCTTGGAACATGGTCATTTCGAGATAGTGATGTCATCAGGGTATGATGGCTGGAGATTCTTTAGCTGTTTTGAGACCATGAGGCTAAAGCCAAGCGGCTATGGGTGTCTGAAACTTCTGAGCATCTCCTCACTCCTAGAGTGATTCTCTCAGCTTTCTTTTATAAAAGACAAACAAACCACAATTTTTAAAGCTCCTGATAAACATTCTTTTACTTATAAGCAAGAGCATTTACTTCTTAAGCAGGATGCTCAGCTAAATTGCATCTAAGCCAACCTTCAAATTCAAGTGCTTTACTACTAAATTATTACTCATCTGAGCTTGTGAGATGAGAAAATATATAGCAATGTGTGTGCATATTTACGTGTATATGTACATAACATATACATATATGTATATGAATGGGGCCACAGCTGTTTGAGATTTGGGCTTTGTCTGTTTATTTGTTCCAAATGATTATGCCCTGTAATTTATGAAAAGAAGTTCAAATTTCTGGGGACAAGAAAAGGGGATGAGGCAGGTTTAGAAGGAGCGAGGAGGCTTGATCTAGAAAGAAGTGAATTTCCAAGGCTGGCAGTCAGCCAGAAACACTGCCTTAGCACTGGCAGCCTGGGAGCACAGAAAACAGAAACGCCTTTCTGAGATCTACACAGTGATTCACACCCTCAACAAACATTTCCCAGATGTACAGCAGAAAATTGTCACAAAAACACCAAAGCCCTTCTCTTCAAAGCTGAGTTCCAAGAGCCTAAATCACATTCTCTCCTTTATAAGTGTCTTCCTGCACGGTGACACACCATAAAAAAATAGACTGGTGGAGATTCACAGTGCCTGGCTTTATTCATGCTATGTAAACATTTCTCGGGTCACTTGACACTTGCAGCACATGATGGTCTTGGGAGGCGAGGGTCTTTAAAGCACTCTTTTACTGTGTACCCATCTAACAGCGTTTCCAGAATCTTAGTCACAAACTGTCATATGGGCAACGGCCATGTGTTCTCTCTGGAATTCTGCCAACAGGAAAGAGCTGAGAAAGATCTTTTCATCTCTAATTCAGAAGAATTTTCAAGTCACAAAAGTAATTCTGGCTTTTGCCAGCCTAAGATCTGGTTATTGTCAGTTACAAGACGATTTTGTTTACTCCCATAGCTGTCACATGGTTCTAGGAAGTACAGTTGATGAGATGTTGGCCACTGACATCTCGAGGACTGAAGAGATGGGAGAGAGATGTGCCTCACTGGTCCATAAGCTCCTTCACTAACCCAAAAAAGCTCTGGACAGACCATCTTAGAGCTGGAGGGTGAAGTCTCCAAAAATTAAAGAAATAATACTGCTGAATAAAATAATAGCATGCCAGCCACAGCAGGAGTTATTGTATCTGTGTCATCTCATTTCATCCCCACAAGAATCCTCTGAATGGTATTGTAATGACCTCCTTTTGACAGATGAGGAGTCCAGGGTTCAGAGGTTGGCTTATGATGCTCACCCAGCTAACAGGGGGTAGAGAAGAGACAAACTCAGGTCCATTTGGGTCTACAGACTTTTTACTCTCATTGATGGTGCTGAGAGTAGCTGCGTGTGTAATTCCCCAAAGGCCACGAGGAGATTTCAAAGCCTCTCCCACATCCTTCCTTTCTCACTACACTTCCAGGACTTGGTCATCATGGAGGCATTTCTTCTATTTATTCTGTCACTGATCCCAGAGCAAGACCCTGCGGTTATGGGATTGCCTGCCTGTAACTCTCTGGTGGCCAAAATGGAGAAAAGCCTGGAAGAGAAGAGTTGTAAGTGGGGAGCTTAGGGGGTGTGAAGGAAGGAGAGAGAAAGGCGGCCAGTGAGGGAGAGGACTCTAGGGGCACGGCTGTCTTAGGTGAGCTCATGCTTCTCTTGACTAAAGCTAGGCTGCCTCCCTCCTTCCAAACTAGCCCAAGCCAATGATTGCACTGCACATGCTGAGCAGAAATGGTAAAAAGTTGTGGGCAAACATTCAACACAGGAACCATTTAAGATCAAGGTCAACTTTCGTGATAGCACCACCACAAATTGAGAACTAATTGACTCTAATTTATGCAAAGAACCCTGGGATATTAAGGAAGAATATAATCAGTATTTGAAAGTGAATAAATTTAAGTGCGGACCACGGGAAACATGTTACCAAATCATGCTATAGTATGAGCCTATAAGTGGATGTCTTAGACCACATAACCAAAAGCTCAGTGAATGAATGGGCACTTTGTGTATAGCAGGCAAACTCATAAGGTGCCTAGGCAACCTGGCCATTGTGTATGTAAACAGGCATTTACAAAGCATCAGTTGGTTTACTCTGCCTGCAGTCCTCCCCTTATAAAGTGGTTTGAAGCACATATTGCATTTGTGTTCCTAACACATATGGGACGCAGACATTTGAAAATGAACTTTGTACAATTTCATTATTAAACACTCAGCAGGCTTCAAAGACAACTGCATTTCATTAATAATAAATAATAAAAATGAAGACGCAGTAAAATATTAACATATCAAACACCTCCATGGTGCTATTTTTATGCACGAAACATCTTCCCTTCCCAAAAGACCAAGTCCCTGCCTGACTGTAAGTTAGGTATTTAGAAAAGAAAATAATCTCCTTCAGAGGAGTCAAGAAGTCTCCACTGCGGCCCTAGGTGGTAAGCGAGTGCCTCATTATTTTTTAATTTTTTTTAGAAGTAATTTCAAATATAGAAAAGTTGCAAAAATAGTACAAAGAATATCCAAGATACCCCTGCCTTTTCCTCATTCTCACCTGTCACATTCTACTGCACTTACCTTAAATTTGCTTTTCTCTCTATCTAGACCTCTCTATTCACCCAACCATCTCTTTCTCAGACATGTCTTTCTGAGCCAGCTAAGGGTAAATTGGTAAATTGTGGCCTCAGTGTGAGTTGGGATTGAGGGAAGGCGCAGGAGGGGCAATTCATAAATTAAAACAGGGTGGTCTGGATAGATTTAATTAATAAGTTAACATTTAAACAAAGTCTTGAAGGAGGTATGACTACCTAAAGGAAGAGCATTTCAGACAGAAGGAATAGACAGTGCGAGAGAACTGCAGCCAGGCCATGTTTGAGGCTCAGCAAGGAGGCCACTGTTGCTGGAGCAACAGGGTGGATGGACCAGAAAAGTACCAGGAGATGCAAAGAGGTGAGGGATGTAGAACTCACGGGCCTGCAGTGTGTGTGGGGGGGTCTCAGAGGCCAATGTGAGGGTGATAGGGAATCATTAAAGGGTTTGGGGTACCAAAGTCACACGACCTGATGACTTACATTTTAGTAGGACCAGTAGGGTTGATATTTTCATTCTATATGGTAAACCTGGTTTTGCTAAACCTGATACTATTAAATGGGTATCTGGGTAGCTAATTGTTATTCTCTCTTTACCCTGATGGTTTTGCATTCCATAATTAATTTAATTTAATTTATTGTATGTGTGTGTACATATGTAAAACTTGGGATATATGCCTCATAAATCATTTCCACTTGAATTATTTCATTCTTCAACTTTCTCCTTTGTACACCAACAATAATTTGAAAAGGTCCACTCCTTTTCCTTCCTACATTATACTGTGTATATTTACATATTGGTGTTATATCTGGGATCATAATTTCCTTGAAGGAAGTCCCATTCATCTTTTAATTCTTAGTTTCTAGGTCACAGAATGGGTCTCTATAATGCTGATTGAATGACTACACATAGAAATAGGATATATCACATGATCCAGCAATCCCACTCCTGGGCATATATACAGACAAAACTATAATTCAAAACGATACATGCATCCCTGTGTTCATAGCAGCACTATTCACAGTAGCCAAGACATGGAAACAACCTAAATGTCCACTGACAGATGAATGGATAAAGAAAAGGTGGTACATATATACAATGGAATACTACTCAGCCATAAAAAAGAACAAAATAATGCCATTTGCAGCAACATGGATGCAACTAGAGATGATCATACTAAGTGAAGTAAGTCAGAAAGAGAAAGACAAATACCATATGATATCACTCATATGTGGAATCTGAAATATGACACAATTTAACTTATCTACAAAACAGTAACAGACTTACAGACATAGAGATCAGACTTGTGGTTGCCAAGGAGGCGGGGGTAAGGGAGAGGGATGGATTGGGAGTTTGGGGTTGGTAGATGCAACCTATCAAACTATTACATTTAGGATGGATAAACAACAAGGTCCTACTGTATAGCACAGGGAACTATATGCAATATCTTGTAATAAACCACAATGGAAAAGAATATAAGAAAGAACGTCTGTATGTGTGTAACTGAGTCACTTTGCTGTACAGCAGAGACTGGCACAACATTGTAAATCAACTAGACTTCAATAAAAAAGAAATAGGATATATCTGTACATATTATCACATGGTATATTATATTACAAGCCATGGAAAAGATTCTGTCCTGCTAAGTGTTAAATAAAAACATCAATATTTTAAAAAATATATATTATTTTGAGGATTGTTCCTGAAAAATGCTAAATTTCAAATCAACTTTCAGGTTTTGTAAAAAGGAAGGAAAACTCTTAAAAGGCTGACTTCTTCTGGGGCAGCATTAGAATGCAAAGTGACAGAGATCTCAATATATCCCCTTATATGTGTTCTCACATAGGTATGTATTAGAAGTTTACAATTCAAAGTCTAATGATAAAAAAAAGTGGCTCCTATCCTTGGGATGCCAAGACATCATTTCATGTTCATCAAAGATGTTGCTTCACCTTTGTAGTGTAGTTTTCACTCATAAAACAGCAAAAGTTTACTCTTTGTTAAAGGAATCTGTGAAAATAGTGGCTCTTTCAAAAAAAAAAGGAAAAATGTCATCAGGGTGAATTTAAAGCTAAGCTTTGGAAGAAAAGTTCTAACAGGGAAAAGAGAAGGTTCCTTTGTGGTTTCTCTGCAGACACTGTGCCATTTTGCAACACTGATGCCTGGCAGGACCTCTTTCCACCTGAGGAAAGGTCACAGAAGGATCCTTCTCTGTTACCCTTGCCAGCATAGACATGTAGTCATGACTGATCACATTAAGCCAATTAATATACACATGTAATATCTCCCCTACTGTGGCAGTCATAGTTTGCTGTCTAAAATATTTTATTATCTGAAATTTTAATAAATCACCTAGAAGACTATTATCCACTAGGCAAAGGTTTAAATGCTTTAAAGATGATACACTATTTAATTAGTAGGAGTGAATATGATGGATTAAATTACATTCTGTTTATTCATCCACTTTGTAAATATTTTGTAAATATTTACTGAGTGACTCCTATAATCCAGCCATTAACATAAGAGCCAGGATACAATGATGAAAAAGACAGTCTACTCTCATGAGTGATACCTTCCAAATGGATGAAACAGAGAAGGAACAAGTGAGCCAAAATAAGGTAATTCCAGATATAGTAATACACATTTCCATTTGGTTATGTCTCATGGTCCACCTAATCTTTTCTTTATTTTTCTCTATATTCTCTTAATTTAATTGTATTTGTCATAGGTGTAACTCATTTATTCTGCTAAACATCAGTCTCATAGTTATACTTATCATTCAGTGGTCAGCGAATTGCATAATTCCATTACTTTAGATTTCTGTAGATAGTTTTACACACTCCAGAATGACAGAGTATGACAATATGAAGTGCCTAAGTCACTGAGCAGTTACACACTGAGGTCCTCAGTTACTTGATTTTGTTCATCCCTCCCTCTTGACCGTTGAGGAAGCAGTGACTGCTAAGTTGAACATCTTTTTCTAAGGATCTGAACCGTACCTCTTCCTCCCCCAAACCTGCCCATATAATGTTCACAAGTATAATTGGGCCACCAACTGGCATTAGATTTGAACAGCATTTCAAGGAAAGTTCTATGATCGTAACTAAGATTATATCAATGGCAATAACAGCATTTGTATCTGTGTCTCTCCCCATACACTCTCACCAATCACAAGCTCAGACGACCTTCTTTCTGTCCCTTTTCTAGTTGAACTCCTCTTAGTAAAATCAAAGACAGCTTTTGCTCAAATTCAATAGCTTGTTCGAAATATTTTTTCATTTTTTTCTATATACTTAACAATTGCTCTACTGGACTTGTTGCATCTATTTTCTTTCAAGGTCACCTTTCATTTCCTCTTTTATTTTTCTCACTATTTCTTTAAATCTTTCAATAGATCACCTGTCTTTGCCATGTTGTATTGGATAATACTCCACCAAATAATTTTTAACAAATATAAAGTTGAGTGGTGTGATAGAGACTCAGATGGTTTAAAAGAATTTCAGCAGAGAATTTTACTGTGGTATCTCTCATCTATCGTACACTAGTATCCTCCAGTACTCTCCAAAAAGGCTGTACACATTGTATTTCATAAACTCGAAGACATGCATTTTTTTCCTACAAAAAAAAAACCTTTGAGATGGAGATGTTTCTATAATCAAATCATAGTTTAATTGGAAGGAATTTTTTTCTTGGCTGTACATTAAAAAGTGGTCGATATTAAGGTCAACAGCATCTTAGATTTAATAAAACATAGTAATAGGCAGTGTCTTCCAAGCTTATTTCACCAGGAAATTTTATTACATCATAACATATTGGGTTGGCCAAAAAATAATATCACACAGAAAAACCTGAACGAACTTTTGGGCCAACCCAATATCTCTTTGAATGTGTGGCAACAGAACATATTTTGGGAAATATTGTGTAAAAGCCATGTTTCCTAAATCTATTTATTTTGGAGCAGTGAAATTTTATCCTGAATTTGGAAATCGCCAACCTATCTACCAAGACAGGGGAAAACAGTGGCAGAGGGATTTTTGTAATCTTCAATTTTCAAAAGAATTTAAAAAATCTCCATAGCTTTATTACTCATTCAGAATGGAATCTGAGAGAAAGCTGTGCAAACATAAATTAAAACTTTAGTTTTTAGCAGGGGTGGAATCGAGGGGACTTTTTATAGGAGTCCCTTAAAACCTCTCCATCTCCATCACACTCTCACCAAAGCCCCGAGGAAGTAAGCAAAGAGAGTGAGCCGGCTACTTTCACCAGCAATCCCCCACCCATCCTTCCACTCCAGTTCCCACTCCCACCCCCAGGGAGCAGTTCTGGAGCCTGTAATTGAGTAAGGATCTACTTACCCCTGGTGAAGCCCCAAAAGCAGGAAACAAACCTACTCTACAGCCTCCATTTGTGGACAAGAATGAAGGTTGCAGCTACTCAAAACTCAGAGGATTATGGCTCTTATTTTATTTGGGTGCACTTCTCTGGTCCTACCCGGTGTCTGTCACTACAGAGAACTGTAGAAGCAAGAAAGACATTTTCACTAAATATGTTTATCACCATCCAACTCGATGTGAAATTTAAACATTGACTTGACCAGTGATGCTGAAATAAGACCTGCAATGCCTGCTAATCTGACCTTCAAATTGGAATGTCTTTAAGGGTGTCAGCCCACAATTAAATTATGCCTGAGGACATTCAGAGGGTTGCGCACACCCCTCCACAGTTCAGTTTCTATGACAAAACTCTCGTTCAGGTATTTAAACACCAATGTACAGGCAGCCATCACAGAGCCAAGCAGCTCTGTAGCTCAAGAGTGGCCTTTTCCCCCATTTTTTCCTTATTAAATTGTAAACTTGTCTTATCAGAGATTCGAATCACTGTTCCAGCGATCTCAAAAGTAGGCTGTTTTAATAGAAAATAAAAAGCTAAGCTGAAGGCAAGGAGGGGAAATAACAAGCCATGCTAGGGGCATACCTGGGCACTGGGAGGAAAGAAAGCAGAGAGTTGATCTTTTTGTACATTTTAATTTTTTTTCTTATCCAGAGGGAGAGTCAAACTGATTCTGTTGTGATCACATCACTATTCTCCATGAGGTAGAATAATTCCCCAAAGGGATTCAATTAAACAACACTTTTAAATTTTTTAAAAATTGAGAGGATTTAAGTTTTAGGTAAGTGCTATCCCCCTCTACCCAATTCCTCTCAAATGCTCAGACCAACCAGCACTGCAGGAACTTGCCTAACAATGTGTCCATATTAAAAGGAAGGGAGACATCCAGTCTGCAAGCTCTTTCTGTAGGAAAAAAAAATGGTACCTTGTTGCAGCAGAAAAATTTTACCACTCTACAGATTGAGGAGGGAACAGGGGACACAAAATGGTGTTTACTCGAAATGGTGTTTCTTTAATTGGCCTTCCTGGAAAGCAAGTAGGGGTTAAATATTGAAGTGATTTAAAGACAAAAGTCAAAGCTATGCAAAAATGTTTGTTATTCATTCAACAAATATTTATTGTACACCTGCTCTGTGCCACGCACTCTTCTAGGTGCTAGAAATCCAGCAAGGAACAAAGCACACATTCCTGAAGCTTGCATTCTGTCGTCGAGAGTCAGATGATAAACTATTTACCTACTACTTAGGAGAAAGGTATATGGGAAGCTAGGAGTAGAGAGAAAGGTGACATATGTGTTAGATATGTATGTGTGCATACACACACATACAAAAACATATATGTATATATGTATACCTATGTATTGTATATGGTTCGGTTGGGGAAGCTCTCTCTGAAGGGTGACATTTTGTCAGAAACCTGAAGAAATAAACAAGCATAACTGGAAGTGGGGGTGGCAAGAGGGTGGGATTGGGGTCCTCTTAGCACGAGGAATAGGTAAGAGGCCAGCGTAGCTAAGATGCATTACCTAGGAGAGAAGAAGAAGGCAAGGCAGAAACGTAACAGGGCCTCACAGATGTTTATAAAAGAAAAAACATTCTGCTTTTACCTTGATTGAGATGAGAAACTTTTGAAAGCTTTGGGGCAGAAAAATGACACGAACTGATATATGTTTTTGAAAGTTTACTCTAGCTGTAGGGTGAAGAACAGACCTTAGGGAAGCAGGAATGAAACAAGGTCGTTAGTTAAAAAGTTATTGTAATAATATAGGCAAAGAGTTGGTTTGGACTGGGCTTATAGAGGTGAAAATGGTGAGAAATGATCAAATAGAGCCATTAATATTTGCTCATGTGATATATGAGAAAAAAAGAGAAGTCAAGGTTGTACCTGGGTCAGATAGAAGTACAGAGTTGCCCTTTATGGAGGTTGTAAGGATTAAAGATAAAGCAAGTTTGAGAGGCAAAGAATGACTTGTTTTGAACATGTTAACTGTGGAATTTCTATTTAATATCCACAGTGGAAATGCTGGTTTTCAGTTTTCTACAAAGTCTGGTGTTTAGTGGAGAAGCCAAGCTTAGCAATATACATTTGGGAATCATCAAGATACAGATGATGTTTAAAGATGCAAATTTTGATAAGCTCACTAAGGACATGATCAAGACGTTCAGAAATTCCCGCACTGAGCTCTGGAGTCCTCCAGTATGGAAATAAGGGGAAACTAGCCAGGAAGACACAGAAGAAGCAGATAGTGAGCTAGTAGGGGCACAAAGGAGAACAGTGTCAAACAATCCTCATTTTAAGAAGGAAGAGTGGGTCGAGTGTGTCAAATGTTGCCCAGTATTAACAGTACAATAAGATGGAAATGGCCCATTGGACCAGGCAACAAGACATCCTAGGTGACCCTCACAAAGTAGGGGTGATTAGGACACGATGAGAGTGGCCTTAACAGAGCAGGAGGAGGGCGAGTGGAAACAGTGAAGAGACTTGTCTCTTATGGAGTTCTACTTTGTAATTGGGCAGAGAAAAAAAATACAAAATAAAAATTGAAAATTACTTAAAACTTGACAATACATAAATAAATAAAAATTAAAAATAAATTAAAATTAAAAAATAATTAAATTTTAAGTTAAAAATTAAATTAAAAATTATAAATAAATAAATGGGCGGAGAGATTAGGCAGTCACTGAAAAGAGAGTGAAGTTGAGAACTTTCCTTTTTTTTTTTCTCTTAAAATGAGAAAACTTACAGCATGTTTGTGCGCTGAGAGGAATAACTCCATTGGAAGATATGGTGGTGGGAGCATTTAAAAATTTTTCTTTTGTTTGCTTGTTTGTTTCTATGGTTTCAATGAAGTAGCAAGCAAGGAAGAAAGAGAAGAGAAAATGTACCAACTCGTCATCCAGGAGGAGTGGGAGCATTGAATACAACAGGGAAATCCAATATTGCATGGTAGTAATAAAGGATGGTTTGAGGGGAGGGGTTGTGAATTTCAGCTGAGACCAGGTAGCAGGTAGAGTGTTTTTCTCCTGTCAGGTTCATGAGAGTTAAAAGAGAGAAAGAGAGAGAGCTGGAGACAGCCAGGATTAGAATTTTACCAGAGTCGTTCAAAGGAGGGAGTATGGGATAAGGAAATTTATATAATTATATGTAAGAGAGTCATAATGGTCTTCCATGAAGCCTAAGCAGAGGATGGAGGGATGAGGGGGAATGAGGAAATGAGTGACAAAGAAAAAACTACTGAAGCAATGGCTCATTGCTCCTAATGAGATTTTTTTTTAAGGGTTAGAATCAGAATCCCCAAAGTAGTGAGCTAGACAAATAGGAAGAAATTACCCAAGTGTAGGACCCCTGGAACTGGGATTACAGATGGGTGTTAGTAATTGGTAATGACAAGATCTGGGATATGGCCATTGGATGAGTGGCTGAGGGAGAAGAGAGATGAAACTCATTGGAGAAGAGGCCAGGGTCCTAAAATCACCAAGAATATGGCAGGATCGATGTGGGATACATGAGTGACCTGGAAGGGAAGGGGTGTGGGTGAAGGATGGAGGGGAGGTAGGTGATATGGTCTGAAGACTCATGAGACTCAAAAAGGGAGGTGGTTACAGAAAAGAGAGTGAGAATGATGTGAAGATGGCACCTGGGAAGGCCCTCTGGCACCACTGGAGTGCAGTCTCCCAATCTGAGGTGGTTTGAAGGGAAGCAGTGTCTTCTGGGATATCAGGTTTGAGTGTGAGTGAGAAAGTGAAAGAGACCAAGAAGAGTTTGAGGATAAACGAGATGTTGTCTACAACTCTGGAGTTCTGGAGAACCCAGGAAAAGGAGTTGGATCTGGGTCAGAAGGAGGAGTGGACAAAGCTATGAGCGATAAGGGTGTGAGTGTGAACCAGACAGCCTGGGGCAGCGTGTGGCTTGGCATTAGCCCTGAAGGTCTGCTGGGTGTTACAAACAACTGAGGTCATTGCAACATGTGCTCAGGGACAACACGTCAAACACTCTGGCTCATTTTTCTCCTGAAGGAGCCTGTCTTCTGATCCTGTCCTTCTGAATGGCAGTGTTCTGTGCCCTCAGCTGGGCTGGGCTGGGCTGAGCACACACTGAAGACCGTCTGTTATTAGGACTTTCCCCTCTTTACCTTCCTGTCCCACACAGGAGGCAGGAAGCCCTGTGTCAGAGATGGGAAGGTCTGTCCAGCAACACATTTAAAAAAACTTTTATTTCTTATTGAAGTATGGTTGATTTACAATGCTGGGTTAATTTTTGCTGTACAGCAAAGTGAATCAGTTATACATAAATATACATTCTTTTCATATTCTTTTCCCTTATGGTTTATCACAGGATACTGACTACAGTTCCCTGTGCTATACGGTAGCACCTTGTTGTCCATCCATTCTATATGTAATAGTTTGCATCTACTAACTCCAGACTCCCAATCCTTCCCCCCCACCCCCCTCCCCCTTGGCAACCACAACATTTCTGTTTTCTAACCTCAGGAGTTACCAGATCGTATATCTCTGCTCCAAGAGCACTGCCTGGGACAGCTGGAATTGTGGTGACAAGGAACGTATGCTCATACTTTTTCATTTAACCAGAACAAGGTAATCTGAGCCAGCTAGAAAGCATGTCTCTCCTGCCGGCTCACAACACTGAGGAATGTCCGAGGCCCTCGGGAGCAGGATGATGATGCTGAGCAGCGTGGAGAGGAAGGAGACTGCCTGCTGGTTGCCAGCGCTACCCTCTGAAGTGCCCATCTCCTTCCAGACTTTCCAACGTAGACTCCAGACACCGGCACAGAATCACACTTATATATTAATACGGTCAAGACGTCAGATGATTGTCCTTGATAGCAAAACTTCCATCTAGTTTTACGGCCTGGGTGGTTTAATAAAACATTCCAGACGAGAAAGCAGTAGCTGTTGGCCTCTGTCTCACTCACGACCCTCCTTCAAATCCCGTCAGGGGTTATAGAATACGTCTGGAATCTTTCTGGCTTATGTGTTTTCACTTTCCAAGCAAAGTTAGAATTCCATCTCACATTTAGATTCTTTTCCATTGTAATTTCATAGTTACCAACCACCTCAGGGTAATGGCTTACCTCAAAGTTCGGTGGGTATAATACGTATTATATGGTTAAATTAACATGTATTAGTTGTTCACCTTGGGCTAAGTACCTTACATGCATTATCCCATTAGATCTTTATAATAATTCTAGGAGGTAAGGGGTAATATTGCCTACAATTTACAGTTGAGACACTAAAATATTGAAAACTTATGACCCCAGGATCCTAGAGTAAGTAGCAGAGCCAGGATTTGAACTTGGGTGTTGATTCCTGATTATACATATTCTTAGCTACTACAATACACTGCCAGATACTGAGTTAGGCGCTGGGTGGGGAAGCTGATTAAGACAAGGGACCTAAAGGAGCTCACAGTCCAGTATGGAATTAGATATTTTATGCTAACAATATCATGCTATCATCTGACGCCTAGGTGCTTACCCACACACAACATTTTGAATCACCATAAATGTAACTAGCCACCAATATTGATTTTTAAAGCATGCTTGTAGGCTGAGAGGAATCTTTCTTGGCAAATCAATTTATAAGTGTCATAGAAGAAAGATTAGTATTAGAGAAATAACTTTCTGCAGCCTTTTCCCCATCTTAAAGGAGTCAGCAGCATCAGCAAACACGGAGATCCTAGAGATGGGCGTCCAGAGCCAGAGTAGGACAGAGCAGGTTGTCTTCTACAGGGAACCATGAGCTGCGAGAGGCCCACGTGCTATTCTCAAAAAAGGACTATTTCCATTTAAGTTTCAATTCTTACTGAAACACACTAAACCAAAAGAAAAACACAACCTTGACTTATTTATGAAATCAGAATGTAACAGCTGCCATGGCAGAGATCAGCTTCCCTTCATAAGTAGCATCTTTTTATAAGTAGCATCCCCCAATTAAAGGCATTGTTACTTTGACAGAATATATCATCTATGACACTGCAGCCTAGAGGCCTGAGTACAAGTGAAGGTCGGCTTCACTAAGCCATTCTCTCTTCAACACCTTGTACCTTAAACATCCTGTTTTGTTTTCTCATCATAAGGCTCATCTAATAATGTGTGTAAATGAATGTGTGTGTGTTATTTTTTTTCTTTAATCAACCCTAGATTTTGTTTATTTGCTTAAAGAGGGTTAGTAAAAGAAATAGGAGAAAAATATCAAAATTCAGAATGCTATCTATCTAAACTCTATGTTAAATTGTAAATGATTGTATTAGTTTGTTTGAATGATGATAGAACAGAAAGGGGGTATAATTTTTTTTAAACCCATATCGCCACATATCTAGAGTCTATAGTAAAACTGGAAAGGTATTTCAGTGGATCGTACTTTAGGTGTTGCCTCCTCAAGTCAAAAGAATGTGTTGTTTCCAGGACCTCAATGAACAGAGCAGTCATCTGATGAAAACTGTTTGATTTTTAGTGCTCCCAAGAGTTAACTGAAGAACTTTTAATACTTCAGAGCACACATACCCCATATACCCCTTCCCCAGCCCCATACACAGTAGGCAAATTTCTTAAGCAAGACAATTTAGATAAAGCAACAGATACCTTGCAACCTTGAAGATGCAGGAAGTAATACACATTAAGGAAGAGATCAATAAAGTACAGGTCTATGCTTCTCCATGTACATGATCATATATGTGAGGCCATTCATGTCTCCGTGCACCATACAGCGACTGCTTCCCTGTTCCCATTTACTATCCATGAAGCAAGCCAGTCAAGGCAAATACTCTGTCCTCTGTTGGCATAAGTAGGTGATTTACTTGAAATGAAATTGGCATTGTTTTTGACTAAGACAACATGAGAACTAAATGTCTTCTAAAAATTCCACATCTCTCTTTGTGTGTGAGTTGTTTGTGGAGGCATCTGTACTTTGTGAGTATTGTGAGCCTTCAGACGTCTTTACCACGGCTCTGATTTTATTCAAAACTGCAGAGAAATGCCCGTGTAATGGCAATATTCACTTAACAATTTTTTGATCATAAGTTTTTCTAATTCACCAGTAGAAAGAGAAAGAAAGAAAGAAAGAAAGAAAGGGAGAGAGGAAGAGAGGAAGGAAGGAAGGAAGGAAGAAAGAGAAAGAAAAAGGGAGGGAGGGAGGGAAGATGGACAAGAGTTTCCCCACATATGCTGTGTGCACTGTTTTGTTTCTTTCAGGAACGAGAAAGGAATCTGATTCCACAGCCAACACAGAATACCAAACACATGAGGTAACATTAATAACAACAACAACTAAGACTAAAATGAACATATCCCTTCCACCCAGGTACCACATGCTTGATATCTGACCCAAAGAGTCATTACCTCAGGAACAAAATGAACCTCTGCAGTTAAAGCTGGGGTGGGGTGGGGGGCAGAAGGGGGAGATATGATTCAAGGGTTATCACGTGGATTAAAAGATAAAGATTTCTGGGCAGTGTGCTGCTGGCACTGATTTGCTGTATAAGGTTAAGAACATTACTACTTCAGTTCCTTTTCTACTATTGTCAAAACAATGTATCCTCCTGCCCCTCACCACATGGAGGTGACATTATAGGAATCCATCCAAATTTCATAACCAATCCCATTTAACCAGGCTGGTAGGTTGTGGCTGCTTCCGGTTATTGCCTTAGTAGAGAAAAAAGGCAGCACAGACCATTGGTCCACTTAACACCAATCTCCCGGACCACGTGACCAGAGAGAACATTGATAAGCACCCAGCACTCAGACCACCTTGCTCCTCCCATAGACTCACAATTTCCGGAGGTGCTGCAGGATGGTTGTAGCAAGGTGACAGTCATACTTAGCAGTAACAGTGAAGAGCAGGAGGTCACATGACCTCTTCCCCTTCTGGACCTTTCTCTCACACTTCTTCAGAGGCCCAAGGGGCAGGAAGGAAATAAGACAAGCTTCCACAAGGTAAATGACAAATGACACTTTTGCACATGATGTATCGTGTGGGCTACCAAGAGACACAAAAGAGGAGATTTACCACATATTTCCTCTAGGGCAGGACAGTGTACACTTCAGACTTGTGCTTTTGGAACTACCTGAAGGACCGTTTTCCTCCCAATCCATCATGGAAACATAATGTGGACTGTACACAGGTCAGATGCAAGCCCACACAACTTTCACAACACTTTGTTCAAGGGGACAAGACCACTGATCACACACTTGCTCCCAATTCCATACTCACTGCAGACCTAGGACAAGCAGTTCACAGACGCATCGCGCTATGTGGAGTATGGGATTTGGAGTCTCACTGCCTGGCCTTGACCTTGGCTCTGCGGCTTACTTGCCAATGTGTGTGACGTGGACAATTTACTTAATCCTCTGTGCCTCAGTCTCCTCATCTGTGCAATGGGGACGAAAACAATACCCACCTCATGGGCTTGTGGTGAGGACTGAAATGAGTTAACATACACAAAGCCACCAGGACAGCTACAACAATACCAGGCACACAGGAGCCCCTCTGTGTGAGATTTTATTTCTCTTGTGTGTTTTCATCCATAGCCCAACTGGCTTTGCCACCTGTACACCTCAAAAGGGGTAGAGCCATAAAGAAGATGGTGGAATATTAGTAGCCCTTGCCACTTGTCAGAACAAGCCATATTTATCACACACACACACACACACACACACACATACACGGGGTGGGTGTCTTTCCCCAGCTGAAAGCCCAGTCCATCCCCACGGTCTGTCCTTTGTAACCTGCCTGAGAGGCCCTGAGGCAGGACTCTAACCACTGGTTGGGGGTCTCCTGTTCCCTCCTTCCCTCTTCTTTCTGGTCCCCTTGCTCTCTTGCTCCTTCTCTCTGTTGAAAATGCTCCCCTCTGGGTCCCTGTAAAACTTACTCCTGTTTCCACAGGTCTCAGATGAAAGGCTGTCTCTTCTGTGTCCTTCCTTGACCGCTCTGAATCAAGTCTCCTCCATTTTGAAATGATTTATCATGTGTTTGTCTACCTCGGTGTGGATCACACGATATCTGTAGTCTTCACTGCTAACCCTCATCTGCACCCTGATATTTGACATGTAGTAAATATTCAGTAAAAACCTGTTGAATCGATGAAGTATATTTCTCTATGAATCTGAAATAAAATTTAGTAGTTTCCCTTTGATCTTTTTTCCTTGTTACTCTATCTTCTCTCCACCTTCAAAAAATGTACTCTCATTCAATCACTCATTCAGTATTTACTAGGTTACAGGTACATACCAGAACACTTAGGTGCAAAGGGGATGGAATAATACATTGGGTTGCTGCTTTTAAGGATTAGGGGAAAATGATGAACAAATAAACCTTATAAAAACTGACATGTGGGCTTCCCTGGTGGCGCAGTGGTTGAGAGTCCGCCTGCTGATGCAGGGGACACGGGTTCATGCCCCGGTACGGGAAGATCCCACATGCCGCGGAGCGGCTAGGCCCGTGAGCCATGGCCGCTGAGCCTGCACGTCCGGAGCCTGTGCTCTGCAACGGGAGAGGCCACAACAGTGAGAGGCCCGCGTACCGAAAAAAAACCCAAAAACAACAACAACAAAAACTGACATGTGCTCTATATGTGTCTGTCTCTGTGTGTGTGTGTGTGTGTGTGTGTGTGTGTGATGCTCAGAAAACTGAGAGAAAAACACAGAGAATGGCACAAGGAATTTTATCACAGTGGATTCACAAAAGGCTACAAATTTGAGGCTGACCTTGAGAGAAAGTCTCTAGGCATACAAGACAAAGATGATACTCTGAAGGTGAGAAATAGTTAAACCAGGAAACCTATTTCAAAGAAATTATAAAATAAATGAGCGATCTTATTCCAAATCCCAATCGAACTTATTTGGAAAATAAATTCTGTCTATTCCTATATGCCTGCACTTTGATTTTATACATTTTTGTTTTAATTTTGGTGTCATACTTAACAGTTAAGAATGATAAGATTACAAAAAATCATTCTAAGAGTTTCAGTAAAATTCTGTCTTAGCAAAGACAGCATCTGCAACCAAATCAGAGCTGTAACTAAAAGAAGATATATCAGGAGAATACTTATTTATGTTACAAATAATCAGCTGAACACACGCATTTGCATGTTTATCATCTTCACTTGTAACAGCTAACACCACTTGGCTAGCCAGTAAATATGAATAATACTTTACAACTGTAGGATGAGACTCTTTTCAAAATTATCTCATCAACATGATCTCATTTAATTCCCATAATACCCCTGTGAGATACAATGACAGGTATTTTAATCTCTATTTCACAGACAAGTCAGCTGATAGAAAAGTGTTAAGGGACTCGTCCAAGGCTGCAAAGCGAGCTAGAGGCAGATCAGAGATGAGATCTCAGGAGTTATTCCACTATAACTTTTGGCTTTCCCTGGCCACCAAAGCCCAAAACAGAATCAAGACTTCTGCGTGTTAAGGTTACAATATTTGAAATTATATCAATCTATATATGCTGATCAAAAATATATGCAACAAGAGTCACTTTTATTCTAGTAAAATCCTTGCAGAAAGGCCAGACTTGAAATAAATTGGTAACAATTTTAGGACTACCATCACTTTTTTGCTGATGATTAGAATGAATCCTTTAACACATGATTCCAACAAGGGCCATCCAAGCCAGTGAAGCAGACATACATCAGCGTGCTCGACACCTGTCTTGGTGGGGTTGGCCATGGTATAGGAGCATCACTGGACAGGGAGGTGACCATCCAGCTTACAGAGATTGCTTGGGAGGTGGACACACATGCCCCAAACCACACCCATTCAAGTTCTCCCGAGTTTTTTTTTTTTTTTTTTCTGTACGCAGGCCTCTCACTGTTGTGGCCTCTCCCGTTGCGGAGCACAGGCTCCGGACATGCAGGCTCAGCGACCATGGCTCACGGGCCCAGCCGTTCCGCGGCACATGGGACCCTCCCGGACCGGGGCACGAACCCGTGTCCCCTGCATCGGCAGGCGGACTCCCAACCACTGCACCCCCAGGGAAGCCCCTCTCCCGAGGTTTTTAATGGAACTTTTGGGAAAGAGTCACTGTCTGGTTTGGTGATGGGCAGCTCTGGGGCTTCTGCAATCCTGAAGCCACTCCATCAACACAGAGGTGAGGGCAGAATTACTAAGAAAGTGGACACAGGTGAGTCACATAGGCAGCCGCATAACTGGGGGAAGGAGAAATCCATAGGAAGGAGAAAAGCGAAAATAAATGTTAGTTTTCCCTGGACTAGTAGTTCTCAACCTTGCCTCCATAGGAGCATCCCTGGGGAGTCTTACAAACCCCCGCCGTCCAAACCTCCCCCCGGATCAGCTAAACCAGGACTTTGCTTCTGCCCATGTCCACGTTCCTGCCCAAGGGCAGCACATCTGACCACCAGTGGTGCCCGAGGTCTTCTGGCTTTGGCAGAGGTTCTGCAGCGGTAGTAGAAGTTGGTTCTTAAACACTAAGAAATGGAGCCACTAAGAAAGAAGCCAGCAGAGGGCTGATCAAGAGGCGGACTTTACCAGATAGCACTGCGTTTATTTTGTTTTTTTATTTTTATTTTTTTGTGGTACGCGGGCCTCTCACTGTTGTGGCCTCTCCCATTGCGGAGCACAGGCTCCGGACGCACAGGCTCAGCAGCCATGGCTCACAGGCCCAGCCGCTCCGCGGCATGTGGGATCTTCCCGGACCAGGGCACGAACCCACGTCCCCTGCATCGGCAGGCGGACTCTCAACCACTGCGCCACCAGGGAAGCCCACATTTTTTTTTTTTTTTTAATTGAGGTATAGCTGTCCACAATGTTGTGTTAATTTCTGCTGGGCAGCAAAGTGACCCAGCTATACATATATACACTCTTTTGCATATTCTATTCTAGTATGGTTTATCCCAGAAGACTGGATATAGTTGCCTGTGCTATAGAGTAGGACCTTACTGTCCATCCATTCCATATGTAATAGTTTGCATCTACTAACCCGGGTCCATCCCTCCCCCACCCCGACCTTGGCAACCACAAGTCTATTCCCTTTGTCTGTGAGTCTGTTGCCACAACTCAACAACAACAGCAACAAAGAACAGCCCAATCAAAAAATGGGCAGAAGACCTAAATAGCATGGCATTTAACACACTGTATCTTTTCAACTGCTCCTGTGAAGGCTTCAGAATCACTGTCCTGCTGCTGCTTTCCTGTGGGTGGGAGTAAGGCCAGTTGAAGCCAATTTCAAGCTACCAACATCACATCACAAAATGCAGAGTTGGGAGAAATGAGCAGTTGCACCCCATTTTATGATATTTTTACCATATGGATATAATAAATGTTAAGAACTTCAAGAGCACAGATAATAGCAAAACCCAGTAAAATCATTACGAAGTGGTGAATTTTGAGTATTGCCTTTCTAAACTATAATTTATTTAATTACAAGTTTCTATGGTGTGATTTCAAATAATGACTGTGTTTAAAAACCATCTTGCGAAATTCCTAGAAAATTTAAAAATTGGTTTTCACAAGTGTCAACTTAAAAAAATGCACAACGTGAGAGTGCGAGTTTAGTTTTATTTGGGGTAAAATGAGGACTGGAACCCAGGAGCCAGCATTTCAGATAGCTCTGAGAAACTGCTCCAAAGAGGTAGTGGGGTAGATCAGTATATATGTGACTTCGGTGAAGGGGGAGTACATGCAATCAAGCACATATTTTTTTGGCAGAAGGTTTCTGCTAGTCACGAGGAGCAGTCGTCACCATGAAGGATTTTAGTGTTTTTCTAGATATGAGGAGATACAAGAAATGGGCTCATAAAATTGGCTCCTGAAAATATCTAACTATCTGAAGACCTGTTTTCCCAGAGCACAGAGTGTCTCATTTCAGCTCTCCACCCTGAACTCCTTTCAGGGCGGTGTTGAAAATCAGCAGCTGCAGCAGCACATGATTTAATCCTTGTAGAGGTAGATGACAAGTGCCCATGGCGAGTGCCAACTGTAGTTGACACAAGCCAGGTGGAGCTCTCTGTAGGATACCATCGATACCTTTTGCAACTTCAGGGATGTATTCTTATTATAAAGCAACTCACCAGAGGCAAACTAGTATATATGGGATGGATAAACAACAAGGTCCTACTGTATAGCACAGGGAACTATATTCAGTATTCTGTGATAAACCATAATGGAAGAGAATATGAAAAAGAATATATATATATATATACACACACACACATATATATACGTATAACTGAGTAACTTTGCCATACAGCAGGAATTAAACATAACACTGTAAATCAACTACACTTCCATAAAATGTAAAAAATTAAAAACTAAAAAATAAAATATCAGATGGGAAAAAAATAAAACAAGTAAAGCAACTCACATTGACTGAAGGGCTCTTGATTCAGGTCGGGAAAGACCCACCTTCACAAGTTTATGGTCTTGTTCTTGCTGCCCTCTGCCATTTTGGACTGGTTGCTACACTCAGATGGAGGTGAGTCAAAAGGGCCCTAGTCCACCCTCACTCATTCTCTCTTCCCTGTAAGCACTTGGTGTCCCACCGCCCCAGCACTAAACCCTCTCTCTATGCAAACTGAACAGCATCCTGGGTTTCCTTGCCTCAGTGCATTGAGTCTAATGCTCTGATGCTAACCACCCACTTCCAGGCAGAATTTTTAAGGTTTCCAGGGTCACCAGGCAGGATACGAATACAGCATTTGATTTGCATCATTGTGCCTCCAGCTCCAAACATTCCTCAGTCATTTTTAATGCTAAAAAGGCTTTGATTACTTCTGAGAACACTACCCACCCCTCTCCTCCCCTTTTCAAACAGCAAAGTCTAGAATTTCATTTCCTGCAAACAGGCACTCTGAAACCAGCTAGATGAATATCAAAAGTGCATTCCCCTAAATGATAGCTGCTTTCCAAAGGATCCCTCAAGGCTCAATTACTTGCCACTTCTTTGCTTGGTTTCATATGTTAGCATTCCTTCGCAGTCTCCAGCGAAAATCATAAGGGCCTTAACCACTGATAACAGTCTGCAAACAGGGAAAGTCATCATTACCATTCCTTTAACCAACACCGAGGGTTTCCTACCCACAAGGTCCGGGGGCCAAGTCTGACTCTTGTTTCCCTTTTACATCTTTTAGTTAATTGCTTCAATTTGTTCCATTCCCATTCACTTTCTTTTGCTAAATCACAATTATTCATCACATATGTGCAGCCAGGAGGTTAGGGAGAACACCCAGCTGGTATTATCGGGAAGCCAGACTTTCTTTTAGGGGGAAGATTATCCTTGGTGTGACCCAACATTATCCTTTTCTTTTTTTTTTCTTTTTTTTTTTAACTTTTTGCCTAGTTTCAGAAGCTGCTTATACCCAGAATAGCAGTGCTGTGATTCACTGGGTTAAACAGACAGAACAAATTCAATATTAACCCACAAGGGGCCATGACATCACCATTACAGGCATGTGGCCTCCAGAAGACACTCTAACACGAGAAACCCCAGACACTAATTCAGAAAATAAGTCCAAGCATCCTGCCTTATGGAATTAAACATTCAGAGGAAGTTATATGTGCCTATATCTTAGAATTTTGCCTGCTAGTTTTTTAAAATTTAGAATTAGGTTTACTAATGTATAAGCACAAAATAGAAGGAACATAATTGAGCTCTTACTATATTCCGAGCACTGTTCTAATGGCTTCAAGTGAATTTTTTGTTTCTCATTGAAACATCACAGTAAGGCTGTGAGGTAGGTCCTGTTATCATTCCCATTTTACAGATGGGTAAACTTGAAGACAAATCTCTTTTGTTTTTGTGTTTTTGCAATAGTAATTCTAGGCCCATTAATAGTTTCTCTTTTCTCATTGGGAAGACAGATGTGCTTGATTTCCCCGAGACACTTATTACTAGAGGAACCACAGTACAACTGGGAGTAAGAAACAGAAATCCAATACTTGAGAAACACTACAATTAAAAGAAGCAAGTAGAATTATTTTGTTGCTTATCAGTTTATGGTGACATTGGAAACTCTGGCTCCCAACGAAGGCATTTTAAATTTTTTTCTCACAATAGTTTGCAACTTAAATTTCTGAAATATTCCTGTTTGATTATTCACTAGAATATTTTCTTATTTGTCAGAAAAGGAAAATAAGGGCACTTTAGCTAGCTTATCTTATGACAAACACATACAACCAAGAACTAATAAAGTTTTTTTAAACAACGTATTTAATCTCTTCTCTCAAAATGAAAGCATCGTTTTGGCTAACTTTCATACTTTAACTGTTTAATACACTGTGAGTACTAGTGGTGATCATTGGAAGATTACAACTGCTTCCTTGGTGCTCCCCACCTCACCCCCACTGTATGCTTTTGGGCAGTGTTTTTGTTGTTGTTTGTTTGTTTGTTTTCGGAACACGGGCCTCTCACTGTTGTGGCCTCTCCCGTTGCGGAGCACAGGCTCCGGACGTGCAGGCTCAGCGGCCATGGCTCACGGGCCCAGCCGCTCCGCGGCATGTGGGATCTTCCCGGACTGGGGCACGAACCCGTGTCCCCTGCATCGGCAGGCGGACTCTCAACCACTGCGCCACCAGGGAAGCCCTGGGCAGTGTTTTTTATTCCATGATTTTGTATACTTTTCTTTGAATCCCCCACACCTAAGGGAATATTGATATATGACTGTTATATAAAAAATGTTTAAAGGATTAATGAATGAAAGAAGCAAGAAATCTTTTAAAGGTGATGAGGCTATGGGAAAATAAGTTAGTAAGACCTTTTGTACTTAGAACTGACTGAAACGCAGCCTGATTCTCCAAACTCTAGATTAGTCAAGTTTTCTGGTCTCTCTCCTTCAGAACATCATCTCCATCTTCAGGCTGGACCTTTCCTGCAAAACCTAGATCAAATGTAGAGCCTTCCTTGAATCTACCATGGCAAAATGATCTGTGCTGTCTCCTGCCCCTGTTTTGTATGATGCTCTCTCTCTCTCTCTCTCTCTCACACACAGACACAGACACAGACACAGACACACACAGAATTAATAAAATCACTGTCATATTTTAATGTAATGGCATTAATTTGTGTATATTACCTCTCAGTTTCTTGACAGCACTGACCACATTTGCTCACTCAATAATGCTGTGTGTATGTGTTTCCAACATAATTCTACAGAGAGATAATTAAACCAGAACCTGGTGAATAAATTTGCCTGGCAAATTTTTTGGCTTTCTAACACCAGAGATTGCCCCACCCCACTGGCAAAACCAATCAAATGTCTGTTTCCATCTCAAAGATGAACTATTTAAACGTATCACTTTGTGCCTGCCTTTCTCCAGTCCACATCCCTGCACCATACAAGTAAACCCTCCCAATCCCCAAACACTAAGCATGCTGAGATGATTCTTAGGGTGGTTGAAAGGAACACAGGTGTAGGTGAACCACTATGTCAGAGAAGATACTTCCTGTTCCACGTACAAAATACCAGCGTTTGCTCAAGGAACCATGAGGACACAGCATCTTGGGAAGGCCCATTCAGGTCACTGCTGGAGCTCTGAGCCAACAAAGGTAGCATAAAAACCAAAACACAGAAATGGTAACAGCGATCGGGACACACAGACATTTTTATTCCTCTCTTTAAAATGTCAGCTCCTCCTGACAGCTGCATCCAGCCACTGGACGTAAGAAATGTTTCGATTTGTGAACCCCTTCCGCCTTTGCCACGGAGGACGACTTCAAACAGCCATCAGTAAACAGCATTCTCATCACTCCAGCCCAGACTGAATTCTAATCAAGGTCTTTTAAATGCCATTGAACAAATCTATATACTATGGATTGTTTTCTTGTATGTCTCTAGCCAAATGCTGTTCACTGGGTCATTTATTATTTTTAGAAAACCAAAACAATCCACACTAATAGTATAAATTATAGCACATCTAGAAGCAGCATCCAGGCATCCTTGGTAACTTAATAATAGAACTGAAAGAAGCTTTTAATTATTCCTCCTCCGGTAATTTATTAGACAGCCTGAATCTAGGAATTGCATGAGTGGAAGATCCAGGTTTATATCACCATTAATCAACAGAAACATTCTGGTCGGCAAATGCACTAAAAACCAAATACTAAAATCCAAGGAGTACGCATAGTTGAGTTCAAAGAGACATAAAATACGGAAATTTTAAAAAGTCCAACAGATTATCCAAAGCAATATATCTAGCAGGAGTCAGGAATTCTTAAATAGGTTATCTAACATAAAAATGAATGTCCAACTTGCAGGGAACTTTTGATAAAATGTTTATGTAAGTTGTAATTTTAACCTAAGACATGAGATGCAGGGTCAACTACGACTATACTCCACCCTGACTCAATGATGCCCAGGTGAAATCAACGAATGATGTCATGATTTACTCACTTTCTCTTGAGAAAAGCCCATCAGGAAAGCAATAAACAGCAGACCACTTAGCTGCTCAAGTTCTTTACATCTGTAAACAAGTCAGTTAAAAAGACTTCCCAGAATCGCATGTCATAAGGCCTGTCTGTCCATCATCTCCGAATGTATGAAAGGAAAACCACAAAGCCATTTCTCTGGGCTATTTGTTAGAGAGACGTAATTGTAGGCTTCAAGAAAATGACATCTGAAAGAAGACCTGGGCCTGCATTGTATCCTCAGATTAATTAAGCCAGAGCCTTGGAGGTTTGGCGTTGAAGTTTCAGAAAGAGCTGCCTTTTTACTGAGCAAAGTTATTTCTGTAAATCAGGGTTGGAACTGGGGAGTCCTCACTGTCACCATTTGGGGACCTTTTTACTGGACAGAAAGAATAATTTCAGCTACATTCATTTCTAGGTCCAATAATCCATTCTACACTAGTTTCCCATATTTCTCTCTTTCTTGCCCCTTAGCTCTGGACGCTGGGACACGTTTCTGCTGGTTATGCCAATATTCCCTCCCTCCTTGACCCTGTCCCAACCCCCAACAAAACAAGCCAAAAGGAAATTTCAACAGTTTTCTTAATTTACACACCATAATTTTCTTCACTGCCCGCTCTCTCTTCCCCATCTTCAAACTGTGTGTGGGTATGTCGAGGACAGTGGCTTAAGAAGTTTCATCTGAACTACTACAAACACTTGTGAGATTGTAAAAGAGAAAAACAAATTGGGGATATCTCTGATTCAAGAAATTTAGAACAATTCTCGTATTTTTTTCTGTTCTGTTTAAATTTCAATGAAGCTTTACTTTTTAACAGCCTCTACTGAACTCCCGTTTTTCATTAGTGATGCGAAAGATAGCTCAGATTGAAGCTGTAGAATTCATTAATTCATTCAACAATATTTATTGAGCACTTACTAAGTGCCAGGCAATGTACTAGGCATTGTGCGAAAAGTGATGACAAATTTGCTCCCTAGCCGTCACTCCAATGAACATAGATCAATCTGCTCTTTTGGCTTTCCACATATCAGTATAGACACTTCCATCTCTCTAGGTGATCAGGCCAAGTACCAACAATAGGGTTTGCTGAACCAGCTTCACTCCATACATCCCTCCATGGACCTTGGTGGTCTTTTTTACTAAATGATACAATGTTAGACTCCTTCCTAATTTCTAATGGCAAGCTAGTTCAGGCTGAAACTTCTCTATTTTAATAAAAAGTTAACTCAATTGATGGCCACGTAAGTATCTGGAATCCACATACAAAGAGACATTTTGCAATTCTATGACTAGCACAGGGTCTGAAGAATTAGTTACGGTTTCAATTAATTCCACGCACAAAGTAGTCTCAGTGTCTAAAAGAGAGATGCCACAGTGACTCTCTTATTTTCATCCAAGGTGACATCTTGATCATTGGTTTACGGATGTTTCAACATATCACCCTCAATATTTCTTTTCATTTACTGGCTTAGAACAGAGGAAGAAACATAATAAAATCAAGTGCACTCTTGTCCTTCCTGATTAGTTATAATCTAGTTGTAGAGAAAGTGCATTACTGTCCTTTATTTTCTAGTTTCACCAAAATATTTGATTAAGAATGGGGAAATATTATTTGCCTCTTTTGTAAAAAACAAAACAAAAAACTTATCTTTTCTTCCAAGAACAGTACATGTTCTTTATAGGAAAAAATGGAAAACATAGAAAGTCAGAAAGAAATAAAAAGTAATTATATTCCTATCAAGCAAATACAACCACAAGTTTTAAAAGCTGTATATCCTTTAAATTTTGCTATGCTTTGTTGGTGATTAAATAACATTTATGGTGCTTTCCTGATTATAAGGGTAATAAATGTTAATAACAGAAAAATTGGAATATACAAAATTCTATTAAAGATAAATTATTTGATTCTAGCAGTGTTCTTGTTTTGACACATTGCCTTCCCGCATCAACTAAAATATTTTTGTCTTGCTTTCCCTCTGTCTCTCTGTCTCTTTGTTTCTTCTCTCTCTCACACACACACACATTCACACACACATTGTATGTTGCTTTCTTAACATATCACAATTGTTTTTCAGGTTATTAAATGATTTTCTTAAAGGTATGTTTTAGTGGAGACAATATTTCACCATATAGATGTAAAGTAATGGAATGCTTACATATTAGAATTAAATTATTTTTCTATTGTAATTATTGATGGGATAAACATCAATTTAAAAAAAATTACACTATAACTTTATCCGTAAAATGGAATACCACATCAAACTATTAAGCATGTTGAAGACTTCTCATAAATATCACATATTTCAACAGAAAGCTTTTACACAATTTTCACCAGAAAGTACATACAAATATATAGTATTTTTCTCTTTCAGCTTTTCCATGTGTTTCCAAATATCATTTTATTTTTTACAAAATAGTTCCACCACTGTTGGACATCTGGGTTGCTAATTAACCTTTACAATTGTTTTTGATTCCTTGATCAAGGATGAACATGCTTTTCTAGTAAAGACTGACTTTCATTTTCATTTTTAAAGCTGTAGATACAGAAACAACGGCAAAGAAGTCATCGACAAGTGTCACAGCTCAACTAGATAAAGGATAAAAGACTGTAAAGAGATGAGCTTTATTTTATTTGTGTCAAAGTAGTTGGTTTGCTCTGTGGGGTATTTAGAAAATTCTTGTCCCACAAAATAAAAAATTCCCTCTAGTTAGGCCAGAAAAACAAATTTGGAGAAATCTTTCATTAGAACCCTAAGTTGTTTTTCTTTTAAAATATTTTTCAAATAGATCAATATAGATATGTGTGGTTAGGTAATGTCTGCATATCACTAATAACAGAACTGTCACCTAAGTAATCCTATTTTACTTTTTATATTAAAAGAAATAAACCTGACTTCAGTTACATTTTTACAAAGAGTGATTTCTTTACCTGTCCCAAATTTAGATACATATGACAGTTAGGAATATTCTTAAAGCTGAAAGTTGGTTCAACTCTTATTTCAGCCTAGCATTTTTTTTCTCTCTTTTTTTAAAGATTTATTTATTATTTATTTATGTTATTTATTTTTTTTGGCTGTGTTGGGTCTTAGTTGCGGCAGGCGGGGTCTTCACTGAGGAGTGTGGGATCTTCTATTGTGGTGCACGGGCTTCTCTCTAGTTGTGGTGTGCCGATTTTCTCTCTCTAGTTGTGGCACGCGGGCTCCAGAGTCTGTGGGCTCTGTAGTTTGCGGCACACGGGCTCTAGCTGAGGCGCGAGAGCTCAGTAGTTGTGGTGCATGGTCTTAGCTGTGCTGCGGCATGTGCGATCCTAGTTCCCCGAACAGGGATCGAACCCATGTCCCCTGCACTGTAAGGCAGATTCTTTACCACTAGACCACCAGGGAAGTCCCAGCCTAGCATTATTTTTGGAGATCCAAATGTTTATTGCCACTTATATGTATTATTTATTTTTCCTTGTTTGATACAGACAGGAGGATTAACCAATTCTAACAATATTTGAATTATGGGAAAATGCTGTTATGCTAAATTTCTAAACTGAATGGCAATTCCTTAAAATTTTAAAAGGAATATCTACTATATAATATACTTTTCCTAAATCTTTTTGATATCCTTACGTTGAAAAAGCAAAGCTTAATGGTGAATTTACATGTTATTGCTTTCTGCAGCCTTCCTCACCTACAGAAATTGCCATTGTCCCACCCATAGAAATTGCCATTTAGTGTGGCAAGGCCTTTTCCAGAATCTCTCTGTTTGAAAACTGCAATTTAATGTAATAATTTCCATCCATATAAATAGATGCTATCGGATGCTCTTGATAGTGGTATTAATGGAAGCTGGTGTCAGACTCTAATACAAAATATCGAAAAGTATTTTATGGGATCTTCCTTAATAGCCCTTGTGAAGTCTATTTTCTTTAATTAGGTCTTATTTTTCACTGAGTTCTTCAAAATCGAGAATAAACAGGACTGTGTAAGGCTATGGCAATCTGAACTCCACAAATTATTTTAGGCATCAGTGACTCCATGAACTCATGATGCTGGCAAAACTTTGCAGGAAGGGATAGGTTGGCAATCCCAATACTTCAAGCTACAGGAAAATGGAAAAAGCACAAAAGGCATATGCACCTGAAGCTCAGAAAGCCAGTGCACAGAGAAGTGAAATTTATTATTCTAATGACTTTCCCAGCATGAGACTCTCACCAGGAGACACATGTCTGTGCATCTAATAAGGCCATAGAGATCGGGGATTCCTGAAGGACTCCTGTGGCTCTTTCCAAAGCAGCGTTTTATAGATGGGAAAATACAAAGTATGTGAAAAGGGTGCAGGACTGCTACTATCTACACTGCTCTGCTGCTAGCTACCCTCACATGTATTCCTTGGAAATGAAGCCAATTTTGGCCAGCAAGCTCTAATTAAAATATTTAGGTTGTTTTAAATGCTTATTCATATTTTGTTCTTGAAGCATGAGAAATCCTAGATCAGGCTCGCTGCAATGTCTCACTTCCATGGCGTATATAACTGGGTCTACAACATCTACGTCCCTCCAAGTTCATCCTTCTCCACTTTACCAGCCCTTCTATGCAATTATAAATGTTTATGGACATATACCCATACATATATTTTTATATAATAATGTGTTATTCTACATGCATTGTTTTGCCAGGTTAGTACTTTTTTTTTCAGTAAATGATATACCTGAGGTTTTCCAGTGTCATATATGTAGCTGTATCATATTTAACCAAACCCCCTCCACTTTGGGCCTTTAGTAGGTTCCAACGTGTCTACGTAGGCCATCCCTGTGCATATATCATTTTGTCCACGTGCACATAATTCCTCGAAGTAGAAATTCTGGACCTAAGATATTTTGATGGACATTTCCAAGTGGCCATCCAAGTGGCTTTTCTGATTTAGTCTGTGAAAGTAACCATTCCTGGACATCATCGTTATCCATGTGAGGTGATACAGGTCTTATATTTTTAATCCATTTGATAGCAAAAAATTTTCTCATTGTTGTTTTAGATTAGAACTTAACCTCAATCATTCATTTTACATCTTGATGTTTCATGAAACCTTGGGTTAGAAAGCCTCAGTAGGAATTACTTTATATAGTCATCAGGTCTCGCTAATGTGTTTGTGATTATTCACAGTGAAGATCCTGGTCCACAAAGTAGGCAAACCCAAATAAGAAACAGTCTACTCCTAATTCTTTCCAGGCTCGTCTCTGCCCAAATGTACTCCAAATTAAATGTATCATGTCCCACTCCTTCTTTTTTTTTTCTTATGGTGTGTTAGTTTCTGCTTTATAACAAAGTGAATCAGCTATACATATTCATATATCCCCATATCTCCTCCCTCTTGTCCCACTGTTTCTGAATTAAGTCGTAAGCTGCCTCAGGGATTATAATGAGGCAGTCCCAGATTTAGGCCAGAGCATGAGGACATACCAAATTCAACCAAAAGTCCTAGCAGGTAAGAACATAAATCAGAATTAGAAGCTGAAGCTACTATCAGGTGCTTGGAACAGACTTGTCTCCAGGGCAGATGAGAGAGAGGCAGAGTTTCTATGTGGCCCAGGATGTAAAAGAATGGGAACCACTTATTTATTCCTTTGCATGCAGGAAGATCTCAGAAAGTATTGATATTGGAATGACATTCCAAACAGGACACTGCCCAAAGGACCGAAGAACTGCAATGGGGTGGAGTTGCTCCTTACCCGGAAGTAGGTTCTAAAGTCAATATTAAGGCCCAACTATAGTCAAAACTAAATGTTAAAAATACCTGATGTTATTTGTACAGTACACTGTACATGGTCCAACATGGAAAATAGCTGTAGCATTTGGGAAGTAACAATATAGGTTAAAATTGTCACTATACCCACTATTTTCCCCTTTGGAAACTGGACATTTGTATGCAACCACTCATGTGTAAGATCTTGTAAAGGCTGTACCCAATGTAAGACCATCCCTCTTTATACATTTCCAACCAAATAATACCCAACTTTTCTTGAGTATACTATCTCATTTGGTCCTCCAAGGAGCTTGATGCCATAAGTGCTATCATTAACTCTCTATTTCTGGGGGAAAATGGTCTCTTTTCACATAGGAGGTAGTAGGCGTGTGAACGCATACACACACTCACTGAAACACACACATATATTTCCCAGTAAATATTATTTACTATGTAAACTTCAGACTGATCACAGGAGTGTGTACAAATTACCTACTGTTTAAAGCAATACAGTCATAAAGAAATATTGATACGCTTAACAATGACAGTTATTTGTAAATATTTTCATATGCATATTTAGCAATAATGGCCAGAACACTCATGAATATTTATTTAATAGAATGAAGGTCATAAAGATCACATTTTAGATGGAGGTTAACCATGCTCTCTGAAACTAAGAAATAGTGTTATTTCTCCAGAGGACCTTTTGGCCCAATAAATTGCCTTAAGAAAATAGCCTCTTGAGGGATAATTACGATCTAATTGCTTGAGATCTGAGCACCACAAAATTTGCCACTAGGGCAACAAAACATAGAGTAAATGGATTTTCCCATCACTACTTTATTGAGAGACTTGTGAAATAAAAAGACAACCTAACAGAGGTGAGAGAAACTGTCAGTGTGAAGCCTGCTTCTCAAGAATGATCTTGAAACACGCTTAAATGTCTGTGTTCAACATCATCTGACTTGTGAATTCAACTTGTACTGGTCCTACTTCATCAGCGTGTTTCTCTGGATGACGTACCTACCATGCAACCAATGAGTGGACCTTACAAAAATAAAAGTGATCATGATTACAGTTCTTTTTAGTAACTTTTGTTTTTACAAGGTTCACATAAAGTTCTAGAAAGAACAGACAAAATTACGATATATTGATAGAAATCATATCAGGGCCTGCTGAAAGGTGAGAGTGCGGAGCACTGGCTGGAAGGAGGAATATGAGAAATTTCTGGACCCACAGAACTGTTCTATATCTTGACTGGGGTGATAGTTAAGGGTATATACTTTTACAAAAGTCATTGAACTGTAGACTTAAGATCTGTGCTTTTTGTTTTACGTAAATTTTTCTTCAGTGTAATTTCCATTAGGATTTCTTCTTTGGAAAAAAAAGCAATTGCCATTTATCCAAAGCTTTCCCTTTGATTTTGGAAACAAAGGAGCATACTGTGTAGTCATTGATGTTTTGGAAAACTAAATGTTACTGTAATGAGGAGTATGTTTTTTCTGGGATGTGACATCAGAAGATGAACAGAACATCTAGTTTTTTTTTTTAATGTGCAGATTTCCCCATAAGAGTTACCTTGTTTGGCTAAAGAGTGAGGTGTTAGGAAGCTCCAAGTTATGAGAATGGCCATTTGTAATGAACATTCTAAGTGCACTGATGACAAATGTGAATTAAGCAGTAGGCCAAATGAAGCATGTGTTAGAAAAACATACAGTAGTTTTCTATATTGCTTTTTCTTAACCAAATTTCATCTTTTCAGAGTTTATTATGAAGGCTGTTTATGAAGAGGCATAAGAGAAGGGGTATTATAGAGACAAATTTTTATTTTAATTCAATTTAAAACAAAATAAGTTATGTATTCCCTATACACGGTGGGCATTGTGATGACACCAGGAACAGAAAGGTAGACAAGACTGTGTGTTTCCTTAGTCAGAGAATATCCAGTCTGGCAGGAGCCCAGGCCCTGAAATGAATAATTACAACACAGATAAAAACTGATGCAGGGCTGCTGTGGATAAAAGTATGGGCTCTGGAACCAAACTGTTCAAATTCTGGTTTGCACTTCCTAGATGTATAATCTTAGACAAGTTGTTTAAATACCTTGTGCCTCAATGTTACATCTGAAAATGGAATGGATAAATAGTATCTATCTCACACGGTTTTGAAGGATTAAGTAAATTCACAGATGTAACGTTCTTAGAACACAACCTGGCAGAGAGTGAGTGCTATGTAAGTAACAGGGAAACACGTGGCCGCCAAGGGTACTTCCTCTTGGTCACCGTCCACTCTGCCAGGTGTCCTGGTGTTGGCAATGAATGCATCATGATTGCAGAGCCTGATACTGCTCAACAGAAGCACAATCTATCTCCTCTTGTATTAACTCCATGGAAATCCATGAAAATCTGAATCACTATGTAGCTGATATATACAGAGAGAGAGAGAGAGAGAGAGACAGAATGAGAGGAAGAGACAGAGACAGAGAGACACACAGAGAGAAACACAGACACCGAGAGAGAGACAAACAGAGATGGTGTGACTGTGAGAACCAGGGTTATGGTCTGCTTGAGAGTTATATTTCACACCATAAATGAACAAAGTTGTACTATGGCATGAATATCTGGCAAAAATATTGTGGAAATTAATATGCACACACATGTAAACAGGTACATATACCTTTCACAAACATCTATGTGGAATGAAAGAAAGAGAGCAAGGGGATGTTCAAACGTGTGAGTATTTCCTAATTCTAGAGTTGGGATAATAACTCTAAGAAAAGTGGAAAATGTCAATGACTAATCAACACATTGTAAGAGCAATTTTAAGGCATACTTCCTAAGAAAACTTACCATTAAGTAAAAACCAGAAACAGAAAGAAACCAAAAACAAATGAAAACCCCTCTCACTTTTACTGGAGACTAGGATTGCTGGCAAAGCATCTGGATCTCATACTAATCTGTGTCAGGTAGCAGGATTTCAAATGTTGTAGAGTCCAGATGAAGAGCTAATCTACTTCTAAAGGACTTTGGTTCACACCTAAAATAACTCTGCATACGTTTATCAATGAGATTTGCTAATAAGAAACTGCATATGTATTAAAATACAAGTGTTAATCTTTTTTTTTCTGGTTTATAATTTTATCTCATCAAAGTCCACATGCCCTTTGGTAGAAACTTCCAGGCAATAATTAATTATGTTGTTTAAAACATTATTGGCTGTTTTGGGTGTCTTACGTTGTGAAGATTAGAAACCCATTAGCAAAATCATCAAGTGAAAAATACATAACTCTATTTGATTTGCTATACAGAGATTCCATGATGAATAATTAAAGCATCCCCACCAGGACTTCTGGTTTCAGATGGCAGAATGAAGCATGATTTCAAAATCTTCCTTCCCGCAAGCCTAATTATAGTAAGTAAAGGAAGAAAAAAAAATGCCCAGCTGCAGTCAAGCAAAAAAAGAAGCTGGTGGCCATTTAAGAAATAAATGCTCCTATGAATCTATATTCCTTAATTGACACAAAAAAAGCACAGTTCAAGTCCAATACTGATGCTAAAATAACCTGAACAATAGAAATATCTGCTTTCTTTATACCAAGTCAAATGCACCCACGCGTATGCATGTGCGCGTGCGCGCACACACACACACACACACACACACACACACAGAGTCGAACGCTGTCATCACTGTTGATAGGGTAAAAAGAATCAGTCGCATTTAATTGAGAATATAACAAGAATATGCTATAATTTTAAACTGCTTTGTAGGTATTAGATAATACAATCAGATAAGAGAAAGAAAAAATTATAAAAATAGGATATCAACAGACATGTTTATCATTAATCTTAGGTAATGTGATTATGCTTCAAGGAAATATTAATTTAAAAATATATTAGGAACACTAGGAGAATTCTGTAAGAGAGTGATATGTAAAGTTATAATCTAAATGTAGAAAATATAATGAAGAGATAAATCAATTTTTAATAGTAAACAAAAATATTAAATACTTGGTATAAATCTAAAAGAAATCCACATCGCTTATGTGAAGAAAATTTAAAATTCTACTACATACCATGGCAAAATTTGGTGAGTGGATAGATATGCTATGAACTATAAAAGGAAAACAGGATAGTATAAAAAGGTCAAATTGTTCAAAATTAATCTATGAATACAAATGAGTCCCC
This sequence comes from Mesoplodon bidens, assembly GCF_964165515.1. Lineage (NCBI taxonomy): Eukaryota > Metazoa > Chordata > Mammalia > Artiodactyla > Ziphiidae > Mesoplodon > Mesoplodon bidens. The sequence continues at coordinate 55,370,949 of NC_138172.1, forward strand.
CAAAAGACCCATAAAACACTGTGACACTTGTTTGTGAAAATGAACAAAATATTTATCTCAAAGAAAAGACATAAAAACTTGAAGGAAATTTTTGAAAGTGAAGATTAAAGAAAGGAGAATAGACCTAAATGGTATACAATTAATTACAAAATAATAATTACTAAAACTGTTTTGGGGAGAAAAAATGGACTTATAGTATATGGAATAAAATTAGAAGAATTCAGAAATATAGCAAAAACATATGGAAATAAAATCCATGGTACAACTAAATTTCAAATCTCCGTGGAAAGAATTATTCAATAATTAATGTTGGGACTGTAGATCCAGTTGATTGGATTTTTAAACTTACATATATGAACTATAATGTATATTTGTGTATATATATCATAAACATGAATGTATGTGTGTATACGCATATGTGTTTGTGTATTTTACCCTTTACACTAGAATATAAAAATAAATTCAAAAGGTCTAGAAGAAAGTATGGATGAATTTATTCATAATATTTTAGTGGGAAAGCTATTTTAAGGAGGTCTAAAACCTAGAAGGCTCAAAAGAAAAGAATGTTAGATTTTATACACACGTATTTTAAACTTTTGTACGGCAACAATATCATGAAATCAAAATGTAGAAAAGAAATTGGGGAGAATATATGTGCTACGTCAGATAGAATGTTATTTTCTTAATTTATACAGAACTCAAAAATGTCAGTAAAAAGATATACAATCCAAAATAAAAATCTGTAAAAAAAAGAGTAAGTTTCTAGAAAAATATACAAATGATGGATAAAGGTGATCTAAGCTCCTTCATAATGAAAGAAATGTATAAAAAAATGAGGTTGCATATTTCACAGTTCAGATTGGCAAAAAATTTGGAAGTTCAGCAGTCCAAATGCTAGAGAGGTTATGAGAAAAAGCAGATGCTACTGGTTAAAATATAAATGTATGGATCATTTCTTACAGGCAAGTTGGCAATCTCTGAAATAGCAGAAACCTCAGGGTTCCTTTGATCTAGTGTTGAGACTTAGGATTTTATCACAAGGTTCAAAGATATATGCATAATAACGTTCATCACATCATTGTTTGTATTAGCAATGAAAGCAGTCATCAAGAATGCACTGATTGGGCTTCCCTGGTGGTGCAGTGGTTGAGAATCTGCCTGCCAATGCAGGGGACACGGGTTCGTGTCCCGGTCCGGGAGGATCCCACATGCCGCAGAGCGGCTGGGCCCGTGAGCCATGGCTGCTGGGCCTGCGCATCCGGAGCCTGTGCTCCGCAACGGGAGAGGCCAAAACAGTGAGAGGCCCACGTACAGCAAAAAAAAAAAAAAAAAAAAAAAGGACTGCACTGATTGACGACATTCTGGTACCCAGATTACAAGGAATGTACTATTGCTATTAACAGGGATGAGGTAGAGCTGTAGGAGAGATTGAAAAGGTGAAGAAATGAGGGAAAGAAGAAGTAGCTGGTATCTACATATCTCTAATGATAACTTTATATACATATATGCAAATATAAATATGTACACATTAAATTCTCTAGAAGAACAGGCAAGAACTCTTAGAAGTGCATAGTTAGATTTGGAAAGAGGAAACAGGACACAGGATAAAAGATGTTCACTTTTCCTTTCATAGCTTTCCATCCTATTAAAATTTTCTTAACATGCACTTATATTTTGGTTTTGTTTTTTTGTTTTTGTTTTTTTGTCAAAAGGCATTATCTGTGCAGTAGATTATGGACCATTTTTTGTTTTCTCTTTAAATTCCTTAATATTAAACACACTACTTAATATTATGTTTGAAGTTAATTCTCCAAATAATCAATTACAGTCCAAATGAAACTAAGCTGCTCCACATGTGTGATTTTTTTTTTTACATCTTTATTGGAGTATAATTGCTTTACAATGGTGTGTTAATTTCTGCTTTATAACAAAGTGAATCAGTTATACATATACATATGTTCCCATATCTCTTCCCTCTTGCGTCTCCCTCCCTCCCACCCTCCCTATCCCACTCCTCTAGATGGTCACAAAGCACCAAGCTGATCTCCCTGTGCTATGTGGCTGCTTCCCACTAGCTATCTATTTTACGTTTGGTAGTATATATATGTCCATGCCACTCTCTCACTTTGTCACAGATTACCCTTCCCCATTCCCGTATCCTCAAGTCCATTCTCTAGTAGGTCTGTGTCTTTATTTCTGTCTTTCCCCTAGGTTCTTCATGATATTTTTTTTTCTTAAATTCCATATATATGTGTTAGCATACGGTATTTGTCTTTCTCTTTTGTGATATTGATTAAGGCTCATCCTAGGCAACCACCTTGTCCTAGAGCAGACCGTGAGATTTGTTCTATGTGTCTTCATGGCCTCTGTACCATCTACTACACTGCCTTGCAGATATAAGATGCTCATTGCAATTTTGTCAAATGAAGGCATTTTAAGAATGTATTAAGTTTTCATTTATTCTATATGTGGTCATTTAACTGAAATCTACCTATAGAATTTTCTGTTCCATGAATCCAGACCTGGAAACATCTGTAAGTAAATTAGTAATCTCCAGAGTGAATCAGTCCTAAAACAATCAATTGTTCAATTTATAAAAACAAAACAAATAATCAACAGTGTTAATGAATAGGAACATGCATCCCTTAATTCTTAGCCACAATTTTATAATGACAATTTTTAAAATTCCTTTACTTTCAAAAATGTTTAAAATGAACTGTTAGAATTATATGAGTAAATAGGGATTCACTGGATGGCTTCACAAAGAGAGAATGGAATAAGAAGTTTTGAAAGCTATTAGAATTTAAATTATTTGTAATGGTATGTTAAATTATATTATTTTAGAATCTGAAAAAGAGCGGATATATGTATACATATAACTGAATCACACTGCTGTACAGGAGAAACTAACACAACACTGTGAATCAACTATACTCCAATATAAAATAAAAATTAAATTAAAAAAAACTACCACAAAAAAATAAGGTACAAGGATATATTGTACAACATGGGGGCCATAGCAAATATCTTATAATAACTATAAATGGAGCATAACCTTTAAAAATTGTGAATCACTATATTGTACACCTGTTACATATGATATTATACATCAACAATACTTCAATAAAAAATAAATTTAAAGGGAAAAATTATATTCTTGTAAAACCGAGGTACAAAGATAAAATAGATAGCAGACCGCTGAGCAAGTTGTAATAACATTTGTAAAATGTCAGAGCAGGGCATCCCTGGTGGCACAGTGGTTAAGAATCCGCCTGCCAATGCTGGGGACACGGGTTCAAGCCCTGGTCCAGGAAGATCTCACATGCCGCGGAGCAACTAAGCCTGTGTGCCACAACTACTGAGCCTGTGCTCTAGCGCACATGAGCCACAACTGCTGAGCTCATGTGCCACAACTACTGAAGCCCATGTGCCTAGAGCCTGTGCTCTGCAACAAGAGAAGCCACCTCAACGATAAACCTGCACACCGCCACAAAAGAGTAGCCCCTGCTGCCACAACTAGAGAAAGCCCACACACAGCAATGAAGACCAAATGCAGCCCAAAATAAATAAATAAATAAATTTAGATAAAAAAAGAAATGTCAGAGCAGAATGACAGGAAGCTGGTTAGATGGGCTTAAATGTACATTGAGTGTTAAAAAATGGTGCGGGGGCTTCCCTGGTGGAGCAGTGGTTGAGAGTCCGCCTGCCGATGCAGGGGACATGGGTTCGTGCCCCAGTCTGGGAAGATCCCACATGCCGCGGAGCGGCTAGGCCCGTGTGCCATGGCCGCTGAGCCTGCGCGTCCGGAGCCTGTGCTCCACAACGGGAGAGGCCACAACAGTGAGAGGCCCGCATACCGCAAAAAAAAAAAAAAAAAAAAAAATGGTGCGGGCCAAGGAAACTGAGATCGAAGAAGGACATGTGAGAAGATGTGTTTGGAGAAAGTAGTTCTGCGCTAACCCCTCAACTCAAGCAGAGAGAGGAGCCTTGGAAGCACCCATCAAGGGCTGAGTGTGTTGGCTCTAAGTTAACAGGGCCAGAAGGACTGTGCTTAGTCCCTGCTTAGAAAATGGAGAAAGTGAACAGCTGGTAAACTGCTTTGGGTGCAGATTAAAGGTGGGGGTGGTCTGGGGGTGGCCTTGCATACTCAGACTTTGTTGGGGCCAAGGATGCCTGTCTTCCCTGGACAAGATATGGGTTACAGAGGAGAGGGGGACAGAACCAGTGCAAACATTTCTGTCTCCTGTCCATGTTGGACAGGCTGGACCTCCAGGGGCTGAGCTGGGAGCACAGGGCTAGAGAATAATGATCATCAGTGTCACAGTCGGGCTTTCAGACATTCATGGTAGAGGCCTCTGAAGATACTAAGAACGTTCCCAAGAAAGAAAGAGACCTGGGAAGAGAATGCAGAGCCATCTTATGACTGAGGTCAAGTGAGAACTTCTCTGTCTTTCTCACCCACCTTTCCCTCTCACGCTGACCCCACCAGGGTCAGGGCAGCAAGGATCTGCTGGAGGGAAAGGCAGAGAGAAACACGGTGCCTCCTTCTTTACTCTGAAGCGTCCATTCCACTACAGACTTGAGCTGGAGGAAGGGATGCAATCAAATGTGAATCTACATTTTTATTAAAGATTAATTCTTGGGTGGGAACTATATATTCTAATTTCTGAATCAAGCCTCAATTTGCTAAAATCCATCCCACATCCCTGTGACCTCACTGAATAAGGAGGAAACTGGAGCTCAGAGAGTTAAAGATTTTTTTGCCAATTACTCTTCAACTGACTAACAAAAAGCTAACACTCTCAACTGCATTTCCATTATTGTATGGAACCCCTTTTAAAAAATAAAGAGTGATTTGATTTGACCTTTTTTTTAGCTTTTTTTAAAAACCAATCTGTATCTTTTTCTTTTTTTTAATTTAATTTTTATTTTACATTGGAGTATAGTTGATTTACAACTTTGTGTTCGTTTCAGGTGTACAGCTAAGTGATTCAGTTATACATATACATATATCCATTCTTTTTAAGAGTCTGACCTTTTTTTAAATGAGTGGAGTCAAGAGTGAAAAGTTCCCATGGCCTGAGGGCCACCACAAATATGTGGCACTGTAATAAAGCCTGTTGATGAAGTGCACAAATTAACTTTCATTTTCTGGAGACAGTAAATGCAGTGTTTTGTCTGAATATATGCACCATGAACAATGCAACGTTTTATACCATTCCTTTTATGCATAACCCCACTTGCATATTATTAATATTTCCTGACTAGATTAAAAGTCTTAGAGATGATTTTGCCTGAAATGTTTTAGTTCAATGCCCCCTTGGGGGAATTATTTTCAGCCTTAATTAACTTAATTGACAAGGCAACCAAGAGAATTAAAATGAGAGAAAAACAAGAATATTGAGAAAAAAAAATAAGGTTTCCCACTTTATTTATAAAGAGCCCCTGAAACTCAGTGTGTAGCAAGAACGTGCAAATCTGGAACGTTCACTTATTACTGAGTTCATTACCATTTCACGTACTTGGTCAACCTTACCCTGTGCAGTTATGTTCTTTCCTGAAATGTTTTGAATAGGCTATTACTATGACCATCAATCTAAACATTTTTAAAGCCGGTATCATCTAAAATAAATGCCTCTGTGCTTCACATTGCTAGAAATTTTTATCATAAAAGTATGCATTCCCTCCCCCTTAAGGGCGGCCCTCACAATGGGTTTTGTTTGGAGAAATAAACTGAAAATTTAATTCTGTCCCCACCCTGCACTCCTCCCAAAGTAAAGCATCTGAACTGTAATTCCAGCCAATCTCCCTTCAGACCTTGGTTCATGAATTTCAGAGGTAAAATGGTCACAGCCTTGGGAACTGTGTGGAATCCGCATAATTTACTATTTCCTGTGATTCATCAAAATGCCATTCTTCCCAAGAGGCCATTTTTTCCCCCATCATGAACACACACGTACACTCACACACAAACATACCATAGATAACTTTAATTATCAAGAATATACAAATAGACTATAATTTAAAAGGATTACAAGTGTGTTTAGTTACATTCAATTAAAACAAACAGATCCCTAAACCACTCTTTCTCCTATGAATTTTTGTCTGCATTTTGCGAGTAACAAATAGAACCCATTTATTAAGTATCTTTAAAAATTACAGACCTGGAGTGAGTGGCCTTACCTACACTTATTTGTCACTTGAACACAAACTTGCATTCAACTTGAAAGTGCTAGAAAGTTGACCTATGCTTTATAAAAATTCTCAAACACTTTTAGATCTTATTTTAAAAGAACACGAAGTAAATTACAGGAGTCGGCATGATGATTACGGCACCCATCCTCATTTTCCATTCTCTCATTGGCGTCCAGAGTCCTCATATTTCCTCCTGGGCACCAAAGGAATTCCCAACATTCTTGGAGGAACTCCTTTTTCATGTAGCCTGAGGCATTAACTGAAAATCCACCACTAGGCTTTACAGAACACAAAGAGCAGGAAAGCCTGAATTCTGGCATGAACTTAGTTCTCATGTACTTCTGGTTAGAAAGTTCCAGTCAACAGCTACCGACATGTTATGTTTGAAGCCCCCAAAATTCTTTCTGGTAATATTTTTTTCCTGCAGTAAGAGCGCCATCCCCACAGTGTCAAAAATCAGCTTTTCTAGAAGCTAAGAATTTTAACTAAGCTATGTGTGCAAAGAGGCCTGAAAATATGGTTCCATTAATGCTTATTAGTAATCCACACACCAATAGGTCTATGATAATTCAGGAGTTCCAAACCCGTAAGACTGAACTGCCTTCACCAGAATTCATAGAATAGAAAAGGCCGATAAAACCAAAGTGTGAACAGAAAGCAAAACTTCATAGTCTTTTCACTTTGCCATATTCAGAAGCACTGCTCTAGCTGCCTCAACACACACACAAATAGTGAGCTCCTACTCTGTGTCTTCTGCTGGTGCTTCTGTATTCCATTTACTCCTCTAAAGTAGCAGCAAGTAAATATGTGGTCCTTTTGATTGAGAATTAATTTATATTAACATGGGCCAACTCCAGGTTTACAAATGTTCTCTCTGTTTTTGTACCTGTCATCCCAGGCAGCAAATTTGCAAAATAGGCTTGGATGAGAGACCCAAAGACTCACAGAAAAATCACCAGGATAAAAATAACTTATACTTTTTCACTTTGTAGCATCCTTTCCATAAAAGAATAACCCAAGTTGAACATACATCTTCATTTTCCCCTCTCTGTATCAAAAAGTTGGTTTCCCCTGGCCACGTGTACAGTCTGCGGGTATGCCCAAACCATGTTTCTCATTAGTTTGAAACACTTCTCTTACTCCAAATTAATCATTTGATTTTGCTGTCAACGCCTGTGTCAAGACTTCCATCAAACCTGTTTCCTTAATGGTCCCCTCTGGCCATGGACTGCCAGCACGTCCCTTAAAACGTCAGACCCACACATATGCTGGATAACATGAATTTTCAGGGATATTCTAGTAAGTTGCATTACAGCGTGATGAGCTTTATATTTGGATGAGAAAATCATGCAAGTCAAAAAGTGTACAGACAGAAAGGGCTGTCTCTGATGAAGGGCTTCCTATGGGGAGAGGCATTTTATTATTTTAGTGGAATCCCCATCAAAGCAAGAGGAGAAACCAAGGTTTTAGATCAAGCATAGATCAAGCAAGAAAGAGTGAAAGAGGATGCATGGGAGATAAAATATCCTTCTTCCTCCAAAAATGTTAGAATATAGTACTTCCTATTATTAAACATTCCTCAGTCAAGAAAATTTAAATCTATAGCTTTCTGTGATAGAATTAGATAAAGCCATGACTTTTCAGGGGACAATTTATCATTCTCAGTCCTTCTGTTCCTCTCACAAGGAAAATTACAGACAGGACTCTCAGGTAGAATTCATTGAACGAAGAATGGAAATTGCTGTCCCTCAGTACATGAGATCATTTATAATCATAAAGGAAGCCTAGATGGATGGGAAGGCCCCAGTCAATAGCTCACTTCCACCATAACTTAGAGGCTGTCCTGGAAGGAAAATAGTGCACCAATGATTTCACTTCAGGTTTTTAACAAGACAAATATCACTGACATCACATTTGGCTAGATGGTATTTGCAGGATGGTTGAAATTCGACATTGGATAACTAACAATCCTACAGCCCTTTGTGAAAAGACTTCTGGTTGGGGTTGAAGTTCTCAAAGAGAAATCTTCAGGTCCTGGGCTTGGAGTCAGAGACAACAGTCACTGGCGGTGTCTGTATTCTATTTTCTGGAGAAGCCCCTTATGGGGGGATGGCAAAATAATCTATTTTGTTCATTTCCTCTGTGAATACATGTTTAAAATTTTAAATTATCCTTTTTGGGAAGAGAGAAAGGAAACCACATACATAAAAATCGTTGGCTTAAACTAGTTCCAGAAAAGTTACCAAATACTGGTAACATACACAAAACAGAAATTTTACCCTTCTAATCAGTAGCCTTCTTGCACATAACAGCTCATTGATTTTGGACTGCATTTAAGACATTGGCCTCAACAAAGGGAATACAGTTTATAGACATGACAGTCCTTATGAAACTAAAAATAGTAGCTCTGGGAACTTGCTCTCTACCAGCAATTCCCAAAAGAAGATTCAGAACTGGTGAACCCAAGCAAAACCAAGGACAATTTCCAGTTGCCCTTGTTTAGTGAAGGGAAAGTTTTTAGGAGACAGTGTCTGTTATACTTTCCAGGAATCAAGCAACTGTTATCGTGTGATAAAACTCTACTGACCACATTGTATGGTCGAAATTGTTTAGCCTCTGTGGGGCCCAGCACAGCACCTGGTCTACAGCATGCCATCAAAAATAATGGATGGATACCATAAAAAAGAATGAAATAATGCCATTTGCAGCCCCATGGATAGGCCTAGAGATGATCATACTAAGTGAAGGAATTCAAACAAAGACAAGTATCATCTGATATCACTTATATGTGGAATCTAAAAAATTATACAAATGAACTTATTTACAAAACAGAAATAGGCTCACAGATAGAAAACAAACTTGTGGTTACCAAAGGGGATAGCAGGGGGTGGAGGAGGGGAGAGGGAGGGCGGGATAAATTAGGAGTTTAGGAATAACAAATACACACTAATATATATAAGATAGGTAAACAACAAGGTCCTACTATACAGCACAGGGAATTCTATTCAATACCTTGTAATGACGTATAATGGAAAAGAATCTGAAAAAGGATACACATATGTATACATATATATATGTATGTATATATACCTGAATCACTTTGCTATACACTTGAAATTAACACATTGTAAATAACCTATATTTCAGTAAAAAAATAATGGATGGATAAATATAAGAAAGACTTACCTTTACAAATATGACTGAGTTTAGTTTCTTTGCTTTAATAGAAGGAAGGTAGGAAAAGAAGGAGGGAGGGAAGTGGGGAGGAGGGAGGGAGGAAAGAAAAATGTGATTTTCTGTCTGGGATTAGTGTAGGTGATATCAATCCCAGGTTTGCCACCCATCCTTTGGGCAAGTCCCTTAGACACGTGCCTTCACCATACACACCCCCAGTGAAATGGGAACACTGTTGCCTAGGCCTGCAGTGTAGTTCTGAAGCACTGCATCCTTGTTTAGTAAAGAACAAGAACAGTGGAGACAAAGGGACCCACTACTAGTACACCCAACTGGGGATGGAGAGGTGGTCCCAGTTCAAATCTGGGCTCTGCCGCTTACCAGCCATGACCTTTGGATCAAAGGCAGCAGAGAAATTAAATGTATGCCTCTGTAACGGATTCTTTGTTTTGTGAAGGAACCATTAAAATAGAGATGTTTTCTGAGGGGCGGAGAGTTAGAATCAGCTTTCCTGGTGCTTTCAATTCATCCACATTCCTACCAAGACCTAAGTGCTATTCCAGTGCAGGAAACATCATCTTCTACCTTTGAAGTTACGAAAATCTTTCTGCAATTTGGTATTATATACAAAAGAAAACCTTGCTCATAAGTAAGGGGAATATATGAGCCATCTACTTAAGAGAAACTACAAAATATTAATTATACAGATGTGTAAAATTATTTTCAAGTCTTAAGTTGTATTTTGAAAGTTTCTCAAATTATTCACTCAGACTAGAACACTTAAGATTTTAAATATCAGTGTCCTTCTTTGCTTATTAAAGTGGTTTATTTAGACTTCGCTACACTTATCAACGTTGGTATTAGTAGACTTAAGCAGAAAACACATGGCTTCCTCAGGTAATTGGTTGCATTTTTTAGGAAAAACAGAAGTCTCATTACAGCATTATTTATGTCCATTTCTATAAGATAGTTCACTCAGACCAGAAATCATAACCTCTATTGAATGGACTCACACATGCTCTTTTTAAGTTGTTTATATATATATATGTATATATATATATATGTATATATATATATACATATATATATATATTTATTTATTTATTTTAATTAATTTATTTTTTTTTCGGTACGCGGTCCTCTCACTGTTGTGGCCTCTCCCGTTGCGGAGCACAGGTTCCGGACGCGCAGGCTCAGCAGCCATGGCTCACGGGCCCAGTTGCTCCGCGGCATGTGGGATCTTCCCGGACCGGGGCACGAACCCATGTCCCCTGCATCGGCAGGCGGACTCTCAACCACTCCACCACCAGGGTAGCCCTAAGTTGTTTATATATATTATTCAATACGTTATTAGATTAAAAACATCAATGCAAGCACATTATTGAATCTAGCTACATATACAGATACAAACTTTTCACCTTTTCAGAAATTGCTCTTCTACTGAATAGCAACTATATAAGAAACCAGTATATGTTTAAACATATACATATATGTTTAAACATAAACATATACAGCTTAAACATATACTATATGACATTCCTCTGATTAGAATTTCAGTCTCCACTTTACACATACCAATAAATCAATTTTCCCACCAGTAAATTAGCCCAACAGAAATTTGTTACTGGCTTCTCAACATTTTCTTCATCTTACAAATTTAGAATCATTGCAGTAAAATTTTATAGTGAGAAGGGTCTTTGGGGAATTGTCTCCAACTCTTCCTCAAATGCATGAGCTGTTTCTACAATGTGTGGAAACCTTCCTGATTTAATCACAATTTGTAAATTTTTAATGTACACTTACCTAACTAAGCAATTGGTCAAATTATGAGTAGAACATAAGGTTCGATGCTATATTTTTGACAACTATGGAAATAAATTCCTCACACACTTGGTAATACTGAGGCATGGTTAACTGATCCATTATGGTTTTGTAATCTAAATCTTAAATTATTTATTTATTGTACTCTGATCCTTAAAGATAAACTTGAAGAGACATTTTTTTTCATTGATTCTTAACTTTCAATACCTCAGGCAAATAGACATGAGACAAAAGTGCAGATTAGCAGACAACATTGGGAAATGCACAGGAAAATTAATTTTTGCATATTCCAAATCCAGAAAAGCAACCAGGTAAAAATATAATAAAACCAAGAAAAGATTCATTATTTTCTATCCATTGGAAATTGCCTTCAAAGTTGATTTTACAATTGGTCAGCTTTTCAGTATACCAGTGAGTGGTAAAAAGAACTAGGTCTCAAATCCCCATGGATGAGCCACTTAGTCCTTTGTAAAGAGCACAAGTATCTATTTTCTGTTCACATTTGAAGCCTCCTTTCTAGGAAACAACTCAGAACTCAGCAGAATCTCTTCTCGATTTTTACACATTATTATTGTGGAAACGCATTCCCCTATCACACTGGAATCCTTCAGCTTTCAGCCTTCTCTAGACCCCAGCTACCCCAGCTGTATCCCCAGGGATGCAATCTTACCAAACACATGATGTTTTAAGAAAATTAAACCAAAGAAGTGAGGCTCCACAGACAAGAAAAAAAAATGCCTCTTTGGTTTTAATCCAATTAGCAGTGTTTGGCATGGTCCCTAAAATGAAGAGCTGAGTTCTACATTCTCAGAATGAAAATGACTAGTTTACTTCCTTGTTTAAGGGTAATTATTATTATTATTATTTTTTTGCGGTACGCAGGCCTCACACTGTTGTGGCCTCTCCCGTTGCAGAGCACAGGCTCCAGATGCACAGGCTCAGCGGCCATGGCCCACGGGCTCAGCCGCTCCGCGGCATGTGGGATCCTCCCGGACTGGGGCACGAACCTGTGTCCCCTGTATCAGCAGGCGGATCCTCAACCACTGCACCACCAGGGAAGCCCTTAGATGGTCAGAGATGGAAAATCATAATTCTACACTTGTTAAGTAGGTAGAGATTTATATAGGATCATAAACTACTGAGGATAAATGTATCCTGTTACTTGAGAGTAGTGACCACAGGAGAAGCCAGGCTAGTCCAGGGACAAGAAATAAGACCCGGGTCACTGGTGCAGTGTCCTGGTCTCTAATGGGTTCCTGAACTGAGCAAGTCGGCCTAGCTTCTTGAGCTGTAATAATCTTGTTGATCAAATCAAATAGTTATTACATGGCTTACTTCATATAGAAAACTAGTAATAAAGAAAGATCATAGAATAAACATACTAAGAAAAATTCAAAATGTTTTGCTTGAGACTGCAGGGTAATATGGAAAGAACATGGATTTTAAAATTAATACAGATCTGTGCTTTGAACCCTCCAATATGTGAAAATGGGCAACATAACTTAATTTTCCTGAATTTTCCTTTACTTGAATGAAGGGTGATAAATCTACAGAGTTGTTAACAATTAAAGGAGAGAATATTTGAAACATTTTGATTGTTCGGTATTTTTTAATATCGCTCTCATGTAATTATTAGTTATTAATTTAATTACATATATTATTAATGAAAGATTTTACTGTTTATTCCTTTATTTTATATATGCATATGTATAAAAGTGTTGTAGATGGATGGATGCATGCATGATGCATGCATGGAGGGATAGGTAATTTATTTATCTTTCTCTAACAAGCCAATAGGAGTACTGCCAGTGGTCAGCTCTTCCTATTCACTGCATGAGTGCTGTGGAGCTTATGACAATACCTCGCAGGTTGCAAACTAATAAAACATAGAAGAATATGATTAAAAAGCATTAAATAAAGATCACCTTTTATCTATTCAAAAAGGATTTAGCTTAATCTAATTTTTTTTTTTTTTTTTTTTTTTTTTTGCGGTATGCGGGCCTCTCACTGTTGTGGCCTCTCCCATTGCGGAGCACAGGCTCTGGATGCACAGGCTCAGCGGCCATGGCTCACGGGCCCAGCCACTCCGTGGGATCCTCCCGGACTGGGGCACGAACCCGCATCCCCTGCGTCGGCAGGCGGACTCTCAACCACTGCGCCACCAGGGAAGCCCTTAATCTAATTTTTTAAGGAGATATATATATATATATATATATATATATATAAAGGAACAGGATGATCAAAAACACAAAATATACTTTATTTGCTACCATTTTTGTTATACCACTGAAATACTGTGATATAATTATCCTGCCAAACCAAAACAACAACAAAACAAAAGCACATAGAAGAAACTGAGATACTTGATATCTCCTAAAAAGTAGAATTGCTTACAAGAGATTTTGTGATAAAACCATCTTTGCTTTTGATATGATGGATTCAGACAAAAGCCATTCTCTCTTCTAAGGACACCGTTTTGGAGCAGAAGAAAATAACTGGTATTTTACCAAATCTCCCTAGTACAAACTTGGAATTAATGTTAGAAAGACTATGAAGAAAGGATAGATTTTGAGACACGTTCAACTTTCAATTTATTTGGCCATTAAAGAAGGTATTACTCCATTCTCAAAATCCTCCATTAAGTCAAGAGGGAACTTTCAATACACAGTGTTGAAAAAAGACTTTACAAAATTGCATTCTTTCATAAGGTGGCAGTCCAGTGGTGATGCACACTGGTCAAAAAAGAGGACAAATACTTTGAAAAGATTAATAAAGGAAGACAGTCTCCATGGGCACAAGACCTGTGCACAGGGCTATGACTTAGAAGGACACTGCCTTTGGTTTAATTTTCTGCTGCTGCCGTCTAGAAATTCCTAATAATTTTTGAACAAGGGGACTCATATTATCTTTTGCACTGCACCTTTCAAATTATTTAACCAGTCCTGAGGGAAGACAGAGAAACTGCTAAAATCTCTCCTTAGATGGGGCTGAAGTTTCTCTTATCTAGGATTGTTGGAGAACACTGCCTTGATAGAAAATATCTGTTAGTAAAGACCAGTCCTCAACTGGTTTGAGGACTATGTTTACATCAGACTATGTTTACATCAGCTCTATCTCATCTTTTTGCACCATTCCCCTGGTGCATCTTCTTAGGGGCTCTTATTTCCCTCCTTCCTGCAACCAACACAATATGCCCCTCACCCCACCCCAGAGCATCACCTGAAATCAGAACTCTGCACCATTTTGTGCTATGCAGTCAATAGTTTGTGTCTTCTCGAGGTATTTCTACTTCAGGTCTTCCTCGAATTTATTAAAAGTTCTTTCCTCTGAAAGGGAACACTCCTACACTATTGGTGGGAATGTAAACTGGTGCAGCCACTATGGAAACAGTATGGAGTTCCTCAAAAAACTAAAAATAGAGTTGCCATATGATCCGGCAATCCCACTCCTGGTCATATATCCAGACAAAACTATAATTGAAAAAGATACATGTACCCCAATGTTCACAGCACCACTATTTACAATAGCCAAGACATGGAAACAACCTAAATGTCCATCGACAGATGAATGGATGAAGACAATATGGTATATATATACAATGGAATATTACTCAGCCATAAAAAAAGAATGACATAATGCCATTTGCAGCTACATGGATGAACCTAGAGATTATCATACTAAGTGAAGTAAATCAGAAAAAAGAAAGACAAATACCAAATGAAATCACTTACATGTGGAATCTAAAATACAACACAAATGAACTTATCTATGAAACAGAAACAGACTCATAAACAAAGAGAACAGACTTGTGGTTGCCAAGGGGTAGGGGGGTGGGGGAAGGAAGGACTGGGAGTTTGGAGTGAGTTAGCAGATGCAAACTATATATATAGAATAGATAAACAACAAGGTCCTACTGTATAGCACAGGGAACTATATTCAATACCCTGTGATAAACCAGAATGGAAAAGAATATGAAAAAGAATATACATATGTGTATAACTGAATCACTTTGCTGTACAGCAGACATTAACACAATATTGTAAATCAACTATATTTCAATAAAAGTTTTTTTTAAGTTATTTTCTCTGTAAAAGAAATTTCTGGCACCTGTGATGTATCAGGAACGTATTATTCTAGATAGGGATTCTTGCGAGAACTCTTGGAATTGTAGTTGCAAGGCAACTGCTTACTTAATACCACTGGTCCCCTCACTCGAGACATGTGACTTTCCTGATAACATCTTGCTGTTCTTTTTTAAAAAGTGACAAGGTTTACCGGAAGCCCATCTATTTCACAGCGCTGCCAGGAGTTAAATAACAGTCACGCAGCTTTCCCCGCCATTGCTTAATAATCATGATTCATGACTCTGCTCTCCAGACATTTTGAACAACAAAAGGTCAGAAATTCTGCATCTGTGAGGACCTGCAGTCACTTCCAGGTGCCCCCATCAGCACCTGAAACCAGACAGAACAACAGATCTCTTATCAGGCATGCTCCAGAGCCTTTGTCCCCAGGATGGTTTCATTTGCAAATGCCATTTGTCTTAGTCTTGACTTCTGCCAGACAGAGATAATGAAGTGAATCTAGGGTTGGCAAAAAGGGAATCCAGGTCTAGAGCTAGAGGAATGAGGCTTCCCTACTCATCTCCAGAAGAATTATGGCCTGGGCTCTAGAGAAAGCAGGTGTTCCCAACCAACTAACCCCACTCCACACTCCTGCCCGGGAGGGGTCTCAGGCAGAATGAGAGGGCAACAAGAGAGAGAGGAGCTCGGAGTCTCCGAGCTTGCAATGGCTGGCCTCGCAGGGGAGCTTGTCAAAAGAGATGCCAGCTAGCAACAAGCATGGCAGAGACACAATCATTTGAAATTTGCAAGGGAAACACTGGCCAAGAATCGTATTGAAATTGATAATGCTGGTCCACTTATCCACAAAGAGGTGATAAAACTGGCTCTAAACTGCATTGGAAGTCCAGAATAATGGCTGATATGGTGGTTGCTTAATAACTCTAGATTTAAAAGGTAGTAATTTATGAAAAAATGAAAACTAAAGTACTTATGTAATAAGAAAGAGAAAAGGAAGGGAGGGAAGGAGGGAGGGAGAAAAGAAGTAAAAAAGGAAGGAAGGGAAGAAGGCAAGAAGGTAGGAAGGAAGGAAGGAAGGAAGTTAGACCTGTATAACCTGAATAAGTAGACCAGTAGTTTTTAAACATTAAGCTGCATAAGCATTACCTGGAGACCTTTTAAAACAGGTTGCCGGGCCCCCCACAACACTTCCTGATTCAGTAGGTCTGAGGAGGAGTCTGAGAATTTGCTTTTCTAACCAGTTCCCAGGGTGATGCTGAAGCTTCTGGTCCAGGGACCACACTTTGAGAACCACCACTCTAAACCTTTATAGGAAAGATTATCTTCTAGTTTACAAAGGACATATTGTTGGGTGGAAGGCAAGCCAATTACTCTTTTTTTGTGCCTCAGTCGATGTCAATCTGCAGAGTACCAAACATTTTATTTGCTTTTATATAACTCACAGATGAAGTTTAAAATGTGCTAAGCCTTATTTATGATATTTAAGATGCTGGAATTGATATTTTATAGCTGGACCATAAAAGTGAATGCAAACGAAAGACAAAATAGATGTAAAGATTGTTCAAAAAAGCCTGAGGAGGGCCAATCAGGACTCAAAGAAAAAGAACACAGACCATGCACATGGATTTTGTTCCACTCCGTCCATTGTTAACTGGCCTTAGGTCTTGGGCCTGTCACTTCATGCCGTTAGCCTCAGTCTTCTCATCTAAAAAATGGGAAGGCCAGAGCAGAAGAACTAAGTTCCCTCCACGTGCACCATTCTAACCTGGGACACCGGCTGTCACTGGAGCTATTTGTTTTTTCAAATTGCTTGCTCTTTCCTAAAGCACAATGACCAGGTACTATTTTGTACCATAAACGTAATTTGGAAAGGTCAGTCTTGCCAGACCTGTCCCTTAACTATGCTCCTTGGAACACAAAGCATCAGTAGAGACAAGCAGTGTTGAGAGGTCATTTCGTAATTGTGTCCTAGGTTTATAACGTGGTTTTAACATCACATCAGTCCTTGGTTCTGTGCAGCTACATATGACATCAGAACACATGTGGAAATCTGAAACAGAATTTTCCCTAGCGTGTCCCTACAGACTATGGATAACTTGGGCCTCGCAGCAACCGTTTCTCTAAGAAATAATGTTGACCATCTGGGAGAAGTTTTCAACATTTTTTATCAGATATTCCTAAAATCATATGCTGGATTGCTAGAAGTTAATCCTGAGATAACAATGGTTTCATTAATTTATAAACACCTCTGTAAATGTCTATCAACTTTAGATTGAAGTATTTTCCTTAATCATCTCCACAAAATAACGAAAAGGATAGGTATGGGGGGTTAAGAATAATCAAAGATATTATCTATACTATTGTTCCAGGGTTAATTTTAGAATTTTAAGCATGTTGCCATGAAACTATTGTGATAGCATTTTTTAAAAACAGTTTCAGATTTTTCTGAAACTCTGTACATTAAAACACCAAACAGTGCTAGAAGGCTTGGAAAAAGAAGGTACACAGAATTTGAGCTTCATTTTTTTCAAATTATTTAAATATGAATTTGACCAAAAAGATCAAGATTTTGCCATTTTTTCCTCTTCTAAGGGTGAACACAAAGGCAAAGTAGAAGGTGTCCGGCCTGGGTTTGAATGTCTGTTAGTATTTATCAGCCAGTTTGCCTTTGGTAATTTGCTAAACTTTCTGAGTTTCCGTTTTCTCAAGTTAGAGTAACTGATTACTCGGATATACTAATCCTATAATTTAATCTTTATAGGATTAAATGAGAAGATATAAAGTCCCTTTTATGAACCTAACTTGTGGTAGTCAATTACTAAATTAGAGGCGTGGTTATTGTTCTTACAAGGGCTCAGCTCTCCTAGAAGGCAATCCTTTGGTTTGGGACCGAAGTCAGTGCCATCCAGGATTGTTTGCAGATCAGGTTGTGAACAGAACCTTACAGGCTGGCTGTGTAGTTCTTCATGTAAAACTACGTAAGAAAAGTCAGCATTGGCATAGGTCAGCAGGCCTCGATTGATCATTTTCACTCCTTGAATTAGAGTTTTATGTGAAGGTTGACTTACGGTAACATAAATGGGGCCCTGATAACAAACATACTTACTATATAATACTTCAGATCAGAAAGCATCCTTGAGCAGAATAAGTTGTACACAAAAGTACATCAACTCTTAAGCCTGTGAAAATTAACAGAAAGCCTGTTTCCAACTGTGCTTACCCCACAAGACATGAAGAAAATGTCAAAATATTTTTTCCTACTTGTTGGAGCACTATTTTTAGATGGTTTTTGAATAGAGAACACATATTTGTTAAAGACGCCGAATTCATTCCAGATGGAGGCTTCACTGTGAAGTGATGGGCTGCAAAGAGCTGGTTTTCCTTTGTTAAGAAAAACCAGAAAGCCTGATCAGTTGAAAAATTCAGGTTGGCCAACACAGGACTGAGAATGTCCATGAATATTTTATAATCATTTTTCATACGTTTAGAAAACAGCTCCCTTCAAAAAGAAAACACAAAATCAAAGACAGGGAGGGAGGAGTTAGAGGAAGGGAGAAAGGAAGGGGGAGGGAGAGAGAGAGGGAGGGGGGAGAGAGAGGGAGGGAGAGAGAGAAGGAGAAAGAGAGAGAGAGGGAGGGGGAGGGAGAGGGAGGGAGAGAGAGAGGGAGGGAGAGAGAGAAGGAGAAAGAGAGAGAGAGGGAGGGGGAGGGAGAGAGAGAGGGAGGGAGAGAAGGAGAGAGAGAGGGAGAGAGAGAGGGAGGGAGAAAGAGAGAGAGGGAGGGGGAGGGAGAGAGAGAGGGAGGGAGAGAAGGAGAGAGAGAGGGAGAGAGAGAGGGAGGGAGAGAGAGAAGGAGAAAGAGAGAGAGAGGGAGGGGGAGGGAGAGAGAGAGGGAGGGAGAGAAGGAGAGAGAGAGAGGAAGAGAGGGAGAGAGGGAGGGAGGGAGAGAGGGAGAGAGGGAGGGAGGTAGAGAGGGAGAGAGAGAGAGAGGGAGGGAGAGGGAGGGCGAGAGAGGGAGGGGGAGGGAGAGAGAGAGGGAGAGGGGGAGAGGGGGAGAGGGGGAGAGACAGAGAGAGAACTTCAGGGCTTTCTGGTCTAATCTACCTTCAGTTAAACCCTTCCTGGTGAAAACGCATCTCTCTGTCGATCTCTGGGTTGGTGACTGCCCCAGTGGGGCTTTGGAATGCTCACACTTCAGACGTGACAGGCGCTGTACAATGGGCAGTCCCAGAGTTACGAGTTTCTCCCACATACCAAATACATGAAGTAGCCCTGGAGTGCTTGGAAGAGCTTTGGCTCGGGGCCACCCTGTAACAGGAACTTGCTTGGCAAAGAGCTGCTTGAAACACATTTGCTGTGTGTATATCTGGAGCCATTTCTTTCCCTTCCAGCCCCTTGAAACTGACATGGGTGGGCCAGTTCTCTGAGGACGTCCACCACTGAACAAAAAGCAAAAGCCTGACTTTCTAGAATTTGCCCCATGGGCTGTGTCCACAATTTCTGCTAACCGATTCTCCTGCTCTTCATGCCCACATGCCTTATAGGTGTATATCCCACATTTTCCACTGTGGGGAGCTGAGCCTTGAAATATTGTATTAGTAAGCATTCTCGTAGGGAATTAAATCAAAACCAGGAAGGAGGAAAATACTGTCGGCTCTATCACAAACCTGGCAGAAAAGGAAGAATGAAAACACCTACGACACCCATAGTGGAGTCTCACTGCAGCCATGAACCCTTTAAAAAATGCCAAACCTAACTTAGAAGCCGACTCACTCTCCAGGGTGTTAACAGCAAGAAAGGCGGACCTACAGTCAGGAGGATAATGCCTGCTATTAAAACATAACTGATGAATGTTACAAAAAGAGTATTTGTCATCAAACAATGCTTCCATTGTAAAACAATTTCACCCTATGCATGAAAGATTCCAAATGCTAGTACAGCATTCAATTTGATACTGGAGTTTTATCATATTATTTCATGCGAAGAAGACTTATATACTCAATCTGACAGCTTTGCATATAAAGAACAGTTTCTGCATGACAAATGTGGCAAGCTTATTAAGTTACCAACACGCTGCCAAGCCATATTGTCTCAGCAACAGCAGACCCCAAATATTTTCAAATGATTTTTTAAAGGGGCAATGTGGGAAAGCCAGAACAACCACATGTTCTGACTTTAATAAAAGTCACAATTGAAGGAACATTTACCTTATATCTAATTAGAACAAATCATCCATAAGCCTCCTTGAGCCCATATTTAGTCTGTCACAGACTTTAATTTTTTGAGGTAGTTGGAAATATTAGTTTTTGATTTATCATTTACTGCCTCACAGCTGCAAAACAAAAAAGCTATTAAACTGGATATAAAAACAGACCACTTTTTCTTAAAAATATAGAGACGTAAGGGACTTTACAAACATTCTCGTATGATGGGAAAAAACAAACTATTAAATAATGCAAAAGATTACTTTAAGAGTGTATGTAATCAAAATTGGGAATAGAAAGTAATTCAAGCATCGCTTCTTGCCCTTTTGGCTAAGATCAAGTGTAGAAAGTAATTTAAGCAGACTAGCCTCCTAATTTCCTCATATTCTTGAAGACACATTTACGCTCAATCTGGATATGAACTAAAAACACTAAGTTATATTTGTATTGCAAACAAGAATTGTAAAAAGCTTAATCATGTATAATAAAAACAAAAAGATGACAACTAGGACTCTACTATTAATATCATGAACTAGTTCCACTAATAAGCATTTGCTAGGTGTCAGGTACTAAGCTAAGAAATTTGGACACAATTTTTTTTTCATTCTTATATCAACTCTCTAATGCAGAGCCATTGCACAGATGAGGGGGAAAAAAAAAACCCATAAACTATACAACTTGCCTAAGGCCATCAGGTTAAGAGCAAACCTGAGTCCCTCTGATTCCCAAAGCACTGACCTCGTAACTACTCTTTTACTGTATTTCCTCACACAAATGAAGACTAGACGGGGTTGTCAGACTGTCAAAGATCTTAACCTAGTCATACTAAAATAACATAGACAACTTTGCATCTCTGCTCTTATTCTACAATGACCCAGAGGAGACACAGCTAGTCAATTATCCAACAGATTGAAAGTCATTTTGTTTTGTTTTGATTTCTCTCTATCCAATATGGTCTAGAGTTCAAGAAGAATGGGTTCATGTGGTGGAATTTTCAAATGAACGTTTTTTATGTAGCCCCGTGACTTTAGACCACCTCCTCAGCACTGAATGTTACATGTGTTGATTTCCACCTGGGCAGAAAACCTTGAGAGCATCCTGGATGCCAGTGGCCACGGACTATCTCACCTTTGGTCATAAGAATAAGGGACAGAATCTACCAGGTAGTATCATGCCATGAAAGGGGCAGACAAGAGATTGAAGATAGTCCAAGTTGCAATTTTAGACCATATTTACCAAGAACATTTTCCTTAATCTCTCTCTGATATAAAAGCAGCATATGTAAATATTACTATACACATAGACTTCATATTCATACACATATACAAATTTAATAGGATATCAACCAAATGAAAAAAATACATAGTCACTGAGTAAAAGGTTAGGTTTTCCTGCTACTAAAATTTTTCAATATTTATTTTCTGTTACTGAATTTTTTTCATATTTAAAAGAGTAGCCGAGAAAATAATAACAAGCAAAATCATGTGCTAGTCTACAGCAAGGGTATGAAGTCATCCTAGAATAATGTCATGATTTAATTATACTTTGAATTCTCATTTCAGTGTCAGCCTGCTAATGATTGCAAGAACATGCAACGTAAATACAACCTCCTTATTTATTTTTCAGTGTTATCAATTATGGGTTCTGAAAATAGCTTTTTGTGCTTACAAGAAATACGGTCCCAAGTTCGTTTGCTCCTTGCTTTATTCAATATTAATTTGAAAAATATATATGGAGCTCCAACTGTGTGCAAGACACACATAGAAGGAGGGTGGTTAACTGGCTGTTTCAGATAGGGCTAGGGTTAGGGTTAGGGAGTTGAGAACAGTAGGAGATGTTTGAACAGTTGAGAACAGGAGACTGACACCACAATGAATGTGTTGTTCTCAGTTGCAGCAAAAACTTCTGGAACATTCATGAACAGACAAGCTATCCTTGGTGCCTCCAGGCTAATTCAACACTGCAGTCAGGTCAGCTCTCGTTCTCAGAAAGATACTCATTTCTAAGATAAAGCATGTTTCTCAGTTAATATTCCTAAAGTATTTGAGAGAGAGAGAGAGGAGAATAGGCTGAAAAAAAAAGTTCTATTTGTGGATAAAGACCCACAGGAAAGAGCAAAGGAGGTGAGTGAATGATCATGACTGGTTCTTGTTGTTTTGTCCCCAAATGCATCACTTCTTCCTACCTTGCCATTGACCCTTGATATTCTGATATTTATTTATTGGGGATATAAAATTTTATTGGACTTAGAAGAGATAAGTCAGACAGTGTTGCAGGAGCTGAGCTAAGTAAACTGAAGCAAAAGTGGCAAATCAGTGACCCAGCCATGGGGACTTTACCATCAGTATGGATACACTTAAGTCCTTTCATCAGTAGAAGGCAACAAACAACTATTGGGCAGCTTTGGAGTAGAAGACACCATATGTATGAGTTGCTTGTCATGGGTTCTGACAAGCTGGTACCCCCTAGGAATTCACAGTCGAGTTTGAGGACAAATCTTGTAGTTGGAGGCAGCACGTAGCTTGTGCTCTAATAGGTGGACGAGTTGCTTTCAAAAGGAGCACGAGAGATGCAGCACTTGAGGAGAACTCCAGGAAAGGGGACCCACTATGGGTCTGAATACCAAGTAAGCTTTGCTATTTCAAAAAATGCAAAGCAATATTATGGACAAGCCCCTTTCAATCTTGGAAAAAACTTGTGATTTCCGTGGGCAGGATCAGATGGGTTTGTTATGAAAAAGCATGCATGGAAATCAGCTCATTTACCACACGAGGTGGAAAAGCCTGACTTCCCATTCTCAGTGGATGACAGAGCAACAACTTGAGCCTGGTTCGCGGGAGCAAAATCCAAGACGAGGATGGGCACGATTTACTGAAGAAGTGTTCCCAGGATAAACTGGAAAGGGAGTGGGGGAAACCTGCCAGGGAAGGAAAAGAAACCAAGCAAGGTGAAATGCTACAAGGGGTAACTTCAGTTTGATCTCACTGAAGACCTAAGGACTGCAGGCTGCATGTTAGGGCTTGTCCCAACTAAAAGCAAGGGAGCTGGGCTTTCATACACATCAGGGAGGACATGAACCCTTAGGCACCTCAGCTTTTCAGCAGCCCAAAGGCAGCACTCTAAAGAAAGTCCCAAATGCTGGCCAGCAGAAGCAAAGCATCCAGGGCCTGGGTGATGGGAGCTCAGAAATGGGAAAACGAAATCAAGGAGATGTGGGTACGGTGCCAATGCTGGGTAGCACAGGTGGATGAAAAAATGGGTGAGGAAGCTCCTTATCCAGTCTCCATAGCCAGTTCTTTTCTGGGACAATTCCTGAGCCACACTCTCCTAGGGCCTGTCCAGCCAATGTCCTTGTCCCAACACTACCACAAGCATGCCAGGATAGCCCCTAAATCATTGTGTTAATGTAATGCTACAGTTAGAACACTTAGGTAGGGAGGAACATTACTGGCTGTGAACTTCACACATCTGCGAAGTAATTTCATGCCAGTGGCACTACCAATTCAATCACCACCCTGGGCGGCAGATTTAATAGCTTAATTTTCTAAGGACTGACAGCACAATCCTAGCAGGCTCAGGACAAGGCTGCATAACACAGCATTTGGTGCTGTTTGCTCCCGTAATTACCCTCCTTCTAGAAGCATTCCACAGGGTGGGCAGGGAGGAAAAAGTTATCAAGGGAAACTTCAGCACAGCTGCAATATTTACAAGACAGAAGGTATCATTACAGGATTAATAAGCAAGGCTAGTTCAGCAATAGGGAAGATAGCCAAGGAGGCTGTGGGATTATTACACTGGAGATAATGAAGGCTGAGAATAGATACCCACCCAGAATGGATTTCATGAACAATAAAAATCTATCCAGCTCTTCTCAGAATGGAGATGAGCTATGTGTTTCACTCAAGGTCTCTTCCAGCCCAAATGATTTCATAAATTAGATAAAGTCATTTAGTTTAAAATAGCACTTATTAAGTAGGACTTATTCCAAAGTGTATCCAGTACAGGGGTGGTGGAAGGCAGAAGCTACTGAGTGACACATATAGCTGGAACGATAAACCCCGGCTGGCACCTATAAACAAACACCCACTCTTAAAACAGGACCAGGAGAATCCAGGAAGGCAGGTTTCTACCATGGAGAAATAGAGACCAAAATACCACATTGTGGTGTATTTGAACTTCAGGTATTTGGAGCCTGAAGTAACAGTTTCAAGTGTTGAGTCTGTGCTTTGTTCAAACACTGATGTCTATTATGCAGATATAGAGCTCTGAAGACCTAGTCTATCCTGGCAACTGAGCCTAGTAATGTCATAGAGGGCTAGCTAAATTTCACAAAGATCAGAAGGGTTACATGGGACAGATGGTTCTGGAAGTTGGAGGAACGAACACACTTCTACAGCATTCTGGGAATGTGAGAAGGGGTTCAAGTTTCCAGATTTGATCATGGTCTTTTTAGGTCAGGAACAAAATTTTAAAATTCCATCAGGGAGTAGAAGGCCAGCTTTTCACGGAGATGCTGGGTCTGGTTAATTAGGCATCTTGTCTGGCTTGGAGCTCGGCACACTGAAGCACTCGATTTTCTTTGAATGAGTGAATTGAGACAATGATAAATCTACCTATTTAACTCTCTGCAGTGACCTCTGGCCAAACGAAGTACAGAGACTAAGAGATTCTCTACCCTTTATCCACTTTTTCTATGATGCTCTTCTATGATTCAACTCAATAAATTATTTCTTTAGTTTCATTCTAAATCTTTCGCTAAATCCTCTTGCTGGGGAACTAATTCTGTGGCTTTCATTGTATATGTGTCAGACACAAGCTAAGTATAGAATCTGCTGTGATTTTAAAATTTTCGATTCTGATCTTAGAGCAACACAATAAATTACTGAAACCTCTCAGCCACCTGCCCTTCCAAATTTAATTACACCATGAGCTCTGGAGAATTGTATATACATTTTAAAGTCCATATGCTTACACTGGTAATTGGTTCATGAAGATGTGGATGTAGGGTTACCTTCAAAAACATGGAGAAATATTAATTTTATTATAGGGAGAAAAGAGATAATATATTGTGGAATTAAAAACCCGAAATACCTAGAATGGCTAAACAACAAGGTCCTACTGTATAGCACAGGGAACTATATTCAATATCCCATGATAAACCATAGTGGAAAAGAATATGAAAAAGAATATACATATGAATAACAGAATCACTTTGCTGTACAGCAGAAATTAACACAACATTGTAAATTAACTATACTTCAATAAAATAAAAATTTTTTAAAATACCTATATTACCTACAAACTGGTATTGAAAACATGAGTTTACTTTTCAGAGTAAAGAAATGCTTTTGGTTTAAATTTCAGAAAATTAATAAAAATTGATTCAACACCTATTATGTGTAAAGCCCTAGACTAGGGACTAATGATACAATAGAGAGTCGAACACTGTCCTCAGCTTCACAGGTTTTAGACTAGTGAGGAATCACATAATCATGTAAACGAATGTGAACTTGAAGTTGTGAACTTGAAGTTGTGACAAGTGTTAGGAAGGAAGTGGTGCTCTGAACACCACACAGGAGAGTCTGACCAAGCCAAAGAGGGCAGGGAAGGCTTGTAGGAGCACGGGAGACCTGAACTGAGACTAGAAGGATAGAGATGCTAACAAGTGAAGGAAGGAGAGATTACTTTCTAGGCCGTGAACATACTGGTGGCATTAGCTGCCAAAACACTTACCTAGAGGTTGGGGGAAAGGAAGACAGATCCCAGAGTTCTTAAGTCATCTACCTATTGTATGGAATCTGTGGAAAGCAACAGGTCACCCTAATTCTGGGGTGAAGAATTGGGTGGTAGGGGATGATGGAATTTAAAAAGAAGTGAATAATACCAAATATCCATTTTGTGTTAATCTTGCAAGCTTTCAGTTTTCATTTCCACTTATTCACATTTACAGTAAACACTTCTAACAAATCACAGTAACCACTTCTAACAATCACGATCTCACTGTTCTTAGAGACTTTTCATTTCAACAGTCAAAGTCATGCCCGCTCTCATATACTCCTGGGTTCAATAGAAAATTTGCTAATTTAAAAAATCTTACATCCAGTAAGCCAAAGATTTTATAGTACAATGAAACCATTTGAATGTGCTCACTGTTTAACTGGAGAGGCACTCTGAAAACAGTTGAAGGGTGATTGCAGTATAAGGGGCCATGGGCAAGCCATACTGATGCTATAATAGACGAGATCAGAGTAGGTCTCACTAAGTGAGCACACTGCAGAACGATGCCATTCTCTTTTCTTTCTTTGTTCATGAATAATCCTTTATTGATAAAAGAAGAAGGAAAGCACCCAACAACCAAGATTCAGGGACTAATATTGCTTTCTCTCATACTCTAAAAAACACTCCAAAGTGATGAATGATAGTTCTTTGGTGCTAATTTTGATTAACTGAAAAGGCAATAGTGAGTTACACACATAAATATTAGCTTTTATTATCAGCTACAAAACAGGGAGCCCAATCCTCAGGTGAGATAAAGATACAATGACTAGAACACCCTCTTGTGATAAAACTCTCCAACCCCGAGTACCGGTTAGTAATATATTGGGTTGGCCAAAAAGTTTGTTCGGTTAGTGAATACGTTGTTCATAAAGTTCTTGGTGAAAATGAAAAATGTCTTTTATTTTTACTTAAAACTGAAAAAACTTTCTGGCCAACCCAATATCTGTGTGTTCAACAGTACTCACACACCAACAAAGAATTCACATCCCAGGATGAGTATTTACTCCACTGGGATAATTTATTATTTTTCAACAAAGGTAAAAGTCCCACTTAGATAGTCTAAGCTAACAGGCTATTATTTTTCCAGATTAGAGGAAATAATAAAAATAGAAATAATATTAAGTAAACAGAAGGGGAAGGAAAAGGAGGAGGGGGAGAAGTAGGAGGAACAAAACCTCTCATTTATCCTCCACTCCAAAGTTTTAGATTTATTTTTTGGAGAACACACAATTCTGTCTATGGTCTTGAGATAGCCTGAATTTTTACAATTAAATATGAGCACAGGCCTTCAAAACTACAGAAAAGATCAATTAACATAAAGGCATAACTAAAAAAAAGACTCAACTCATGTGAGTCTATTGCTTTCATCATCATCAAAATCAACACAAATATGAAACAAAGGAGATGATCAAAGAGAACGTGTAGACTACATTCAAGACTAAATCTTAACCTTATTGCAAATAGTAAAGAAATTGGAGAGTTTGCTTTAGACTTTCAACTTTCAGGTCATAGTGGATAAGCACTTCTTTCCCCACTCTCAAGATCTTCTTGAACATTAGTCTCCCATCTTTTTAAAAAAGATTTATAAAAACCTTCTTCCATATAGAAAAGGAGTCCAAGAGTAAGACTGAAGCATTGCTAAATATGACAATATTTACTAAGCATAAAACTACTGTAGACTTACTGTAGCCCAGACACTGGGCTAAGGAGAGTGAGTACAGGGTGACCAGGACCTGGGTTTCTGATGTCAAGTGCTCACTAGTTGGTAGCAGGACAGTCACATAAACAAATATCTGGAATACACTATAATAAGTACCTTTAAAATAGGAGTAGGTATATGGGACCATGGAAACATAAATAGGAGAAAATTAATTTTGGATGGCTGGGGTCAGAGCTACAGAGAAAAGACTTACTTGTGTGGAAACTTTACTTGGTAATGAGATGTCTGAAAGGTACGGAGGGTGAAGAAGGTTCTTCTTGGTAAACAATGTAATTCTCAAAGCCATGACCTACAGGGGAGGGCAATTTGGGCAAAGAACAGGTATAGGGTGTTTGTGAAAAAAACTCAGTGACTGGAGGTGAATGACATGCCTTGCTAAGGAGTTCAGTCCGTATTTAATCTATAAGCAGTGAAGAGAGATGGGATCTGTGATGGTTACTGTTATAGGTCAAGTTACGTGGAGGAAAGCATGCCCAGAGAGCTGGTAAAAGGTTATTTCTTGGTGTGTCTGTGCAGATGTTTCTAGAAGAGGTTAGCATTTGACTCAGTGGACTGAGTAAAGAAGATCCAACCTCACCAATGCAGGTGGATATAATTCCATCCTTTGAGGGCCTGAATAGAGCAAAAAGGTGGAAAAGGGTGAATTCTCTCTTTCTCTACTTGACCTACATGTCTCTCCCCCGACTCCATCACAGGTCTTTGGAACTCTGACTGGGAATTACATCATGGGCTTCCCTGATTCTCAGGCTTTTGGATTAGGACTGAATCATACCACAGGCTTTCCTGTATCTCCAGGACTTCTAGGCCTCCAAAACTGCTTGAGCTAATTCCTGTAATAAAATTCCTCTTATGTCTCTCTCTATATATACTATTGGTTCTATTTCTCCAGAGAACCCTGATTAACACAGGATAAATTTACTCAGGAGAAACATGATCCAAACTGCCTTGTAGGAAGATAAATTTGGTGGCAGTGAGAACGTTAGACCCGCAAGGAAAGCCTGGAATTCAGAGTGACTTTTCAGAAGAAGGCTATAATCCCAGTGGTAGATCATGAGGGCTTAACCTACAGCTGTGCACAAAGTTCATAAAGCTTGGATGGAAAGGTAATTCCAGAGAGAAATGCCCCACCACACAGTACTACCCAGGTGGCCCAGCAAAGTGAATGAACTAAGACTTCAAGGGTGTCTAGAGCACAAAAGAGAAATAAAATAATACTTTAAGGGCATCATAGCGCAGGCAATCTGGTGGCAGATTTTTGATGCCTTAACTAAGATAAATATTCTATTGAAATATATGAAATTGTCAATGTTCAAAAGCGTTTTTGTCTATGAAAATGACAATTTTACATGATTCAAGCCATAAGCAACTAAGAGGCTAGAAGGGCACCCATGAGTTTGGACAAATGTCCCAGTCATGGCAATGCTTTATATATTTTTTAGCACTTAATGGGTCAGTAGTTTTCTTTCAACTGAATCTTACTTTGGCTTTTGAGGTTTACATTTTTAGATTTAATTTTTGGAATAGATAATATATTAATATGTTTTTAAAATTTAATAATTACAAAAAGGTATAACAATGAAATTCCTCCTCCCATTATTCTTCAGCTCACCCATCCCCTGTCACTTATGAGTAGCTTCCTGGGTTTCCTATACAGATTTCTTTGTGTGTTTACTAGTTACAATAAAAGTAAAAATAGAATCTGATTCCCCACCACTTCTTTTCACAAAAGGAAATATAAAATTCAAATTGTTCTGCACTTTGCTTTTTTCACTTAACAAAATGTCTTGGAGATATTTCCAAATTAATACACAGAGCACCTTCTGATTCTTTCCTAGAGTTGCATAATGTTTCATTATATGAATATTTATTGTTTACTCAACATGTCCTCTGCTGATGGACCTTTGAGTTGTTTGCAATCTTTCTTATTACAAACCATGCTGCCATTCATAATCACCAGCATGCAACCTTTCACCTGTGTGCAAACAGATCTGTGGGATAAATTTCCATAAGTTGGGATCTCATTTTCATAACAAAAAAGATATAAAAGTAAAAGAAAGATCATAACAGAGAGACAAGAAGAAAACAAAAGAAATAACGAGAAGAAGGAAAGAAGGAAGACAGGCAGATGAGGAAAACCAAAAGAAGGAAGGAATGAGAAAGGAGAAAAAGGAGAGAAGAAAAGAATGAAGAGAAGGGAAAGCTGTTGACTTCTGCAAGATTCTAGGAGGGGAATGATTCAACTGTAATGCAGGGGGTGGAGGGCTTAATGGGAAACGTCAGGGAGCCCTTCAATGCTGGGAGAACAGAACAAGGAAGCCGCTCTTCCTGTCCAAACAACCCACCCACTACGGCAACACAAGGGAAATACACCCCAAGGCTAAAAAAATACAGCGCACAGAACCCGAGATGTGGCCACTCCAGGTTATACAGCAATAAGAGTGAGCCTTCCAGACAAAAGCCAAATGCTTTGAAAAAGAACCAACTACATGTAAAGACCTGGCTCTTGAGGCCATTGTAAATCATATGAGCCAAAATGGTGCATAATCTATAAATAGTTAAGAGGTTTTAAAAGAAGCTCACAAGTATATATTCTTTAGATACATGTACATGTATAATTGAATCACTTTCTCTATACCGGAATCTAAAACAACATTGTAAATCAACTATACTCCAATATAAAAGAAAATTTAAAAAATAACAGTAATAACTTTTTTTAAAGTATGGAATATGGAAACAGAATTTTAAGTTCCAATCTCACAAGTTCTACTACTTCCGTTGGTTCCAAACCCACTAATAGGTTAACATTCTACTAGTAACTTTCACTTACAAGCCATGCAGCCTTTGAAAAGTTACTCACTGCTTCAATTTTCTAAAAAAATAAAAATAAAAAATAAAAGAAGCTCGCAAGAATAGTGCACATAGAAGGGGAGAAAGAAAAAGCCGAAGAAGAAAAGAAGAACCCAGACCAGAACAAAACGCTGTGCCTCTTTGCTCAGCATCAGTGGCTAATCCTCTCAACTGGGTCCCCCCAGAGGCAATGAGAGGGTAGAGGCAGTGCTCATGACTTGCTTTATAGAAGTGAGTGCATTTAAGTTCAGCACACAGTAACATCTACATCATCCCACTCCACTGAGTTTCTCTGTCCTCTTAATAAAGTCCAGAGTTAAAAAAAAAAAAAATTTTTAAAGAAATCTATAGGTATCGTTAAACATAGTGACTTTTCTAGCAGTGAATGTATTTCCAGCAGACTGGGCAAATCCTAGAAAACAATCCCTATATCAGAACCCTGTTGGAACAAGGGGAATCTCTGACCAGCTGTGCCATTTTGTTGGCTTCATTCATATTTTCCCAAAATGCCTCCAACAGCCAAATGCCTTAAAAAGCTTATTTTTTGTCTGAGACTGCAAATATGCTTAAATGAAAACCATGGGGGAAATGCCAAGGAAGGATGTGGATGATATTAAGAGATACTAAATAGCTGATTTTAAAAATTTCCTCTCAAACTCATTCATCTAAGAAGAGACACATTTCAGAAGAGAAGAGAAGAAGGGATCCAAGTATATAACAGACATGTTACACGTGGCCTCTGACTTTCGTTTCTTTCTGTTGTTAATTTGACTTCAATACTGGAGTTAAGCATGCATTTTAGGTCATGTAAAGATGAGAATAATGGAAAAAACATAGAAGATTCGAATCTCAGCATTTCCCAACTTTCAGTTACACCAGTCGCCAGTTCACCGAATGATCAACACTGCTCTGTCCCAAAATTCAAAAGATCAAGGCAGTAACATGAGCTAGCGTACGGCTTTGATTTGTTCACTATGGTAATTGTGCATAATTCTGCAATTATTGTAAATTCCATTGTGTCACGCAGGCCTATTACAAAAGTCAACTTTACATGAAAAATAAACTGAAGTATATTTCTATTTTTCTTTATAAAAATAATTTATATATATATAATTTATATATATATAATTTATATATATAATTTATATATATATAAATTATATATATATATATAATTTATGTATATATTATATATACATATAAGCTGTATATCTGTTATTTTGACCACCATTGACATTTACGTATGACATTTGCATATTCAAACCCAGATATTTCATGAGTGACATTCAGTCTGAGCCTCAGTCCTTCTTGACTTGCCAGCACCAACTCCTGCTTGGTTCTGAAAAATGAAACTGGAATTTGATGGTCTCCATGGCAATGCCAAGTCTACATCTTGGCACACTGTATGCTCTTAAATAATACTTATTAGATGAATGAATGACTTTTAGCAAGAAACATCAAAAACATAATCTTCAAACAATGGGCTGCTCCAGAGTTCCAAGCGGTCCCAACAATTCTGCACACTACTCATTCAGTGGCAAAGAGGTGCTACTCTATTTAACTAAAGTCGCTAAAGAGCTTATGGCAATCATTTATAAATAAACCCTCTCCCTGGCATGGGGTTTAAGTACCTTTTAATGCTCATGAAAATTAACTCCAAGGAACTATCTACAAATCCTTTGCATAGAGTGGGGTTTCCTTATATGATGTATTTCCTGAAATACAAAGACCAGTAGCTGGAGTGTGGCCATTTTCCCCCCCACATATGAAAAATGATTAACAAGGCAACTGCCTTAGTTTGGACTAGGTGGTTTAAGAGAACTGCAATCAAGAAATTGCAAGACTCAGATTTTCTACTCATAAAATGTACCTCTTATATTCACCAGATCTATTTGAATGTTAAAGGATGAACTTTTTTAGTTGTTATTGTTGTTGTCTTTTACTTTTATTTTTTAAGAATGAACTTTCTAATTTTCTCTATGGCATGTGGAGGCTTAGGTTAATTGATAAAGTTTCCAAAATACTGTATTGTAATGTATCCAATATGATTATAGCTTAATTAGAATTTATATGTTTATATGTAAATAAAGACAACTCTGGGTAAATTCAAAGCAAAGAAACAGAAAATACTTTCACTAGATTAGAAATTCTAACTTTTCATTTCCCTGGTGCCTTGTATGCATGTCTGGCTCTTGGTAGGGATACAATAAATATTGGTTGACTCAAAAAAGAAAGGAGGTACGAAAGAAGGGAAGGAAGGAAGGAAAGGAAAGGGAAGGAAAGAAAAGAAAAGGAAGGAGAAGAACTCTCCACAAAGGGAGTATCCCATAGAAAATTCTATAAAACACTAACCATAGTACCTGGCAAAATCACTGTTAACTCTTTTTCCACGTTTTATCATGGACAATCTTGTCATTACAAACCACTACTGGGGAGGCAGAGTCAAGATGGTGGTGTGGGAAGACACGAGTTAGTGTCCCCCCACACTTAGGGTGCCTGCCGGCAGCTGGTGGGGGACTCTGACACCCAAGGAGATGGGAGAAACCCTAAAGTGAAGTGGTAGGATGTAGGGGGACTGAGGGGGGGAGGAGAGGTGGAGGACAGAGGACCTGTGCGCCTCTGAGGATGGGGAGATCAGGAGAGGCAGGTGGGAGGAGCCATTCGGGAGGAGTGGGAGAGGAGTAGAGGGTGATTGCCCCATCCATTCGGGCACGGGGAGACTGCTGAGCTCCCAGGCCAGTCCCCTGCCCTCCAAGACCCCTCCAGGCTGCGTGGGTCCTTGGAGGCATATGAGGGAGGCCGGGTGGACCAGGAGAGGCAGGTGGAACAGGCCCTCCCAGACCCCAGACCAGAGGAGCAGGAGAGGAGAGGAGGGTGTTTGCCCCACCCACTCGAGCCCAGGAAGCCTGCTGGGCTCCCAGATGAGGTTCCCTGCCCTCTGAGACCAGGGATGGGGGGCACGCCTGGGCCCCTTCTGTTCCTTGAGCGTAAGCACCACCCCCCACAGCCTGGTGGTTCCTGAGCATTGGTAGCCCACCACCCAAACCTTGCCCTTGCCTAGGCCCTGCCCTCCACAGCCAAGGCCTTTCTCCCACCCCCCCTTTTTTTTCTCTTCCCTCCTCCTCTTTTTTTAATATTGTGGTACTCATGTACCTTCCAGTTATTGATTCATCTATATTTTTATTTTTACATTCTTTCTAACATATCTGTTAGTTTCCTAGTCTCATTTTATTTTTTACTTTGTTATTGTTCTTTTTTTTTTTTGCAACCCCATGAGGCTTGTGGGATCTTGGTTCGTGAGCCCAGGGTCGGGCAGAAGCTCCTGCAGTGGGAGCTCTGAGTCCAAACCACTGGACTAACAGAGAACCTCAGACCCCAGGGAATATTCATAGGAGTGAGGTCTCACAGAGGTCCTCATCTCAGCACCAAGACCCAGCTCTACCCAATAGTCTACAGATTCCAGTGTTGGAAGCCTCAGGTCAAAGAACCAGTAAGACAGGAACACAATCTCACTCAAAAAAAAAAAAAAAAAAAGATGAGATGGCCAAAAAAAAAGTCATGATGAAGGAGCAAGGTAAAAATCTACAAGATCAAATAAATGAAGAGGAAATAAGCAATCTACCTGAAAAAGAATTCAGAATAATGATAGTAAAGATGATCCAGAATCTTGGAAATAGAATGGAGGCATGGACTGAAAAAATATAAGAAATGTGTAACAAAGATCTAGAAGAACTAAAGAACAAACAAACAGAAATGACAAAACAATAGCTGAAATGAAAAATACACTAGAAGGAATCAATAACAAAATAACTGAGGCAGAAGAATGAATAAGTAAGCTGGAAGACAAAATGGTGGAAATAACTGCCGAAGAGCAGAATAAAGAAAAAAGAATGAAAAGAATTGAGGACAATCTCAGAGACCTCTGGGACAACACTAAATGCACCAACATTCAAATTATAGGGGTGCGAGAAAAAGAAAGGGTCCGAAAAAAAGAAAGTGTCTGAGGAAATATTTGAAGAGATTATAGTTGAAAATTTCCCTAACATGGGAAAGGAAATAGTCACCCAAGTCCAGGAAGCACAGAGAGTCCCATACAGATAAACCCTAGGAAAAACACACCAAGACACATATTTATCAAACTAACAAAAATTAAATTCAAAGAAAAAATATTAAAAGCAGAAAAGGAAAAACAAAAAATAACATACAAAGGAATCCCCATAAGATTATCAGCTGATTTTTCAGGGGAAACTCTGCAGGCCAGAAGGGAGTGGCAGGATATACTTAAAGTGATGAAAGAGAAAAACCTACAACCAAGAATACTCTACACAGCAAGGATCTCATTCAGATTCTATGGAGAAGTCAAAAGCTTTTCAGACAAGCAAAAGCTAAGAGAATTCAGCACCACCAAATCAGCTTTACAACAAATGCTAAAGAAACTTCTCTAAGCAGGAAACACAAGAGAAGAAAAAGACCCACAAACACAAAACAATTAAGAAAATGATAATAGGAATATACATGTTGATAATAACCTTGAATGTAACTGGATTAAATCCCCCAACCAAAAGACACAGACTGGCTGAATGGATACAAAACCAAGACCCATACATATGCTGTCTACAAGAGACCCACTTCAAACCTAGGGACACATACAGACTGAAAGTGAAGATATGGAAAAAGATATACCATGCAAATGGAAATTAAAAGAAAGCTGGAGTAGCAATACGCATATCAGATAAAATAGACTTTAAAATAAAGATTGTTACAAGAGATAAGGAGAGACATTACATAATGCAAAGGATCAATCCAGGAAGAGGATATAACAATTATAAATGTTTATGCATGCAACATAGGAGCACCTCTATACATAAGGCAAAGGTTAACAACCATGAAAGGAGAAATTGACAGTAACACAGTAATAGTAGGGGACTTTAACACCCCAATTACCGCAATGGACAGATCATCGAAACAGAAAATATATAAGGAAACTCAATCTTTAAATGACACAATAGACAAGATAGATCTAATTGGTATCTATACAACATTCCACCGAAAAGTGGCAGAATACACTTTCTTCTCAAGTGCACATGGAACATTTTCCAGGATAGATCACATCTTGGGTCACAAATCAAGCCTCAGAAAATTGAAGAAAATTGAAATCATATCAAGCATCTTTTCTGACCACAACACTAAGAGATTGGCAATCAGTTACAGGAAAAAAAACTGTAAAAACACAAATACATGGAGGCTAAACAAGGCACTACTAAATAACCAAGAGATCACTAAAGAAATTAAAGAAGAAATAAATAAATACATAGAAACAAATGACAACAAAAACACGACGACCCCAAACCTATGGGATGCAGCAAAAGCAGTTCTAACAGAGAAGTTTATAGCAATTCAATCTCACCTCAAGAAACAAGAAAAATCCCAAATAAACAATCTAACCCTACACTTAAAACAACTAGACAAAGAAGAACAAAGAAAAGCCAAAGGCAGTAGAAGGAAAGAAATCATAACGATCAGAGCAGAAATAAATGAAATAGAAACAAAATAAACAATAGCAAAGATCAATAAAACTAAAAGCTGGTTCTTGAGAAGATAAATAAAACTGATAAACCATTAGCCAGACACATCAAGGAAAACAGGGAGAGGATGCAAATCAGTAAAATTAGAAATGAAGAAGGAGAAATCACAACTGACACTGCAGAAATATAAAGGATTATAAGAGACTACTACAAACAGCTATATGCCAATAAAATGGATAACCATGAAGAAATGGACAAATTCTTGGAAAGGTACGGAAAGGTACAATTTTCCAAGACTGTACCAATAAGAATTAGAAAATATAAACTGACCTATCACAAGTAATGAAATTGAAACCGTAATTAAAAATCTTCCAACAAACAAAAGTCCAGGGTCACATGGTTTCAGTTAATTCTATCAAACATTTAGAAAAGAGCTAACACTGATACTTCTCAATCCCTTCCAAAAAAATTGCAGAGGGAGAAACACTCCCAAATTCATTCTACGAAGCTGCCATAACCCTGATACCAAAACCAGAAAAAAGATATCACAAAAAAAGAAAATTATAGACCAATATCACTGATGAACATAGATGCAAAAATCCTGAACAAAATACTAGCAAACAGAATCCAACAGCACATTAAAAGGATCATATACCATGATCAAGTGGGATTTATCCCAGGGACGAAGGATTCTTCAATATATGCAAATCAATCAAGGTGATGCACCACATTAACAAATTAAGGAATAAAAACCATATGATCATCTCAAGAGATGCAGAAAAAGCTTTTGACAAAATTCAACACCCATTTATGATAAAAAAAAGCTCTCCAGAAAGTAGGCATAGAGGGAACCTACCTCAACACAATAAAGGCCAAATATGAAAAACCCACAACAAGCACCATATTCAATGGTGAAAAACTGAAAGCATTTCCACTAAGATCAGGAATAAGACAAGGATGTCCACTCTCACCACACTTATTCAACATAGTTTTGGAAGTCCTAGCCACAACAATCAGAGAAGAAAAAGAAATAAAAGGAATACAAATTGGAAAAGAAGAAGTAAAACTGGCACTGTTTGCTGATGACATGATATTACACATAGAGAATCCTAAAGATGCCACCAGTAAACTACTAGAACTAATCAATGAATTTGGTAAGGTTGCTGGATACAAAATTAATGCACAGAAATCTCTGGCATTCCTATACACCAACAATGAAAAATCAGAAAAAGAAATTAAGGAAACACTCCCATCTACCATTTCAACAAAAAGAATAAAAACCTAGGAATAAACCTGCCTAAGGAGGAGAAAGACTTGTACTCAGAAAACTATAAAACACCGATGAGAGAAATCAAAGATGACATAAACAGATGGAGAAATATACAGTGTTCTTGGATTAGAAGGAACAATATTGTGAAAATGAGTATACTATCCAAAAAAATCTACAGATTCAATGCAATCCCTATCAAACTACCAATGGCACTCTTCACAGAATTAGAACAAAACCTCTTACAATTCGTATGGAAACACAAAAGATGTCGAATAGCCAAAGCAATCTTGAGAAAGAAAAATGGAGTTGGAGGAATCAGGCTCTCCGACTTCAAACTACACCACAAAGCTACAGTAATCAAGACAGTATGGTACTGGCACAAAAATAGAAATATATATCAATGGTACAGGATAGAATGCCCAGAGATAAACCCACGCACATATGGGCACCTAATTCATGATAAAGGAGGCAAGAACATACAATGGAGAAAAGACAGCCTCTTCAATAATTGGTGCTGGGAAAACTGGACAGCTACATGTAAAAGAATGAAATTAGAACACTACCCAACACCATACACAAAAATAAACTCAAAATGGATTAAAGACTTAAACATAAGACCAGACACTATAAAACTTTTAGAGGAAAACATAGGAAAAACACTCTGACAAAAACCACAACAAGATCTTTTTCAACCCACCTCCTAGAGTAACAGAAATAAAAACAAAAGTAAACAAATGGGACTTAATTAAACTTAAAGGCTTTTGCACAGCAAAGAAAACCATAAACAAGACAAAAAGACAACCCTCAGAATGGGAGAAAATATTGCAAATGAAACAACAAAGGATTAACCTCCAAAATATACAAATAGCTCATGGAGCTCAATATCAAAAAATCAAACAATCCAGTTTAAAAATGGGTGGAAGACCTAAATAGACATTTCACCAAGGAAGACATATAGATGGCCAAGAGGCACACGGAAAGATGCTCAACATCACTAATTATTAGAGAAATGCAAATCAAAACTACAATGAGGTATCACCTCACGCCGGTCAGAACGGCCACTATTAAAAAACCTAGAAGCAATAAATGCTGGAAAGGGTGTGGTGAAAAGAGAACTCTCCTATACTGTTGGTAGGAATGTAAATTAATACAACCACTATGGAAAACGGTATGGTGGTTCCTTAAAAAAATAAAAATAGAGCTACCCTATGACCCAGCAATCCCACTACTGGGCATATACCCTGAGAAAACCATAAGTCAAAAAGAGACATGCACCACAATGTTCACTGAAGCACTATTTACAATAGCCTGGACATGGAACCAACCTAAGTGTCCATCAACAGATGAATGGATAAAGAAGATGCAGTGCATATATACAATGGAATATTACTCAACCACAAAAAGAAACGAAATTGAGTTATTTGTAGTGAGGTGGTTGGACCTAGAGTCTGTCATACTGAGTGAAGTCAGAAAGAGAAAAACAAATACTGTATCCTAATGCTAATGCATATATATATGGAATCAAAAAAAAAGGTACTGATGAACCTAGTTGTAGGGCAGGAATAAACAGGTAGACATAGAGAATGGATCTGATGACATGGGGTGGGAGGGGGAAGCTGGGGCGAAGTGAGCGTAGCATCGACATATACACACTATCAAATGTAAAATAGTTGGCTAGTGGGAAGCAGCAGCATAGCACAGGAAGATCGGCTGGGTGCTTTGCGATGACCTAGAGGGTTGGGATAGGGAGGGTGGGAGGGAGGCTCAAGAGGGAGGGGATATGGGGATATGTGTATGCGTATGGCTGATTCGCTTTGTTGTACAACAGAAACTAACACAGTATTGTGAAGCAATTATACTCCAACAAAGAGCTATAAAAAAAATAGATAACTAATAAGGACCTACTGTATAGCACAAGGAACTCTACTCAATACTCTGTAATGACCTATATGGGAAAAGAATCTAAAAAAGAGTGGATATATGTATCTGTATAACTGATTCACTTTGCTGTACAGCAGAAACTAACACGACATTGTAAATCAACTATACTCCAATAAAAAAAAAAAGGAAAAAAAAATACCACTACTGGGATCCATCATAATATCTAATTTTTAAAAGTCAATAAATAAAATAAGGCGTTAAACATGTTTTGTTTTTTTCTTAAAAGGAAACCATGCAAAGCCACTTAGAGTTACTGAGAGGAGCGGAGCAGTTAACAGAGGAGGGAGGAAGCTGCCAGGACTCAGACTGCAGTAGTTGTAGCCCTAAGCTGAACACCTCTAGCCAGCTGGGTGGCTTTGACCTTTATAAATTTGTAAGTTGCCTTCATTTTTAGCCATGTAACTGATTATTGTATCCATGATGGCAGGAAGTATATGGAATCAGTACTGGTGTTGAGATACAATTTGCTATCATGTTACATAATATATCAAGATGATATTAGTAGTCCATAGTCAACTGTAAGAAGAAAAAATACAGGTTGATATACTGCTATTTCCAATTTGGATCTTCATTTGTAAGGAATAAAAAGCTACACATGCCAGGAATATTTCACAAGTTGAAAAAAGCTCACAAACTAAAATGGGTCCCTTATCTCATCATTTAGAAACAACTTGTGAAAATTACAGAATTTAGCCACACAAAACACGCTACCATCGGAAATCTCTTGTGGTCAAATTATTCCTATATTTTCCTATTTTCTGTAAGTTTAAAAAATTTTTAACTTTGAGGTAACTGAACAGTGTACATCATTGGTTAAATGGGAAACAATAAAAAATTGTCTGGTTATTTCATTTTATTTTGCCCCAGATAATCATGTCAAAATGATTATTTTTAATTCATAAGGAAGTTCCTAGGATCATTTATTCAAGGAAATGGGCTATTGTATTGAAAAGTTTGGGAAACCTTTATCTGGTACAATAAAACACTTAATTCAAGTGACTGCTAGGTGTCTATTCAGGTTGTAAATGAGGGAAAGCTCAAGGGAATTCTCTCTTCAGATTCTTGACCTATGACATGAATAGGACATCTAGGGGTCATTTGGCACCTGCACTGGCTAAATATTTTATATCTTAACTCAATCTATTCCTCAAAACATACCGGTAGTGCAGGACAGAGGACAAAGCTCAAAGATTTTCCCAAAGTCTTAGAAATAAAGAACACTAGAGCCTTGGTTCATATTCCATCCTCTCTGCTTCAAAGTCTATTCTTTTCACTATGTCACATTACATTTACCTCACCTTTCTATGAAAGGCTATTTTTATCTGGCATTTCAGAAACTCTTATAAGCCTCCTACTTAAAAAAAAATTATTTATTCAAAGTCTTAATTCATAACTAAAACTAATATCCTTTCTCCAGTTCATTTCAGGTGACTCCGAGTCACCCAAGTAGCAAAATCATGACTGATAAGAAGTAGTTAATAAAATAGAAAATCCACCTATTAGCAAAAGTTTCTTTTAAAAATATTCCTCCATAGCAAATAAAACTCTCTCTGATTATGATTCCCAGGGATTAAGCATCTTGAAATGATGTATGTCATGACTGTAAGTTTTTCTCTGTGATAGTATAAATGTCTCCATTTATATGCCACAGAATATTTCTAAGAAGGAAGATGATCCAGTTTATTAAGCAATGAATGGCTCCTTTCACCTCTGGAAAGAACATTTTTCATGACATACCTTGAAGACATTTTTTTTTTTTCGGTACGTGGGCCTCCCCCTGTTGTGGCCTCTCCCGCTGCAGAGCACAGGCTCTGGACGCGCAGGCTCAGCGGCCATGGCTCACGGGCCCAGCCGCTCCGCGGCATGTGGGATCTTCCCAGACCGGGGCACGAACCCGTGTCCCCTGCAATGGCAGGCGGACTCTCAACCACTGCGCCACCAGGGAAGCCCCCTTGAAGACATTTTTAAGGAGTTTAATATTTAAGAGTTAAAACAAAACCAGGCGTTTTGAACCTTTCAGAGAACCCTGAATTTACGAAGTCCTCTTATTTGGTAGAACCCCCATCCCTTCCAATCCACAGTCAACTTAAGTCTAATCCCAGCACGAGATTATCTCCTTGCTATCTAAAAATAACTCAGTATCTTGTGCAAAGGTCATCTAGATAGACAATTGGATGTCTCATCTGAGAAAACAAAATCCATGGACTTAATGAGGTAAGTCAGATCCTTTTACACAGTAGGGATTGAATCGAGTCCAATCTCAGAGATTGTCATGGGCAGGGTCAGATTTTAAACCTGAGTGTTCAGAATCTCAAAGCTGCTTTTTCCGATGGTGTGCCTTCCTGAGTATTTGTGGAGGAGGTTTCAGAGGGCAGGGTTTGATGGGGACTGAGTCATTACCTCCTATACCTACGCTGATGGCATCTCTGCCCCTTTTCATATACAGTCAAATGAGTATCAATCAAGGGAAATTGATCACACGAGCCAGGCAGGCAGTGCAGGCCCCCAGAGCTCACTTCCAGAGGGGAGATACAAGCGAAATGAAAGGAAGAGATATCTCTCAGCAGTTGGCATGGGAATTCCATTTAGGGAGAGGAGGCCTGCCTTTACTTTGAAGGCCAGACCCCGAGGAAATGCCCTGAATGAGGCAAGGGAAGAGTTTTGAGGCTCCGGGGTCTGCATGATGTTCAGGAATGGGCAGAGTGGACTCTTCCCTTAACCTACGCACTTTGCTCCCAGTTAGGGCAGCGTCCCCTAGCTTAGCATCCCAACCTTTTGCGATCTGGCCTCTGGCATTGTCCACAGCTTCCACACCTACCCCCTACCCTCAGCTCCCATGGCTCAAGTCCAGTGAAAGTGTTTGCCATTCCACAAATACCTGAAACACTTTACTGTCTCCTTGACTTCTCTCTTTTTTTTTTTTTTTGTGGTATGTGGGTGTCTCACTGTTGTGGCCTCTCCCATTGTGGAGCACAGGCTCCGGACACACAGGCTCAGCGGCCATGGCTCACGGGCCTAGCCGCTCCGCGGCATGTGGGATCTTCCCGGACCGGGGCACGAATCTGTGTCCCCTGCATCGGCAGGCAGACTCTCAACCACTGCGCCACCAGGGAAGCCCTCTCCTTGACTTCTTACAGGTCTCAGGGCTGTCTCATTGCCTCTTTAACTAGACATTCCAGTTTTTCTCCAAAATTCAGTCTAAATTTAGGTTTCTCCAGGGTAATTTCCTTGATTCCTGATTTTGATGCCCTTACGCTCTCCTAGTATTCTGATCATGTTTCTATTATAGAACTGATAAAACTGTAATCATTGATTTGCATATTTATTACTCACTCTAAGCCTCTGGAGGTTTGGGATATTGTCTCACTCAACTTCATATCCCTGGCACATAACACTATACCTGGTCCACAGTTGGCACTCGATAAATGATGAATGTGTCAATGAATTAATGAAATGTCCAAAGGGAAGGGGCTGGTCCATGATTGTCTACATTGGTTTGACTTTGGGCAAGTCACAAACTCTATCCAATCATCCAGAGGTCATCATTCAGAATTAATCATGAATCAGTGCCAGAGGATGACATATTTCAAGGTAAGGGGCTCTTGTATTTGAGGAGCTAAAACAATGAGGACCTGCCTTTTGAGGGCTTTCAAAAAGTGTGATGTTGGCCAGCCAGCTGACACACAGGGGCATCCATCTTTCTTGCACAGTGCATCTCCCTCTCCTAATGGTGCTGTTTCTGGTACCCATGTTAGGACCTTTTGCATCTTTAGGAATCTTCATTTCAACTTGCAACTGATGCCTAAGTGACCTCAGTTCCTATAGTCCTAATTCACAGGATTCCTGACTACCTATTTTACTAACCTAAGAAAAAGTTAGTAAAATTAATCAGGAGGGATGGGTACGGCATAAAATATAAGCTTTGCTTACAATCTCGTAAAGACACCAAATTTTTATGAATGTCACAAATGCCTGCTTTTTCTAGTTGGATTGACATATACAGAAGAAAAAACAGGAAATTAATGCTGAAGATTCTCAGGACAAAAGAAAAGTGTTTAACAGGATCCCAAACAGGGTAATTTGATCTTTCCCATTATTATCTTGTATGTACCTACAAATCAGAAGAGGAAAAGGAATTCTTGAAAAAAAAATTAACTAAGATGAAATAAGATACTGCATTCATCACTGAAATTCAACTATAAAGAGGTTAAAGCTGTCTTGTAATCTCCAGATAAAAGGTTCATAACTCATTTCCATTGGAGGGTAATAAGACAAGTTGTTCTTTCCATGAGTGGAGGGAACAAGTGTAGTCTTGTAAGAAGAAAACTAAAGGTGAATATAAAACGTAGTCCCACTATCTCTGGAAGAACTCTGTAGTTTAACTGATATGACGTCATTGTGTTCTGGACCTTTTATAGTCATTAGGGAGAAGTATTCCTTCTTAAATCTTTAGTACATAAACACAAAATCCCTTTCACATTTCCTAATTTCTTAAATACCTTAATTATTTATGTTTAGTTTCCTTTATTTTCATGTATTTCTGTGTGTG
The DNA here is from genome assembly GCF_964165515.1 of Mesoplodon bidens. Taxonomy (NCBI): domain Eukaryota; kingdom Metazoa; phylum Chordata; class Mammalia; order Artiodactyla; family Ziphiidae; genus Mesoplodon; species Mesoplodon bidens. The sequence continues at coordinate 55,415,053 of NC_138172.1, forward strand.
TGTATGTGTTCATTATATGTATTTATTGATTCTTGTTTTTTCTATCCAATTAACCTTAGCTTTTATGTGTTGTCTCTGTGGCTTCTGAATGGCTGCAAATTCATTACACATTCCTCAGCTTATCACACTAGGGACACAACAGGTGAGATTTTTCCACTATAGATGATTTAAAGCTTTCAGGTTCAGATAAAACCTAAAACCAGAGAGACAGAATGAACAAAACTCAACATGCTACTGTAGCTCTCATAATGGACATCCCATTTTACTCTTTGAAATATAAGGATAAAAAATAATTTTATTCATTATATTGCATTTGCTTTCTGAATATATCATTGTTCAGATCTATCATAGCTTAGTTTAGATAAGCCAAAACCATATTAGCAACCGACATAAACCTTTCTAAACAAGAATAAATGTCACCATACTCAAACTGAATAGGCTGTCTTTTAGACCTATTGTATTTTGATTTAGGGCTTTTCTCAAATGTTGAACTGAGTCTTTTCTAAACTCCTTTTATCTCTAAAAACGTTTTGAAAAAAGAGTGAATCTCAAAGAATAAACTAAATCTGGTACATGACCAAAAGAGCAATGAAAGTATAAAACTGTACACCAAATTAGAGTCTTAGACAGACTTTACTTTGGTGTGTCAATATATCAATATTCATTGTTCACATTAGAATCACTAACATTTCTACAGATGAGTAATAATGGTATTAGTATTTTTCACTCATTCAATAAACGTCTCTTGAGTGCATAGGAATTAAAATTTAATCCTCATAGCCATTTATGCAAGGCTCATTTCCAAGAACTGTATAGTTCAGAATAGAAGATAATACTGTACTGTATACTTGAAATTTGCTAGGATAGATCCTAAATGTTCTTCACACACACACACAAATATAACTGTGTGAGGTGATGGATATGTTAAATAGCTTGATTGTGGTAATTAATTCATTATATATTTATATATATATCACATTTTATATATATATATATAAAATCACATTGTATATACAACTTTATATATACCTCAATAAATCTGGGGAAAAAAAAGAGTGGTTGAATTTTGGGTAGTAGAATGGGAGTAAGGAGCATTTTGACATTTTATTCTATACATTTCTGTTTGACTACTTTTCAACCAGAATATTATTGCTTAGCAAGATAGATAGATAGATAGAAAGAAAGAAAACAGATAGATAGATAGATAGAAAATAGATAGATAGAAAATAGATAGATAGAAAATAGATATAGATAGAATATAGAAAGAAAATAGAAAATAGATAGAAAATACATAGATAGGTAGAAAATAGATAGATAGATAGATAGATACATAGATACATAGATATATAGAATATAAATGCCTCCTCCATCTCTACTTACAGGATAATTAGATAAAAGCTTATGAACATTTTAAGGTTTTAATAAATAATGCCACATTGCTTTGTAATAGTGCCAATAGAGTCTAATTTGTATGTTTTCTTTTCCAAGTTAAATTTCAAGTTAGATTTTAGCAAGGGCTATGATTAGACCAGAGATGGCCCTGCTCCTAGGCCTAAAAGCTTCCAACTGTAAACATTCAAGCTCTATATTTCTGACTGAAGGCATTTAGAATTTTTCCCAGTCCTGGATTCCCCAAAGTCAAATCCAGATAGAGGATATAATGCTATTTTGGTATATTTCTTACCGATCTTATATTCCAGCTACTGGAATCACTTTACCAAGAAAAGCACATGCCTTTTGTGGCACTTTAGGAAAGAAAGACTAATTCAGAAAAATGCAACATAAGACAACATTCATGGTTGATACATGAAGTTAGGTTTAATATAACCCCTCCAGTTCATAAAACTCATTTTGAGATAAAACTTGAAACTTGAATTCAAAGTGGAGGTCCCTCAACGAGCCAGCTCCCAGCCTTGTGCACACCTGGCTCCCTCCACCCCCAGGCACCTGGGGAAAAGCAGAACACAAGGCTGAAACACAGGGTACCTGGAACTGAACCAAGATCATGGCCATGGTCTCCTGACTCTTAGGCAACAACTTGATTCCCTAGACACCTTTTATAAACCTCAGGTTGTACCGGACTGGGCTCAGAAGCCACACGCCTCAATAGGCCTCCTGCCTTCTAGCTCTGTGGTCATCGAAAACTACTTAAACACTCTGTACTTCAGTCTCCTCATTTGTAAGCTAAGGATACTAACAGGATAGTAAACCCCTGTCGTACCCTTTTAAATGGGATCTAAATATTCAATCCAATAAAATATGAGCATGGGGGCTTCCCTGGTGGTGCAGTGGTTGAGAGTCCGCCTGCCGATGCAGGGGACACGGGTTCATGCCCCGGTCTGGGAAGATCCCACATGCCGTGGAGCAGCTGGGCCCGTGAGCCATGGACGCTGAGCCTGTGCGTCTGGAGCCTGTGCTCCGCAATGGGAGAGGCCACAACAGTGAGAGGCCCGCATACCTCAAAAAAAAAAAAAAGAAAAGTAAAATATGAGCATGCATTTTTGTGAGAGTCATGGGATGACCAGAGTTAGCTAGCTGGCTGAAAGCTCCAGGGATCCTGGAGCTAATTCCCCATTACACAAGGTCCAAATTTGTAGGGTACAGTGTCACGGCAATGAGCTTGCTGTGAGGACAAAGTTAATATGTCAAATACCTAGAGCGGGGCCTGTCATGGAGTCAGTGACATAGACAATGTTTGCTATTATTGCTATGTATGCTTCTTCCATGACTATGACCCTACACAGCCGCTGCTGCAGCACCACCAAGTAGAGAAAACCAAAGAAAGAATCTGCCGATGACCAAGCAGCAAGAGGATGGCAAGAAGGAGCAGAAAGGAGATTTCCATGTATCTGTTCAAGGGTAACTCCTCTAGGTTTTACTGACTATTCTCCACTCATGCTGAATTTTCCGTTTTGCCAAAAACTATAAACAAACTCTGGGAGGGAATAGGGCCAAGACTTGAGGCTGGCATTAAGAGGGAGTCTCTATAAAAGAGACTGGGTGGATATTAAGCACACTGTCCATCTATAAACTCATCACCTGCTTGGTACCCACTGCTTGCTCTGGAGACAGATGCTCTCCTTCCAATGGGCATTGTGCCTTTCTAACAAAATACTGTCTACCTGATGTCTACGTACCAGCAGCTACAGATGTTCCCATGAGAGAGTTGTAGGATCCTTGAGGGGGAAAGTATTGCTTTGTAGCTAGGAAATTTGGGAGGTGGTGGTGGTTTACATCTCCGTTATTAACATCATGACATTTAATGTGACACTGCTGCAAGTAAACCACGTCCCCACAGACACCCATGACCTGTACCCCAACTTTCCTCACTCCAGGCAGGGGTCCCAGACTGGAGTCTGGAAAAGCTGGCCACACAGAGTTTTCAGGCCCACAGATGTGAAAATGAGTCTTGATAAATGTAATGGTCATAGACTTAACTTCTTTTCTCTTCTGGAGGCAGTAAGTTTCATAATACAATTGCAGAAAGAGAAAGACATCAGTGCTGAGGACAGTGAGAGCCTTTACATGCTTCCTACCTCTTTCTTGTCATGCACTAAACAGGACCAGATGTTTCAACAAAGAAATGAAACCAGTCACCCTGCATTTGATTTGTGGGACCACCCTTACGTGAAATGCCAGCTCATCATTCCAAGGTTTTAAAAATGATGTGTGTAACAAGTGAGATAAGAAATGTGGACATTCCTTCAAAAGTGTCATTAATTATATGATCCACAGATGGTGAGAAAATGCCTTCCAGGTCAGCATTGAGAAATGTGGAGATTATTTGCAAAGGGGTTGGAACAAGGGGGGACTCTCGTCCCTCTGATGCCTCTGTCATGAAATGGGAGAATGACACGTGCGGAGTGAGGGTCCAGAAAAGCAGAGCCGACGAGAGGGGCAGATCAAAGGCACCTAGAATATTCCATGTTTCCAGGGAATAGCAGTTTAGCAAAAAGTAAGTGCAGGGAGACACAGCACATGCACATTTAATTCATGGGAACTCAACTCTTTGCTTGTCAATGTGCTGGTTTGGGGGAAAGATAAAGAAGGAGAGAGAGAGAAAGGGGTCAAGAGATGAAGATGAAGAGACAGAAATAAACCAGGACATGCAAATATACAGGACACGAGACAGAAAAGACACACAAATACAAATGCAGAGAGTTAGAGAGGAAGCAGGAAGAGTAAGAAGGGATTAGTGATCTACGTTTGTGGCCACTTGCTACGACCAGGAACTTATAATAGAGGATGAGCTCTGGTCCTGAAAGAGGAATTTCTGTTCCCCTGGTCATCCTTGGTTCCCTTATGTCTCTATGTAAGTTGAGCAGTTCAGGTTTTTTAAACTAGAGCATATATTGTTCAAAAAACAGGTTCCCTAAATGCAAATTAATCACTTTATCTTATGCTCAACCAAATAAATAGAATTCTAGAGGAAAAAACGTAGCTGGTTGTTTAGGATGTTAATTTCTGATCACCATCTTATAATTTAGAATGTGACTCCAGTGTTAGACTATAACCCTGGAGGTGTTATTCTGCACAAGATGATGTGGACAAAATGTTTAGGAAATGGTGGGTTCACCCAACTGAAACAGGCTTCCTCCCTTCAGCCCTTCTCAGAGCCTGGTATACACTGATGGACACTGAGTTCTCCATGATGTCAGTGGATGGTGCAGCCTTGCCCAAGCAGACTTGGAGAGTCCTTTCTTTTACAAAGTACACCTCAGAGTACAAGTGCATTGTGGAGCACACTTTAGGAATCTCTGATCCAATGCAAGCCCTCTCATGTCCCCTTTTCTTGCCTTCTGCTAGCCAAGTATATATGCCATCGTCAAGCAAATCTTCCTAAATGGACATTTCATTGCATGTTCCCGTGCTTCGTACCCTACTGTGGTTTCCAGTTGCCTAAAACTATAAATCTCAAACTTTCCCTAAACACCTGGAATAATGGACAACCCAGGAACATATTCCATATTTATTCTCTGGCTTCACAAATCTTCTGGCTCAATACCAGCTTCCTTTGATGGTTTGTATATTGTGATATGAGAGACACATTCAGAATAACAAGTACCTATTCCTCAATCAATCTGGCAGCCAGTGCCCATCACACTCAGACTTCAGCCCAATTTTCTTTTTTTTCTTTTTCTTTTAAACTTTTTTAAATTTATTTTTTATATGGTAGGTTCTTATTCGTTATCTATTTTATACATATTAGTGTATATATGTCAATCCCAATCTCCTAGCTCATCCCCCCACCACCACTTTCCCTCCTTGGTGTCCATATGTTTGTTCTCTACATCTGTGTCTCCATTTCTGCATTGCAAACTGGCAGGTATCATTTTTTTAGATTCCACATATATGCGTTAACATACGATATTTGTTTTTCTCTTTCTGACTTACTTCACTCAGTATGACAGTCTCTAGATTCAACCACATCTCTACAAGTGACCCAATTTCGTTCCTTTTTATGTCTGAGTAATGTTCCACTGTATATATGCACCACATCTTCTTTATCCATTTGTAGGTCGATGGGCATTTAGGTTGCTTCCATGACCTGTCAGCCCAATTTTCCATCCTACCTGTGTCCTTCCTTCTTGAGGCCTGGCTATGGAGCATAAAGTAGTCTACAGAAACTGTTATTACATTTTTCCAACCCGGATTGATCAGCGATCTCAATTTCATTTAAGAGGAGAGCCATATTAGAGAACAGGCCAGGCTCTCTAAAGATAATAAGAGAACCCAACAAAGAAATGCAGCTCGAGTCTGTTTGCACATAACAGATAATGTCTAGTTTTGCTTATTAGCTCTGTTTATCAACCAGGACCACACTCAGCAGCCTTCTTAACCTACAGAATCAGGGATAGGATTGAAAAGTGCCTATGGTGTGGACCACAGAAAAGGCAGCACTCAGGTGTACTAACATAGGGGCACCGTCGATATGTAACATCAGACATGGATTTGGACTCACTGAGAGTTGCATAATGCAAAGTAAAAGGTTTTATATATTGTTTTGCTTTGCTTCACTCTTATTTAATAACAGAAAAACTCAGTGGAGATAAAACATTAGTTTATATAAAACAAACAGAATAACACATGACCATCAGAGCCATAAACATGAGCAAATATGCCAGATGCTGCTTCTCAAAATGCCACATGACAGTAAATTTTCATCACATGAAGTCACCCCAAGGAGTCTATCTTGAGGGATTTTTCCCTCCAGCTTTAGCCTAATAGCAATGAGAGAAGATGGGGCAGGAGGAGATGGGTCCTGTGACTTTCCTTTGTTTCATTTCCCCAGGAAGAGAAAAATATTCCTACAAAACAAACGAAAAAATGAATCTTTTTTAAAAAATAAATTTATTTTATTTATTTACTTTTGGCTGTGTTGGGTCTTTGTTGCTGTGCTCAGGCTTTCTCTAGTTGTGGTGAGTGGGGGCTACTCTTCATTGCAGTGTGCAGGATTCTCCTTGCAGTGGCTTCTCTTGTTGCAGAGCATGGGCTCTAGGTGTGCGGGCTGCAGTAGTTGTAGCATGAGGGCTCAGTAGTTGTGGCTCGTGGGCTCTGGAGCGCAGGCTCAGTACTTGAGGCACACGGGCTTAGCTGCTCCGCTGCATGTGGGAACTTCTCAGACCACGGCTCGAACCCGTGTCCCCTGCATTGGCAGGTGGATTCTTAACCACTGCACAACCAGGGAAGTCCCCAAAACGAATCTGAATATTAACATGTTCAGGAGATTGGTTCAAGATGGTGGAGTAGAAGGATGTGCTCTTACTCCCTCTTGTGAGAGCACCAGAATCACAACTAACTGCTGAACAATCATTGACAGGAAGACACTGGAACTCACCAAAAAAGATACCCTACATCCAAAGGCAAAGGAGAAGCCACAATGAGATGGTAGGAGGAATGCAATCACAATACAATCAAATCCCATAACTGCTGTGTGGGTGACTCACAAACTGGAGAACACTTACACCACAGAAGTCCACCCACTGGAGTGAAGGTTCTGAGCACCACATCAGGCTTCCCAATCTGGGGGTCTAGTAACGAGAGGAAGAGTTTCTAGAGAATCAGACTTTGAAGGCTAGCAGGATTTGATTGCAGGACTTCGACAGGCCTGGGGGAAACAGAGACTCCACTCTTGGAGGGCACACACAAAGTAGTGTGTGCATCGGGACCCAGGGGAAGGAACAGTGACCCCAGGGGAGACAGAACCAGACCTACCTGCTAGTGTTGGAGGATCTCCTGCAGAGGCGGTGGGTGGCTCTGTCTCACCATGAGGACAAGGACACTGGCAGCAGAAGTTCTGGGAAGTACTCCTTGGCATGAGCCCTCCCAGAGTCCGCCATTAGCCCCACCAAAGAGCCCAGTTAGGCTCCAGTGTTGGGTCGTCTCAGGCCAAACAACCAACAGGGGGGTAACCCAGCACCACCCATCAGAAGACAAGTGGATTAAAGCTTTACTGAGCTCTGCCCATGAGAGCAACAGCCAGCTCTACCCACCACCAGTCGCTCCCATCAGGAAACTTGCTCAAGCCTCTTAGATAGCCTCATCCACCAGAGGGCAGATAGCAGAAGCAAGAAGAACTACAATCCTGCAGCCTGTGGCACAAAAACCACATTCACAGAAAGACAGACAAGATGAAAAGGCAGATGGCTATGTACCAGGTGAAGGAACAAGATAAAACCCCAGAAAAACAACTAAATGAAGTGGAGATAGGCAACCTTCCAGGAAAAGAATTCAGAATACTGATAGTGAAGATGATCCAGGACCTCAGAAATAGAATGGAGGCAAAGATTGAGAAGATGCAAGAAATGTTTAACAAAGTCCTAGAAGAATTAAAGAAAAAACAAACAGAGATGAACAATACAATAACTGAAATGAAAAATACACTAGAAGGAATCAATAGCAGAATAACTGAGGCAGAAGAATGGATAAGTGATCTGGAAGACAGAATGGTGGAATTCACTGCTGCAGAAAAGAATAAAGAAAAAAGAGTGAAAAGAAATGGAGACAGCCTAAGACACCTCTGGGACAACATTAAATGCAACAACAATTGCATTACAGGGGTCCCAGAAGGAGAAGAGAGACAGAATGGACCGGAGAATATATTTGAAGAGATTATAGTCAAAAACTTCCCTAACATGGGAAAGGAAATAGCCGCCAAAGTCCAAGAAGTGAAGAGAGCCCCATACAGGATAAACCCAAGGAGAAACACACCGAGACACGTAGCAATCAAACTGGTAAAAATTAAAGACAAAGAAAAATTATTGAAAGCAGCAAGGGAAAAATGACAAATAACATACAAGGGAACTCCCATAAGGTTAACAGCTGATTTCTCAGCAGAAACTCCACAAGCCAGAAGGTAGTGGCACGATATGTTTAAAGTGATATGAAAGGGAAGAACCTAAAACCAAGATTACTCTAGCCAGCAAGGATCTCTTTCAGATTCGATGGAGAAATCAAAAGCTTTACAGACAAGCAAAAGCTAAGAGAATGCAGCACCACCAAAGCAGCTCTACAACAAACGCTAAAGGAACTTCTCTAAGTGGGAAACACAAGAGAAGAAAACGACCTACAGAAACAAACCAAAAACAATTAAGAAAATAGTAATACAAACTACATATTGATAATTACCTTAAATGTGAATGGAATAAAGGCTCCAACCAAAAGACACAGGCTTGCTGAATGGATACAAAAATAAGACCCATATATATGCTGTCTACAAGAGACCTACTTCAGACCTAGGGACACATACAGACTGAAAGTGAGGGGATGGAAAAAGATATTCCATGCAAATGGAACTCAAAAGAAAGCTGGAGTAGTAATACTCGTATCAGATAAAATGGACTTTAAAATAAAGAATGTTACAGAGACAAGGAAGGACACTACATAATGATCAAGGGATCAATCCAAGAAGAAGATATAACAATTATAAATATATATGCACCCAACATAGGAGCACCTCAATACATAAGGCAACTGCTAACAGCTCTAAAAGAGGAAATCGACAGTAAAAAAATAATAGTGGGAGATTTTAACACCTCAGTTACACCAATGGACAGATCATCCAAACAGAAAACTAATAAGGAAACACAAGCTTTAAATGACACAATAGACAAGATAGATTTAATTAATATTAATAGGACTTTCCATCCAAAAACAGCAGATTACACTTTCTTCTCAAGTGTGCACAAACATTCTCCAGGATAGATCACATCTTGGGTCACAAATCAAGCCACAGTAAATTTAAGGAAATTGAAATCATATCAAGCATCTTTTCTGACCACAACACTATGAGATTAGAAATCAATTACAGGGGAAAAAACGTAAAAAACACAAACACATGGAGGCTAAACAATACATTACTAAATAACCAAGAGATCAATGAAGAAATCAAAGAGGAAATAAGAAAATACCTAGAGACAAATGACAATGTAAACATGATGATCCAAAACCTATGGGATGCATGCAACAAAAGCAGTTCTAGGAGGGAACTTTATAGCAATAAAATCTTACCTCAAGAAACAACAAACATCTCAAACAAACAACCTAACCTTACACTTGAAGGAACTAGAGAAAGAAGAACAAGCAAAACCCAAAGTTAGCAGAAGGAAAGAAATCATAAAGATCAGAGCAGAAATAAATGAAATAGAAACAAAGAAAACAATAGCAAAGATCAATAAAAGTAAAAGCTGGTTCTTTGAGAAGATAAACAAAATTGATAAACCTTTAGCCAGACTCATCAAGAAAAAGAGGGAGAGGACTCAAATCAATAAAATTAGAAATGAAAAAGAAGAAGTTATAACAGACACTGCAAAAATACAAAGTATCCTAAGAGAAAACTATAAGCAACTCTATGACAATAAGATGGACAATGTGGAAGAAATGGACAAATTCTGAGAAAGGTATTACCCCTCAAGACTGAACCAACAAGAAACAGAAAATATGAACAGACCAATCACAAGTAATGAAATTGAAACTGTGATTAAAAAGCTTCCAACAGACAGAAGTCCAGGACCAGATGGCTTCACAGGTGAATTCTATCAAACATTTAGAGAAGAGTTAACAGCCATCCTTCTCAAACTCTTCCAAAAAACTGCAGAGGAAGGAACACTCTCAAACTCATTCTATGAGGCCACCATCACCCTGATACCAAAACCAGACAAAGATACTACAAAAAAAAAGAAAATTACAGACCAATATCACTGATGAATATAGATGCAAAAATCCTCAACAAAATAAAAACAAACAGAATCCAACAACACATTAAAAGGATCATACACCATAATCAAGTGGGACTTATCCCAGGGATGCAAGGATTCCTCAGTATACGCAAATAAATGAATGTGATACACCATATTAACAAACTGAAGAATAAAAACCATATGATCATCTCAATAGATGCAGAAAAAGCTTTTGACAAAATTCAACACCCATTTATGATAAACACTCTCCAGAAAGTGGGCATAGAGGGAACCTACCTCAACATAATAAAGGCCATATACAACAAACCCACAGCAAACATCATTCTCATTGGTGAAAAACTGAAAGCATTTCCTCTAAGATCAGGAACAAGAAAAGGAATGTCCACTCTCACCACTATTATTCAACATAGTCTTGGAAGTCCTAGCCACAGCAATCAGAGAAGAAAAAGAAATAAAAGAATACAAATTGGAAAAGAAGAAGTAAAACTGCCACTGTTTGCAGATGGCATGATACTATACATAGAGAATCCTAAAGATGCCACCTGAAAACTCCTAGAGCTAATCAATGAATTTGGTAAAGTTGCAGGATACAAAATTAATGCACAGAAATCTCTTGCATTCCTATACACTAATTATGAAAAATCTGAAAGGGAAATTAAGGAAACATTCCCATTTACCACTGCAACAAACAGAATAAAATACCTAGGAATACACCTACCTAGGGAGACAAAAGACCTGTAGGCAGAAAACCATAAGACACTGATGGAAGAAATTAAAGATGATACAAACAGATGGAGAGATATACCATGTTCTTGGATTGGAAGAATCAACATTGTGAAAATGACTCTACTACCCAAAGCAATCTACCAATTCAATGCAATCCTTATGAAACTATGAATGGCATTTTTCACAGGACTAGAACAAAAAATTTCACAATTCGTATGGAAACACAAAAGACCCCGAATAGCCAAAGCAATCTTGAGAAAGAAAAACGGAGCTGGAAGAATCAGGCTCCCAGACTTCAGACTATACTAGAAAGCTACAGTAATCAAGACAGTATGGTACTGGCACAAAAACAGAAAGACAGATCAATGGAACAGGATAGAAAGCCCAGAATTAAACCCACGCACCTATGGTCAACTAATCTATGACAAAGGAGGCAAGGATATACAATAGAGAAAAAACAGAGTCTTCAGTAAGTGGTGCTGGGAAACTGGACAGCTACATGTAAAAGAATGAAATCAGAACACTCCCTAACACCATACACAAAAATAAACTCAAAATGTATTAGAGACCTAAATGAGGGACCAGACACTATAAAACCCTCAGAGGAAAACATAGGAAGAACACTCTGACAAAAATCACAGCAAGATCTTTTTTGATCCACCTCCTAGAGTAATGGAAATAAAAACAAAAATTAAAAAATGGGACCTGAGGAAACTTAAAAGCTTTTGCAAAGCAAAGGAAACCACAGACAACCCTCAGAATGGGAGAAAATATTTGCAAACGAATCAACAGACAAAGGATTAATCTCCTAAATATATAAACAGCTCATGCAGCTCAATATTAAAAAAAAACAACCCAATCCAAAAATGGGCAGAAGACCTAAATAGACATTTCTCCAAAAAAGACATACAGATGGCCAAGAAGCACATGAAAAGCTGCTGTACATCATTAATTATTAGAGAAATGCAAATCAAAACTACAATGAGGTATCACCGCACACCAGTTAGAATGGGCATCATCAAAAAATCTACAAACAACAAATGCTGGAGAGGGCGCGGAGAAAAGGGAACCCTCTTGCACTGTTGGTGGGAATGTAAATTGATACAGCCACTATGGAGAACAGTATGGAGGTTCCTTAAAAAACTAAAAATAGAATTACCATATGACCCAGCAGTCCTACTACTGGGCATATACCCAGAGAAAACCATTGTTCAAAAAGACACATGCACCCCAATGTTCACTGCAGCACTATTTACAATAGCCAGGTCATGGAAGCAACCTAAATGCCCATTGACAGACGAATGGATAAAGAAGATGTGGTACATATATGCAATGGAAAATTACTCAGCCATAAATAGGAACAAAATTGGGTCATTTGTAGGGACATGGATGAATCTAGAGACTGTCATACAGAGTGAAGTAAGTCAGAAAGAGAAAAACAAATATCGTATATTAATGCATATATATGGAACCTAAAAATATGGTACAGATGAACCAGTTTGCAGGACAGAAATTGAGACATAGATGTAGAGAACAAACGTACAGACATCAAGGGGGGAGAGCAGCGGGGGTGGGGTTGGTGGTGGTGCTGGTGGTGGTATGAATTGAAGGATTGGGATTGACATGTATACACTAATATGTATAAAATGGATAACTAATAAGAACCTGCTGTATAAAAAATAAATAAAATTCAAAACAAACAAACAAAACTTGTTCACACACAAATATGGTTTCTAAGCCTTTCAATCATGGTCTTGAGAATTTCACTAAAAATAAAGGCTTTTAAAAAAATACAGAAGCCTAAATTCTTGGATTCAAGTATTTTTAAGAATTCCAATGGAAAGCATCCAATTCCACCACACATGTTTCTTGTACACTTAGTAATAGTTTCCTCTATTTGAAAATTCCTCAATTATTGGAACTGTAAAGCAAGAAGTTCTACTAGGAAGAAAAATTTGCCTTTGCCTCTGCAGATATGACCTCTCTCAGGCCCTCCTGGCTCTCTCACAGAAGATGACCTACTTTTCTGAGATTAAAGTTTTCAGACATGATCTATTTCTACTTTGTCCCAACGCAAAATTTATCTCTGTCCTCATCTACCCTTTCTTTCCTCCTTTCTTGGAGAAAGAAGTGATTATAGATTAGGTTTCTAAGACCAACTGTCCCACTGGTGCCCATGATCTGTTCATTATCTGCCCCCTGGATTCAGGATGTGTGTTTAATGGCATCTCTTACCTACTTCCTCTCACCTCCAATCCCTCACGGCCACCTCCTCCCTTCACTGAAACCACAAATACTCTCAAGCCTCTTGATTTCAAAAACACCTTCCATTAATTACATGATTCCAGTTTAGGGTTTGCCTATCTCCCAATTTTCAGTCTCAAACTTCTAGAAAGCGTGGACAACACTAATGCCTTCCACTAAATTTTCAAAGTCTTCTTCACCTGCCCTCCAGCTGAAACTATTTTCCCAAAAGTCAACAATGACCTCAAATTACTAAATGCAATGCATTGTTTTCTGTCTTCAAATATAGTCGGCTCTCCGTATTCAATCAAGGCTTGGGTGGAAGACATTAAGAAGAAATATTGGATCCATGGTCGGTTGAACCCTCAGATGTGGAAGCGGCAGATACAGAGGACCAACTGTAAGAACCTTGAGTATCCCGGGTATCCACCACCCAGCGGGGAAGGGGTGAGGTGTACTGGAACCTACATCCCTCGGATACAGAGGGATAATCATACCTTAAACTCTTTCTAATACATGAACTAACTAAATACTTTTCTTGTTATGACATTTCCTCTTCCCTTTGCTATCATAATACTCAATTCTGTTTCTTCAATCTCTGACTAATTCTTTTTTAAAATTTATTTTACTGAAGTACAGTTGATTTACAATGTTGCGTTAATTTCTGCTGTATAGCAAAGTGATTCAGTTACACACACATATATATATATATACATTCTTTTAAAAATTCTTTTGTATTATGGTTTATCACAGGATATTTAATATAGTTCCCTGTGCTATACAGTAGGACCGTGTTGCTTATCCATCCTATATATAATAGTTTGCATCTGCTCATCCCAAACTCCCAATCCATTCCTCCCCACCACCACCCTCCTTGGCAACTACAAGTCTTTTCTGTATGTCTCTGACCAATTCTTGCTACTTCACTGACTAGCTCCTTAATATTCCCTAGGATTCTGTCCTTGAATTGTTTTTCTATTTCCATTCTAATCTTGTTTGCTCTAAAAGCTCTGCTGATGACTCCCAAATATCAGTAAAATGATAACTCTGGTGCCTACCTCATAGGTTGTTGTAGGGATTTAATGAGTCAATACAATACAACACAAAACCCTTGAAAAAGTGTTAGCTGTTGCTGGTATTCTTCTTTTTTTTTTTTTTTTTGTGGTACGCGGGCCTCTCACTGTTGTGGCCTCTCCCATTGTGGAGCACAGGCTCCGGACGCACAGGCTCAGCGGCCATGGCTCATGGGCCCAGCTGCTCCGTGGCATGTGGGGTCTTCCCAGACCGCGGCACAAACCCGTGTCCCCTGCATCGGCAGGTGGACTCTCAACCACTGTGCCACCAGGGAAGCCCTGTTGCTGGTATTATTCTTAATTTTATTAAATCTGAATCTTTATTCCAGATCTTTATTATAAGCTTCAGTACTTTTTTTTTTCTTGTCTCTGTACAAATTTCTAACAGGCTTGGAGGCAGCTCCAGGTAGCCAACAAACCGACAAACACTTCCATGCTTGCATGTCCAAAACTCAGCTCACTGTCACCTCCCCAGGACTTGCTCTTCCTCCTAAGCCTCCTCCTCAGGTGAGAATGTCCCATCTTCAGGGTCACAACAGCAATAAAGCATTAGATTCACCTTTGAAACCTCTCTACCCCTTACCCCCATTCCTCGAACCCAATGTGTGCCAACACTCCCTCAACAATTCTTCACTTCCAACAGAACTTTCTGAAGCCAGAAGTTCATAATCTGTTACCTGGGTTAATTTGATAACATCCAACCTGACCTCTTGCCTCCAAGCTCTCTTTAGCATCTCCATCCTAATCAATTATAGAGTAACTGTTCACAACGATTGTTGTCTGATAATATCATCCCACACTGAAAATAAGACTACAGCTCATGATCTTCATGAGAACATACAGAATCCTTACCGTAGCATTCAAAGTCTTCCTGATTTCCGACCAAACTTTCTTTTCCAGTTTTTTCTCCCTGTTTTCCACCACTATCCTCTATTCCTCTCAAGTGCATCCTTTCCAACTCTAGACCTCCAACAATGCCAGCCCTACAGACACTGCCACAGGAGTCTAGGCATTCCTCAAAACGCATCTCAAATAACACATCCTCCATGATGTTTTCACCAATGGTTCTGGATTGACATAATCATAAACTCTGGCCCTGGTAGGTTTCTGTACCTACTGTAGGACTGAACGCGTTCTATATCACATACTAGGCAATATGCTCCTGTCTTAAATCCCTTCCCAAATTATAGACTGAGATCTTATTTAGTAATTTCATCCCCCTTATTCATTCAGTGTTGACAGAGTGCTTTCCATGACAGACCCTGGAAATGCAATATGAAAATCTCTTTATCTCCTCCAATGAGCCAACTCTTTCAACCAAGTAGGGTACCTGGGATGGCAGGTGCTGAGTAAATATGTGTAGAATGGAATTGTCCCTAACCTCACAGGTGAAATAAAGGTACTGTGAATTCAAAGACTTCTCCGAATCTCCTGACAAGCTAGTAACTAGTGGAACTCTGCATTTATCAGTTTTATCTATTCATTTCAATTGCCAGAGCATGCCATCCCACAACTGTTAAAAAAGAGTTTTATAAAAAGTTTTATACTACTTTACTGGTCTACAAAAATGTTATTACACAAAAACTTGGGTTTCCTATATATAGGCTTACATTTTTAAAGCAGTGAAGAATCTGGTATATTTTCATTAAATCTAATGCAAAAGCAAAGTATGAGTTGTAATTTTCTTGATCCATATAATTTACCTATTTATACATTTAATGATTTATAAATTCACGTATTTTTCTACATTTATACATTTAATTGATTTATACATTTAATGATTTATTAATTCACTTATTCTTCTACCCTGTAGGTGGCCTGCTCCCCTTAATGTTCTCTTAAAATTTCACCCCCAAAGACAGACACCATCTATGTGTTCAGTGCTCTACCCGAGGCATCTCATTTGTTCTGCTCAGGCTTCACCTTTGCACTGAACAATATCACCATCCCAGGAAACACAAACAGTGCAGTGATGAGTCACCCCAATCCTTCTGGGTTTCCCTGTTCATTCCCAGCACAATCCTGACCTCCAGAAAACCCTTCTCCCAATATAGACCACCACTTCTAGCCAAGCACGGGAAGGGACTGTGAGCTACTTTATAAATAGAGAATCACATGCCTATTCTTTGCAGCCGCAGCTGTAAATGAATTACTCAAAATACGACGAACACACATGTATAACTGCTTATAAGCAATGCAAAAATATTGACACTGGAGAGAGCTCGACCTTCCTGCAATCCTCCACTTACGATTTCTTTAGATAAAGCACAATGCGTCATTTAGCTCAGTGACCAGTCATGGAAAGGACACGAATGCAGGTGGAGACATTTGCGGAGGGGAGTAGATTCAGAGAGAGAGGAGAGGATGCTCTCAGGCTGCCGGAGTTTGACAAATGAAATGGAAATAGTGGCAGCAGAACTAGCAGCTATTTTAAACAAGGTCACCACATGTAGTGGTGAATATATTGTTAAAAGGTGAGTTTCCTCTTAACTGTGTGTTTTCTTTATTTAACGATTGAGTTAATATATGGCTTTTTGTCTAGCAGCAAGACACAAGGCCCGTGGTTATGCACTGTACCTGCTATAAAACCAACAAGACTCAGTGAAGGGCAGGGGGAAGAAAGAAGGGGAAGGGAAAAGGAGATTCATTTTTATCCTAGGAGGTAGGATGTGAGCAGGACTTAGAAGATGAAGCTGGGGCAGGAAGGCCTAAGGAAGACTCCAAACAAAGGAGACAGTGCAGCAAGGTCAAGCAGATAGAACCCCAACTTGATCAACTGAAAGGACCTTTCTGGTAAGGTAGACACTGCATTCTTTGGAAGTAGTGACTGCTTCTTCCTTATATAAACATTCACATCACAAGGAAGGGAGGGATAAATCTGAGGTTCTGCTCTATTTCCCCATAATATGAAATATCAATTCTTTGTCTTATTATTAGTCGACATTTATTAAATACTTACTCTGTATGAGTTAGGGTTCCATGGTTGCAGGTAACAGTGATTGATTATTATTGTCAAAGCAGAAACATCTGACTGACTAGAGCAAAAGCAAACCTAAAGAAGAATAATCTAAGATAGGAACCAGAGAAGCTGCGGGAATCTAAGCTGAAGAAGCTGATGGACAGTTAGCTACAGTCAACATGAACAAATCAAGACACATCTTCTAGGGAAAGAACATCTGCTTTCTTAGATTTGGTCAAGTGTCTTCCTTATGTCCAGATGCCTTGCCCCATGATAAATAATTTAACCAAAACTATATCCAATAGATTAGTTTCCCAAGAAACTGGGGTACAATTATAAAAACAAGGAAGAATGGGTGCTGGGCTAGTGAAATCCAATGTTCACAGCATGCAGATTTCAGCATAGAGAAGAGGAAAGAAGTGTCAGACAACACACTGGCATGGAGTGTGCACACACATGTGTGCTATTGCTCCCTCATGTGTTTTTAGACCAGCTGGTGAACACCCCCCTGATCTGTTGAGGTTCTTGCTTCCTTTGGACCACTCTGACCACTGAGTTCTAATGGGACCCAAACTCTGCATCTCTGCATTTTACCTTTTGCTAAGTACCTTCAGGTGTTTTTAAAAAGAAGAGCAAACTTTCCCTAAACAATTTCCTCTGAAAAGCCAGTTTAGTTAAAAGGAATGTGGATAATCCACTGTAGGTACCATCAATCCAATTCTGGTAGAATGGAAATTCAGAAACAACTTGAAGAATCAAAGAGGACATGCTGCTTTGATTTCATGCTCTGGTCAGCTGGTGGAGCCTCTTGGAAAACTAGGAGGGTCCCAAGGAGGTGGCAGGCACCGCTATCAATTATCTGTATCTTTCTAGCTGAGAAGGATGGGATGGTGAAACTGGCCAATGTATCTGAGGTATGTAGGTTCATTATTGTTATCAGAAAAAAGGAAGCATGATCTTGGCCTATAATCTAGCACAGGCACTGGGAAAACAGCCAGATACAGAAAGAAACCTGACCGGCAGCCGGTTACTCACTTAGTGAATGTTTATTGAGCACGTACTATGTGCCAACCCTTGTTCTGGGCTCTGGGGATACAGCAGAGGACAAGAGAGACTAGATTTCTGTTCTTGCAGAGGTTACATTTTAATAGGGAAGGCAGATAGTAAACAAAGAAGGAAAAAAAGAAGAAAAATATCCAGTAACGGTAAGAGCTCTGTGTGTTGCAGGGAATGAAAATATGGTGAAGCAATGAAGCTTGACTGGGGGATGCTTTTATACTGGGTGGTTTAAGCTAGGATCTGACCAGCAAGAAGAAACCATTCCTGTTCAGATTGGGCACAGTAAGGGAGGAATTGAGGCAAAGGGAACAGCTCTTGCCAAGGTCTCGGTGTGTTGGAATAACAGAAAGAAGGCCATTGTGGCTGGAATAGGAAAGGGTGAGGGAGAGAGGGGTAGGCGATGAGTTCATAGAGGCGGTCAGGGGCCAGGTGGGCGGTTGGTCATAAGGGTGGTTTCTAAAGGGAAAACTCAGAGGATGTTTCCAGAAGCAGTCACTGTGGATGTTTATTAGGATAGTGGGGAAACCAGGAAGGCAGTCAAGTCAGCAAAGAGCCATATCTGGGAATTTGGGAAGTGATGTAAGGGAGGGTTCAGGTCCCTGGGATGCAGCAAAAGATTAGATTTCCGTAAGGAGGAAGAGGATGGATCTGAATCTTGCTGGGGATCCAGAACCTCCCCATGAAACCACATGGTGCACCATCAGGACAGGAAGGTCCCATAGAATAACTGAACAGTTAGTGAGGTGGGGGTGAGGGAGAAGCATGGCTCTGCATGCTACCCAGAGGTGGTCTCATGCAAAAGTGCCAGGCATTGGAAGTACTGTGGTCAGGTCACCACATCCCATACTTGGGTGGGCAACTTATTCCCAGGATCCTCCAAGTGGTGAGGTGAGAGCTATGATAGCCCTCTTACATGAGCCAAGATTGGGTCAGGCTTTGTCTGCAGGGTAATGATCTCAGTGGATCCAACTGTAAGAAGCTGAAGAAGGCAGAGAAAGCACTAAAGGGTGGTGAGTCCAGACATTCTCTCAGTGCCTTTGTTTGGAGTCTTACCACCCATTCTAAATACCAGTTAGATTTAAAATATTCCTTAAGAATAACTACCATTACTCAAATACATACAAAGAACCACATACTGGGCAAGTTGCAAACATTATTCCTAATCCTTGATTCCAATTACAGAGAGGAAAAAAACTGAAACCCAAAAATTATAGTAAATGATTAGAATCAAGTGTTTATGATCACTTTTTCCCATTATGACAGAACATAAAAGCAAACATATATGGAGTTCTCTATGAAAAGAAAAAAAAATTACTCTATTCCCCTCTATCAACTAATGCATATTTGAAAGTATAATTTTAAATGTATGGACCTAGTACAATAGGCCCACAATCCATTCAGCCTTATTTGGAACTCTGATGTATATTTTCCCTCTGGCACGTTTTTAAGAATATAGTCACATCACCAGGATTTATTCTTTGAGGTTTTTATAAAGAAGTGTCATCCTGTGCTACAAAGGTTAAAAAGAGAAATTCAGTGAAAGTGAAGTTCACTTTCAAAGGTAAGCAAAACAGACAGGTTTTCTAATGCAAATATGTGCTTCTTAAATTAAATTAAGGAAGGGGCCTCGAGGTTAAGGTTTGATCAATTCTCACTCTGACTTTAGCACCAGAACCCGATGCCAAGCACCACACTTCAGACTAAGACACCACAAAGGAGAAACACCCCACAGGCAGTGGAATATTTTGACAGTGAACCTAGCCTTTGGATCCTGTCAACTGCCAGGTTCAAGAGATAATCGGACTCCAGTGGAAGGTTATAGTCTCAACTTTACAATGAAAGGGCTAGCCCTAATGACTTCAAAGTTCCTTTCTGTTTTATAAAATTCTCTAGTTCTGTTTCTTAGTGAATGAACAAATGCACTGCAGGTAAAGTGCTCAGAAAAGCAGAGGAGTGTCCATTTAGGCCTGGCTGTTGGCTGTTCATAGGACCCAGCATTTTGCTGTCTTGGTGAATTTATGGTGGATCATGGTTGTTCCCCAGCCTTGCAGATTTAGGAACTGGACTTTTTCAGCACACACTGAGATGAGCAGAATCCTGGGGACAGATGCAACCTAACTCAACTCACATGAGACTAATGTATAAACCAGAAGGCCAATTTATCATAGATAACACACATATTATGATCAGCATATTCACATTTTGCAGAAATAATAACATGGGAAGCTTGCTAATAAAATGCAGTTTAAAAACAGAGAAATAATGCCACGGAGCAACTAAGCCCATGCTCCACAACAACAGAAGCCACAACAATGAGAAGCCTGCGCACCACAACAAAGAGTAGCCTCCACTTGCCGCAACTAGAGAAAGCCCGTGTGTAGCAACAAAGACCTAACGCAGCCAAAAATAAAATAAATAAAAATAAATACATTTAAAAAAAACAACAGAGAAATAAACAGGCAAAAGTGATGTTTTTCCCCAGACCAGGTTGAGTCACATAGCAGAGACCCCTTCTGTATTGGCAAGAATGCTTGGATTTCAGGATACAAAGTTCCTTCCCCTTGGACAGGGCACCACACATGTGTTCAACTGTCAGTCTTTTCTGTAACATAGTTTTTTCTCTAGATAGCTTTAATAACTCACTGATTAAACTAGATTTTCATACATTCTTGCATAAATATTGCTTTTCCATATGTACTGGCAAAGTCAGTTAATTTTAACTATCAGAAGGCAAACTAGTCTTTCTTTTTGCCAAGATCCTGGGGATAACTCACTGTGTTTCCCTTGAAGTCTCTTTCCAATCGTATCATGAATGTATGAAGGTACCAGGGTCAGGAGTGGTAAACCACAAAAATAATTTTAATTACTTAAATTACAGGCAAGTTTAAATCTGGATAAATGGCTACAGAGCACATTATAATGATCAGGAAGTGCCACCGTCAATACATTTCAACAGACTATTTGGTGTTGTAGTTGGTTGGTTCTTTGTGAAAGGACGGTAAGTGAAAATGAAAGTGGGTTTCAAAATCATGTTTCCTAGAACAGTGTTATTCAATGTGTGGTCTGCAGGCTAGCAGCATCAGCTTCACTTAGGAGATCATGAGAAATATTTCTTAGGCCCTACCCCAAACCTATTGAGAAGGAAGGACGGAAGGAAGGGAGGGAGGGAGGGAGGAAGAGAGGGAGGAAGGAAGATCCACCAGGGGATTATTTATGTATGCTAAAGTTTGAGAACCAGTACCCTAAAGTACAACTTGAGAAAGAAATCCCACAAAATAATCAGTTGGTCAGTCAAACAAATAAAATAAACAAATAAATAAAAACTAATCATTTAAGCAAGGCTGCAAACAAATGAAACATCGCCAACTATCTCATGCTCTCTAAATAAAACTTTTCAAAAATAGGTCCACACAAAAGAATCACTGCAACAAAACAGGAAGTGAATGGCCAAGGACAACTGCATGTAAAGATAAAATTAAAACCTGGCAAGCATCATCAAGAAATCTAGAAACAATAAATGCTGGAGAGGGTGTGGAAAAAAGGGAACCCTCTTGCACTGCTGGTGGGAATGTGAATTGGTACAGCCACTATGGAGAACAGTATGGAGGTTCCTTAAAAAACTAAAAATAGAACTACCATATGACCCAGCAATCCCACTACTAGGCATATACCCTGAGAAAACCATAATTCCAAAAGAGACATGTACCAAAATGTTCATTGCAGCTCTATTCACAATAGCCCGGAGCTGGAAACAACCTAAGTGTCCATCATCGGATGAATGGATAAAGAAGATGTGGCACATATATACAATGGAATATTACTCAGCCATAAAAAGAAACGAAACTGAGCTATTTGTAATGAGGTGGATAGACCTAGAGTCTGTCATACAGAGTGAAGTAAGTCAGAAAGAGAAAGACAAATACCGTATGCTAACACATATATACGGAATTTAAAAAAAAAAAAAAGTCATGAAGGACCTAGGGGCAAAACGGGAATAAAGACACAGACCTACTTGAGAATGGACTTGAGGATATGGGGAGGGGGAAGGGTAAGCTGTGACAAAGCGAAAGAGAGGCATGGACATATATACACTACCAAACGTAAGGTAGATAGATAGTGAGAAGCAGCCACAGAGCACAGGGAGATCAGCTCGGTGCTTTGTGACCGCCTGGAGGGGTGGGATGGGGAGGGTGGGAGGGAGGGAGATGCATGAGGGAAGGGATGTGGGAACAGATGTATATGTATGACTGATTCACTTTGTTATAAAGCAGAAACTAATTAAAAAATTAAAAAAAAAAAAAAAAAAAAAAAAAAAAAAAAAAAAACCTGGCAAAGACGATTTCAGACTTTAAGATAGGTTGAGTTTCTGCCAGCCCCGTTTTCTAAACTCTCTGAGATTTATCACTTCAATACCCTTGCTAGTAACGAATTCTCTTCTTAACCTTTGCAAGAGCTTTGCCATACGGAAGATGACCTTAACCCAGAAGTACGTGCGGGGCACAGGTAGGGAGGGAGGAAGGAGCCTGAACTCTGTTTAGTTCTACAATCTCAGCTTTGTCCTCACTTCTGGTTATCTCACTCACACGTACCACATCAAATGTCACCTCTGTGTAGGTGACATCTAAATCTGTGTTTGCCATTGGACTCACTTCATGCTCAGCTCTTCCTCCTTGCCTACAGCACATCTTCATCTGGGAGTCCCACTGTCACCCTGAAGTTACATTTCAAACTGGATCATAGTCTATTTTCAGGTCACTCTCAGCCCCTTTCTCCAGCCTCCGTGTCACCCACCACACCTGCCCTTTTTCCAGTCCCTGATATTTCTTGCTTTCCTGTCTATGCTCACCCAGGTTTAGCTTTATATCCTAAATGTTACCCTTCTGCACCACTGCATCTTGCAACATACTAGTAATCAATCCAAAATACTCCTTTTATGAATGTTTCTTCCCTCCCAGTGAAACAATTTGTAAGCGCTTCCCTCTACTAACTGGGTGGCTCCCTCTTAACTTGTCATCATTGTTTTTTGGAAACAACTTAATTTCCAGTGTTAATTGTTTGAGTGATCATCAACTCATACTCAAAAGCCTTAAAAAATATGTCATCCAAAAACCCAGACAAAATCATTCCTATGTTTTTTTAGGAACAGGTGAACACAGGACAAGCATAAACATGCACACACAGACATACAGGATTTTAAAAATAGATTTGGAATCATATAATAGCACTGTCTTATACCTTATTTTTAAAACCTAACAATATGTCATTTTCCCTAGTCAATATACCCATATGCATAGATTTCATGGCTGCATAAGTGTTTTTTTTGTAAAGATATAACACCATTTATTTAAGCTACACCATATATATGGACATTTAGATTGCTTACACTCTTCTCTATTAAATACAGTTCCGCAATAAGCACCTTTATACACCCATACTTTTATCCCTTAGCAGGTATTTCTAGAATTGAACTTGCTGTATAACAAGGCATGTACCTTCTGAAAGCTTTTGATACATTCTTTCAAACTGAGATCCAAAAGGTACCTATGTGTTAATATTCCCCTGAGTATGAACAGTGTGTTGGGAGCCACTGCCTCCCTATAATTCAATGTACTCTGGCTGTTAAGAAATGTTTAACTTCTAAAAAATCTAGCCGGTGAAAATAATATCTCACTGTTATTTTAGTCACCATTTCTTTGATTATTAGTGACATACTTTTGAGTGCTTGTTAGCTATTTCTATTGTTTTCATTTGTGAATTTTTCTCCCTTTTATTATTGGAGTGTTTTCATTTTCTTTTTATCCTACTGAATAGTAGGAGCCTGTTTTATACCCAGAGTATTCAACCTTAGTAATATTATACTGCAAACCTTCTTTATAAGACTGTTTACTTGCTTTTTACTTTAAATTATGGTAGGGTTGTGCTAGATGAAGGTGCATAAATATGTCTGTAGTCATAATGTGGGAATTGCATTAAAAATAAAGAATTTTAAGTCTATCATTCTTTTCATTTATAGTTTATGCCTCTGGAATGAATCGTATAAATCTACTCCCTCTACAAAGATTAAACAATAGTTCACGTTTTTCTTTCCTGACCTCGAAGGACTTTCAGTCATTGCTGTGTTCTGGGAACCCAACCAATTCCCTCTGCCACCCATTCTCTGTTCCGGCAAAGTCTGATTCCTCACTGTTTGTTATTCCCCCAGTTGTACCTCATGCCTATGTTATGTTTCGGCTCTAATTCTAGCAGGAGTGCCCACCCATCCTTCCCTGACTTCACCAATATGCCAAATGTCCAATTCCTTTGTTCTCTTCCAGACTCACCCTAAACTCTCTTCTCCCTTCATGGCTCTTCTTGCCCAAACAGCCCTTGTCCCTTCTCTTTAAGTCAATGTCACACAATTTAGCATCTAATTACTCAATTACTCCCTTTTGTTCCATGTGTCACCTCTGTTTCCTCAAATAAATGGTCATCTGAAGAGCAAGAATCATAGTATAACCTCCTTCTGTCTTGAACAGACTGTTACCAGCCCCAGTCCTTAGACTCTCTAATCAATAGAAACTGATGAGAGGCCACCAGAGAATTGCAGGCAAAGCTTTATGGGGACTTGGGCCAAGGCTCAAGACAGCAGAAGCAAGAGTCAGGTGCCCACGCCCACTCCCCTGCTTGGGTCCTTAAGTGGGGTAACAACGGGGCAGATTGGTGGGTGGGGCAGCAGGTGTGGCTTAGATGGTCTGCCCACTGCTCCGGTGGTGCAGGGATCATGTACAGGACCCTGCTTTGGCTCCCAGCAACTCACAAATGGCAGTTGATCTGTGGCCATTTTGTACCTTGTTTATAATTTGCCCCAACAGCACACGCATGCAATTATTTTTAATCACGTACAGTTTCTTTGTATCCTGTTGCTTAAGAAGACCTTTGTCCATGTGCAAGCACTGTTGTAAAGGGTCCCAGGTCCCAGACTGTCTCAAAACCCCCTATACAGGGCCAGCCTAAGGAAGAGCTCTATGAACGTGCATTGATTGACACCTTGGATTTCACATTCAGAAATTCCACGTTCCAAATCACTTCTTAATAACTATAGGATACGAAATAAATTGGCACAGCACTGGACTATAAGATATTATAATTCAACAGTGCACAAACACTGAAAAATCTTATTTCCTCCTTTTCCAAAGCATCTTCAAGCCAAACATACACGAAGGTGTGGGAGACAGCAGGTGTACACAGACACCTTTTTTTTGCTAAGTCAATATTGACTTGAGAGTAAGCATGAGAATGAGCAAGAATAAAGCAAATACTTTACAGAAAAAAAAAAGCCAAACACCTTGAGGAGAATTTCACCTTTATACTTCCTTCCTAGTGTTATGTATCTTTGGAATTGAAAGTGCGGTATTATTTTGAAATTAAAAAGGAATAAAGAAAACTATAGCAGAAGCACAGATAAATATGGAGTAGTTTCATTCAACTTTCCAGAAGATTCTACAATCAATTAAAGGATGTTTAGAGAGTGAGAGCACGGCCTACATGCAGGTCATTGTTGTAGGGTCTGAGAGAGAGACAAGGAAGAGGAGCACAAGGATTCTTTCCTCTGGGGGATGAATTATTCGGAAAAAAACAAAGGGAAGAAAAACTGGTTAAGTGCCCAGAAAGCATAAGCGTTATCAATAAGTGTTACTAGAGTTCAGGATATGTAACAACTTCTATGTCATCAGTTGACACTTATCAAGCACCTACCAGATGCTGGGCAAGGACTGAGGGTCACCCAGCTGGAAGACCTTTGAGATGGCCCTTGGGTTTTGAGCATGAAGATGTAGGTGAGGGAAGCCGTTACAGTTGGGTGAAGATTAACAAGTAATTACAATTAAGTTCAGTGATGTTACATGTGAGCAAGTTTGAGAATATTTGAAAGCCCAGTGTAAGCTGGAGAAACTAAAAACCTTCAATTCCTTCATTCCCCAATTAACAAGTCTGGAAAATTATCTAGTTAAAATCCAATACCACACCCAAAGCCAGTGCTGGCCTCACTCAAAGCATTTTTAAACACGAGCTATAGCTCTAGGGAAGCGAGGGCTGACACTCTATAAGCTGGCTACAAGAAAATGACACCCCTCCCTCCTCTAATTTAGTTACTTTTGGGGACAAAAAGCATCCTGGGAACTTAAATGAGAAAAGTGAAAGTATTGTGAAATATAGCAATGTAAAAACCAGACAATTTCTCAATAGATTCATCTCAGACTGCAGGGTGAGTTTTCTATGAAGCACGGAAACAGACCTGCATTGCTTTCCAAAACAAAACCACAATTAAAAAAATCATGGAAGAAGTATGAGAAATACTGAAAGCAAATCTCTCTACATGATTTCAATCCAACTGATGGCAGAAATGGAGGCCGGAGAAACATAGTGGAAGTGCAAAGAAATGTTTCAGTGAAGGGCATTGATCTGAGCTCTCGTAAGGATTTGTGGTCCATTATATTCATGTATCAAGTCAATTTTAGGCCTCTTAGTCCCCCTCTTCTTACCGTTATCACTTATAACAATCTCTTGGAGTTAACGGTTCTTATTTATATTTTATCATTTTCATAATATGTTAATATATTGGCATTCTTTACAGAACCCTGAAACACATTACTACTAGTCTAATATTGATCATTAGGACATTCTTACCAAATAACTAAATATTCTTATGATGGGAAGAAGTGGCAGGAAACTGAAATATAAAAAGGTCAGGAAACCCTGGGGTTATGGTATTAAAGAAAGTTCTAGAATCAAAAAATTTGGCCTCCCAGACCTCTCTCTCAGAATCCTTTCACCTAGCCAAAGTGCTGTTTTCATTTCTGATTATTAAATTCCTTTTCCAGACTTGGTTAAAATGTTTCAACTTGCATTAAATATATATGAAGTATGGTATACTGTTGCTTTTTAAGCATGGGTTAAAAAATGATCGGGGGCTTCCCTGGTGGCGCGCAGTGGTTGGGAGTCCACCCGCCGATGCGGGGGACACGGGTTCGTGCCCCGGTCCGGGAAGACCCACATGCCGTGGAGCGGCTGGGACCGTGAGCCATGGCCGCTGGGCCTGCGCATCCGGGGCCTGTGCTCCGCAATGGGAGAGGCCATGTTGGTGAGAGGCCCACGTACCTCAAAAAAAAAAAAAAGGTCGGTATTCTAGTTGTAAAAAGAGAAAATGCTAAATTGGCCTTCCTGTGTTGAACTAAGCTCTCCTTCTCATCTCATACACAAAATAAGAGAAAAAAGTCATCCTTGCAGGTCTATGTTTAGGATACTCCCTGAGTTTCCAAAGAAGCATATGGAACTTGATCATTAAACTTTAAAAGACTATGAAATATAAATACATTAAATAGAATTAAGTGTTATTAGAAATACATGTCCTCGATTTACTATTTTTATAGGAAGAGCAAACAGTTGAGGCTTTATGACCTACTATCTTCTAGATGGATTTCAGTTGGTAAATATTTCTATACCAGCCCAGCATAGCATCTTCTGCATCTTTTGCTCTCTTCTTTTCATTGCCATGTTTTAACTTTAATTAAAATTTATGTTGGAAGTGAGAAACAGGACAAGTACAGGGGGAAAAAAGAAACAAAATCAGATTTCACTGAGGTTCATTAGATTTTCCAGAGTCACTTTTCCAGCTCAGTTAATATACCAGGATATTCCTCCTATGGTCAAGGAGCACCAAACAAGTGCACCAGATGAGGGCTATCACGAAATATAATTTTGCAGTATTCCCAAGATAATAACATAAAAAGGAAAATCCTGATGTCCAAACTCTTGGGACACGAATATTTGCTCTAGTACAAAAAGGCCTCAGCTAGATTCCAACCACTTCGGAAGATTTGGGCTGCTTGAAGCTGTCCTCCCCTGCTATTGCTCTTTCAACTTGGAATATGAGTGGCAGACAAAGCAGATCAACGTGGAACACAAGTGTGGCCCCATGGGATGGACAAGAAGCAAAGAAATGTTTGGCCCTGCTCACCCCAAGCATGGCTGGGATCCCCATGAGGGTGTCACACACACACAAAAAAGAGACATTTCTTTTTCTGCCAAATGTGAGAGGTTCCCTTTCAGCTCAAACCTCAATCCAGAAGTTCATCTTCTCACCAAAAGGAACAGACTTTAATAACCCTTATCACTCCAACACAAAGGGGCAGGTCAGTCCCACAGGACACAGAATCTTCAGGTTAAGAATCCAAGCACTTAACACATATATATGGAACCTAAAAAAAAAAAAAGGTTCTGAAGAACCTAGAGGCAGGACAGGAATAAAGATGCAGATGTAGAGAATGGGCTTGAGGACACAGGGAGTGGGAAGGGTAAGCTGGGACGAAGTGAGAGAGTGGCATGGACTTATATACACTACCAAATGTAAAACAGATAGCTAGTGGGAAGCAGCTGCATAGCACAGGGAGATCAGCTCGGTGCTTTGTGACCACCTAGAGGGGTGGGATAGGGAGGGTGGGAGGGAGACGCATGATGGAGGGGATATGGGGATATATGTATATGTATAGCTGATTCACTTTGATATAAAGCAGAAACTAACACACCATTGTAAAGCAATTATACTCCAATAAAGATGTTAAAAAAAATGATCAAGGGTAGAGCAATGCCAAGAAATGAGGAAATGATGGTGGGTATTGCTTAATGAAAAAAAAAAAAAGAATCCAAGCACTGATGTCAATCCTTGTGTAATAAGGAACTCATCAAGGCATTTTTCAGTGTTTGAAAGGAAGCAAACCTGCTTAGAAGATAAATGATTCAATTTTCAGTACTGAAATTAGTACCTTACACATTTATTGTAAAATTATTCATAATGGCAAAATGGTGGCAAAAAAAATCCGTGCCCATCGACGGGCAACACTTGCATAAAATGTGATGCAAACACACTAGAAACAATTACCCTGACAATTAATAAAAAGGACATGTCTCATGAACTGGGGAGAATGCACAAAGTATGTATTCCATTGAGAAAAGGAGTAAAATAACCTGCTCAGTTTGATCTCAGATACCATAGGTCTGATTGTATGTTTGTATGAGCATAAAGAATGTTATAGAAGGGCACATATGATTTTTTTATTAACATATGTTATTTCTGAGAGTTCTTCACAGACCAGCGTGGTGTGCAGAAGATTATTAATATTTTCAATATATATCTTGAGTTGTTTCACTAGATACGATTAGTCTGGATTACTTTGCAATAGAAAAATTTACTAAATGTTGAGGAATTACATATATAGAGACTATATTTTCTACAAATGGTAATAAGAGCCTTGATGCAAAAAAAGAACATGGTAGAGAAAAAAAATACAAAACTGTAAAACAAACATAAGAGATTCAACACAACTTGGAAAAATCAAGAGGCATCCAAACCAAAAACACAGTTTGCAGCCACAACTGGGCTATTGTTTCCATACATTCCTTAGTGAGGAAGCCTTTGAAGTTGACATCAGAATCCCATCTTATATCATCTATCGCTACTTCGGACGTATCTTTATACCTGCTTAGTTAATTGTATAGGGAAACTAGAGCTTTCTTTTCCCAAAATAGGCATTGTCAGTCTTATTTGATCTTTGAAGTTGTCTTTTCAAAATTTTGAGTTAAATAATCCATATTGCTGTGGATATTTACATGGCATAGGGAGATAATATATAACTATTATACTCAAGATCCTCTGTCTCAAATAAGAAAAATAGACAAAAAGATGGGCCTAGCACTCAATCCATCTCCTAGCTGCGCCTTCTGAGTTCACCTCCTGATATGTCCAACTCTCCGCCAACCCAAGGAAGGAAGCTGCATATACAAGCTGACAGTCTTGGCAACTGCTCAAGAATGGCCTCTCCCGTCCCCTCAAACCACCACCACTGCCATTTAGTCCTGACCTCCTTGCTTGTTCTCATCCCCAATTTCCAAATACTGGCTGTCTCTGAAATCCACTTCTGTCCTTCCAAGTTGGCATGCATTCTGATGTCCTTGCCAGCATCTTGGGAAGCAACACTGTGTCAGTTTTTCTCTTCTCTCCTCTTCTCTTTTCTCTTCCCTTCTCTTCTCTTCTCCTCTCTTCTCTCTTCTCTTCCCTTCTCTCTCTTCTTTTCCTATTGCAGTTTCTGACTTAGCTCACCTGCTATCACAGTGTGTCCCATTAGCTGCGTACATAACCTAACTCTAACCAACAATCCTGGGGTCCTAGTGGCCCACATGTTTCAGGGGAGAAAGGTGGGGTAGGGAGTGATATATCAGTTGGTATATGTAAAAGAATTTAGTAAGACTTATTTCTGCTATACAAAATGCCTTTTGACAAAAAGCATCACAGAGGTGAAGGGAACATTCAGCAACTCTGGTTTTAAAAATCACTGCCTTCAGCAACAGAGGGCTGCATGAGACACACTGAACAACACGGATTAATACATGCTAAAAACCTTCTGTTATGCACTCAGCCTGCACTAGGCACTCTACTGGATCCTGCGGGACATTCAAAGATGAAGACCCCGTGGTCCTAGTCTTCAGGGGGTTCACAGACTAACTCTGAAACAAATCTGATCCTGATAAGTAAAGGTATATTTGAAAGCCAAAAATAGATTTACAACCAAGCAAGAAAAGAAAGTCAAAATCCAATCTACTCTACCTTGGAAAGAAATGGGAAAAAATAAAAAGCAATAACTAAAAAGATAAGAGGAAACTGAGAGCAAAGAGAACAAAAAGTAGCAAGAAGTTTAGGAGCTAAAGGCAGGGAGGCAAAGAAGGCAAATCCATAGCAGACAAGTTGAGGATAGGAGAAAAGGGGTGAGAGGGAAAGGGGAAGGGGAGTGGAAGTTGTGAAACAGAAAGAAAAGAGTTAGTTTCTCAGGAAGGACAATCTGGGAAAGGCAGAGAGATGGAGAGGATGCAGTGTAAATGTGAGGTCACTGCAGACAGACATCCTAAATGGAATAAGGATGGAGAAGTCAGTAAAATGAACTTGGCAGAAAAGACAGACCATGAAAATAATAACAATAATAGCTAACTTTTCTTGGACCTCTATTGACCTAAACTGCAATGACCATGTTGAAATCTAGACACTCTTTCACCAGGATCCACCCTCTAACATATGAATGTGCTGAGAGCCAGGGCACTTAAGCACGATTGCACTCATATCTTCAATTCAACTGCTCTGTGGATCCCTGGGCACATCAGTGGCCCTCAAACATCACTGCCATCTGGTTAGCATTGTATAATTCTTATGCCAATACAGCTTTGCTGGTTTTATAACTTATTCTATTGGATTACCCCACTCAAAGCCAGATCCTTTCTACATAGAACAGCAGAGCTTCACTCATGATTATATTTTTGAGCAGATAAAAATTTTATATGAACATTTTATACATAGAAATTTCAAATATGTGTAAAACTTTTATTTCAATATCCTTCTATAAAACACCCTTGTTTCCAGTCAAAAACAATAAGGCTTTTATCCAGGTCATTGGTAGGAGAACAAAGCACTAAGCTGTCCTCAGAAGCACTGATTTTTTCACTTTTTCACAAGACACCAAAAGTCTCAACTATATGACTCCTCCAAATCAAGTTCTATATCCACATCCAAGTTTTTCCCAAAGATGGTTCTTTGATTCCTAAACTATCACTTCCTTTGCAAACAGCTCTTATCCTTTGCCTTTGGAAAATAGTCAAATTCCAGACATTTTCAAAAATAAATTAGAACTTGATAACATTAGCCTCTTATTTTCTCTTTCTTCTTTTCTTTGTTTTATCTTTCTTGGTGCTTCTCCTAAATCACTTGTAAAATTAAAATCATGGAACTGCCATTTTTTTCTACCATGCTATTGACAGCCTCATCATTACAAGCTTTGAGGATCATTAGAATTTCCACAATATAAACAATAAACAATGAAATTGGGGAAAAATTAGAGTCAATCTATCAATAAGATTTCTAAAAAATTCTATCAAGAATAATGGAGGGTGGGAACAGATGTATATGTATGACTGATTCACTTTGTTATAAAGCAGAAACTAATAAAAAAAATAAAAATAAAAAAAATTAAAAAAAAGAATAATGGAGGAAAAAGAATATATATCTAATTTGCATAATACATTATCAATATATCTCAGATCATGGGAAGATACTACATTTTTGAAAGAAAGTAAAAGTTATTAGTCATCTGTATTTTGGTGAGACTCGTCCCTTTTTGCCATCAGCTAGCAGCAAATCACTTATTAGACCTGAAAAGAATGAGTATATGTCTCCTTAAGACCACTTTGCCCCTCCATATTTCTCAGTGGTCATTTAGCCTCAGAGAAAATCAGAACCATCGAAACAATTCTTAAAGTTTCCAGAAATGTGTGTGTGTGTGTGTGTGTGTGTTTTATGTTTGTGAAAGAGAAATCAAAGCTTATTCATTGAATCTGCTGATGAAATTTGGTGAGATCTGGCTAGAGGGCTGGGAAGGAAAACTGAGTAATTAGGAGGAGAATCAAAACATTGGGTGATTATGAGAATTCTCCCTTCAAGATTGTGGGAGGGGAGGGAGTTTTCGGGTGTGAGCATATGCAGGGGTCTAGAGAGACAGAGAAAAGTCCTTCTTGACTGAGGTGGGGAGAGAAGGCCCTGCTCTGGACCTGGCATCCTTGTTTTCTTATATTACTGAAAATAATAAAAATCAGAATAAAAATGAAGGAAGCATCGTGCTTGGCTTAGGGCTAGAGAAGCAGTATCTTCAGGGTGCTCACCCACTTGTGAGAGTCATGGTGGGTCTGACTGGGGTGTGCATATGTGCAGACATGTCTGCTTTCAGAGGCACACAGATGTTGCAGTGTTGACAGGGACCTCTGGAAACCAAGACAAGTCATCCAGGGTGAATAATCGTGGACTTGGGGAACAGGAGGAGGTGGCCATTTTAATACATGTAAAAAACCCATGACCCTATTTAGAAACAGAAGAATTTAGAAAGATTATGCCATAAAATAACTACTGTGCCAGGAACTTGCCTCCTGCTTGGACCCTAAGCTGAGAGTCCAGGGAAACACCTGTTACAGTCAAGCTCTTTTTCTTTCCAATTGGTAAACAATTCTACCAATTGCACAATGAAAAAATTCTGTGACCCTGGCACCCAGATCTGGAACTCTCAATTGCTCTCACCACCAAAGGTCAATCCAATGTATCTGCTTGTGACATATTTTAGCCAAAGAATGTTAATGACATTTTCCAATACACTGTGCTGTTCTAACACATGTCCCACCCTGGAAATTTGGGATTACTAAAATACAGAGATATCTTGAATGCCAAAATGTCAGAGTAGGTAGAGATATGGCCAGCTTTTCAGGCTCTCCGACCACTTTAGGGACCCACAAAAGCACTGACAAGATGAGAAAAATGTATTGCCTCCAAACAAAAAAGAAAACTGTGAAACCAAAATTAGCAAACATTTGTTTCTACAAAGCATAATACATTGCCAACTTTATTCATTGTTCTATTTAGTAGAGACCGAAATAATCTTTCTTTGTACCTCAAGAAGATCTGTAGATTAGATTTTTTTCATTTGCAGGAACACCTACATATGCAAGATGGTAAGTGCACATAAATTCACAAGCACACATAAATGAATTTACTCATACTCAGAGAGTTTTAGTGGCAAAATAATAAAAACTCTTCCCATATTTTATTGCAAAAAATATAATTTGATGTGGAATATGAGTACACTTTAATATGTTTAATATATTTGTTGAGAAGTGGGAGGCTCCTAAAGTGTTCAGAAAATATGGAGGTTTTAGAGTGACCCTTTACTTCTCCCATTGTTAAAGGACATCACTAAATTTGGAGAAAAATTCTTCCCTGTTCATGGATAAACAACAAGGTCCTATTGTATAATACAGGGAACTATATTCAGTGTCCTGTAACAAACCATAATGGAAAAGAATGTGAAAAAGAATATATATATGTATAACTGAATCACTTTGCTGTACAGGTGAAATTAACACAACCTTGTAAATCAACTATACTTCAATAAAAAAGTTTAAAATATCAGAATTCTTCCCTGTTCACTGACCTATTCCCTTGCACTTTTTCCTCATCCTTTTCCAGCTTATCAACAAAGTTAAACACAAGAACAAGCCAGAAAGGGAAAATTCCCTGTTGCTAACATAAGTCTAGTTGTCCTAACAGATGAATAATAAAGTATAAAGTCAATGGTTAACTTTTTGGAATAAATTGAGGAAAGAACATCGGAACTTTATTCTTTTCAGATTTCCCTGCCTACCTAGATTACAACACAACATCCTTACTTCTGAAGGCACAGTCTCGACTGGTATGCCTGGCAATGGACAAGAGACCGAGGGGCCGAAAGCCAAGACCAAGGCTAACACAGGAGCTGTCACAACCCTTCAAGAGACTAACATCAAGCTAAAAAAAATCTGCTTCTCTCATCTCTCAAGAAGAAATTCAACCTCATGGGTATGTCATATGGTTCTCTTGTATGATATCCCTGAAAACAGTCTAAAATGTTCTTCCAAGCTTTGTACACACTTCTTCAAATACTTTATCTACTCAAAACTATTTGGGGGACTTCCCTGGTGGTCCAGTGGCTAAGCTCTGTGCTCCCAATGCAGGGGGCCCGGGTTCAATCCCTAGTCAGGGAAGTAGATCCCGCATGCCACAACTAAAGATCCTGCATGCTGCAGCTAAAAGATGCTGCATGCCACAGCTAAGACCTGGCATAGCGAAAGAAAGAAAGAAAAGAAAGAAAAGAAAGAAAGAAAGAAAGATCTTAAAAAACTATTTGGGACTTTAAACGTATATTTGCTTAAAAAATGAAAAAATAAAGAAAGAGAGAAAAAATGTATATTTGCTTGAATTTTAAGTTACCTTAGTTCTAAGTTATATTCAGGATGCCACCATCCAATCTGTGTGAATAAGTTTTAAAAGGGGCAACCTAAGAGTTTACAGTCATCAGTAATAGCCTCAAATATGACTTGTATACATAAGAAAACCTTTTAAGAAATCTTAAACAGTTCCAGAAAACCAGATAGCATTCTGTTTCCCATTTTCCTTTTCACTAAATTGTCATCAATCAGAAATATGACTAAGATAAATAGCAGCTCCTAGATAAAAATAGGAAGACTTCTCCAAAATTCTCATTAAATTCTATACATGATCCATATTCAGCTTGAAAACCACCAGTTAAGAATGAGATAAACAGAAGGTCACCTGCATCTGGCAATACATGCCAATTTCTTAACCCTACGGTATAATGATAGGAAAACTAATTCTAGAACAAGTTAAAAATCAGTTCCCCAAAACACTTACTACCAATATTTAGAATATCATGAGATTTATTTTACTTCTATTATGCCTTACTTTCCACACAACAGGAAAGGATATTATCAGGGTTGCCTTGACTGTGTATGTAGTCTAGTTTATTTTTGGTATTTGTTAGTCATTCATAAAAACAAAATTCAGGGTTCCATTTACTTTCATTAATTCAGGTAACAGGCGCTTTGAGGGGGACCAAGAAGAGTACCTAGTGAGAAAGAGAGGAAAAGAGAATGTTTTTGTTCATGTGTCCTGGAGAAGATATTATTTTTCTCCTACAATACTGTGCACTCTGGTTACTAGAGTATTTTTTCCCCCACGCTTTAAAGGTTACTATACAGAAATTCAGGGATTTGAAGGTTTTGCAAACTCCAGTCAGAATAGCATTTCATCTATCAATTGTTATTTCCACATGTACACGAGCTCTTAGATTCATTCATGAAACTAGGGCTGTCAGGATCTTAATGAGATCAACTGGTTTAGCCAAACACATGCATCACTATTCAGCTCTCATGCCACCTGGAGAGAGCAAGTCTTTGCATAAGGCCTAATTTTACCCACTCAAGGAAGAAAACTTGAACCACGACAAAGCCAGCAATGATGATTAAAGAGTGCCTGTCACTTGGCCTCACCCCTGGGAGCTGCCCTCTACCCACTCCTGGGTGATGGGGGTGTTTCTCTGGGTGCCCTGGATTTAGATGTGGTGAAGGATGCAGACAGTTTCATGTGTCAAGCCTCCAGAGTCGTCAAAGCAGCGCTTGATCTGCTCTGTAGGAAGTGCTGAGGACCCGAACAAAAACTCATCAGTGGCACAAATCCAAGGTCATCTCCCAAATATCCCTAATATATCAAAGCAGCCTCATCCATCTCAAAGCAAGAGTTACAAATGCTAAGACTGGAAGGGATCTTAGGGAACTTGTCCTAGAAACTAACTTACTGACACACAAAGAAGAGAATTCTCCCAGAGAAAAGCAGAATGAATGTCTTATAATTTACTCTCCATCCTCTAGAAATTGGATGTATATTAGAGGTTGATGTTCTGAGCAGCAAAACTTCATTCAGATATCTGATTCTACATGGTATATATTTCCTGACCAATAAATCTACATGGAAAAATAAAGTTATGTGAACAAATTCCCTGCCAATATCAACTTGAAGAAGAAAAATTAAAAACCAAAACAAACAGAATCCAACTTACCTCGGTCCACACCTCTTCTTGCCTTTTGAAAATTGCTTTTGAATGTTTGAAATCTGAAAATAAATAGCCAGTTCTATAGGCTTTTTCAAGGCCCTGAAAATGATCACTTAGTAATAAATCTTTAGTATTAGTAATCCTATAGATTGATAATCTCTAGAAGATGAGAGATTATAGTTTTCATGAACAGTCTTTCAAAAACATTGTAGTTAAAGCCTCTTTACTATAACATCCCTGCTAAAGAAATAGAAACAAAAGTTGTCTCCTTGTGTGACTATGTAATTTTTAACAGCAGCAACAAAATATTAATATTCATACCAAACTGAATATCATATTCTCAAACATCTTAAAAAAGAATCACACTGCCACCTATTTTGCTCTATGTCACTGATCCTTACTATGTATCACTCTTTTGTTTAGGGATAAATGGCCTGAAGGTTTTCTTACAATAGTTCCATAGATTAAAGTAGCAAAGAAACAGAGAAGAAAACCATTTAAAATTTCAAAACAGAAAGGAAAAACTTCACTTTTGCTTTTTGAATGTGTGCTTCATGTGAATAACTTTCATCTTTCCATCTGTATTTCTTTCAGATCCATTCAGTAACTATGTGTTTTGCAATGAAATGGCATTCCATATTTAAAATAAAAATTGGTATTTTATGCTGGTTTCCATTTTCAAAGAGCATATTTTTAATCACATCCAAAATAGTTCAGCATTTTTCCCACTACTGCCAAAAATAGCAACACGTACCCTCAACACAACGTATCATAACATATCCTCAACAACACACGTATCACCACACACATTTCTGGTCTTGGGCTCCCCTCAGCCCCATCTGTACTCTTGCTGCGAACAGCTATAGCATAAAAATGTCTCTTCTCACATGCTTTTGATATTACACTATTTAATCACATACAGCTGTGGCTTATGAGGCTGTTACAAAACACAATTTTAATGTAGTACTTGAAGTCAATTTTGGATAAACATCAACCATTTACTCTGAATAAGAAGTCCAACACTCCAAAGATTTTCTTTTAAAGGAAAACCCTGGTTTTCTTAGAATTTGGCATGGGCATCATTGTGACTGAGACTTCTCTCTGCCAAAAAGACTGATAATGTCAAAAAGGATTGTGTAAATCATATTAGTGCAAAAACGAAGCTTTCCAGAATTCCTGGAGCCAGAAAGACCTGGAATGATGTGCATCCTTCCTTCTCTTTGGCCTCTTCCTTCACGTGGCCCCTACCTCCAACCCTTGAATACATTTTAGTACTTCATGGAAATAGGTTTGAGTTATAATTCTGTTTTTCTTTTTCCAAATTGAGAGAAAGTGAAAGGAAAATGTGCTGGAAAGGTACTGTTCAAAGAAATATACATGGTGTTTCCCTTAAGTTTGGAATTATTCCGGAAAAAAAAAAAAACATGAACTTTTTACATTTCTACTCCTTTTAGTAGGCACCAAACTTAGTGTTGTGAAAACAGTGATGACATTAGAGAAAGAAAATCCCAATTAGAGAAAGAAAATCCCAATGCAAACAAAGATTTGGAGAAGTAATGAAAAAAAAAAAACAAATTGAAAAGGCAAGGTAGCCTGTTGTTTCTGTTTCTCTCATTTAAAACCAATTAAAATAGAATACATTCTAACAGGAGATAAGATCGATCATTATTTCATGCTATCATATAACCCCCCTGCAGTAAAAGAAATATGTGGAGTTATTCCTAAAAATTCTCTTGCTGGAAGATTTTTAGAAAACTAGTTTTATATATTTCAGTCTTTCAAAGGAAAACAGTACCTGGGAGTTTTCAATGCTGAAACATACAAAACTGGTTGGTAACTGGCAAGTTACCAACTCTTGACTATCAATGCAAATCTGAGGCAGGAAGTACTAAGGAAATTCTAAACTCATTCCCTCCCTCTGCAAGATTTTCTACATTTTCATGTGTGAGGAATGTGTGAAGGGTTGTTTTGTTTTGCTTTTGTAAGACCTGTACATTCACATCTTTAAGAATATCCTTGGCCCCACGGGAGGCTCCCTCTTCCTTTGCAGGCTGCCCTGGCCTTGTGTTTTCAAGTGTCTGCTCTTTTCATGGCACAACTGGGGTCCAGCTAGACTTTCAGAGCCGGGCGGCTGTCCAGTTGCAGATGGCTGGAAATTCAGCCTGAAATCAGTGTGCTGGTGATGAATTATTCCTCCACCTGACCCCAACTTCACACCAGGCTCTGAACAGAATTTGAGTACCACCAGCCAGGGAGACCTGGTCAGGGTTCCATGGTCTGAACCCCTTTCTTCAAAGTTTTCTGGGGAAGCAGATGGCCAAAGAAGGGCAGGCAGCAGACTGATGAAAAAGCAGAGTGATTAGAAACTGCACTGAACTGGGAGAAATAGAGGGATCTGGCAAGGGCGTGGAAAGGAAGAAAAGACAAACTTGCTGTGTGTGCTTGGGTGAGTTTTAAAGTTTCATGAAGATGACTAAAGTTTTCTAAATATCACATATGAGAGAAATATCTATTTCTCAACTGCAAAATATCAACTCATCAGGCTGTGACCACGTTTTACTCTTTAGCTTTCCCAGTTCAACTCATTTGTTTTTCCAAGAAGACCCCCCCCCCCAAAGTACCTCAAATTCAGATTGAAATTCACCCTGGGTCTCATAATGCAATAGCAACAGGTTGGTTTTTTGGACTGGCTGTAACAAAATTCTTGAGAAATATTATGTTACAACTTAAGCAAACATCATTACATATATTATCATTAAGCTAAGAAACTATTTTTTGGTCTCCTTTCTCCAAAACTTGCTGATTATTATGGGTGGCTTTTCCAACAGCAAATTCGTTTTGATGAAACTTTTTTTAAAATCCAGTATGTCTCTTATTGAAATATTATGACATGTCACCAAAATTTCTTCATTACTTCTAAATAAAAGTAATGTTCTTTTTAGAAATTGCTTCTTTGGCTAGGAAAACAAAATTGGTAAAAAGGAAAATTGACAAGTGACAACTTTTAATGTGAGGTCTGGGAGAGTAAGCATGTTATACCCACATTACTACAAGGTACAACAGCTACAAGTCAGCCATGGGTTTTCCTTTTATTTGATTTACCCATACATTTTTCTAATATAACATTTTAAGCATCTGGAAATTTATTCAAAGAAACAAAAGCATAAATATCTTGTTTCTATTTTTTTTCTTTTTAACAACAAAGTGAAGAGATTGGTTCTAATATGATGGGTAATAAGGGGAGCAGAGAAAGCAGGGAAGTGTCACAAGTTTTTCTAAAACTTAAATTGCATTTGAGGAAATGGAAGACATTTGCATTTATTTCAAAGTCCGTTTTCATTTTGTTTTATCATAAGAAAATAGCAGCTGCATTTAACACACATATTTAGGTAGAAAGAGAAGGCTCAGTAGTTTGGCATTTTCTGAATGAATACAATAATAAACATCCCATGAAGATTTTCCAACCAAAACTAATGTCAGCAAATAGCTTTTGTGGGTGAGTTAAAAACACCTGAATTTAGATAACAGTTTAAGGCATGGGGTATCACCAGAATATGATTTTTGTTGTCAACCACAGAATTCTATTTTTATCAACCATAAATGTTCTTTACATTTCAGCATCATTTTAAAAAGCAATGATTTTAAAATTGGATTAAAACTACAAGCCAAGGCTGGAAGGACAGTGGATTTTATGGAATTCCACCTAGGCTTAGCAAATAAATCTAAGCAGCATGCATTTCCTTCAAAATTACTATAGGTTATATTTTGAGCTATAAGTGTAAAAGGAGCAAAAAGTGCTACCGAAACAACCCGGTTGTTTTCATGCTATGCTGGGGTGTGATGGGACTTTATTGTACAGTGAGAACGCTGTCAGAAAGTTCCCGTATTTTAAAATATTGCACATTGACCCTTCCTCCCATTCCCTGAGTGTCTAAGTTCCCAAACAGGGCACATTTTCATATCTTCAGCTTCCAGGAATGTCATTAATGTCTGTCATTTCAGAGCCACTGTAATGATATTTGACAACTTCACAGCACTGTCGAAATTTTACAACATAATAATCAATATGAACTACCATGATAGCCAAAGTAGCTGATCTTATACTCCCTACCACCCTGATCTGATTACCCAAATATCAGCTGAGGTCGCCTAATGGATCTAACTTCTTTAAAAATGTTCCAGAAGTTGATGGCTTTGACTAGCTTGAAAGTAACAAGATCCAGATGCTGCCTGTCTACACAACACTAAACTACATAGGACCCCAAAACAGATTTATTTTTAAATTCTCTCTCTATTTTTCTAGCTCTCTTTTCCCTCAACACCCCATGTTTCCTCTTTACCCTAAACAACACACACACACACACACACACAAACTTCCCACCAGTGTAGCTGGTCCTGTGTCTTTAATATAATGTGCCCGACATTATTTCCCCCTAGCAATAGGTTAAAAGAAATCTCAAACCAAAAAGCAATTATTCCATTCATTTTGATCTAAAGTTTCTTTTCTGAATAGACTTCATCGGAGAAAACAAGAACCAAAAAGAAAGCATGAATTTTGAAACATTTGGAAAAATTTAGCCAAATGACTAAAGGGGATGGAATGTGTGATATTTTTCATGCAACCTTTGTTTGTTGTTTCTGTTTCTTTGGGGGATGAGAAATGACTATAAATTTCCCCTTTTAACTTGTCCTTGCTTTGCCATTTCTTTGAGGAAGGCAGGCAGCGTTCTCTTCCCAATCCCCCAAAGAGTTAAAACTCTAGCCACTGGAGCAGGCGGGCTGGTCTATTTATTTCAGCAGCAGCCCAAACTAAATGCTCACAAAGGCAAAAAGCAGTGTGAGTCGACCTTGGAGGGGCAGGGCAAATTGTAAAGCGACTGAGAAAGGAAGGGAAAAAAAGAACAATCTTTAATATAATACTGAAAGTCTGCTGCCTGATCTGGTTTACAAATCAGCATTGTTTGGTGAGAGAGAATAAATGAGAGCTAACTACGGCTTGAATTACCAAACCCAAATCACAGCACCCAGTCCTGGTGACAGCACAGATCACTCAGGCATGCCTTGTTCACTCCCGGCGTATTTACCAAGAACACGGTAGAGTCTGGCTAATGTAATATAAAATAATATCATCCATAAAGGAATACAATCCATGCATTCAAGGGGGAACAACCAACATTTTTCCCCCGAAATTAAGTCCGATGTAATTGACAAATTGGAGCAGTGATTTCACACCTGAGAGTCTTCCATGTCTGAACTGCAGGATAAAGTTCATGATTGGCATGACCCACTGTTCAGTGACGTGGTCTTGCCACTGGTCCCCTCATGATCATCTGAGCACACACATAAAGCCTAAAGTATTTAACCAATTCATGTCCAATTATCATCAGTATAGTTCATCCTTTTTCAAGACCCAGGCCTCCTGGTGGCAGCCAACATCTAGCTTCTAAAAGTAAAGAACATCTATTGTAAAGCTCCTAAATTCACTCTCTAGCATCCTGACCATCCTCAGTATAAAATAAGGCCATAAAAAAAACAAAAATGCACCCAAACAAACTCTAAGAGACTTGAATTAGATACCGTGTCCCTTCCCACACCCGTCTTTCATTCTACGCTCAGCGGTTAAAAGTTTGAGTCGCCCCCACCCCGGCGTGTCCTATCCAGTGGGAAAAAACCTTTTAGAGCCACAAACAAAGAACAGCTCACCAGAAAAGCCCCTGAAATTGTATTCTTGTGCCTGATCATCACTGTTATGATCTCCTTTTTAACAACCCTGCCCAACTGCCAAGGACTTGACGGATATCAGGAACACCTAGGCAGCCAAATAACAACAAAGGAACTCAAGTAAAACTATTATCTCTTCTTAAAGAGAAAGCACCAGTTCCAGGCTTGCTTTCTTCCTATATCCTTCTCTGCTTCATTAACTCCATTGCTATGTTACTAATTTCAAAGAAGCAGGAAGAGGTGATGGGGTAAGGGGAGGGAGGCGGTAAATAATAATTCACATGACTGTTTGTTTCCCATCCCAAGTGCAGAAGGACACCCCACTGCTGCCAGACTGTGGAGCGAGCCATACCTTGGTTTGGAGATAGTGAGGATAGTAGTAAGTGTACTGGGGGTACATTTGTGGCTGATCCAGGCGTTTGCCCATGTAGCTGGAATCTCTATCTCCGAGGCAGGGAACTGGATGACAGGGTATGTGCCCCAGGCCGAGCTTCCTCTGGAACCACTATTCCTGACAGTCCCGATGACTGATGAGGCTTCGGAGAGTCTTCCACCACTCACTAGTTCCAACACAGCAAGAATTTTAAAAAGAAACACACCAAAAAAAGAGGGAGGTGGGGGATCTGTAGGAAAAACCCCACACAGCCTCCCCAGCTCTCGCCTGGGGTCCACTTGGGATGAGGCAGTTTGTTCTCTACCCGGCGGTCCGTAGTGATGTCAATTGCCAGCGTTTGTAAAGGAAAAAAAAAAAAAATCAAAGTCCTTTTAGCACAACTCGGAAATCTTGCAGATCAGCTTCCTGTCTCCTGTGTGTCTCTTTCCCCACCTTAAAGAAAACGAAAAAATAAAAAATAGAAAGAAAAAGAAAAAAGAAAAAGAAAAAGGGGGGGAGAAAGAAAAAGAAAGGGGAAAAGAAAAACTAAAAAAAAAAAAAAAACCCTCTCACAGCTCAGTTGCCGCTGTGTCCCTCCCAGAGTGACATGGTGTTCGGTGCTTGTCCTGTCCTTTCATTCACGTCCCCTCCTTCCAGCCAGTGGGTGGGACCCGGAGAGCCCCTCCAGGGAGCAGCGTACGCAGTCCAGAAGGCTGCAGTCTTTCCTCCAAGAAAAAAAAAAAAAGGCTGCTTCAACCCCTGCTGCAAGCAAAGTTCCGATTCCCTCTACTGGCTATCTCGAATAGCAAAGCGGTTTTTGCAGCAAAGCTGCTGCCGCTGCCGCTGATCCCAGGGAACTCAAATGTGGGCGGCGGATGATTCCTTATCCTTCCCTCCATCAACCCCGCACAAGAGCTGCCTTCTTTGCTTTGCTTGCCAAGTTTCAAGGTAAGCCACACTGCGAAACAAAACACAGCAGACCCCGGGAGGGGCAGGAGGACGAAGGGAGGAAGGGAGAGAAAGGAAAAAATCAAGGCAGACGGGCTAAGCTTGCTGGTGAAAATGGAAAAAGTGTGTCCCGGATGCTTTCAAAACCTGTGAACGCACTAAAGCCGATGGAATCCAAGACCTGCTTTAGAAACTAACCTTTTACTTCTCGGAGAACGTGGAGGATGGTAAGTATTGAAGAAATGTTGTATTCTACTCCAGGACTGCTCGTAACAAGCCAGGCATCATCAGATCACAATTAGCAACTTATCATAGCAGAAATAATCAATCTGATCATTACATCCATTTTGTAAAAATCAAAAGAGGTGTCCCCTTCGGTGTATGATCGTCTTGATAAATAAAATCACTGTTTCTCTCACTGTCTATCTCTTTATGATTCATGGAGGCTTTAATCACTTTCCTGACATCATCATATACAAACACAAAGAACAAAAATCATAATCACTTGGCAGGGTGTTTCTCCACCAATAATAAGTAGTTTTCTGACGTGTCTATCAGCTGCTACATTATAATACAGATTGTTTCAGAGGAAATATATTTCCTTAAAGGGTCCCTTTTCAAGGCAGGCGAGGCTAAAATTAGACGTGCCAGCTGTGTTTTGCTGAGGGCTCACGCATGCCCAGAGCGTGGGCAGACCAGCACTGAACTCCTCTCGACTTTGTCAAGTCGCTGGCTGTATTCTCCCCAGCCCTGAGTCGCCTTTTCAGATAAAAGGTTCCTGGTACAAATCCAGCTTCCTAGGCAAGAAGACCAGAGAATGTGGTCCCATGTACAAGCCCTACCACCCCTGGGGCAATGGGCTTCCCGCAGGGCTCTGGTTTCTGGGAGCCCAGTGAGTGCAGGTAGGTTCCTTGGAGACAAATCAGGATGGTGGGCACATAGTTTTATGTTTGACTTTTGACAAGAACGACGATCGGAAGGAAGGAAGGGGAGAGGGTGGAGGGTAGGAGGTAGAAGTCCTGTCACTGAGAAAATTAAATCAAGTCTGCCAGTGTCTATGTGTTCTTCTGGGACTCAGAGGTCTCATCTAGAAAATGGAACTACTTCCAACTTACCTAGCTGGAGAGAGTCAACTGAATCAGATGCTAAATAAA
This sequence comes from Mesoplodon bidens, assembly GCF_964165515.1. NCBI lineage: Eukaryota > Metazoa > Chordata > Mammalia > Artiodactyla > Ziphiidae > Mesoplodon > Mesoplodon bidens. Next base: position 55,460,012 of record NC_138172.1, read on the forward strand.
AATCCCATTGATTTCAAAATTCTTTGCAGCATCTCACTGCTCAGACAACAGAGTCCTGACTTTTGGTATACTTTTCAAGTCACTTAAAAACCTAACTTCCTTCTCCAGAGGCAGGCAGTAGACCCTGTCCCCAACATCCGATGCCTGAGTGACACTGCCCTGCTTTCAGGTCTGGGCTGTGCTCTCAGTCTTTGGTCATCCCCTCTGCCAGGGGGGCTCTCCCAGACCCACCTTCAGCAGATCCTCCAGCCCGCCCTTTGGTCTCAGCACCACCCACACCCAGTGGCTTCCTATGCACTCTGGCTTTCCCACAGCACCTGTATTTATCCTAATATAATGTTCATCCTATGTCACTGCCTATGAGTTGCTTGTTTTCTCTACGATGCTCTAAAAGCATCGGGAAAAGCAGGAAAGGAGGAGGTCCCATCATTCTTGTTTACCTTCATCTTTTTTAAAACTGGCATGGCATCTGGCACCAAATGGTTGCTCTGTAAATGTTTGAAGAATAAGACATCTTAAATATCAGAAACAACTCTAACCCAACTCATATCCATCTTTCAGTACATTTCTGGGTGCAGGGGATATAGTGCTGGGTGCAGGGGATATAGTGCTACACAGATCAGAACAAGGCACCTCATCCATCCGATGCCACTGCCCACTTCATACAGTTATTATGAGAATTCACTGAGTTAAACATGTGAAGCATTGATAACATCTTGGTACTTATTGGATCTGCTCAATAAACACAAGCCTGCACCTGGGGAAGAGCATCCCAGGCTGAGGGACCAGTAAGAACGGAAAGCCTGGCAGCAAGCATGTGTCTTTGGAATGTGCCAGATATAGTGCAGGGGCTGGAAGGGAGCAAGTAAAGAGTAGAGGAGTAAAGAGTAGAGAATGAGGCTGGGACAAGATCTACAAGCCTTGGTGGAATTTGGTGGGGAAAGCTAATTAGTGATGGTTAACAGTACAGCCAGGACTCTATCCAAATCATCTTCAACTACAGAATGCTGTCTTCCTAAATGAAAGATTGAGGTTCCTCCAAATTATAAGACACCTAGGATCAGGATCCTAGATGGCTTCTGCCAACGTGGCCACTTTGGACAAAGGACATCAGTATTCTTTCATTCATAACTGCCAGGATGCTCCTCCATAACTGCCAAGATGCTTCTGCCAACGTGGCCACTTTGGACAAAGGACGTCAGTATTCTTTCATTCATAACTGCTAAGATGCTCCTTAAAGGGAAAGGACTACTGTCTTATTTACAAATAAAAAGCCAAATAAATAACTCTTCTCAGTGCACGCTATAGCCCACTTATATGCAAAGTTCCTAGTATGTGTCAATACTATGAGCAATTTCTACACAAATTGCCACTTCCCAAAATCTATTCTATTCCGTTGGATTATCGGTATTTTCTGGGCATTAATTGTCATAGCTTAAGAACATTCACTGAACATTTAAAGCTTTTCTTAAATAATGTAAAGACAGTTTAGCCCTTGTGAGGATGGTAAAACCTGTGTTTTATTCATTTTTTAATTTATTTTTTCCCTCATAGATCCCAGTAGCCATGGAGATTTGGGGGGCAAGATAGTCATGTCAGAAATAGTTTTTATATCATGTCTGCTCTGTTGGAGCTGCAGCACTTTCCATTTAAATGATCAAGTTAAGGTAGGAGGGAACTAGTTTAAGGCACTCTCTAAATCAGAAGCCAGCTGTGTGCCATTTGCCAAATAAACAAATTTTGTACAAATCCAAAAGCAGCAAACTGCATCAAAGGGCATGGACTCTTATAGATTCACGTGATTCACAGCACAGACTGGAGAGGCACTCATTTAAGACAAGTTCTTGGCTAACACAATTGAGAGGATGTTTCAGACATACATCCAGAGATGGGGAAGTGATGGTATTGAAATAAGGGGCAATTGGACAGAGGCAGAAAGTCTTTTGGTTTGCCCTTGACCTAGCCACTCAGAGAAGAACTGGGTCCCCTCTCTGGATGATTTATTTATTTATTTATTTATTTTAATTTTTTCTATTTTGGCTGCGTTGGGTCTTCATTGCTGGGCGCGGGCTTTCTCCAGTTCCAGCGAGCGGGGGCTACTCTTCATTGTGGTGCGCGGGCTTCTCACTGAGGTGGCCTCTCCTGTTGCAGAGCACAGGCTCTAGGCACACGGGCTTCAGTAGTTGCGGCACACAGACTTCAGCAGTTGTGGCTCGCGGGCTCTAGAGCGCAGGCTCAGTAGTTGTGGCGCCGGGGCTTAGTTGCTCTGCGGCATGTGGGATCTTCCCAGACCAGCGCTCGAACCCGTGTCCCCTGCATTGGCAGGCGGATTCACAACCACTGCACCACCAGGGAAGCCCTGGATGATTTATTTTTGTAAATTACAAAGACTTAGTCAAAAGTAAAAGAACAGTAGAGATATAAGGAAAAACCATAATCATACTATCTTCAAAAGGAGTATTCTATTTTACCTTTAAGAAAGACATCCATGACCTTGAGTAAAACATAAAAGGCAAAAATCGTGGCATTTCCTGCCCACTTTATTCAAATTTGTGAAATCTCTTTCCAACCCAGCAGTTGCCACATGAGTATGAAACATAAAAGTTGTTTGTTTTCTTAAAGACAAGATGGTAGGTTGCAAATTCCAACATTAATGTTACAACTTTCCTTTCTCCTACTGAATCCTTAACAATGGTTTAAGAAAATGTCTGAGACAAATGAGAAGAAAGAGACTACTGTTCAAGTATGTGTGGCCCAAACTTAAACGATAATTGAATGTAAAAATATTAATGTAGATAAAGACAATAAAAATTGGCCTTGGAAGAAAATTTCAAGCCTCAAGACAAAACTACAATGGACTATAGTTCAAAACAGTTAAGTAGAAAAGCAAGAGCAGTTTAAAACAATAAACAATATTAACTTCAACAACAGTTTATTGAGCCTCTATTCTGGGCCTAAAAAATTGAGGGTACCAGTATAAATACGGTATCATCATCCATGTCCTCAAGGAGATTTAACAAATCAGTATGTCTCAAACTTCAACCATTCACAAATGACCTTAATGTTTTTTCTCATATCTGAGTACCAGTTTGAAACAATAAAAATAATTTTCTTTAAGTTGACTCAATTTTTCCTGAAATCCATGTGAACTTTATTAGAATTCTAAGCAATAATATACTTTATGTATATTTTGTTTATTTTGCTTCTATTATCTTTTAAAAAATGCACACTATCCACCAGCTCTCTATATACATTTTTCGTAGCACTCAATACTGTGGCGGGCACATCTGGATCTCCTTTACCACTAGGATTAGCAAGACTCACACTTCTCCATTTCATTGAAAGTAGGAACGGCCACATGACTTGCTATGCCCAATAAAATATGAAGCTTTTACGAGCGACACCCACAAAAGCTTTAACTGCTGCTGTTTAATTCTCCAGTCCACTCTTCTCTGAGGCAAGCATGTGCTGATATGGAGTAAGCATCTCAGAGGGGTGAGAACAGCTGCCTTGAATAGTCACCTAGACCAGCCACTGATTTACCATGCATGAGAAGTAAACCTTTGTTGGATTATGCTATTGAGATTTGGTGACTTACCACAGCATCACCTAGCCTACCCTGACTAATCCAACATTACTTGTCGTTTGATTCTGTATTCATTGGTTTCCTTGCTTGAGTAGCACCCCCGCTAATATCTAAGCTCCACAAGGGAAAGGAGCATATTTGTCTTGTTCCCTGTTATATCCCCAGCACCTAGAGCAGTCCTTGGAATTTAATACACACTTAATAAATGTGCATTAAATAAATGAATAAATAAAATGATTATCTAAAATCATCTCATTTACTTATCAGTGCTTAATGCATGCTACTTTAGGAAATCATGGAAGGTGAAATGAAACATATTCACAAAAAGTAAAAACTGAAGTTTCATAGGGAACCCTCCTACACTGCTGGTGGGAATGTAAATTGGTGCAGCCACTACGGAAAACAGTGTGGAGGTTCCTCAAAAAACTAAAAATAGAGCTACCATATGATCTAGCAATCCCACTCCTGGGCATATATCTGCACAAAACTCTAATTCAAAAAGATACGTGCACCCCAATGTTCATAGCAGCACTATTGACAATAGCCAAGATATGGAAACAACCTAAATGTCCATGGATAGATGAATGGATAAAGAAGATGTGGCACATATATACAATGGAATATTACTCAGCCATGAAAAGAAACGAAATTGAGTTATTTGTAGTGAGGAGAATGGACCTAGAGTCTCTCATACATAGTGAAGTAAGTCAGAAAAAGAAAAACAAATACAGTATGCTAACACATATATATGGAATCTAAAAAAAAAAAAAGTGGTTCTGAAGAACCTAGGGGCAGGACAGGAATAAAGATGCAGACATAGAGAATGGACTTGAGGACACAGGGAAGGGGAAGGGTAAGCTGGGACAAAGTGAGAGAGTGGCATGGACATATATACACTACCAAATGGGAAATAGAAAGCTAGTGGGAAGTAGCCACATAGCACAGGGAGATCAGCTTGGTGCTTTGTGACCACCTAGAGGGGTGGATTAAGGAGGGTGGGAGGGAGACACAAGAGGGAGGGGATATGGGGATATATGTATACATATAGCTGATTTGCTTTGTTATACAGCAGCAACTAACACAACATTGCAAAGCAATTATACTCCAATAAAGATGTTAAAAAATATTTGTATGTATTAATTAAAGCACTAAGCATGAACAATTTGTAGCTGTTTTATAAGCCTCAGGAAATGAACAAGTCTTGTAAATTTTAGATTCATTTATTCAGGAGAACAAAATATACTGAATTTCTTTTCTCTATGCTATTTCCCACCTCCATCCTATTATATGTATGCATGTACGTTTATAACATTATGTTTTTCTGATTGCAAAAATAATGATATACATTTTACTTTTGAAATGCAGAAAAGGGAAAAGAAAATTTTTAAATACTACAATTCAAAGATAATCATTCCTCTTAAAATTTTGGTATATGTTCTTCCAGGTTAGGTATGTATTCTCTTTTACAAAGCTGTGAGAATATTGTGGAAACTCTGTAACTTTTTTAATATAACAATTACCTTTCCATATCCTTAAATATTTTTCCAAAACATGACTTTTAAATAACTCTGTGTATGTTTTTACTGTAACCTAACTCAAAAACATTCTGGAAATTGGTAGAATATAAGATATAAATAAATATTAACCATCATAGCATAAAAACAAAATGTGGTACATATATATGATGGAATATTACTCAGCCATAAAAAAGAATGAAATAATGCCATTTGCAGCAACATGGATGGACCTAGAGATTATCATACTAAGTGAAATAAGTCAGACAGAGAAAGACCAGTGTCATATGATATCACTTCACATGTGGAATCTAAAATATGACACAAATGAACATATCTATGAAACAGAAACAGACTCACAGACATAGAGAACAGACTTGTGGTTGCCAAGGGGGAGGGAGGGAAGGATTGGGAGTTTGGGATTAGCAGATGCAAACCATTATATAGAGAATGGATAAACAACAAGGTCCTACTGTATAACACAGGAAACTATATTTAATATCCTGTGATAAACCATAATGGAAAAGAATATGAAAAATGATGCCTATATATATATATATATATATATTACTGAATCACTTTGTTGTACAGCAGAAATTAATACAACATTGTAAATCAACTATACTTCAATAACATTAAAAAAAATTAAAAAAAAATTTTTTTTCATAGGAGGAGAACCGCTATCATACTGAACACTCAGAAGAAGGAAAGTATTCTTTCACTGACTATTTGGAGTAAGTACTGGGGTGTGGTGTTAACTAGTTAAGAGATAAAGAAGGCAAAGAAGTAAATGAACACAGATATAGATGGCCAACTACATAATAGACATTGGAGGAGATGCCTATAAATGTTTCCTCAGTGAAAACGCACAAGTACCTGGGAACTGGGTATGATTTTTCTCACTTTACAAAATTGAGAAGGATCAGGTTTAACTACCTGATCCACACTCACCCAGGTATCACGTAGTAGAGGAACACTTCTGCCTCATTTCTGTATAAGGTCCAAACTCAGGCTCTTTCCTCAGTGTCCTTGATTGAAATCTTAAATGCTTTACTCCAAAATCGGATGAGAAAACCTTTGTGTTTAAAACATAAAACTCACAGTATACAGAAACATCCTAAATAAGTCACTTATGTCTTCATAGCAAACTGGAAAGAAAGAGCATGGCTGTCTGTCATACAGCATAAACTCTATTTGGATGACAGATGTGATGGTTAATACACAGTTACATGTGTCAACTTGGCAAGGTTATGGTGCCCAGGTGTTTGGTCAGCACCAGTCTAGATGTTGTTGCCAGGTATTTTTTAGACATGATTTACACTTAAATCAGTAGACTTTAAGTAAAGCAGATTACCCTCCATAATGTGGGTAGGCCTCATCCAATCAGTTGAAGGCTTTAAGAGTTAAGGCTGAGGTCCCTCGAGAAGGAAGGAAGTCTGTCTCCAGACTACAGCTGGACTAAAGACTCAACACTAGCTCTTCTCTGCATCTCCAGCTTGCCAGCCTGCCCTACAGTTTTGTGATTAGCCAGCTCCCACACTCATGTGAGCCAATCCGTGAAAATAATTTGCTATCTCTCTCTCTCTCTCTCTCTCTCTCTCTATATATATATATATACATATATATATATATATGCAAATACACATCTGACTACTTGTGTTTCTCTGGAGAATGTATTAATAAAATGAAAGAAAATATGGCAGCAGTGAAGGTCAATGAAATGGACACTCATACATTTCTATTAAATGTCTACTGAACAAAATGTATAGCCTTAAAAACCTCCATCCTTTTCACCCAGTAACTTCAGTTCTAAGAATCTAAAAGAGATCATCATAGCATTTTTTTTTTTGTGTGTGTGCTGTACGCGGGCCTTTCACCGCTGCGGCCTCTCCCGTCGAGAAGCACAGGCTCCGGACGCGCAGGCCCAGCGGCCACAGCTCACGGGCCCAGCCGCTCCGCGGCACACGGGATCCTCCCAGACCGGGGCACGAACCCGCGCCCCCTGCATCGGCAGGCGGGCTCTCAACCACTGCGCCACCAGGGAAGCCCCATCATAGCATTTTAATGGTAAATAACTAGAGAAACCTGAATGTCCAACTCTACGTGACTAAATAAATTACAGTATAAAGTATAATTCAACCATTAAAATGATCCTTAGAAAACATTTTAACAATATGGGAAATGCTTAACTTGAATAGCTAATGGAAAAAATAAAAATTCAGAAAAAAACAGAACATTGTACATGCAGTAGGTTTTAAACTATGAAATATAAACACATAGACAATAGAAGAACTGCATCAAAATAGCAACAGTGAAACTTTCCCTTTCTGGTGGGGTTATTGGTGATTTTACTTTTCTTTTTGACAAATTTTGGCATTTTCCAATTTGTCTTAAAATCAGCATATGTTTCATTAAGTGAAATAAACATTGTTTTAAAATATATATGTATTTCTAGGGCTTCCCTGGTGGCGCAGTTGTTGAGAGTCCGCCTGCCGATGCAGGGTACACGGGTTCGTGTCCCGGTCCGGGAGGATCCCACGTGCCGCGGAGCGGCTGGGCCCGTGAGCCATGGCCGCTGAGCCTGCGCGTCTGGAGCCTGTGCTCCGCAATGGGAGAGGCCGCAACGGTGAGAGGCCCACGTACCGCAAAAAAAAAAAAAAAAAAAAAAAAAAAAAAATATATATATATATATATATATATATGTATGTATTTCTAAGTAAGGGTTTTATTATTAGTTGAGAGGAAATTTTTAAACTCCCAGAAGTGACAACATCAAAATAAATTACATGTGTATTTTAAGTAGCCATTTACTTCTTACCTGAGACAGCAATTTAAGAAAAGTTTAAGTCTTTAAAGTCTGGAAGCATCAATTCTACATTAAAAAAAGATCAAAACTCTCATTTAAGACCTAAAGACTGGGATTTCCCTGGCGGCCCAGTGGTTAAGACTCTGTGCTCCCAATGCAAGGGGTCCGGGGTTCGATCCCTGGTCAGGGAACTAGATCCTGCACTCTGCAGCTAAAGATCCCACATGCCGCAATGAAGATCCCACATGCTGCAACTAAGACCCGGCACAGTCAAATAAATAAATAAATATTTAAAAAATAATTTAATTTTAAAATATTAAAAAGCCATTGTCTTAAAAAAAAAAAAGACCTAAAGACCTATTCTCTTATTCAATGAGGATAATGAAAAAATAACGGCAACCAAAGGCAGAGGACATAGCTTCAAAAGGATTAAAATAAAACTGCATCGTACCTAAGATTTTATTTTTATCTTCAACTAATTCTGCCTTTGTACTTCTAAGTTTCTCATTGAATTTATTTGTAAAAAATATTGATGCAGCTCTGCCAGCTTGTTTACAATATGTTGTAGAAACCAAGAATGTTTTTTTATTTTGGTTTATCACTATGCCTCCCTGTTATATTTCCATGCAAAGAATGTCACTATTTCCAGTCCATTGAGTCAATTTGGTCTTGATATAACTGGCAGATTCTAGAGGCCGTTCTTACAAGTATACCGTCTGCCATGACTTGTGTCATTAGTGGGACCAGAGCTTTGGAAAACCCCAAACTAAAAGCCTCAAAGTAGAGAAGGATGAATAGCTGCTTTGTTACATGAACTACAAAGGAAAATATTCGTTCCTGCAAATTTCCTAACTCACTCTCTTTTCTTTGTCTATTCCTTACCCTCTACCCTATGCCACCTTCCTGACCCCAGGGATGACACTTAAGAGTACCAAACCCAGGGTACGCAGGGCTTCTGACTGTGAGTGACTGACCCTGGAGAAATCAACTCCCTAGCTGGAGCCTCAGTTTTCCCAAGTGTAAAATGAAGGTTGTGATTAGGTCATTTAAGGTCCCTTTCTGACTCCAGTATCCCACGGTCCCAGGATACACTTGTTAAACCAAGTTGAGACTACATCTTTTTGGCTGCAGGGGTACGCTGGCTGGCCCCAGAGTGGATGGGAGACTCACACCAGCATCACACCTGAGGTTGACACACCTGAGCCACAGGCTTTGTGTGACTCCCAGCCATTCCCAGCAGCTGTGTGCTGGGAGACACCAAATCCAAAAGCAGCCTGCCCTGTCATAGGGAAGAACAAATCTGACTCCATACTAGATCTGTTTCTTTTACTTTAACCTTTGTATTTGATTGACTTTGCCTCGTGTATAACCTGAAATATACAGGATAGCCCATTCTCAAGGCTCTGACCTTTAAGGGTTTAACTCTTTTCTATTCATACAAAGACAAAAAGTTGCAGAACTGAAAATAACATTTTTCTTGTTGGAGGTTTACAGGAACATCATGACCTGACCTACCTGGACCAATGCAAGAACAAAGGATTCTGACACCAAGAAGTCTGCAACAACTAACCACGCCTCTCCCTCACCTGGCCTTTAAAAGTGCTTTGATGAAACCCTTCGGGGAGTTTGGGGTTTCCTCCCATTCTCCTTGCGTGACCCTGCAATAAACTTCTCTCTGCTCCAAACATTTCGGTTTGTTTGGCCTCACTGTGTGTCGAGCATGAACTTGCATTCAGTAACAGCCCCGCACGGATTATGATTTGCCTTCTAGAGATGACATCCCTGAGCAGAACTAAAATAAGGCCAAACAGTTACCTGACTCTTTAGCCAATGCCTCGAAAATAGGTTAATCCCGGGAAGTCGAGATGCACCAACTGTCCCACCCAGGGTTTTTCACTATTCTGAATGTTTATACTCATTCTGCAGTCAGGAAATGTAATTATTCGTTTTTTCTTTAAGGAAGTTTATGACCAAAGGTAATGGGGGGATCATAAATGTACTGACTGCTTACTGAGACTCATAAATGCTAAGAACACAGACAAATAATTGTTGCTTGGAGATTTGTTTTTGTCGTGTAGAATCTTCATTTTTAGCAATTTAACTACTAAAAGTTTCCCCACCTGGAGAATTATTTAGTCGGAAATAAAACTTAGCACCTAATTCATTCCCGGCTCTAACCACTTTCATCCTTTCAGAAAAGCAGCTTTCACATAAAATGTGCAAAAGGTAGCTTGTTATATAGGGCTAGTAAAACTCAGAGGTAATTAGTATAAGCTAAACCTCTAAGTAATAATGCCAAGTTTTTAACTTTTGCAGAGCCCTAGGTCAACATTTACTAATAAATTCTCTGTTTTCCTTTGTGAGAGATAAACGTTGTTACAAATTATCAAGAAATTTAAAAAAAAAGGAAGAATGAATGAAGTTAAGAAATCTGTTCTGGCCAATTAGTAAAGAAAAGTGGTTAAAGCTCAGGTCAGAATTTAGCAAGAGCCATCAAATACCTACACCTCTTCAGAGTTAGGAATTTAAGAACAGTGCTCATTTATGGCTCGGATGGGCCATGGGTCAGACTGGGCTCATCTTAGGAGAATTTCTGGGAAGCTTTGGCACTGCAGGGTGGAGAAACCAGTGTGAAGACCCTGGGACTTTGGGACCCCGATCTCCTACCTTAACTGCCGCTGTGACAGGTAAATGATGACACTGTGTGCTGTCCCACAGTGGGTGCGAGGGGGGGGTGGGGGGCGACACAGAGAGATGCTGCAAATAACTCAGCCTGTCAGGGCACCTGTGGCACCTTCCTTCCCACGGTGGAAGCCGTGTGAAACATGACAGCTCACTGCCTCAGCCCCTCCAGCCCCGGCCACCTCTCAGGTTCCCCAGATCACTGCCTTTGCAAACAGAGTTAAAAGCGAACCACCCCAGCAAAGGAAGTTTCTTTTTTCCAATGCTGAATAAGATCCCTTACCAGCTCATCTCTTTTCCTTCCTCTCTACTTCCAGGGGGTAAGAGAAGTGAGTGTTGCCGGATCAGCAGCATGGCATCGAACAGTCCCTTGAGTGAGGATACAGAGATGGCTCGTAGCACCTCACTTTGGGGATCAGCACAAAGGAACCTGGGGACAGCACAGCTCCACAAAGCAACGGTTGGAAAAGGAGACATCTGGCCCAGTGATGCCTTCTGTTATTTCTCCCTTAGGTTGGAAATGCTGAGTTCTTGGTCCACAAAGAGGGCAGATTATTAAGAGGAAAATAGGAAAGCCAGTCTATTTCTCAGTGTGATGGATTCCCATCAAACCAGATTTGGTACAAGATGCCTCACTCTTCATCTCTATCTGACAAGGGGTGTGGGGGGCTTGTAGCAATACTTGGGTTTATATTGGCTTGGAGACTGAGACAGATTTTTCTGTTCTCTCCGGGAGAAAGATACACATGTTACTCAGGACGGGGAGACAGGCAGGGGATCCATGTGCTGAAACGGACCTATGGATTACACGTTTCCGATGAGCAACCATCACACAGCAGCTGTTAGAGGCTGCTGTCCAAGCCCAGCTCATTTCTTTTTGCTGCAAAGTCTAAAAATTAGGTTTGTTTCTTGGTAAAAAACAATGCTGTGTCAAGACCCCTAGAAAAATCATACAGTGTTGTTCCATAAGCTGGTAATAGAAGGACCTGTCCATTACAACCAGGGATAAATGTATTGGATCCAATAAGTTTGGTTTGGGAAATCTCTTTCTGTCAGTTCCAGGATAACCAATTGTCCTTGTTAAGAGGAGCTGATGTAGAAATATTTCACCTCCCCATCCATAAACATTTCTTTCCTCCCAGAGCAAGAAGGGGCTGATCTTCTAGGTCTTAATGTTATTTCTTTTTTTTTAAAATTATTTATTTATTTTGGGGGGGCGGGGGAATGTCGTCTTTTTTTTATGATATTTCTTTTCAAATGAAGAAATATGATTTGCATACCAGGTGCACTTTTCCTTTAGTCTTTGTGTAAGTGCCTGCCTTTTAAATGACTCCTAGAACTAAGATCCTGACCACTTGCCCTTGTTAAATATCTGGTGATCCTTCTCCTCAACAGATGGGATGGGCCTCCTGATATGCCCCTGGCCTCATTTCAGTTTGGGTAATTGCATTCTGTTGACTTGAAATTTCCCCACCAGTTTCATCTGCCTGGGATATGATGCCTCATTCTCAGCCCTGAGCTGCCTGGCATGCCGTCGGAGGCTGGGGAGCAGCTGGTGCATTCTACCCAGAAGTGGACGTATTTTAGTGGCAGGTGCAAAGGTTTTCTTTGGCTGAATACAAATTCTAACCTAGGAATGAGCTGCATGGATGCTCTTTATTTATTTATTTTTAACATCTTTATTGGAGTATAATTGCTTTACAACGTTGTGTTAGTTTCCGCTGTATAACAAAGTGAATCAGCTGTATGTATACATATATCCCCATATCCCCTCCCTCTTTTGTCTCCCTCCCACCCTCCCTAACCCACCCCTCTAGGTGGTCACAAAGCACTGAGCTGATCTCCCTGTGCTATGCGGCTGCTTCTCACTAGCTATCTATTTTACTTTTGGTAGTGTTTATATGTCCATGCCACTCTCTCACTTCATCCCAGCTTCCCCTTCCCCCTCCCTGTGTCCTCAGGTCCATTCTCTACATCTGCGTCTTAAGTAACTACCGGGAAACCAAAAATATGAAAGTATCCAAAGCATAAATATGAATTGGGATGAAAATACACTCTCACTAAAACCAGTCTATTGTGTGATCATTTTGGACTCCATGAATCTTACCATTCTTCTAGATTTGAATTTTGACAATAAGAAGAAATAATTCACATAAAGCAGACAACTCTTCTGAAAGGAAGAATTTTATGCACACACACACACACACAGACACACACACACACACGTATGTCCCGGCTCTTACCTCCGTCTGGAGTCTTCCTCAGTTTGGAATAAATGTGGTTTCCCCAGGAAACCACATTAGGTGCCCTATGCATACCTCCTTCGAGTAGGTAACACATTTAATCGTAATGAGCTTATCTCCTGTACCAAACTGGAATCTAAAAACTACCCCATCCATTTTTGTTACCCCAGCACCAAAAACATAATAGGTGCTTAATAAATGAATTAAATACAGACTGCATAGGCCAAATCTAAGTAGTCTTCAGTTCTGATCCAGAAAATACTATTTCTAAGGGCTGTGAATCAAGGTGTGTTTTTTTCAGGTTCATACACCTGGACGAAACCCTGGGAACTTGGTGGTCCAGGTCACCATGTCACATAGTCGTGGCCACCTCTGCTCGAGGGAACAGCTCCTGCCAGCACAGGTTCTCTGCATGGAGGGCCCCTCCTCCAGCAAATGGCACCAATGGCTGGACCAGGGAAGCCGAGGGCCAGGTGGTAGCACAAAGGCTGCGCTGAGCTACCAGCGGAGGACAGGTGCTAGTAGATACACGTTCCTGCCTCTCAGCCTTCAGGCAGACAATCTGCAAGCCTTTCTGTCCCTTCTCAGGATGCCTCAGTGAAACTGATCCCCACTGACCAACTGCAGCCTTTTTTTCCCCTGTAAACGTTTTAGCGTGACCTTGATAACACCGTGGACTCTCCTCCTTCCACTCTCCTCTTGCTTCAGGAAATCACCTCCAGACACACTTTCTGCACACAAGCCCTTGCCTCAGTCTCTGAGTTGGGGGGGAACCTGAACGGTGACAGCTTGGGGCATCCCCACACTGACAGTCACACCACCCACGTGTACACACGTAATATACCTATTCCTCCACCCTCCGTTTCCTTTCCCTGTCATAGGACAGAAAAATAATATGAGGAGCACCCCAACACATATAGGCTGACAGATTATAGGTGATGCTGATGCCGGGAAATAGGGGGTCCACTAAGACTGTTCCTTGATATGTCTTCTGAAATATTAAAGATTTCAGCTCTAAATATCCTGTCTTACCAATGAGGTAGGAGTCATTCCCAGAGTCTCATAATAGGGGAACAATCCAGATTCTGCCTCATTTTAGCCTCTGCAGGTCACCATAAATTAGCTTAGAAGCCCCAAGCCTCCGTAATGGCTCAAGCTGACTTGCATCCTAATTTGGACTATGCGGCAATGTTGCCGATGCCATCTGCACGCGTGCGTTGGTCTCACACCGCCCTGGTCCATGGGGTGGAAGAAGGTTTATGTAGTAGGACCAGTCACTGGCATCCCTGCTTTGTGTAGATCATCAGTGTGTAGTGCCCTCACCAAAGAGGAGGGCTGGATGAAGCCCAGAGGCCACCATCGTACACCCAGGCAGCTGCGGAAACCAAGGGCAGGGTGTCGCCCAAGGGGACTACCCGGGAGTTACCAGTGTCCTACCTGCTGCAGGCCTGCCCCACTGGCCACATGAGACAGAGGAAGGTAGCGGACAGGTGGATTGCAAGGAATTCTCATCAGTTTTGGAGACACTGGTGCTTAGACCCCTGCCTGCCGCAATGTATTCAAACTGAGGCAAGAGCCTGATGTAGCAGCCAGATTGAGGCAAAGCTGGACAAAGGGGCGCAGAGGTTCTCAGTTCATGGGAAAGACTCTGACAGGTTAAAAGTTATATTAGAGAAGGCCTATGAGGCACATGTATCATCCTTCGCTTTTTGTAAAATTAGTAAGTTTTCATCTGACTATAAAAGCTCTACCTTCTCCTGTAAACTGTTGAAATGCAAAATTGTATAAAAACAAATTCACATATCTGATCTCATCTGATTCTACAGCCCAGAGGCAACTGCTATTAGTATTTGGTCTATTTGCTTCTGGATTTTCTTTTCTCTATGAATAGTGAATATATGTTTCTCTCTCTGTGTCTATCTCTCTGTCCATCTCTGTCTCTCTGACTCTCTGTCCACATATGTGACATCTGGAGAAAATACTGTATTTATATCTTCTTGTACTTGTTTCTTCCAACAATACATGGTGAGCATTTTCTTTGAAAACAACATATAACGGGGATATAAATTTTAATTATAATATTTTATGATTCTCTATTGATAGATACATAGGTTGTTTCATATGTTTGTTATAACAAATATATATAATGTATATTCTTGGGGTTTATTCCCTTTTGGTGTGGATTCTGGAGCTCCTTGCTGTAGCAAGAGGCAAAGAAAATGCCCGTCAGTGGACAGTGCCAGGGTCAGTCACATAACAATGCAAGCCACCCTCAGCATGTTGATAGCTGTCCTCATGGTCACAAGATGGCTACAGATATCTTCACCCGCCAATATCTGGAATTAGCTACCTTTTCCTCCTGTACCTTTTAAATAACTTTTACTAGAAGCTCCTGCCTCAAGCAGTCTTCTCCTCATGTCTTATTGGACAGAATTGGTCACATACTGTTTCCTAAGTCATTCACTAATGAGGAAAAGGGAATTACAATGATTGGCTCAAACTACACAAGACACACTACCGTCCTGAGCATGGGAGAAAGGCCATTTTCTCAGAGCAAATGGCTGCATATGGCTTAAGAATGGAGCATGTACTATAGATCAAAATTAGAGCCCTCCAGAAAAGAAAGAGGGATTTAAGGGGAATTAATTTGGGTAGGCAAAACACAATTGTCTCCAACATCAAATAAACTTGTTTGTTACCCTCTCACCTACATTATAATGCTCTTTTCTCTGATAATATTAACCTTCCTTAATTCACCACCTAGGCACTTTGTTTTCCTTAAATCAGACCTTTGCTGGTTCTCCACGGATCTTCAAGAAGTTAACAGAAAAATGAACATGACAATGATAATGAGCTTGAGATCTTGCTCTCCTTGGGGGCATTTCTGTTCTAAAAGGAAGTTCTGGAAGATCTTCAAGATCTACAAGAACAAAAAACATCTTCAAGATCTACAAGAACAAGGAAAGAATGGGGCCTGGCAGGCACAGAAGGACTCAAGGCCCTCCTCACCTCATCTCTGCCTGCTCTCCTGCTGCCCCGCTCACCAGCCTCCTGCCCTTCCACCAATAGGCCAGCTGACTCTCGTCCTGGAGCCTCTGCACTTTGCTTCCCTCTGCCTAAAACAGGCTTTCTTTGGATGGCCACTTGATTTAATCCCTCACTTCTAAAGCTCTCTGCACATATGCCACTTTATTAAAGAGGCTTTTCTTAATCATCTTACGTAACATAGCACCTTCACTTCATTCTTTACCCTATTACCCAGCTTTATGCATGTTTATGGCACTACTAACCACCTGACATGGTATATCTGTGTTTATTGTCTTTCTTTTAAGTAGAGAGTAAATTCTATGAGGATGGAATTTATGTTTGTTGTGTTTTGTTTTTGTTTTTGTTTTTTTACTGTTGGTTCCTCATACGCATTCCATAAAATTGTGGAGAAAAAATTGGTGGCTGGATGGATACTTTGGCAACACGAAACTAAATGGTCATCTTCTTGCTTAACCTGGATCATAGCAGAAGTCAAGTAAGACCTAATCCTGCACAGGCATCATTCTCTGTCATAACCAGTGGTGTCCGTAAGTCCAAGTTAGTCAAGATTTCCCTTATTTAACCTACTTCCCTCTAGGCAAGGCCTTCATTTTCTAGGCTGATCTGTATATTTTGAAACCTACACAGTATCTATCTAACATGAAATAAAAAGTGAGTTCCAACTTAGAGAAATGAGATACATCATACAATTGTAATACTATCTAATTAATAAAACGTGTTTTAACTCTGATTAAAATTTATTTTGCATGCCAAAAATAGTCATAAAACCATATCTCAAGGCCATGAGAAATATAAGGATACAACAGTAATATAAGAAGTAAGTTACTGTATGAGTTGGAGTTTCCATTTGATGTTGTATTTGATACACACATACACACACACACACGCACACACACAATGTTTCAGAGACTTTCAGACAACATGCACACATGGACATGATCGCCGCCATGAACTATGAAAAAGCCCATATTAGAGTTCAGAAAAGGATGTACTAGGAACTGCAGCTACCTACCAAAGAGCAGAAGTGATTTCTGTTAGTTGTGGTATAAATATACCAGATGGACCTGAAGGCAACCAGACAGCACTGACAGACAGGTGAGGGGACAGCCTGTCTGAGATAAACATGGAATCAGCAGAACCTGGTAACACCCACTGTGCTGTGCACGGGGACAGTGGTGGTCAGTGTGTATATATTTAGAACCCACAAGCATCTCTGGGGAGATCACGGGATACAGGAGAGCATGATGAATGGCCTCTCTAGGTCTGCATTAGGTGAGCAAAGCCCAGGCAGGGTTGGAGGAAGATCGGGTAACCTCCAACTTAGAACAAGGGCACCCTTTCCTGACAACGAGCAGAGTTCTGCCCAGCTAACTGTTGGCTCCCATACCAAATTCAGAGAGGAAATTTTTTGGTGAGTCTCCCAAGCTAAGGAGCTCTGAAATGACAAGATGAAAAAACAGCAAACCCAAACAGGTCCCTTCCTGAAAGACTTCTGCCCACTGCTCCCCAACCTCTGACAGACCCCATCCCAATTCTCAATTCTGTACATTGGGTAATATATTCTATTTTTGGAATGCTATAAAACTTTTGTTCTAAATATCATATTCTCAACTAATATTTAAGAATGTAGAATATATCCTTATGTCATAACATATATTAAGCGAAAAATTTATGCACTAGTAGGTAGTATAGAATTACAACCTTAAAATATTTTATATAAATAGCACGTACACTAATCCATACAAAAGTACTAGATAAATATACTCTATTATGGTAACAGCGCCCCAAAACTTGAAGTTATTTTTATTCTCCTACATCATATGTTGTCTGAAAAAAAATGTAATTGGCTCTTTATCCCAAAATATATCCAGAATCCAAACACTATCCACCACTGTCCCCACCCTGGTCTGAACCACCATCATTTTCTCCTAGATCATCATCATCCTCATCAGATCCCCTCATTCACCTCTTGATAGGGTGCCTGGCTTCCTTCCTGGCTACCCCGTGACCCACTGTCTATTCTTCACACAGCATCTAGTGTGACTGTGGAAAATGTCAGATTCCCCTGCTCAGATTCTCCAGTGGCTGCATCTCACACTCCTTTCATAAGCCTCTCTAGTACTTTCCAGAAATCATCTCCAGCTACTCTCCTCATCTGACGCTCGTCCAATCACACTGGCCTCCCTCCTGGGCCTCACGCTTGCTGAATACCCTCTCTTCTTTGCATAGGCTGATTCCATGGCCTGGAACCCTCTTCCTTTAAATAGTACCCCCTTCAAGATTTTCATGTTACCTTCTGGAGCAATCCTGCCATTGCCCCCAAACCCCACCTCCTCCTTCTGTTCTCACCAAGAGTCTCCAGTCTTCCTTCCTAGGGCCACATGGTATTGTTCCAGAAAATGAGATTCTCATAAAATAGAATGTGGATGGTACACTCTGAAGTTGTGTGCAGTACGAAGACCATCCTTTGCTTTTCTTCATCGTTCTTATCACCTTCTAACACACTGTATCCTTTACTTTTGTTGTTGTCTATCTCCCCCTATGGGACTGTCAGCTCTGTGAGGGTAGGAGTCACTTTACTGCTAGAGCCTCGGTTCCTAGACCAGTGCCTGGCACACAGTACATGGAATGAATGAATGAATCACAGGGTAGTAGAAATAAAAGTGATTTTTCTTTTATTCCATCAATGAGCTATATTTTCTCTATTATTTTTAAAACCAGAAAAAATATAAAAAGTAAAAAACTGTATAACATTGACCCTTTCATTGCCCTTTTTCTTAGCTTGGAAAATAAATTTCCTGAACTCAAACTAAAGAAGAACTAAAGAAGAATACCTGTTTAAACTATTGTTGAGTCAAACTCCCAGTAAAATACATCTAAGCTCTGTGGTTATTTCCACAGGTTTTCCCACTCCCACTGATTCTCGTGTAGTTTCTGATCAATCATGATGGTGGGAGATGACCCAGTTTCATAACATCTGAAGCTATTCAATTTTTCTATGATACAATTCCATCTTGAGCCAAGTTGAATGGTCCAGCGGAGAGATGTTCTCACATTCTCTTAAAAGGTTATCCTTTTGGCTTTCTTTGAGATATTGTTTCTTAGATAGGAGAAAAATTGAAACTTATATATGAGGACCAAACTATGAGATGAAAACTTTTCTCTGTTACCTTCACCCAAGGGAGAAATAATTCTGAAGACTTATACTTTCAGTCCTAAAAATGTTAATGACTGCAAGTGAATTTGAACCTATCTTTAAATCCACTTTAAAATATTATTTTTATCAGTTTAGACACCAACCAACTGAAAATTTTGTTATTTTGTAAAATATCTCAAAGCTGACTGTCCGACAATGGTACATAAAACCAAACCAACAAACAAAAAAACAATAAATGATATTTGTTTTTTTGGCTGCTCTTAGCTTTCTTTAACATGGCAGCAATTTTCTCTGTAATAACAACTCAAAACCAAGCAAAGACATACCAACCGTAAAGGAGAAAATAAGTCTGGTCAACAGAGACTTGGGACCCACCATTAATCCTTTAATAATGGTCCAGAAATTGATTTATCTCTTGCTGCTATTTTGTATCTGGAAGTTCAACTGAAGACATCATTTTGTCCTCAGCAGGGACAGTAATTTTGATGCTAGCCTCTGTGAATAGCTTTGTATAATTTATATAGTTTTTAATTTTGGTAATAGCAACTAGCTGGCTAAGGCAATAAGCCCTTTCTATCACAGACTAAATAAAGAAATCTCTCATGTTTCAACTAACGAACTAAACCAAACCGTAATGTGTATGACTGTTTCATTTCACTTGGCTGTTGCTCAAAGAAGGTTCATTTAAAAATGATTCACTGTTAATATGTATAATGTTCACACTAATATTATGATGTTCACACTAATGTTGGAGAATTAGAAAAACATCAGTCTGTAATAGAATGACCCATTACATCCGCCAAAAAAGTCTTGTTTTCACTGAATTAATGGTTTTGTCCTTGGCTTTTTACCTCCTGAAGTGAGACAGGTGCTGAGGAAGCAATGGGTGGGGATTGAAGATGATGCAGCATACCAGGTCATGTGGATGAGCCTCATCTTTTGAGGTTGTCAATAGCCTCACTAGTTTTATACTTTGTGCTGAAGATTAAAAAATATATGCACATCTAAATAGGCACTTTGCCAAAGAAGAGACACAGATAGCCAAAAGGCACATGAAAAGATGTTTCACGTTGCTATTATTAGAGAAAAGAAAATTGAAACTACGATGAGGTATTACCTCACACCAGTCAGAATGGCCATCACCAAAAGTCTACAGATAACAAATGCTGGAGAGGGTATGGGGAAAAGGGAACCCTCCTACACTGTTGCTGGGAATGTAAGTTTGTACATCCACTATGGACGACAGTATGGAGGTTCCTTAAAAAACTAAATGCAGAGCTACCATATGATCCAGCAATCCCACTCCTGGGCCTATATCTGAAGAAAACCATAATTCGAAAAGATACATGCACCCCAACGTCCATTACAGCACTATTTACAATAGCCAAGGCATGGAAACAACCTAAGTGTCCAATGACAGATGAATGGATAAAGAAGATGTGGTACATACATTCAATGGAATATTACTCAGCCATAAAAAAGAATGTAATAATGCCATTTGCAGTAACATGGATGGACCTAGAGATTATCACACTAAATAAAGTAAGCCAGACACAGAAAGACAAATATCATAGGATATCACTTATATGTAGAATCTAAAAAAATGATACAAATGAATTTATTTACAAAAGAGGAAGAGACTCACAGACATAGAAAACAAACTTATGGCTACCAAAGTGGGAGGTGGAGGAGGGATAAATTATGAGTTTGGGATTAACAAATATATGGGATTAACATATATACACTACTATATATAAAATATATAAAATAGATGAACCAACAAGGACCCACTGTATAGCACAACCTATATGGGAAAAGAATCTGAATCACTGTGCTGTACACCTGAAACTAACATGGTATTGTTTGGTTTTTTTTCAACAGGTATTTATTTATTTAATTGGGGTATAGTTGTTTTACAATGTTGTGTTACTTTCTACTGTACAGCGAAGTGGAGTTCGCTGTGCTATACAGTAGGTTCTCATTAGTTATCTATTTTATACATATTAGTGTATATATGTCAATCCCAATCTCCCAAATCATTCCATCCACACTTTGCCCCCTTGGTGTCCATACATTTGTTCTCTAGGTCTGTGTCTCTATTTCTGCCTTGCAAACAGGTTCATCTGTACCATTTTTCTACATTCCAAATATATGTGTTAATATACGATATTTGTTTTTCTCTTTCTGACTTACTTCACTCTGTATGACAGTCTCTAGGTCCAACCATGTCTCTACAAATGACCCAATTTCATTCCTTTAACATAGTATTGTAACTCAACTATACTTCAAAAGAATATATATGCACAAGAAAACACTAGTTTCAATATTGTATATACCATTCTAGCAAATCATAGTAGTCACTGAATAACTATTGATAAATGTAGTTAATAACCTCTTCTCAGATATGACACATAATGATTATGTATGAGAATACCATATACTTGTCCTCGACCAAAGGTAAGTTTCAAAAAAGTATATGCAGATTCTATCAAAAGTCCATCCTTATGATCAACTTAGAAGTACAATAATTCTTACAAACTCTTCTATGTACTGTATTACTTTAAAGTTAAAGTCATTTAAAATAACCCATTGTGAGTTAATCTTAGAAATTAAGTTAATAATCTAATATTGTAAAAGTTGGAATACAAACTTCTTCCTACTTGCCATTTAGCTATCAAGATTTATATATTTCCAAATTTCATGCACACTTTTGTTTTTGAACATCTCTGAAAGCAGGCTGTGTCACAAAATGGAAGATAAGAAAGCACTGCATTATAATTTAATAGGAATTATTGTGTTTTCCTTCATAGTAGAACAGTGAAATATAAAATAAAGACGTGTTTTGCAATCAGTGCTTCTTGAATTCGATGAAACACAGGAATAGACATTGTTTCCCTGGCTCAATACCTAGATCTGTAGTATGATATTATCCCTGACTGAAAGCTGGTTAAATAGAATCTAGGATAGACAGCCGAGTGGCCCAAGCCTCACACTTAAGTCACGTAGCACAGCACTTGCAAAAAGTGAGATCTCAACGCATGTGAACTATTCCTCTCTTTGATAGCCATCAAATATCTGAGTATGAGTAGCAGATGCTATTTCTGCCCCCTGCCCAGATCTCCTTTACCAAGCCAGTGTTCCCATGCCCCCACCTTTTCTGGAGGCTCCCCTTTAGCCTACAGAAGGCACCTTGTCCAGAGTTGCTGGGAGGTTACAACTACCCACTTCCTGGGGTGACTCATGACCAAAGGCATATAAGCCCAGCTCATTTGCCTAAAGGCAGGCAATGCTCTCTCACCATCCAGAGCTTCCCCTGGGACCAGGCTGAAGCTGGACTCCTGAAACCACACCTCTCCAGTTCCGTCCGTTTCCTGCTGGGCTCCCCTCACCCCCTTAAAGGTTTCTCTTAAGAGCCTGCCTTCAATAAATCACTCACAGAGGAACTGCCCAGTCTGCTTGGAGAGAGTCCCACCTAAGAGTCTGTTTCCTCGTGTTTCAGCTGGGTGTGGGATTTCTACTGGTTTCCATGAGGTGTTTGGCCAACATAATCCTGTGAAAACAACCAGTTGAACCTTGGGGAACCGTATGTGTTTATACGTCTGCCCTCAAAGTCTCAGAGGAGAAACAGATATGTAAATAGGCAAACACAAATAGTAAAAGGCACACATGTAAGAGATGCTACAGAAACACAGGAGAAAGAGTGATAACACTGCCCAGAATGCCACTGAAAACTGCACCGAGGAGGTGAAATGTGAGCTCATTCATGAAGACATGAGACTGGCTCAGGTAGACAGAGGGAAAAGGCAAAGAAATCAATAAAAAATAAAAGCCTACGTAATACGTGAGCTCTCTTTGAAAAATTATCATCCAACTGAAGGAAAAGTACATATCCCGCACTCTTTGAATCACTTGCTAGGACTCTGAAAGCAAGTGGATATTCATAAACTATTGAAATTGAAATCGAAAACTCTCAAGGAAATCTGTCAGGGAAAAGTAGAGTGGAAATGAGCGAAGTTGAGAAAAGCGTTAAAATGTTTGTTTTTCCTTTGGGCAGAAATGTTTTTAACAAGTGTGTTATGAACTGAAATGGGTTCCCCTAGATTCATATGCTGAATTTCTAAAATAAAGAGAAAATGCCAAGTGGTAACACTCAGAGGTTTGAGAAAGCGTGTTGTGTTCCCAAATCTGCGAGTGGTTTGGCATGTAGGATGTAAAGACACAAACTGGTATGAGATCAGTGTGTGAATACACACACACACACACACACACACAGAATTATATACAATTCATGATCAATTACATGATGGAGAACCAGTAAAATGTAAGTAGGAAAAGGACATCATTCGATTTTTAAAAACTGTAATTGTTTCACTTTATGTGAAGTATGCATAAGAAAAGAACTCAAAAGGTATAAAAAGAAATAAAAATTGGGTTTGATAAAGAGGACTCTACTGCAGCACAGAGAATCTGGGAAAAGAGAGTGGATGTTGTGGGGAGGGCAGCCAGCTGAGAGATGCAAGAATGGAGGTACCCAAACCTCAGGAGGGAGGGGAGCACAGGCCCCTGGGGGATTGGTCTGTCCTTCATTCTGGTCACAAGCACTCATTGTGTGTTGGGCCTGTTCTGTCTCTTGCACTTACTAGGTAAGCAGGCAGGCACATAGACAGACCCTCTATGACACACAAGGTCAGGCTATAAAACTTCATGGAGAAAGCCCAGGATAACTTCTCAAGGAATAGATGGGCTCACACATCCCTCGGCCCTGTAATGGGTGTCAGGTCCCATTGTGAAGATAAGAGATACTCGTCTCTCCACTGAAGTGGATGTTTCTGAATCTCAGCTCGGTAAAGCCATTTCCATGAAATTGATGGAGTCACATATTTTCGATTTCTCTGTAAATCACCATTACGCTTTTGATGAGCACATAGCAAGATATTTAACAAGAGCCCAGAGAAGAGCGATAAAGGTCTAAACTAAGACAGTGATCTAGTGAAGGAGAAAGGGGTGAGGGTATAGGGAGGACACAGGAAGATTTATTTGGTAAAAATAAAATAAATGCAAATTGACTATCCTTTGAAGGAAGGATAGAAGAAAGCAGCAAATACCTATTTATGCCACCTTAAAAATGCCTCAGCGTTCATCCACTAAAATGATATTAAATAGCCTAACATTTGTTAAATCACAAAAGTGTATCAGTTCACAAAACTCAATTCAAGAGGGGCAGATAAGGAAGAGGGAAATAGAACAAGAGCTATCTACCTATGGCATAAAAACAAGATACAAATATTTAAGCTAGACCTGCAAACTAGGAAAACAAACAGAAAGGTACTATTTTTCCCATACAAAATTTCACTATTAAACTACTGGTGCACTAATTACAGTCGTGAATCACAGCTATGGTAGGCATAGAGTAGGATAATTAAATAGTCAGATTAGAAATCCCATGAGGGGATTAAGGACAGAAAGGGAATTTTAAGGGAGTTTGGGAGACTGTTGTAAACTAATGACCACTCAAGAATCCAGTAACCTAGCAACAATCTACACTACTTTGAAGGAAGGCTAGGTGCATCCAAGTGCCAGACACACTCAAGTCACAAACCCTGATAAAACATAAGACAACAGATACAGGGTCTGAATCTTGTTACATGAAGTCAAAGAGTTGATAGTCCTTGAAGACTAGCATTTCTGCATGCAGCCGAGACAGAAATATAGGAGGAAGGGGACATTATACCAGAGCCCAAGATGAATTACCATATTTTAGTATATGTGACCACACTTCTGCTAATACACATGATTTAAATAGCACCATGACAGTCCTGGTTAGACCATATAGGGTCAAAGGAGGAATTAATCATGTAAACCTTGATGTCTACCTAAAAATGAGGAAGAAGGTGACCTTCTCCCCTCCCCACTTTTTCTTTGATTATAAAAATGTAGCCCTTTTTGTTCTCTGTGCTGTGCTCCCTTGCCTGTCTGCTTCTATCTCTCACAAGCATCCTATACTAATAAACTCACTCTTTGCCTGCATCTTTGCCTCATGCTGAATTCTTTCTGCAACGAGACAAAAGGACCTGAGCTTCAGTAAGTCCTGACACCAGGTGAGCAGTTTTAATCAAACGACAGTGGTTTCGAGTCCCCTCCTAGTCAGGGATTGTGGGTTCAAGTCCCAATCTGAGGTGCAAGTGGGCTCAAGTCCCAGCTCGTAGGTTTGAGTCCCAATCTGAGTTTTGGCTGGGTTCAAGTCCCACCCAAGAAGGAGTGAGGTTTCAGCTACAAGGCATTGATGCTACTCCAGTCTCCTCTTGGCAAAGCCATATCCCATGACATTAGGAAAGCAGGTCCGAACCTAGCCAATGGCTAAGTATTGTCATTAAGTATCCAATGGCACATGCCCTCCTGCCAAAAATGAGCAGGCTCAGCTAGGAGCTCTTTCTGTTAGAAAGGAGGTTTGCTGAGGTGTGGAAACTTCTGTTGCAAGGAAAGAGCCAGCAAAGACCTATCCTCCCTTTGACCAAAGGGTTGCACCTGGCAATGACTCAACTCCTGAATGTCAAATGAGAGTTGACTGTTCACAGCTGGCCCAGATCCCTTATACAGAGCTGGTAACCCCCATCCTCCAGCTCCTCTGCATGCCACCTGCTAAGGACTCACAGTTGCCCAGCTTTGCATAACTGCCCACAGGTGACACCCTGCTGTCAGGGAGAAGGACTTCATAGTGTGACTTAAGCTCTGGAGTCCCTTGAGGATGAGGTCAGGGCTCATTATTTCCACCCTTGAGCACATCCTCTTTCCTATTGTTTCCCTCACTTCCTTTAAAGCATTTCTGTTTGTCTGTTTCCTGAACAGCACTCCTAACATAAATCACTTAAACCCAAACCCCTGCCTCAAGATCTGATAGGAAATCTGACCTAAGACAAATGGGTTAAAAACAAGATGACTGGTTTCAAATAAAAACTGTCAACCGAGATTTTTAGCAAAAGAGAACACTATTTAGTGATAATATTCATAATCCTAACAATACTGGTAGAAAAAGAGATGCTTCTATTTTATTAGGTCTCAAGAGAACATAATGGTCCAACAGAGAGGCGTTATGTACTAATTATCTGTGACAACAGCAACATTACATCAGCAAAGCCAACTAACAATTGCATGTTGTTTTCCTTTGGAATTGTATTCCCAGTAATACACCACATCATCATATTTGTATGTCATTAAGTATGTGACCTTGAAAAAAAGTTGCATAAACTCTCTGATCTTCAGCTTCCCTATCAGTATAAGAATGCCTTCCTCCTGTGATCAGGATGAATATTAATGAGAGGGTCCTGAAAAGCAATTAGCATAGTACCTGGCTCTCTTGAAATATTAATTTCCTTCCACTCACCTACCTTGTCACCATCAATTAATATTTCTTTTTAATGTGCTGGCTTATTATACCTTAATCAACACTAAGATTTAATCCAAGTTTATTCTTTTGTCATTGCTGAAGATGCTGTGATCAGTATGAGTGACTATTTCCCATGCTTCCAGGAAAACAAAACAAAACCAACATTAGAGAGGGATGGGATTGGATCAGTTACTGTAGTGGATATTTGTGTTTTTACCTGCCCAGCATCCTTTTTATTTATTGTTTGTTTGTTTGGTAATAGCATGCTATTTTTTCCCTGTGAAACAGTCCCTCTGCATTTATGAATTTTTATTAAAGATGGTCTCCTACTCACAGGAGGGTTGAGCACTGACTCAACTGAATCAGTCAGATTCATTTCTCAAAAATGTTTGTCTAAAAAAAAAAAAATGCTTGTCTTGGGTGACCTCATCATGGACAATATGTGGCATTTCTTCCTGACCACAGTAATGCCCAGAAGAGAGTGGAGTCCTCATTATTTTTTGTTCCTTGATCTCTCAATTTCAGCTCTTCTTTGGCAGGGCTTTGGTTTTTCAATCTACATATCATTTCAATAGATTGCTTCTGTTGTTATTAGACAGAGATAGTCTCTGTTGCCTGCAACCAAAAGACCTACTACAATGACTCAAATTAAAAATCTAATAATTTCAAAAAGTCTTTAAAGAGGGACTTATGACTTCACATTCTAAAGGGGAATGGTTTAAAGAAAAGGCAAATGAAGAGACCATTCTCAATTTTACTTGAAGGGATCAATATCATAATTATTCATAAATATATATGACATATAGAATCACTTGCCAGTTCTAATGCCAATGGATTACATATCTTAATTAAACCTTTTTGACACTAGAAATATATTATATAAATGTTCAGGTACCACTTTATGCCCCTTTTATATTCCATTGATGTGTTTTATAACATAAGCCCCTGCTCAATCTAAAAATTAATATATTAACAGACTTTAGTATCTCTACCTTTGGGGTTAGAAATACAAATATTAATGGTATTTTCAAATTATAACTAAGTTATGGCAGAATGGAAGACTATCGCAGACCTTATGATTACAGATGAATTCCTAGGAAGCTAACAATGCACTATTTTACAGGGTATGTCCTAGTATCTATTGTTAATCTGCCAAATAGGAATTAGTATGGTAGCAGCAGACCCCGACTAGTACCTGGATGATTCTCACAGTTAAGAGAAGCATCTGTCCAAACATGCCCTCCATCCATCCCACCCTTATTGCCAACATGCAATCCCACCACTGGGCTGCATGCAAATATGCTTAGACTAGACAGGCAACAAAGACACGAGGGCCTCCGTGGAATATTCAGCAGGAATGTTCCTGGTCCATGGAAATGTAGAAAGCCCATGGTATTCTGGACACCAAGTACAGGTTTCTAAGGTGCTGTGACATTCTCAGTATCTCTCTCTTCGGTTTTATGCTCCAAGTTCTCCTACCCAATCCCTTACATCTTCTGTTTCTCTTAGAGAAACCACTTCAGGTCAAGTCCATTCCATTGCAAACTCATTCATTCACTGATATTCGGTCATTCAGACACGTATTGCTTGGCAGCTATGTGCAAGGATCCCAGCTAGACTCACTGAATACAATGGGGAACAAAACTGACAGAATCCTGACTCTTACATTTGTGGGGGTGGGGAAGGAATGGGCAAGAAGCAGGTAAATAAATAGGCTAAGTAGACAATTTCAGGTAGTCATAGGCACTATGAAGAAAATAAGTAAGATGAGTTGGTTGAAAGGGGCTGGTTTGGTGACCAAAGAGGATGGTCAGAATTAAGTTTGGTAGTTCGGGAGGGACTCTCAGGGGAAGTGACTTTCTTATCCTATAAAGGTGTCAAAGAACTATAGAAACTGACTTAAAATTGGAGGGAAGAGCAGAGGCCACCAAAATACAGCCACAATGCATTGGTTATTTTAGTGTATGTGTCCCACTGGCCTGTATCTATCTGAAACACAAAAACACAGGATATCTTAGTATTAAAAAAAGATCTTAAATCTCCTCGAAGCCACACATTTTATGTGGGTTGCAGTGTGCTTTGTAAACATAAAAGATAAAATGACTTGGCTACCTGATATGCTTTGTTCCTTGAGAAGAAATCATTCTCTTTTTTCCCCTTTGGCATATTGATTACTCATTAATCCAGCAAAACAAAGGATTAATTAATCTCTATGGTTCAATGAAGAATAAATTAGTGCAGTTTAAAATGGGCCTGATCCAATATTACAAATTGGAGGAAATGTTCCTCACACTCTCTCTTCATTCACTTCTCCAAACCTAATCTCTGGAGAATGGTCTTGGAAGACTGAATTTACTTTGCATGATATTTTGTACTCTTGCTCCTTCTTTAGAATTCAATCTCTTGAAAAGAGCTCATTGCTTTTCCCAAATCCCACTTTAACTATTTCCAAACACAGAAACAGTACCATTTTTAAAGAGGGCTTTAGACATATCACATATCTGAAACAAAATTTTCCTATGTAGAAAACAATTTGAAGAGCCAGTTTTTCAAAATGGAAAATAATACAATAGCCACATACATTGAGGCATTTACATAAATGTTCACTTATTTCCCTTGTTGAATGAAAAGGACTCATACATACCACATTCAGGCAGGATGCCTCCGCAAACTACAAAACATGAGGTACAGTCTCGGAGCATTTCAGGGAAAAAAAATGGTGTGCTTTCTAAAGTCATTCTGTTGGTTCCAAATAGAGTTTTTTCAGAGCTATAAAAGAATCTAATGTCAGATTCTCAGAATGCACTAAGGGGTAGGATCTACACTTGTGAAGAGAATCCTCCTATTTGAATAGTCAATATCTAGGATATGATATTCCCCTCAGTATCCCCTTCCCATTTTTGTTTCAATTATATCAGTTTAAAGGAATTGTGCACCTAGATTTGGCCTCTGCATTCTTAGCCAAAATTCCTACAAAGAGGTAGCACTTGAAAAACTGGAGAAAGAAAAACTTAGGACTAATCTTGATCTCCTACAAGCTTATCTTTATTATTAGATATTCTAAGACAATGATTTTGTTTTCTGTTTCTCTCTTTGACAAGAGATGATAATTTTCAGGTATGAATTTTAAAACAATAGTTGAAAAACCAGCTCTTTCTTTTAATGTTAAAAAATAAAATCTTATCATAGACTACATCATGGATATTCAATATTTATTTCTATAATATAATATCAGCATTAGTATCAATATTAATAATATTAATATCAATATTAGTATCAAAAGGACACTATCTATGGCCAAGGGAATTTACATGTTGTGTTCTGACAATACCATGGTTGAAAGAGTTCAGGACTGGGAATGAATGCATGTGCTTTCTCATTCACGTATAGTCACATTCCCTACCTGTTTGGCAAATTCCTCCAATTCCCTGGAGGTCAGCCTTCTCACCTGGAGAAAGAGAGGTTCCGATCAGATGAACTTGAAGGTCATTTCCAACTCTAAAATTGTATGACTCGGTAATTCAGCTGTCTACTCTTAATAACATAGTTAAAATGAGGCTGGCTTTGGAGTCTATATTTACTGGCACCTCTGGCAAGATAAAGCTTTCAAGGAGCCAAGCTGGCAGTGAGATGAGGAAGCCAAGGGGAATTGTTGATGTTGCTGGTAAAGAAGCATGATGGTTCTCCATCGAAGAGGCCCCCAGGCATCCGGGACTGTGCCCATAGTCACATGACCCAGAGACCAACACTCAGAAGTCCTTGTGAAGGAGGGTAATGCTCACTAAAACGCTGCCCTATGGCTTTGTGCTCAGATGGATATAGGATCAGAACCTGTACTGAGAGCCGACCCAGATGTGGGGAAGACATCTGTAAGCCTCAATCTCCACATCTATAAGATGGCACTGAAAACCATACACCTCCTTGGGTTTTTGTGAAAGTTAAATAGTGGTTGAAAATCACTTAGCGTAATATCTCATTATTTTTAGCAGTTTTTATGGATCTCTCTGACTTTCAGACAGAAAAGAATCTGCATGCAGGTCCACCTATACCATATATTTTAGAAACACTAAATCATTTCAACAGCAGGTCCAAAGACGTTCTCAAAAGGTAACAATTTACTTCCTTAAAGTTAAAGTGTTTGGTTTTATTAAAACAAGCAAAACAAAGGTAATAAGGTTCTGCATTTAGCTGAGCATTGGTGGGCACATAATTATAATCAAGCTCCATGAATCTGACAGCCAATTTCAAGCTGGATTTTAGGGAAGTGTATACACATCATGCTGCCCTGTTTGGAACACAGATGACTAACAAATACAGCAGCACTAAAATTCAGCAAACCACTCAGAGGCCCACAGAACACCAAAAACAACTTCAGTATACAGACTACAAGCCTGGAATCCCCACAACATTGATGTCTGTCATTGGTCATGCTGGGCAGGCCGGTCTCTGCCTTCTGATCTAATCAACTTCAGAATGACTGTGAAGTCGATAGCTATGTCAGAGCAAGTGAAAAAATAGATTCAGAACAAAGGGGAGACCCATCTCTCTAGGGCAACTCCCTCTGGAACATATACTAAACTTCAGTGGAATGTATAAATATTTCACTCACTATTTTGTATGACATTCCTCCCATGATTTACATATGTCTGACCCATTACTTTAAAAAGTACATTAATGTCCCCTGTCAACAGTATCTCCTCTATCTGCCCACCTCTGTTCCTTATTGAGCCAGGGGAATTGGAACCCTAAACAGAATCTGTGTCTGTTCTGTATAACATCATAGGGTATTGAAACTGAACAGGACCCTGTGAGTCTCCTGGGCACAAAAGCTTTACTGTGTCCCCCATTTCTTGATTACAGGAAATAGGCTTCATTCAGCCTCCATGACCTTCCCTGAGTTCCAAAGGGCAGGTCCAAACAGTTGTTAATCAGGGAAGGGAGGGGAAAGGGAGACAAAGGAGGAGCAGTAAAGAGAAACAGTAGTGCAGCCTTGGGGCAGGGTCCTGGTTCCCCCTCAAGGGATACAAGCAATATCTTTGAGCTGTTTTGCAGATACTGAAACCCCCACCAGGTGGGAGAAGTTAACTGTATGCTGCCCACAAGCACATAGACCCCAGACTGGTTGGAACCAGAAGGTTGATGATGCTGACTCCCAATTACCTCACCACCAACCAATCAGAAGAATGTCCATGAGCTAATGATGCCCTCTTTGAACCATTCCTATAAAACTCTTCACTACCCTCTCCGGGTCAGGACACAGAGTTTTCAGGGCATTAGCGTGCTGTGGCCTCCTTTGCCTGGCAAAGCAATAGAGCTATTCTCTTCTACTTCACCCAAAACTCTGTCTCTGAGATTTAATTCAGTGTTGGGGTACAGAGGCCGGATTAGGTTTCAGTACCAAAATATAAACTCATTTATTTTCTTTTTGTAGAAGTGTACCTTCCCTCGGAACAGCTGCTTCTCCAGGATGTTTTCTGTGTTTTGCTTTCTTTCATGATATTTGAGAGAGATGAGAGTGGCTTCGGGAAAAGTGGCATGAGGAGGAAATGAGACCCTGCACTTTCTATTTCTTTTGGTATCTGAAAGGGAGCAGTGAGAGAAATGGGGGACAGGCATGGAGAGAGAGGGAGGGAAGATGGGAGTCGGTGTGAAGCTGTTAGAAGGAGCTAGGGGTCCCTTTCCGACCTCACAGCTGGGCCAGGGGATTCAAGGATACGAAATGGGCAGGATCCACATGGCCTCCTTCAACTGCTGACTTTTGTCTTTGCAAATTATAAGAAAAAAAATTCCACTATAAAACTCTTAGAGGAAAACATAAGAAGAACACTCTGACATAAATCATAGCAAGATCTTTTTTGACCCACCTCCTACAGTAATGGAAATAAAGACAAAAATAAACAAATGGGACCTAATGAAAGTTCAAAGCTTTTGCACAGCAAAAGCTTTCGTCTATAAGCAGGATGAAAAGACAACCCTCAGAATGGGAGAAAATATTTGCAAATGAATCAACGGATAAAGGATTAATCTCCAAAATATACAAACAGCTCATGCAGCTCAATATTAAAAAGAAACAACCCAATCCAAAAATGGGCAGAAGACCTAAATAGACATTTCTCCAAAGAAGACATACAGATGGCCAAGAGGCACATGAAAAGATGCTCAACATCACTAATTATTAGAGAAATGCAAATCAAAGCTACAATGAGGTATCACCTCACACCAGTTAGAATGGGCATCATCAGAAAATCTACAAACAACAAGTGCTGGAGAAGGTGTGGAGAAAAGGGAACCCTCTTGCACTGTTGGTGGGAATGTAAATTGATACAGCCACTATGGAGAACAGTATGGAGGTTCCTTAAAAAACTAAAAATAGAATTACCATATGACCCAGCAATCCCACTAATGGGCATATACCCAGAGAAAACCATAATTCAAAAAGACACATGCACCCCAATGTTCATTGTAGCACTGTTTACAATAGCCAGGTCATGGAAGCAACCTAAATGCCCATCGACAGGTGAATGGATAAAGAAGATGTGGTACATATATACAATGGAATATTACTCAGTCATAAAACGGAACGAAATTGGGTCATTTGTAGAGATGTGGATGAACCTAGAGACTGTCGTACAGAGTGAAGTAAGTCAGAAAGAGAAAAACAAATATCGTATATTAACGCATATATGTGGAATCTAGAGATATGGTACCCATGAACTGGTTTGCAAGGCAGAAATAGAGACCCAGACATAGAGAACAAACGTATGGACACCAAGGGGGAAAAGTGGCAGGGGATGAACTGGTAGATTGGAACAGACATATATACACTAATATGTATAAAATAGATAACAAATAAGAACCTGCTGTATAAAAAAATTAATTTAATTAAAAAAATTCCAGTGTTTAAATAGATTGGAATAAATGCAATATATGATTAAGCGTAATCCCTACCCGGTGATTTTCACGTGCTAATGATGATGCTACTTAGATTTAGAAACATGTGGCCAGAACACTATAGCGTACCAAACAAGTCAGGAAACAGGATTTAAAATATGAATTACATTTTTTAATAATTTGATAACTATGATTTTTGTTAACCTCCAGACACATTTTCAGGGAACTAGCTCAAAATTTAAAACAATGGAGTCAATTGCTCCTCCAGAAAAAGCACAATGATTATACCATTTCCCCATTACCAGATACTTTGGAAACTCTCAAGTGTTCCTGGTCCTCCAAGTATAAACAGAGCTGCACTGATGGAGAACAAATGCTCCTAAGTGGATTTGCATTTTCTCATTCAGTGAAAGGTTCCTGCGCAGGTAGGTCCCTGTTCAGGTTGCCCACCTGTTTGTCCCTTGCAGCCCCTCCTCCCCCATCCCCCATGAGAGAGGTGCCTTGGTGCACAGGTTCCCAGTTTCCTTGTGTTTCCCAGGTTCCTGGGCCTGCTGGCTTCTACCTGGTTTCCATCTGGCTGGAGACAGGATAGCAAGGAGAAGGAAAACGTTATTCCCTCCTTCTTCCCTGCTTTTGGAGGCTTCTCTGTCAGCAAGTAGTTTCAGGTTTTACCACTTGGCACTGGTTCAAGGCCACAGCAGCATAAGTTTTCCCATCTGCCTCAGCAGTGGGGATGGTGGCTTCCTGCTGTTGACAATCTCAGGGATCCCTGTTTGGTTCCTCAGTTCCTTCGTCATCTGTGTGGACAATTCCCTACATCACATTCTTTTTTTTTTTTTAATTAGCATAGATTCTGTATTTCTGGCTGGACTTTCACTGACACAGCTCCATAGTCACTGACAGACTACTCATTTTTCCTTCATTCATTCATCATTTCTTGAGTACCTGTATGAGGCACGTACCATTTTAGTTGCTAGAGATCCTGCAGTGGCTGTTCTCATGAAGCTTCGTAAGTTCCAGGAAAAGAGACAAAAAACAAAAAATGTAGAATAATAGATAATCGTTGTGAAGGGTGGAGAAGGAACACCAGGCGATGCGAGGGTGGAACTGAGCACGACTTTAGCTGGGAGAGTCAGGGCAAGAGTTTCTGAGGAGACTCCATTTGACCTGAGATGTGACGGATGAGAGCGGCCTAGCTACGTAGCAGAAAATATATTCCAGGCAAAGACAAAGAAACTCAAGCAGAAGGAGCTTAGAATAGTGGAGCGAGAGAGGAGCAGGGAAGGGAAAGCTTGGAAGATCAGGCAGAGGTCAGGGTGGAGGGAGAAGGCTGATCATGGAGGTAAGAGTGTGAATTTTATTTTTCTAAGTGGGTTTGAAAAACATTGGAGAGTTTTAGCAGCAGTAGGGGTCATGAGTACTTGACAGTTTTAGAAAATCACTGTGACTGTGTTTTGGGGAGTGGGTTCAGAGAGGGCAGTGTGACTGCAGAGAGAGGAATCACCTCTGTTGCCAGGTGACTATGGTGGTGATGGTTGGACGAGGGTGGAGAGGGTGGCTGTCTAACCACCGTCAGAAGGGGCAGCAGACAGGATGCTGATGGTAAGAAAAAGAGAACAAAGTGACTGTGATGTGGTTTTTTGTTATTTTGTTTGTTTGTTTCAATCCACTTTTTTATTCTTTTTTTTATTCTACATTTTTAATTGAAGTATGGTTGATTTACAACTTTGTGTTAATTACTGCTGTACAGAAAAGTAGTTCAGTTATGTATAGATAAACAGTCTTTTTTTCATATTCTTTTCTATTATGGTTTATCATAGGATATTGAATATAGTTGTTTGTGCCATACAGTAGGACCTTGTTTATCCATTCTATATAGAAAAGCTCAAAATGACTGTGATGTCTGAGCAGCTAGATGGATACTGAAACCAAAAACCACTCCTCAACATATTTCTGTTGCCTTACTTGAGTTAACTTTCTTTTCTTGAGAAGTATTCATACATGGATATTAACCAATATAAAGTATAAATAAATATTTGCTTCATTCCCCAATGTGTTAGTCTGAAAACTTTCAAACCTCTGGGAATGTTATAAGGACAGTGTTATAAACATCCACATTTTACTTTGCCTAGATTCACCCATTTTAACATTTTGCTACACCTGTTTTGTCTTACATTCTCTCTCTGTAACCCCACACACGTACATACACAGATTTTTACTGAAACATTTATAAGAAAGAAGCAGCCAATTACACTTCTCCTCTTGATTATTCAGCATAAATCTTCTAAGAACAAGGATTTTCTCCTGTAGAACTGTGCAAAATTCCCATGAATTTTGACTTTCATGTGACACTATTAGCTAACATAAACAGCTCCTATTCAAATTTCCCCGATATTCCTCCAAAAAAAAAAGTTTCTCATAGCCCTTAGGGCACTAAAAAAAAAAAAAAAAAAAGGAAACCCAGTATCCAGTAGTGAAGGATTATTTGTTTCTCATGTATCTGTAGTCTCCTTTAATCAAAAATAAAACATTTATTTATTTAGGCTGTGCCAAGTCTTAGTTGTGGCACACAGGATCTTTGTTGTGGCATGTGGGCTTCTTAGTTGCAGCATGCGAATCCTTAGTTGCAACATGCACATGGGATCTAGTTTCCTGACCAGGGATTGAACCCTGGCCGCCTGCATTGGGAGTGTGGAGTCTTACCCACTGGACCACCGGGGAAGTCCCAATCGTGACTTTTTTGGAATAGTACAAACCTGTTAAAAGCTCCTCAATGGGGATTTGTCTGATTGTTTCCTCATGATTGGATTGAAGGCAAACTTTGGCAGGATTACTACCTAGGTGATACCATTCCCTTCTTAGGGTATCAGTCAAGAGGCACTTGGATCTGATTATGGGTGATGCTAAGTTTGATCACTTAGTTAAGAAAGTGGCTTTTGGTTTTAACCAACACAATTCTTAACAGCCTTTGCCAGCTTCTTCCATCCTTAATTCTTCTCTACATTAATCTCTTATTGCTGTTTAAAATGTGGGAGTAGCCACTCTACAGAATGTGCATAAAAAATGTCTACTCCCTTTAGGAACATTCAAGGTGGATGGCTCTCTGGAAACATAGGGACATCAGTAACAGTGACAGTGAAAGAAGACACTGTGTGTGTCATTCATCTTAAACAAGCAACTGGGGCCAGTTTCCATCAGCAATAACTCTTTGGAGAAGAGTTAGAACATAGTGTGAGTAGAACATGATACACAGACCTCTATTTCAGTGATCAAAGAAAGTGGATTCTTCCATGCATAGTGTCAATCATTTGCTTGAAATAAGTGTCCCCAGCTAATCCTGGGAAAGGAAACTTACATGTAATGAGCAAATATTTATGCCAGACAAAATGCTGGATATTCTTGTATTTGTTTTCTCAGTTAACCCTCAGGAAAACCTCATTATTTTGTAAGGAGCGATGGAGACTCAGGAAGATCCTTTAAGTTTCAGGAGCTCAAATTCTCAAATGTAATTCTCAGTATCATTTCTCAAATACTCAAGGTTAATATGTGCCAATTTATCATTTGAATCTATGTCTAAAACGCAGATACTTTCCAGCCAAGCCTTGCAGCTTCACAGAGCATATCCTTTAACAACAATGTTAAGAGTCATCACACTTTTCCTTGATTATAATCCTGAAAGGGGATGGAAATAAATTAAGAAATTAATTAGAATACAAAAACACCTCACTTTTATCTCATCCTTTAAAAAAAGGTGGGAAGAGAAGATACTGTTTTCTTTTTTTCCTTTCAACTATAATACCTTCTGGAAAATTACAAATAGTCAGTGAGAACTGGAAATATAACACTGTGGTTAAAATCTGAATGTAAGTTAAAATTAGTTATATAATGAATGCAAGTGTTACTTAAATTTTTTTTCACAGTTTTCTCTGTAAAATTCTTTCCTATAACTTTTAATTCATAGAAGCAATACTTGATGGCTGGTTGGTATTGTTAAGCCCATTTAAAGGTTTAGTACTTAAATCCAAAGTCATTGACTGGTCTATGGAAAATTGGTCCATACAATTGAGGGCAATGGAAAAATTGGCGGAATAGTATATATTCATTCTTTCCAATTACTACCACTGAACTACAGGCCAATTACAGTTGAGAATAACAATAACTGTTGAACATTCTCTCTAAAAATCCTAAGACTAAGTAGAATTGAGTAAGATACAGCTCCTATCCTTAAGTGGCTCATAATCTATTTAGCCCTTAACTTCTTGATCCAGGAATAGTAGCAAGAACTATTTCAACAACATTTCTTTCAACACATTATGTTGGGACAAAATCCCCTCCATTTGACATACCATGTCATTTTTTCAATCATCCTCAACTTTCTCAGGAACTGTGCCTTTTAAGACAAATTTTAAGCAAGTGGGGAAAGTGGAAGACTTGAAATATAAAAACAAGATGAATAAATATTTTCTTAGTGCAATCAGTCTGTTTGTTTGTTTTATATCACCTTCTAACCTGTCTGGAATATTACAGCTTCATGAGTAATGCAACAACAATAAGCAGTTTTAGGCAAAGAAAAAAAAGTAACCCTCATACTTCAAGTTTACTCACCTTTCAATTTTAGAAAATTGGTGCTTTGCAGTGTTTTGATTTTGCTTATTTTGACTGTTTGTCTTCCTTAAAGCATTAAGATCAGCAAGTAGATAAAGTGTTTAAAATATTTAATTTAAAAATACAGGAATTTTCCCTGGAGGATCTCCAATTCTTTAAAAAATTGACTCTCCAGTTATCATAATGTCTTTATTTGATAAGCAAAAGACCAGGGGTTTTGATATTTGGGAGGGATAAAACTTAGATATGCAGACTATTTGAATAAAATTTCCCAGAATGACATAATAGTCAGCATGACAGCGGGAGAGAATAAGGGCAAGAGACAAAGACCAGAGAAAGATAGATGGATTCCTGAATTTCATTCTGTACTTTAAATTCCTGAAATGCCCATCTTCCTACCCCATTATAAACATTAACACCATTTGAAAAATGAATAAATACAAGAAAA
The DNA here is from genome assembly GCF_964165515.1 of Mesoplodon bidens. Lineage (NCBI taxonomy): Eukaryota > Metazoa > Chordata > Mammalia > Artiodactyla > Ziphiidae > Mesoplodon > Mesoplodon bidens. The sequence goes on from NC_138172.1 coordinate 55,498,376, forward strand.
CTGAGTGGACATGTTTCACGAAAGGAGAAAATTTTTGAGTTCTATTCCAGCTCAGAAATCATTCAGCTTCTGAGAATTTGGAAAATTCTCTGGTAATTGTTGTTCCTCTGTAAATGAGGGGATTGGACTAACCTCTATTCAGCTCGAAGATTTCACAACTCCATGACTGGAAGTTTAGAGAACTTTTCAGTAGCCCATTGCTACTGGGTATAGAGTATCTCTATGGCCTAGGAAGAAGCTGAGATTATCTGACACAGCTTTATAATTTTTAAAGTAATAGCTAAATTCCTTTTCTATGTGCTTATTTCTTAAGCAGTATGTGTGTGTTTGTGTGTGTGTTTGTGTGTAGCTTTGTATGAAAAATATTAAAAACTTACCATCTCTTATCCTGCAATAAATTTAATTTGGACATAAGACTTTGGTAATTGATTCTTGGACCTTAAAAATCCCAGTCAGCCGGCTGAGCCAGGTCATCCCAAACATCTCATTAAGCTCTCAATAATATGAACAAACACTTTGTGCATTTGAATTTTTGGTCACCACTTACAGTGCTATGTTGGGATTTTACTAATATATCTGAGTGTATGTATGTATTTACCTAAGCAAATATAAAGTCAAAAGTGGTTGCTTTCTTTCTTTTAGCGTGAAAAGTTTCTGAATTGTCAGTAGAGGGGTCAAGAGACAGGTTCTTATTTCAAAGATTCCACTGGACTTTCTGGATGCCTCCAGATCCTTTCTGCTGCAGGAATATTTCCTGATCAATGGTTTCACACTTGCAGGACGCTGGCCAGACAGTCCTAAGAGAGCCATCGTTGCAAAGCCATTAAAGAAAGAAATATATTCAGATGGTGTCAATAATTTCTAACACCTAACTATTGGAAATTCTCACAGACACAATGAAAATGGGCTCTCTCAAACAATTCTCCACCCTAGTTTCTTCCTCAGCATTTTTACAGACAGAATTTTTTTTCTCTCTCCAGTTGAACAAGAAAGAACAAAAGTAGATTCCCCAAAGGAGGAATCATTCGTACTAAGTTTCTTTATGTAGGTCACCTCTGATGTGTTCTTGGTTGCATTTCAACTGCTGAATTTCCCATGTCAAGCTTTCAGTTCTGATGGCTCTGCACATAAATTCTATTGCTTTCCAAAAGAATGATTGTTTAAGTTCCCTGTGTGAATGTTGAAGGATGCTATATGTTCCACAGATGCTCAATACATTATTGGTCATGTTAGTAGTATGATACAAAATACTAAAATATTTTACATGGAGGTGTCTCTGTGTATGTACATTATAATATGTTAACAGGAAAAACTGTTGTTCATTAAACTAATTTAAGGAGAGTGACTATCACCTATATTCAAATAGACTGTAAAAGTATGTCCTTTGTTGTTACCAGTCTACCGTATACCAGGTTAGTTTCCCTAACTTCTTCCCTTCTCCAGATTTACGTCTTGTAAATATCTCTTGAGCCCACGTCCTCTGCTCTATTCCAAATGTCATTGGTTCAGTTTAAACCTTTGGCAAATCATTCTACACCTTCCATCTTCAGATCTATCCTCTACTCTACCATCATATGTTTCTAAAAAATAGACCTTGTCAATTCACCTCTGCTTAAGAAAATTCCCTCTTTCCTCACTAACTATGAAAAAAGATTCAAACACCCAGACATGGCATTCGAAATCTCTGATAACCTGTTGTTAATTTATTTACTCAGCCTCATCCATTTGTGTGTTCATCAGTCAGCAATAGGATGAAAGTGCCCCTGCTAAAATATTTATTGCCCAGAAGAATGTAAGCTCCACAAGGGTATGGATTCGGATTATTTCTTTCACTAATGTCTACTAAACATCTAGAACCCTATGTGAATGAAACATATTGCCTGTCATATCAGTAGACAAAGCATATTGCAACCATCAAGCCATCACATTACAGCCACCCCTACGGTGAGCCCTGAGAGAACTCAGGATAGAAACGTAATGCCTACCATCAAATCATCAGACACTGCAGCCACCCCCCAACCCACGGTGCACCTAAGGAAACTCAGGATGAGAAAGCACGGGATACTGGCCCCAGATAGCTGAGGTGCATTTCAAAGGAATGATTTCAGTGAGCCCAGCCTCTTGAATCTTGCTATACATAGAAAAGTGCTAAATTCCTTAACTTGAGATGTCTGGTTTTCTTTAATTAACAGTAATCTTTGATATTCTACCTGATCTTTGTTGCAAAAACTCCTGTATATCCTGGCTCTCCCCTTGCCTCTTCGGAGCAGTCCCTTGGAGTTATCTGAGATGCTGTGTCCAAGGCTTAAGTGTTCAGTTTTGTCCACCAAATAAAACATAACTCTCAACTTTTAGGTTGTGCATTTTTTTCAGTCGACACATATTTGGCATTAGGTAGATGCTTAACCGATATTTTTAGAATTAATAAATTCAGCAAACTTGCTGAGTGCTTATTATGTGTGACATAGAGAGCCTGGCATTGGGAATCTGTGATGAAAGCCATTGTCTTTATTTTTAAGGAGCTGGCCAGTGAAATTGACATTTCTAATGAATTCAGTGTGTATCTGTACTTATCACTCTGGTTTCTGTAGGAAGCAGAGTCATAATTCATTGATCTGTATATCCTTTGTTGCAAACTAAGTGTTCATTAAATGTTTACTAAATAAATTAAGCTAAGAATGCAGTTAGGGCAGAATGTCTGAAGGCTGTGGTAGGCAAAATAATCTTCCACCCCACCCCCACCAAATATGACCAGATCCTAATTCCAGGAACCAGTGAATATGTTACATTACATGATAAAGGTGAAACATTTGCAGATGTGATTAAAGATTAGGAAGCTGGAGAGGAGGAAATTATACCAGATTATCCAGGGGAGCCCATTCTAATTACATGAGCCTATAAAAGTGGAAGAGGAGGGAAAAAGAGGGAGTCAGAGAGAAAGTACTTGAGAAGAACTCAATTTGTCATCACTGGCTTTGAAGATGGAGGAATGGGAACAAGAGCCAAGGAATGTGGAGGTTTCTAGAAGCTGGGAACAGTCCTCGGCTGAGTCAACAAGAAAACGGGTCCTACAGCTAACTGCAGGGAACTGAATTCTGCCAGCAGCTCAAATGAGCAGGAAACGGAGCCTCCAGGAAGGAATGTAGCCCTGCCAATTCCTTGATTTCAGCCTGTTGAGATGCTTATCAGACTTATGACCTACAAAATTTGTGTTGCTTTAAGCCACTGAGTTTGTGGCAGTTGTTATGGCAGCAGTAGAAAACCAATACAGAACTCGCCATATCTTTGGAAGACTGGCCAAAGTGAACCTTTGCCTTGGGTTCCCGTGACCAAAAAGAAAACTATCATCCTTGAAATTCTGACAGTACAATCTCAACATTTCTTGCAAAGGACATACACAGAAAATTAGCTACATTTCCAGATAAAACAAAAGTGTTCTTCCAAAACCGAATTTAGGTAAACCATTTTCCAAAATGACGATGGCTTATTGAATCATTAGTGTCCTAGGACATCAAGCTGTACTATAAAAAATCTCTATATAAGTAGCCTTTGAAATGTGTTTTCAAATTTTTCTGTCCTTGAAGGCTAACTTTGACACCAGGGAGATTCTGAGTTACAGTTTTCCTCTCAGTCCAGAGATTAGCAGAAAAGAACCACAAAACAATGGCCCAAGAATGACATTTTGTAAGTCAGACAAAGACTAATATCATATGATATTGCTTATATGTGGAATCTAAAAAAATGATACAATTAAACTTATTTACAAAACAGAAACAGACTCATAGACATAGAAAACAAACTTATGGTTACCAAAGTGGTAGAGATAAATTAGGAGTTTGGGATTAACTGATACACACTAATATATATAAAATAGATAAACAACAAGGACCTACTGTATAGCACAGGGAACTATATTCAATACCTTGTAATAACCTATAATGGAAAAGAATTTGAATTTATATATATACATAAAAAACTGAATCACTCTGCTGTACACTTGAAACTAACACAACATTGTAAATCAACTATATTTCAACTAAAAAAAAAGGACGTAAGGAAGCACAAGGCTATGAATTAAATAGGAAATTTCCTTAGCCATGGAAGAACAAGTTGGCACCAGGCTGCCATTTACATCTGTGTAGATCACAATGGGCAAGTTGTAGCTAAAATGCAGGCCACACCTGCTCACCAAGCCATGTGCTGTGGCCTGAGGCAGTGACCTCCCAGAGGAAGGGGCCTCCTGATGGCAACATCCTAAGGCTGAACAGATTATGTAAGGTACAACTTCACAAAGTCGACTGCAAGAAAAGCATCACCTGAAGATGTGCTATGCAGTGGCCCTAGATGTAGTTTTGTTGTGTGCTTGCCTAGAACTCTCCAGGCAGGCTGCCTTCCCCCAGAAGGTTAGTGTTTTCTAATTCTTGTAATGACATCACATATGCTAACAGTGGCTCTGGTTCAGCCTCATAGAGGAAATATGTGTTTGCTTTTTATGTTATTGTAACCAGATATAGAAAAGTAAAAAAGGACACTAAACTTGAGTTTGTGGGGAAAAGAAAGTGGTCTCAGTGTCCCACTCTCAAAAAACCCTATGGAGGTCTTAAGTCTCTGTCCCAGGTAGAACCCAAATATAATTTCAGGAGTTTAAGGCATCCTCCACGGTGCATGGTACAGTCTTTCTCAAGCTAGAAGGCATGAAAATGGAAAATCCACCCAGAACCATTCCCTTATTCTAAGTGTGGACTCCCCTCCAGAATTTCCCTGTTTTGGGTCTCTGTTCAGTGCTTTCTGATAGCTGTTCTTTACATTTTGCCCAGAGTTTAGTGTTATCTGTACAAAGGTTGGTCTAATATGAGTTGCTCTATCATATTGGAAGCAGAAATCATCCCTAGCTTCACTTCTGTCAAATGTGTCCAGGTGTCACTCCGAGGGTCCAGATTGAAGCCTTTGTCCTGGCATATGATCCAATCTAACATCTTACTGTACTGAGCTTTTGGGCTTCAAGAATTGAAAAAAATATCGTCACCCTACCCAAAAGACACAGTAGCAAGAAAACTATCTTCCAGAAGACAAATCCAGAATAAGGACTCATGAGATAGCAGGAAGGGTTTGTTTCTATCTACCTTTTACCATAGGAGAGAGCATTCTATCTGAAGACACCCTGGGGAGGGGAACCTATTTCTATGTTAATTATAATAATACTCTGCCCAAGCACTCTTTTGCTAAAATTTAATCCCATTTTCTCTCTCCCTATACTTTGTATAAATTAATATTGTGTTCCTTTCTTCCCTAAATTTAGACTTTATATACTTCAAGAGAATTAGGAAATCATTTCTCAGCCATATCTTCTAGATTGAGTAACCCTAATTCCTCTTTCTCCAATCATAAGTACTATTTCACTTCATTTTAATCATTTGCTGTGCTCCTTCACTCTGAACAGAATTCCAAATCATTTTTTGAAAATACAAGCCTGACCCTATGACACCAAAACACCATTCCTAGGTACATACTCAAGAAAAATGAGTGCCTATGTCCACACGAAGATCATGGCAAGTATGTTCTTAGCAGCTTTAATCCAAGTATCCATTCACAGAAAGATGGATAAACAGATTGGAAGAGATTCAGACAATGAACTACTACAAAGCTATGAAAATGAAAAGCAAACAAATAACAACTGAAAAAGATCATGGGTGAATCTCAAAACTATGTTTAGTGAAAGAAGTCAGACTCCCAAAACTGCACTCTACATAATTCCACTTTCACCCAGTACAACATGGAAAACTAATATATGGGGATAGAAGTGAAATGACTGGGTCACCTCTACGTGTGTATATATATGTATACATGGGGGCTGAGGGTGGGAGGGGTCCCTTTAGACTAGAGAAGGGATGAGGGAGCCTCCTGCGGGAGGTCGAAATGTTTAATATCTGGACATGGGTGGTGGTAATATGGGTATACCCAGGCATGTATGTACGGATGTGTGTGTGTGGATGCATGCGTGTATGCACGTGTGTTTGTTTGTGGATGCAAATCAAAGCCAAACATTGCTCAACAAAGAAAGCCTTCCTCAATGATGAAAGACCCCCAAACTTAAATCTGCAGCCTCTGATCCTCCTAGCAGCTCTTTGTACCACTTCCTAACAGAAATGAACACGGAAGAAAAAGTCTCAGGGACTCTTATGAAAATAGAGATTGTTTTATGACAGATCCATGAAAATATCAGCAAGACCCTTCCAGCTGGGAAAGTTCATCTGATGGAAGAATGCTGTCTACAGATGCTTCATAACATGTCTGCAAGCAACTTAAAAATCCTCAAAAAACAGTAATTAAATATGTCAACTTGACTGAATGCAATATCTCTGGGTTCCTGACTTAAAATGCCAGGTTGGAGAAGTGGTTATAAGCCTAGAAAAATGGACAAGGGCTTTGAGGTAGGATAGCCCTGAAAGTAGGCCAATCTCCTGTCTCTACCTAGCTATGTTACCCCATGAAATCCTATTAACCTCAGAGGTGTTCAGTTGCCTCCTCAGGAAAATGGGATATTCAGAAAAGTGTCATAGCATTCTCTGAGAATTAGGTGAAATAGTATATAAAAAGGACTTAGTAAAATGTTGGTAGACAGAAGAGAAATTATTAATACCATAAAATTTTTGACAAAGGAGGCAAGAATACACAATGGGGAAAAGATAGTTTCTTCAATAAGTGGTGCTGGGAAAACTGGACAACAAAGAGTGAGACTAGGCCACTGTCTTCCACCAAAAACAAAAATTAATTAGCAATGGATGAAAGACTTGAATGTAAGACCTGAAACCATAAGACTCCTAGAAGAAAACATAGGCCATAAACTCCTTGACATCAATCTTGGCAATTTTTCAGATTTGACACCACAAGTAAAGGCAATGAAGGCAAAAATAAACAAGTAGGACTATATGAAATTAAAAAGCTTCTGCACAACAAAGGAAACCAGCAACAAAATAAAAAGCAGCCTACTTTTTATGGAAGGAATGGAAGGAAATATTTTCATATCATATGTCTGATAAGGGATTGATATCCAAAATATGTAAAGCAACAGCAAACAAAAAGAAGAAAAAAATCAATTAAAAAATGGGCAGAAGATTTAAATAGACGTTTTTACAAAGAAGACATACAGATGGCCAACAGGTACATGGAAAGACTCTCAACAATGCTAATCATCAGGGAAATGCAAAGCAAAACCACAATGAGATATCACCCCACACCTGTTAGAATGGCCAGCATCAAAAAGACAAGAAATCACAAGTGTTGATGAGGATGTGGAGGCAAGGGATCCCTTGTGAACTGTTGGCGGGAATATAAAATGGTACAAGCACAATAGTGGAGCTTCCTCAGAAAATTAAAAATAGAACTACCATATGATCCAATAATTCTACATCTGGGTATTTATCTGAAGAAAACAAAAACACCTGCACAGAAAGATATATGTACCCCCATGTTCACTGCAGCATTATCTACAGAGGGCTGTGGAAAATTGGGAGGTGACCATGGTTATGTTACTGTGTATATTTGTCAAAACTCACAGAACTGGACACTAAAAAGGGTGATATTTACTGAATGTAGATTATGCCTTAATAAAAATAAAAATAAATGACTATTCATGTTTTAAGACTTTGCCTTTCTATGAACTTGTTCAAACATATGAATATAATAAATCTGCCAGGGAAATTATTCTCCTAAAAACAGAAGCAGTGTTATTAAAATAACACTCTGAAAAGCAATTATACTCCAATAAAGATGTTAAAAAAATAAATTAAAAAAAATAACACTCTGAGCAAATCTAGGAGTAAAATTTAGGAAGTGTATGCTAGGGAGTTTGGAAAGGTAAAAAAGGGATATAAATACAAAGTGTAGTAAGAGCTAGCCTTTGTTGTTGTTCTTTAATTTTATTGAAGTATAGTTGATTTACAATGCTGTGTTTAATTTCTGCTGTACAGCAAAGTGATTCAGTTTTATATATATTCTTTTCCATTATGGGTTATCACAAGATATTGAATATAGTTACCTAGTCTCTGTATAATAGTTAGAGCTAGACTTTGAAAGTCACCTCAAAGAAGATAAGGAAGGCAAGTGTCCCTACAAATCAGTTGACTCTAAATCTTGGAAATGTATTTAGATAATTTAATGAAAACTGTTCCACTCTTTAATTCACAGAATATACATAAACAGATCTTGCCATTAAAATATGTCATTGCAGAATAAGAGCTCCACGGTTTCATGCTGATTCTGAAAACAGGAGAAGGTGTAGTAACAGAAGTAAGTATGAAGATAAGGATAATGGAGGGAAATACTGTATGTTAGACAAGGACTATCTGATGGTGCTCTCTCCCTTATCTGGACCTTTCCCTGACACCATGCTGGGCCTCATTACATACAGGATCACTGCAAACAGAAGTTCAGGGGCAAGGATAAAGGACAAAGTATTTGTAAACAGAGAAAGGCAACCCTGTGTAATCAAAAAGCTTCATCTCCATTTGAAAAGGAACCATTATCCTGAAATCCTTTCCCATTTTTATTGGATCTTTCAAGTCATTTATAAGAATAACACACAAAAAACTATCCTCTGGGTGTAATATAAATACTACTCATAATAAGCAAGAAACAAGATCCAGAAATATACTTGCTTCTCATGTTAGGAAATCAGGATGTAATATTTTACACGGTCAAGAACTCATTGGAGAAAGAAAAAGAACTGTGAGGAAAAAAGTCAAGAGGCTCTTCTTTCTAAGCCACACTATTTATAATGCTCTTAAAGAGGTTTGTATTTGCGTAATCATGATGACTGAAACCACAATGTGCCGTCAGTTCTGTATTTAAAGGAAAAACTCTGGTGGTCTCCTAGCTCACATTTAATTAATGGAAAAATTTTCTTTATAGCTATTGGAAAATTTTTCTACCTAATTCTTTTACTTGAAGACATTTCCAGCCAAGTGTCAGCCCCAACTCTGATCAAGCAAGCATAACCCCCTCCATGACATGCCATGGTATTCGCTGGCACAGGCTCACACGGTGGGCTTTTCACATCACCAAAAGCAGTTCAATTCCTCTGCCCCACACACCTTGCAGCTCCCCACTAAATCTCCTTCAACTGATGCTATGTGGAGGTGATTCAAAAATAGTAAATTTTCATACATAGGTTCAATCAAATACCTTCTTGAAAAAATAGAATTTACTTACATGGTGAAAGCACAATTTAGACATTCATCATTCACTCATTAATTCATTCAATTAATATTTCTTGAGGACCTAATAATATATTCCAGGCACTATTCTAGGAACTGGAGAGAAACAATCATAGGCCATGCCCTCTAATAGGGGAGACAGACAATAAAGAACATAAAACAAACAAAATAAAAAAGGATCAACAGGGAAGACAAATACGACCACTGAAAGCTCAGAGCATCTAACCGCAGCCCAGTTGAAGTTCTACACCTATGTACAGCTAAAGAGTTTTATTTTTCACGCTGCCAGTAAAAGACACACAGAGCTAACCAAAGCTATTCTGCTTACACCTCTTTTTATGATCATTGTGGAATTCAAATGAGATTCAAATGTGCTGACCTGTGGCATAGTTTACACAAATCACTCTGAATTATTTTAACCTTTCATGTGGAACTGCTAGAAATTCTGCTCTCTTCCATGCTTTCACATTCATATAGATAATAAATTAGATGATTTCCATTGTGTTCTTTTCGTTGTTCTGTGTATTTGTCCTCCCACCCGCTCTAACTCTTCTTCAGTAAACAAGAGAACCCCTAGCAAAAGAGCCTGCTCACAGAGCTTCAGAGCCTCATTGTATTGGAACAGCAGAATTACAGGAGGATTAAATAACCGAGCTGATCAATATACATCCTGGTTCTGACAACATCAAATGACCTGATGTGTTCACCCTCTTCCTCCCCTCCTAGGTCCAATTCCACAAGCCAACCTTCAGAGACGGGAGGTGAGGGGAGGGCAACAATGACTGCTTTAAATCAGATATCAAATTTGTGGCAGCTCCTTAAAGCTATCACAGAAATGCTCGACTTGACCAGGTCAAATTTTATTTGTCTTGTACTTTGATCACTCTCAAAGTTAGTGCAACATGTTTGCCATAGAAATAAGGAAAACAAAAATGAACTGCCCCATTGGCATGTCAGATTAAAAACAAGTGGATAGATTTTATACTTTTGAAATAACCAGCTGGCTTGAAGCCTCTCTTACCTTCTCTGTTGAAAGATTCTTGTACTCTTGGGACTCAGAGAGAAGCATTAGGTTGGATACATGTAGGACACAATTCTGTTCCTGAGGATGACAGCAGTAAGCACTGACTGAGCACTATGTACTGTATCGATGTATCTCTGTGTACTAGAGATGAGGCTACATGATTTGTGCACACTACCTTGTTACGACTTCTCCTTCCTATGTGCTTATTAAATTGCTCTCACCCTCCTGAATCCTCCACTTTTCCCCAATCCATTGCTTTCTTCACTTATTTTTAAAATGCACTTGGCGAGGTATACCCCCCACTTGCTACTTACCTAGAAAATCATGTAATTAATACATGTGCTACACCTGAGTGGCTAAGCTCGGCTGAAGTTCCACAAAGAGACAGCTGGGTTTCACTGTGGATGTAAGATCACCAAACTCAAATGGGAGCACGGCATTGACTGGCAATCGTCGTCCATTTCTTTGACCAACTTAACTTGTCATCGTCTGCAACAAACTTCAACCTTTTCTATTCCTCTCAAAGAGCCAACTACTAACCCTTCAACTGCCCCTTTCTCCCTTAATCTCAGAAGATGACTCTGCCTTTTACTTTGGTGAAAAAAGTTGAAGCGACCAGATGGAAAACCCCTCACTACCTTCTACTAAAACTATAAGTGCTACAGCTTCCTTTGTCTTTGACCCCGCATGTTACTGCAGTGGGAAGCTCTTCCCATCATTTAAGCCCAATAAGCCCATTTCCTTCTTCTTCCTTTCCTATTATCTTCTTCCTTTCCTATTATCTTCTTCCTTCTCAGTAACTGTTATGCTTTCCTGCATATCCCTGTACTGTATAATCAGTTTTTCTCAACCAAATCACGGCCCATCAAAATTTAAATATGCTCACATCTCTCCCTTAAAAGTCCCTTCATCCATCATCCCAAACTCTTTACATTCTCTCTTTCATTTCACAGACAAACTTTTTGAAACAATTGACTCCACATTCAATATCCATACCCTCAATCCACTTGATACTGGATTCTAAACGCAGCTGAATGGAAACAGCTCTAGCTGGGGCACTGTGATGTAGATGGAGCTGCTCATTTTATAGAGGTAGCAGTAGTGAAGCTGGGATTTGAACTCAGTTTGATTCTAGAACCCAGGACCTTAACTAATAAATTAGACATTAAAAAAAATTAACTTATATCTACCCAAATTACAAAATCATTAACATTCTGGCCTAAAATTTCAGTCTTGGATATTTACCTTATAGGTATATTTACACAACTCAAACTGGCATATGTACTAGGTTATTCCTTATTCATAGCAAATACTTAGAAATAAATATGTTGCCCATAAACAGAGAATTGGATAAATAGATTATGTCATGTGGGTAAAATGGAACATTATGCAGCTGTACAAAAGACTGAAGATGCTCTCTAACTGTTGGTGTATAAAGATTTTAAAGACACACTAAGTTTTTTTTTTTTTTCTTTTTGCGGTACGTGGGCCTCTCACTGCTGTGGCCTCTCCCGTTGCGGAGCACAGGCTCCGGACGCGCAGGCCCAGCGGCCATGGCTCACGGGCCCAGCCGCTCCGCGGCATGTGGGATCCTCCCAGACCGGGGCACGAACCCGCGTCCCCTGCATCGGCAGGCGGACTCTCAACCACTGCGCCACCAGGGAGGCCCTACACTAAGTTTTTTAAAGTAAGGTGACATTTTGTGTGTAGTCTGCATAAAAATGAGAAAAATGGAAAATATTCTTGTTTGCTTATTTTTACATAAAGGACATAAGCACACACAAATAACAAAAATGATCACCTTTATGCTGATGGCTGTTGGGAACTGGGCAATAGGAGAAAGGAATAGGAGTGCGACTCAGCATAGTATACTATAATAAGAGCCCTCACTGGCTGAGAGAGTCTTTTCTGCCAGATCCAGTTCTAAGCATTAAATATATTAACATATTTAGTTTGTACCTACAAAGCAGGTGCTAATAGTATCCTTACTGTACAGATGAGAACACTGAGACACAGACTGGCATATAATTTTGCCAATGTCACACAGCTAGTATACAGCAGGACAGAGTGGTTGAGGCAGTTGTCATATCATCCACAAGCCTAAAATATTTACTTCCTGCTCCTTTAAAAAAAGTTTGCTCATCCCTTATGTCGATAACATGAGCAAACTGTATCTATGACTCCAGGTCAAAAAAGATCCAACCCTATAATATACAGAAGCAAGACGTTCTTTTCCCTGACTCGATAATGTTACAACAGCTGTCCCTACAAGCCATCCATGGCATCTGTGTTTTTAAATGATTTTGTGTTTGTTTTGCTAAATCATGAAATGTACATTGTTATTTTCAAACTACTCAGAGTCTTCCCTAGGTCCGGAGATAATTTGTAATCTCACAGTAAAAATACTTGGTTCTGAAACATAACAGAGATATTTGAGGACAGAATGCCAGGAAACACCAACACGATGTTTTGATGAATATTTATGAGCATCTCCACCTGGCCTTCCAGTTTCCCATGCTTTATTGCTAATGTTTTTGTGTCTGCATGGAAGGGTGTGTGTGTGTGGCAGGGGGCATGTTGAGGAAAGGGAGAACCATTCTGAGCCTACCTCTTGAAGGATGACCAAGTATGCTGAGTTCAAACTCTTACCTCCCTCCTCCCTTTTATGAGCCCTGACTGTGGATCATCTTTGAACCTTAACTGTAGAACACTCTCCTGACTCTTACATATGCACTGTCTTCATTCATGTACTTATCACCCCTTTTTCCTGAAACATATTTTTTTCCATTGCTCTCCCATCATTTCCAGCACACAGGCATGCTGTTTTGACTCCCTCCAGATGACACTAATTTCTTTCATTATCTTTACAAGAACCCTCACTGAAAGACCTTTTTATATTTGCCCTCTCCAATGACTCTCTTCCATTCTCCCTTGAATCCATTCCAGTCAGGCTATTTGGCCCCTGCTACCCACTCCACTGAAACTGCTCTTTTCAAGTCACTGAAGAGTCACTGCCAAATTCGACATTCAGTTCTCAATGCTTATTCTACTCTACCTTTCAGCAAAATTTCAAAATTCAGCTATTGTAAATAGTGCTGCAATGAACATTGGGGTGCATGTATCTTTTTGAATTATGGTTTTCTCTGAATAAATGCCCAGGAGAGGGATTTCTGGATCATACGGTAATTCTATTTTTAGTTTTGTAAGGAACCTCTATACTGTTCTCCATAGTGGTTGTAACAATTTACATTCCCACCAACAGTGTAGGAGGGTTCCCTTTTCTCCACACCCTCTCCGGCATTTATTGTTTGTAGATTTTTTGATGATGGCCATTCTGACTGGTGTGAGGTCATGATTTTAAATACTATTGTTATCCTGATTAGCTCCTGCACTAACTATTAGTTTTCAACTGGAATGGACCAACAGTGTGCCTTTGCTGTCTTGCATGAAGACTGTGCCAGCTCCCCTTCCCTCTGTCATAACCTAGTCTGTAGAAATCTGGATTGTCTAGACAATCTGTAGATCAACACACTGGTCCAGCATATGGATGGCATCATGCTGACTGGACCTGGAAAACAGGAAGTAGCATGAGGTTTAAACGCCTTACTAAGATACATGAATGCCAGAGGATAGGCAAGAAACAGAGAAATTCAGAGGCCCTCGACCTCTGAGAAGTTTCTGGGACTCCAATGGTCTGGAGCAAGTTGAGGCCCTTCCTCCAAAGTGAAAGACAAATTGCGTCAACCTGGACTACCTGGAATTAAGAAAGAGGCTTAAGGCTAGTCTGGTATCTTTTGGATTTCCGAGGCAAAATATATCATATTTCAGTGTGCTGCTCCAAACTATTTAAAAGGTAACTTTAAGGCTTCTGTTTTAGAGTGGGGCCCAGAGAAAGAGAAGATTCTGCTACAGATCCAGGATGCAGTGGAAGCTACTCTGCCCTTGAGACCTTATAACCCGGCAGACCCGGGGGGACTAAAGTGTTTGTGGCAAATATGCGTGTCTCATAGTCCTGCTAGCAGCCTTCAATAGGACAATCACGGTGCTGACCTTAAGGCTTTCAGAGCAAAGTCTTCTCCCATTCTATGATAACCATTCTCTTTATGAGAAATAGCTCTTAAATGGCCACTGGGTTCTCCCAATGCTTTACACTTGACTGAGAGACATCACTTGACCATGCATTCTGAACTGCCCACCATGGTATTTGACCGATCAAACCAGAAAATTGGGCATATGCACCAGCAACCCACTAGGTGGAAATGGGCTATAAGAGATGAACCTGGAGCATATTGTGAAGGCAGATACAATTGATGTCATCAAGTGATTCATACATCACCTGCTCCTGCTGCATTGTCTCTCTACCTCAATCTATGCTTCAGGCATCACAGGGCATCCTTATGACCATTTGGGCCTGGTTTATAGCATGATATACTGAAAGCAACTGGAAATAGATTGCTTCAGCATCATTGCCCCAACCTAGAGTATTTCTTAAAGATGGAAGTGAACGGAAAACATCCTGCTAAAGAAAATTTAAGCAGAATATTCTGTTGTCCCTTTCTCTAGATTCAGAGATAGCTAGAGGAAAAGGTCTACACTGATTCATGGGCAGTGGCTAAGAGTTTAGCTGAATGGTCAGGGACTTGGAAAGAATAGATTGGTGACAAGGAAATCTGGGGAGAAGGTATGTGGATAGCTCTCTGAGAAAGGCACATGCAAAGATATTTTTTCCTCTAACCATTATAACCAAATATCATTCATGACAGAGGAGGCTCTCAGTGCTCAGATGGTAATGGAAATACATTCACAGATGCCAGTCAGCCTCTTTCTCTAGCTGTTCTAGTGCTTGCTGATGTGTTTGTTAAAAAAGTAACCAAGGCAGCAGAGATCGAAGGTATGCATATGATGAAAAGCATGCACCTTCCTCTTCTAGGCTGTCTAGGCTCTTACCTTTACTGAGCAACTAACTTGCAAACATTAGACACCAACACAGAGCCTCCTACAGGACACCAACCCCAGGGAGACCAAACAGCCACGTGGCAGCAGGTTGATTATACTGGATCCTTCCATCCCAATGGGAGCAGCCGTGTGTCTTCATAGGTGTAAACACTTGTCATACTGATTTGCATTTGCTCTCTGCAATGCTTCTGACAACATGACCATCTCACAAAACATCACTTCTGACTAAAGAACTCATTTTACACCAAAAGCCCAGCCACGGCTTTGGACCCTGTGGACTACACTGGAATTTACCACATATACCCTTATCTAGAAGGAGATGACCCAACAGATCAGTAGGATGGCCTTTTGAAAGCTCAGACGTGGCCTGTGTTGGAAGCGACACTCAGAAATCTCAGAGCACTTACCTGTAGGATGAAGTACAGCTTTGGAACCAGGGGCTGTGCTATTTCTGTTATAGTCAGAATACAATGGTAAAAGGAAGTGTGGGTCTTCTTGCTATTACAACTAATATTCCACTCAAAGTATTGGCTTTCTGTTCCTCTAAATTTGACTCCACTCATTTAGTCATTTCAAATCCCAAGGGAAGAAATGGTCAAGGTGATGCAACAAGAAGTCCACTGGATTGGAAACTGACACCATCACCTGGCCATTTGGGGTCATTTGTGCCACTAAAGCATTAATAGGCAAAGGTGATTAAATTATTGTTTGGGTGACTAATGTCATTTACCCAGAGGACATAGAGTTGATGTTATACAGTGGGGGCAGGGAGGAATACACGTGGAACCTAGGAGATTTTCTGAGATGCTTCTTAGTCATTTCATATCCAATAGTATAACTTAATTGGAAAACTACAGGAAAACACAAAGACACAGACATTGATCATTCAAACCTTGCAGAGATGAAGGCCTAACTTAACCCACCAACTGAAACACTGTTGAGAAGAAGGACTGGCTGTTGAAATAAGAAATATGCAATAAGAAATATGCAATGAGTAACAGAAGGAGAGTTATAATGATCAACGACAGCTTTGCTCCAAATGAAATGTGAAGTCTTCACCTTGGCTTCACAGTCTCTATAAGCTCTGTGCCCCAGAAACATGTCAGACCCCATGTCTTACCACCCTCCTCAGGCTCACTCTGCTACAGTCAGCTGCTATCGCTGCTCCCAGGACACCCAGCACCATCACTACTCAGGGTCACTGCATGTGCTGTGACCTCTGCTTGACCTACTCTTCCATTTCAAAGTTGTCTCGATTTAAATGTGTCTGAGAAGAGGGCCTTTCCTGACCACTCACTCTAAATACTGCACGTCATTTCTCTGTAATCCCTACCTTACTCTGTTTTTCTTCTGATCATATACCACAACCACATGACAGATGAAATCTTTATTACCTACTTAACTATTTAACATTAATATTATTTTAAAATATTTCACTGTATTTAAAATATTATTTAATATTATTCATTTATTAAATGTACTGCTATAACAATATTTAATAATGATATTTATTTATTTATTTACTGTTTTTCTCCCCCTCCAGAATGTAAGATCCACAATGTCAAAGTTATTATTTTTGTTCACGCCTATATCTCCCTCCACTGCCTAATATAATTTCTGGTATATAGTACCACAATCAGGATACTTTTTTATCTGGAACTACCCACCTACCCTATATTCACTTCTGAAGCAATCAAAGGATTCACTGCTGTCATATGTTCAGCCTCTCCAAATATGTGACCTTGATAAATGAACACAGTATTAATTACAGTTCTGGATTCATCACTTAATTAGTGACACACAACTTTATAACGGCAATGCCCCTCCCACAGTGCCAAATTTAGCCCTTGACAATTTGTTTGCCCTTTTTAAAGGATTGATTTACTGACTAACTCTTAGATCAGAACCCAATGGAAAGGAATGAACAACTAGTGTTCCATCAGTACTGAAAGGCCAAAGACTTCCTCAATATTATCAGGTTGTCAAGCCTCTGGTCTATGTTTTTACCTCTCCTAGAAAACGTGCTGTCCTGCACTTCGGTTCCTGACTTAAGCAAAATCACAGGCTAGTCCTTGACAGGGAACGAGATTGTACCTGTAGGCATTATGGGTACATCTGTTCTCTTGTGATTCTGTTTTCAACACAAAGGATGCCCATACACCATTAAAGATTCCACCCTAATAATTCCACATCTATGTTCTGCAGAGACAAAACAAGGATGCACCTGTTATATCTGATGACTATCGAAGTTATTCTGTAACTCAAGTTTAATGTAAAACTATTTAGAGAAGGAATTGACCTTGAAAGAATTTGGAGAAAATATGAAGAGTTAATCCACTTCAGTTCAGGTTGCTGCTCCCAATAGCTGTTCTCTTTTTACCTAGTATTTGTATTTTGTTGGTACATGATCATCAAGATAAAACTTGATTTTTCAGCCTCTCTTTGTAAGAAAGTGTTGCCATGTGACCAAGTTCTAGCCAATGGATGTAAGATGTAATGTGTCAACCTCTCAGTTACTCTTAGACTTTTATATGTGATGAGTTATATTCATAAATTACTTCAATTGCTGTTATTTGGGGCGTCTCTTACAACTTTCAAACTGATATCCAATATGTCAAGAGTGTTAACAGACAACATAGCACTGAGTTCTCAGTTCTTCTATAATATAGTATAATCTTTAGGAGCATAGGCTCAAGTCAATCTCTGGGTTTGAATCCTAGTTCACCATTTATTAGCTGTGGGACTTTGGTCAAGTGATTTTACCTGTTTGTGATTCATCTCTTTGTGCTTTCAGTAAAATTGGGACAGCACTAGTGCTACAATTCAGATTTGCTAAATGCCATGAACTACTATGCCTAACAGGCTCAGAACAAAACCTGGCAGTCAATAGGCATTAACTAATCTATTTATTTAGGAATGCCCCAAGGCCATTCAAACATTCATCCAAGTTTTTATCAAATCAGTGAAGCTTTCTTTTTGTTATGCAAGTTTAATTCTCTTTGGAGCTGGTGTGGCAATTCCTGCTTGAGGGAGAACTGAGAAAATGTCTCGATAAGCTCAGCTGAGCTAGGTGAGTTCCATGGGGGGGAAGTGACTGGAGGCTGCTGCTAAAATTTTTTAAAAAGAGACTTGATTATTCTGAAGAGAGCAAGAGGGACAGTTTTATGATGCCAGGGGTGAAGAAAGAAAGAAAGGTAGGAAGGAAGGAACTAAGGAAGGAAGGGAGGGAGGGAGGGAGGAAGAAAAAAAGAGGGTGTAAATGAAGAAGATGGTAGAAGGCTGTGCGACTGTTGTTACCCACTCACTAGGGTCGTGAAATACTCAGTGAACTTACTCACGGTCAGAGAAACAGTGTGATTAAACATTTTTAGGAAACTGATGATGGAGCTGAGTTTCCCATTCCAGTTAATATGAAATAAAACAGGGACTTCCCTGGGGCTCCCAATGCAGGGGGCCCGGGTTCGATCCCTAGTCAGGGAACTAGACCTCACATGCCTCAACTAAGAGCCTGAATGCCACAACTAAGACCTGGAGCACACCATAACATTGATACCAAAACCAGACAAAGATATTACAAAAAAAGAAAATTACAGACCAATATCACTGATTAACATAGACACAAAAGTCCTCAACAAAATACTAGCAAACAGAATCCAAAAACACATTAAACGGGTCATACACCACGATCAAGTGGGATTTATCCCAGGGATGCAAGGATTCTTCAATACATGCAAATCAATCAATGTGATACACCACATTAACAAATTTAATAATAAAAACCATATGATGATCTCAATAGATGCAGAAAAAGCTTTTGACAAAATTCAACACCTATTTATGATAAAAACTCTCCAGAAAGTGGGCATAGAGGGAACCAACCTTAACATAATAAAGGCCATATATGACAAACTGACAGCAAACATCATTCTCAAAGGTGAAAAACTGAAAGCATTTCCTCTAAGATCAGGAACAAGACAAGGATGTCCACTCTCACCACTATTATTCAACATAGATTTGGAAGTCCTAGCCACGGCAATCAGAGAAGAAAAAGAAATAAGAGGAATACAAATTGGAAAAGAAGAAGTAAAGCTGTCACTGTTTGCAGATAACAGGATACTATACACAGAACATCCTAAAGATGCCACCAGAAAACTACTAGAGCTAATCAATGAATTTGGTAAAGTTGCAGGATACAAAATTAATGCACAGAAATCTCTTGCATTCCTATACACTAACAATGAAAGATCAGAAAGTGAAATTAAGGAAACAATTCCATTCACCACTGCAACAGAAAGAATGAAATACCTAGGAATAAAACTACCTAAGGAGGTAAAAGACCTGTATTCAGAAAACTATAAGATACTGATGAAAGAAATCAAAGATGACACAAACAGATGGAGAGATATACCATGTTCTTGGATTGGAAGAATCAATACTGTGAAAATGACTATATTATCCAAAGCAATCTACAGATTCAATGCAATCCCTATCAAATTTCCAATGGCATTTTTCACAGAAGTAGAATAAAAAATCTTAAACTTTGTATGGAGACACAAAAGAGACTGAATAGCCAAAATAATGTTGAGAAAAAAAAAGGAGTTGCAGGAGTCAGTTTCCCTGAATTCAGACTATATTACAAAGCTACAGTAATCAAGACAGTATGGTATTGGTACAAAAACAGAAATATAGATCAAAGGAACCAGATAGAAAGGCCAGAGATAAACCCACACACCTATGGTCAACTAATCTATGACAAAGGAGGCGAGGATATACAATGGAGAAAGGCCAGTCTCTTCAATAAGTGGTGCTGAGAAAACTGGATAGATACATGTAAAAGAATGAAATTAGAACACTCCCTAACACCATACACAAAAATAAAGTCAAAATGGATTAAAGACCTAAATGTAAGACAAGACACTACAAAACTCTTAGAGGAAAACACAGGAAGAACACTCTTTGACATAAATCACAGCAAGATCTTTTTTGACCCACCTCGAGTAATGGAAATAAAAACAAAAATAAACAAATTGGACCTAATGAAACTTAAAATTTTTTGCACAGCAAAGGAAACCATAAACAAGATGAGAAGACAACTCTCAGAGTGGTAGAAAATATTTGCAAATGAATCAACGGACAAAGGATCAGTCTCCAAAATATACAAACAGCTCATGCAGCTCAATATCAAAAAAGCACAAACAACCCAACCAAAAAATGGGCAGAAGACCTAAAATAGACATTTCTTCAAAGAAGACATACAGATGGCCAAGAGGCACATGAAAAGATGCTCACATCACTAATTACTAGAGAAACGCAAATCAAAACTACAATGAGGTATCACCTCACACCAGTTAGAATGTGCATCCTCAGAAAATCTACTAACAATAAATGCTGGAGAGGGTGTGGAGAAAAGGGAACCCTCCTGCACTGTTTGTGTGAATGTAAATTGATACAGCCACTATGGAGAACAGTATAGAGGTTCCTTAAAAAACTAAAAGTAGAATTACCATATGACCCAGCAATCCCACTAATGGGCATATACCCTGAGAAAACCATAATTCAAAAAAACACATGCACCCCAATGTTCACTGCAGCACTCTTTATAATAGCCAGGTCATGGAAACAACCTAAATGTCCATCGACAGATGAATGGATAAAGATGTGGTACATATATACAATGGAATATTACTCAGCCAAAAAAGGAATGAAATTGGGTCATTTGTAGAGATGTGGATAGACCTAGACTGTCATACAGAGTGAAATAAGAAAGAGGAAAACAAATATCATATATTAATGCATATATGTGGAATCTAGAAACATGATACAGATGAACCAGTTTACAAGGCATAAATAGAGACACAGATGTCAAGAAAAAATGTATGGACACCAAGGGGGGAAGGCGGTGGTGGGATGAACTGGGAGTTTGGGATTGACATATATACACTAATATGTATGAAACAGATAACTAATGAGAACCCACTGTATAACACAGGGAACTCCACTTCGCTGTACAGTGGAAACTAACACAACATTGTAAAACAACGATACCCCAATTAAAAAAAAAATGTAGGGGCACATAGATGGCTCTGGTGTGCTGGCAATAATCTGTCTATAGACCTACATGGTGATTATAAGCTATTAATTTTATAATAAACTTTTGAAGTATATATTTTATAGTCTTTCACAAATGTATTTATGCTAAATTTCACAATAAATTGAGGTTATAAAAAAAAAGAAGACCCGGTGCAGCCAAAATAAATAAATAAATAATTAAATAACTTGGAAGGAAGGAAGGAAACAGAACCTGGGCAAGCAGGAGCAGAGTTGAATATGTAAGTTACTTGTAAGTAATTTCTAAGTAAAAATCTTAGAAATTTGTTAAAAGATACTCTAGGATAAATCCTTAGGCCCTCTTAATGCTGGGACCGGAATATTGAGTCATGTTCAGGTGGCTCTCCACTGAGGAGGTGCATCCCCTCTGCCCATCTCTATCCCAGGGAAGTTGACCACATTCTCCCTGGAATTTCCACTGAACCATGTACACACTTCTTTTCTATCAGCTTTTATGTTGTACTGAGTATTGCTATTTGTTTCTTAATATACCTTTCTCCCCTTCTAGAATGTGAATTCCTAGTGGTGGGTGTTGTGTTTATTTATGTCTATACCTTTAGCTTGCAAAAAATGCAAGTACTTATTGAATGAATGAGATAAAATAACACCTTGATATCCACTTTTCTATTCATACTCAAGGGGAAAGAGAAGAGGGTAGTGGGTTCAGCCACCTATGATGAGTAAAGGTATTGAAAGAAGAAAAACTACAACTATTTCATCATGTACTATTGTGATAATCATAGTAGCTTATCTACATATTATATTCTGTCAAACAAAATTGCCAGTGGCCAACCACTTTTTAAAAGACAGGCTTATTTCAGAGAGAAGGGCACAGAATTTACACAAAATATCGACTATTTATGTATTATAGTAGCATCTTTCATCGCACTGATCATTAGAAGCAAGGTAAATATCTTAGAGCCCCGAATGGGGGAAATCTTTAGTTTTATGCTATATCATCCCCTACATAAATCATGACTTTTCTACTTCCAAAAGCTTCCAGGTTCTCTTTATTTATTCAGTTTTTTAAAATCAATGGAATCTTACTTTGAAAAAAAAATACAGGAACATATGTTAGTCATCTGGGAATGAGAAAGGTGGTGGGAGACATTTTGGGAAATATTTAAAGTATGTACAGGTAATAAGAAGAACTATCTTTCAGCAGTATTGACACTGTTACCGTTAGTTCAAGGAATTAGGAATTTTGGAGAGGTTAGAGTTTGGTTAACGTTTTGTGTTTCCAATTTTATCACCATTATGCATGTGTGCGGATTAATCCGTTAGTTTACACGTGGGTGGTGGGAATGTGCAAAAGAAAGAAAACAATAGGAAGTATAAAATAAAATTCCAAGGCTTTGAGCTCCTCTATGAATGAAGCTGGATATCTTTGGCTTGCTGGGCCCCTGTCCCTGCCAACTCCAAGTGTAATCAATAGAATCTGTTAATTCAATAATTATCAGATGCATTAAACATGATTTTTTTCATTATTCTCATTCTGAAGTATTGCATTTTATTTTTGAGTTTTAATATTCTTTACACAGGGAGTCCATCTGGGGCTTTTGATTTTAAAATCTGATAGAGTTCATCTGTGGCAGAGTGAATGCAAATAAAATTCAGCCCAACTTAGAAAAGACAGTATGTATGGCTTTTGCAACTTATGGTGGAGACAGAAAGCCCCAGTGTATTATGCACAAAAGAATCTCATTACTTTCTACTGATGGCATTTCCTGGCAAAACTGTTTTGCTCCTTAATAAAATGAGCAGAAGTACCTCAAATCCAAAATTTTAAGGTGGCA
Source organism: Mesoplodon bidens (assembly GCF_964165515.1). NCBI lineage: Eukaryota > Metazoa > Chordata > Mammalia > Artiodactyla > Ziphiidae > Mesoplodon > Mesoplodon bidens. The sequence continues at coordinate 55,521,475 of NC_138172.1, forward strand.
GAGAAAGAGACATAAAAGACGCACAGCAAATGGATGGGAGATTGAGGTAGATCAAGACAAAGGAGGTAGACAGAGATTCATGAAGAATACAGACACCTGTTCATTTAGCATGTATTGATCTAGTTTTAATCTGCAGCATAGCTTTTCATGTCTAACACCCCACACACAATTGCCACTGAATTACAGCACTTCTAAAGTTGGCTTTAAAATTCTTACTGACTCCATAGACCCCCACCCCCATCACCTATCAGTGGCATTTGGAATCATTAAAGATTTGCAAACATTTCAAGGACAGTGATATGGAAGAAAGCATGAACAGAAGCTGAAGTGGAGGCAAGTAGGGCACAAGGGATTAGAGAAGAAGGGTTAGAAGGGCAAAGTAGGGAAGCATGGAGGAAGCAGCCCTTGCCATGGGAAGAGGACTTCTGCAAATGCAGTGGCACCAGGAAGAAACAAGCTTAGCTAAGACCCACATACGAGATTATTTGCTCACTTAGTGCTATTTGGTAGATATACAAATACCAAATTATAACTACTAATTCATTTGATTTGTGAAGCCCCGCAATTTTTTTTTAACAGCTCTGTGCTTAAAGCAATACTAAAGCCCAAAAGGATTAAATTATAATGTAGAATCTTAATCTGATGAGTTACTTTTAATCTTAATTATATTTGCCCAACAGTAATTCAAGGAATTAGAACAGGGCATTTATAATATGTTGATTAACAAGGGGTTTGTTCTGTTTTTCCACTTCAGCCAAATCCTTCTCGTGACACAGTTTATTGGTGAAAAGCATACCATCTGATGTTACCTTTAATATATATCAGTTTCCTGACACTGAGTCAGTTCCTAGTCTTTGAACCTAGGTTTCCCTCATCTATAAAATGCTGATAACACTAGGCTGTATCTCACAGGCGATTAATAGAATTAAATGAAGTCATGTTGAAAGAGTTTTGTTCATTGCCAAATGTAATTAGCACTCAATAAATGTTAGCTGTTGCTCCTACTATTATCATTAGGTTCATCTCAGACACAATGTGTCCAAGGAGACAATGTTCCCATTTGGAAATATACAGTGTAAGAACAGAGAAGATCTGTTCAAATGTCATGCATCAGAAGACAGAATTTTTCCTGGAAAAAAAAAATAAATAAAAATTTAAAAAGCAAAACAAAACAAAAAACTATTAACTACTATTTACTTAGTTCCTTTTCCCCAAATCCTGGGTCATCTAAGGTTAGCCACTTAATCTTCTTGTTTCTTTGTATCTATTACATTAGAGAAGATAACACTGTGTACTTCATAGTATTGTTTTGATAATTATGAAGTAATGACTTTAACTGGGTTTAAAAGTACTAATATTTATGCCAGACTAAATGATATTGACCAAGAAACATATTTAGCAATTATGAATAGCTTAGATAAAATAGAAGAATTATTTAAATCTTCGTCACCATACTGCTAAAGATTTTGAGATTACAGCCTACCTATTTTGATTAATTTTATTATCTCTATCTAAACGTGATAAACAGATAAAACAATATGCTTTTGAATCTTACACTGACGCTAACAAAATGTGTGAAATAAAGGGTGCAATAAATGCCAAGCACCTGTTCTAATGTAATAGGTTTTCATGTGATTTTTCATAAAATCATCTGGCTTTCTTTGGCTCTTTGGGAATTGTTCTTATCATGAGAGCATAAATTCTAATGTGTACTAACAATAGATACTACTATTGTGCATTTCTTTTTTGAAATATACACAAATAAAAAAGTTTTAAAGGTGTAGCCCCAGTTTTCTTTAAGTGTGATTTTCAGGAAAAGCTAACACCTATTCTCTAACCAGCAAAGAAAAAGAACTCCAGGGGAACCAAAAGGAAATCCATTTTTCAGCCTCAAAGAAGGGAGAAACCATCTGTGCTAAATCATAAAACAAATGCACTGAAAGTTTATATCAATATACACATGGGAAGGAGGTTATTTACTCTGTGGAAGAAAAACTCCTCGTTATGTTTAATCATGTGAATTTCATGGACAAGTAGACTCCTAAACCATTTTTATGCTTAAAGAAAATACTTAAAATTTTCATCTTACAGAAATATACTCAATCCACTGTCAATTAAACTCCTCAAATAGAGCCAAGCTTAGAAACTTCCTTATCTCTATCCAAAAATATCCAGGATTTAAATTCTGGAAGGGTATTAGAAAACGAGTTATTCAGTTATTCACATCTTTTCATGTTAATTCTTTCTCTCTAGCAATCTCTCACAGTACTTTTTTTCACATTAGCTGATTCTGCCTGTGGCCTCTCAAAGGTCTAACACCAGATTAGCCAAGGAAAAGACACAAAACATTAAAGTAAGAAGGTGGTAATTCTGGAGGGGTAATTGTTACTGTTTTTTAATCAGGTTACCAATATAATGTATTATAGGTTTGGGTATCCCAGCAATACTCAAATAACAAAATGTTTCTATATTTGAGTTCAGAATGAGGCTTGTCTTGAACCCATCCAAAGGAATTTATGCCTGGAAGTGATAAAGGACCCTCATTATAACTCTATCTCATAGCAGGAGGTTCACATTAGATCTCTGTGAAATATTAAACTTGGAATAGAAACAGAAAATAAGAAAAGACTTCCTGAAAAGCAATTGCAACAGACTCCAAAATAATTTGCTATAGCTTGACGATGAAGAGGCTGGCTTTATAATTCACAAGCACTTGAAGTTTTCAGACTTACAGAAATTTTTATAATCAATATCCATAGCGATAGCTTAAATAGAAGTTTTATTGCCTTGTGAGGGTAAAAATAGGTCTCTAACATGAAAAGATTATGGAGCTTAGCTAGAAGGGAGCAGTTCCTAGAATTGAAACATTTCTCTAAACAATTTAATGAATAATGAAATTTCTCTCAAAGTTACTCCTAACAATAGAAATAGCCTGTTTTGTATAAATAGGCTAAGAGAAAAATGGAAAGACATAGGCACAAAAGAAAATGGTAAATTTTAGAGTTTTTATTAAACATGGGCTAAATGTATTTTAAGAATTCTAATGGGTTGTGCCATAAGAATCTGCATAAATGAATTCCATACCCACGGTCTACATTGTATTCATCAAAATCTGTTACATGCTGAGATAAGTCTATAAAATATATTCATTTTTTTGTATTTAAAATTTCACTCCATCTGAATAACTTTCTATTTCTCTACTGGTCTTTATGAATACTTTAATATTCATGTCCATTGTGTAAATGAAAAGCCAGCTTGTCATTTGGTTATATGCAAGATTCATAAAGTTTGATTTCTGAAATAACATCACTTCTAAACTTCCCTTCCTCATGCACTGTTGCCTCTAGTCAAATATCTGGCATTCTCTCTCATCTTATTTATGATCTTCAGATGCGAACTTTCTCCATCTACCTTGACAGCTGAAAAGCTACACAAACTATTCCGGGGAACTTTTCACTCAATGCTCAGGCAGCAGTTATGTATTGAATACCTCCTGTGTTAGCTCCTAGGATATAGCTGCTGGGATACAGCACTCAACATTCTGACTACAAGAATATATACCACAATGGGAGTTTGTGACGGATAACAGGCTGTTAGGAGAGCGTGTGAAATCTAATTTGTACAAGGCAGTTAAAATGAGTTTTCCCTTTGCATCCCCAAAACACAAAATCACTTTTATTGTCTACAGACATCAGTCTAGTTGTTAAAAGGACAAACCATTAAAGTTAAGGATTTTGTCTTTAATAATATGAATACCCATAAAATGACACTCTGGTTTTCAGAGTGCTTTCTTTTCAAAATTCATTTCTTCAACTTTTTATTTTAATAAGGTTTTGGGTAACTTACTAAATGTAACCTCTAGAACATAAGGGAAATGATACACATTCCCTTCTGCATGGCTTTCTCCTCCTCAGAACAGCTCTTGTAATGAAGCTAGATGTGATTTTACAACTTTCTCAACACAGCACTTCAAGCACTGCTGTCAGTTGGCTAGCTGAAGAAATGAACCCTCCTTACCATGTCTCACAGAAGCGTAAGTTCCCTGAGAACAGAGCTGACATTTTCGCCACAGAGGCCAGCACATTGGCTTTACACGGAGAAGATGCTCAAAACATCATAGAAATAGAAATCCATAGAAATCCTAGGAGCATGGAACTTGGAAAGAGTCATAAAATCTCCTCTAATCCAAAGCCCTCATGTTATAGATAAAGTTGGGCCTCGAGAGAATGATGATGCATTAAAAAAAAAATAGGCCTTTGCCTTGCTGTTCTGTTTGTTTTTCATGACCTCCCCTGCACACAGCTAACTAACTTTTCAAGATTCCACTAAAGGACGCTTTCTTCTGTATCGTCATCCCTAGTAGAAAGCAAAGGCAGTGACTCAGACTTGGAGCTGCCATGGCACTTTCCAAACCTTTACCCTTCTCTTGTGATTCTAATGATCTGTATGTGTCTCCTATCCCCTTAAACTATGAACTCCTTAAGTGATTACATCTTACTTATTTCTGTACTCCAAGCATCTAGACCAACATGTGGCACATTGCAGATCTCAATAAATATTTGTCAAAAGAATAAATAAATGAATGGATGAATATATAAGCCCTTTTCAATTTGAAATAGCATGTGTTTTGAAAGAATATTGTAAGAACTTTGTAATTCAAAATGCATTTCCCTGCAAAAAAAATTTATATAACATTATGCAGTAGTATATTGTTTAACCACAGCCTGTAGCAATGCTTCAATACAGAAGAGGATGAAGTCAGGAAAGACTTCCTGGAGGAAGTAATACCTCCACTGAGTTTAAAATGAAGGGAATCTTAAATTACTCCTTTTGTCCCCAGAAGAGAAACATCATTTGATTGAAAGAGTCTTCAAGTTCATCAAGTCCAAGGAAATAACAGGAGTACAATGAGCCTGGAAGAAGGGAACAGTCCCCCAGCAGGACCAGGAAGAACAGAGTAGCAGGGATAGCGATGGAGGGAAAGATGAGAGCTGCCGAGTGACACGGGGATGCACGAAGGAATGAATGCATCTATGATTCCGCCTACACTCAAAACTGCTTTTTTGATCCTAGAAGAAGGAAAAGCTCTGAATGAAGCAAAATAGAAAAAAAAAAGAGAGCTTAAAAGTCAGGATGGTCCAGGCATGATGGAAAGTTCAGAACAGACAGGGATTTTACAAAGAGAATGAGAGGAAGTTAATTGTCAGGATGCTGGATTGAATTAGAAATATTTGATTCTAATGATGCTAACATTTTCCCATTAATATAACATTAAATATTTACCACACTTTTTCACCTATGTTATCATAGTTTGCAGAGAATACCAAGTCAAAATTTACAAATAATTTGCCCAGAGTAAGGAAACAAGTAAATGGTGGTCTAGACACAAACTTAGGTCTTCTGACATTATATTCTCTACTCTTGGTACAGCGCCGACCTTACAAGACATAATAGAAAAGCTGGATGATAAAGAGGAGAGAGCAATACGTCAGTAGAGATTACCTGGTCTAAATGCCTTAAGTTTTCTTCTAAAAAATATCACTCGACTTCTTCTTTCAGCTGTATAGAGTGTTTATATCTGTTTAATCTCCCCTGAAAATAATTACAGGATTCTCCCTATCCTTAAAAGGAAAAAAAAATTGTTTCTTTTTTTAATCTTTTAAATTATTCATGCATTAGTTGAATAAGGAAGAACAAAAGGGAGACTTTCTACCCTGAGATGCACATATCATGTGACAATTTCAAAGTTCTACCAACTCGGTTTCCCAAGTAGAGGTTTTCCACACAGAGCATTGCACTGCAGGGCCCTTGTTCTTGGTCATCTCACATCGTTTAAGGAAGATAAATCAGTGGCCAACTCCTCCACCTACACGTCTCATGTTGAATTCCTTTCATTTCCCAGGATTCAAGAGTGAGCTTGCATCTGTCCTCTTTAGACGGACAAAAGATGCCATGAGTATAAAATAAAATGAAAGAAACAGGAAGGCATTGAAAGAAAAATTGAATGACAGGGTTAGAACAGGACTCTGTGTTATTTTTTATCCTTAATTGGTTGAGGATTTCCAGTGGTCTAGGTTTTGAGAGAAACATAGACTTACAGTGATTTAACCTAATAATCTAGCCTTCAGAACACATAGCTAAACTTAAGGAAAGTTAGATGTCAAGAACATAGAATGAAAATAGCGGCACTTTGAAACTTTGAACACATATAAACTCTAAAAATAGCAGGCTAGATGGTAGAAAAATAAAAAGCATGGTTCATTGGATAATCCTACAAGTTAAATTTGGAATAGGGTTGCCATACATTTTAAAAGAGGGGAGTATCTGCAAGCAATATTTCTGTATAAAATACTTTGCATTAAGTTCCACAAGTTTTCTTATGTCACAATAATTTTATTGTCGACAATGATTAAATATGACTAAACTTCTTAATGTAAGAGCAAAGCATATTTATTATAGAAAATTTTAAATTAAAAAATATTAAAAATGTCCTTTATTAAATATGCATTGGCTTGGGAACCATCTCAGTGGTTTCTGTTGTCTGAACTTTTAAGATGGCAGAACACATTGTTTTGCATCATTTCATGCATGAACTAGAAAAAAGTCCACAGTATTGACTAAGAACTTGGTTGAAAGCATGGTTACATTGTGGCTGGCAGTGTGGTTTTGGAGTCTGACTCTGGTATAAATCTGACTCTTCTTCAATGGCTGTGGGACCCTGCAAAAGTTATTTGAATTCCATGTTTCCCCATTTTTTTCAGGGGGACAATAAAATTCACCTCCCAGATTTGCTGAAATGATTAAATGAAATAATGCATCCAGAATGCTTAGCAAAGACCTCTGTACACAGAATCAGGGAGGACCTGCAGGCTCTGCTTAAGGTGGTCCCCTGCTTCCCCTCTCTCCAAACATCCCACTCCCAACCTCCGTCCATGAGCTTCAGCCAGACCCCCTTTCTTTCTGAGCTTCAAACACACTAGGCTTGTTCTGACTCTGGCCCTTTGCTTTCTGTCTGGACAGATTTTCTTTGGATTTTTGCATAGCTGACTCTTTTCCTTCATTCAGAATTTTACCTCAAGAGAAATTCTTTCTCTCATCATGCTCCTTAGAAGAGCTCCCTTCCCTTGGCTGTTGGTCCTGAAACTCATTTGCTTTGGTGTTTTCTACACTGCATTCATCACTATCTGTAAGTCTTACTTACACGTCCTCGTACATGTCCGTCGTCTGCTGTGCCGAGTCAGAAGGGATGCTCCAGACAAGTGAGAACCTTGTCTGTCTTGTCTAATAGTGTAGCACTTTGGGCACAGACTGGCTTCGTACTCAATACCATATTTTCTTCTTTCCAAGAAACATGGCCACATTTCCCAGCTTTCCTTGAAACCAGCATGACCACATGGCTGAGTTTCCAGCAAATGGAATGTGGTGGCAGTGACCTCTGCTCTTCAAGGCTAGGTACACAAAGACCTCCCAACAGCCATTCTCTATTCTCTCCTCCCTTCTTGGCGAGTTGGATGCAGAGGGTCCTGGGGATGACCCCAAGGCTCTAGGGTATGGCAAAGCTGGGAGGTGTTAGGAAATGAGCACCTTAATCACTGTGCAAAAACCTTCACACAAATAAGAAATAAGTTCCTCTTTTGTTTAACCTCTGAGATTTGAGGGTTTCATATGGCAAACAGACATAGGAAAACCTGAACAAATATACTACAAGACCCAGAAAACTGCCCGCCATAGTAGGTGATATGGGCTGAATGTCTGTGTCCTGTCCAAAATTCATGTGCTGAATCCCTAGCCCCCCAATGTGATGGTATTTGGAGATGAGGGACTTATAAAAGTAACTAGGTAATTAGTTTATGAGGGGAGTGCCCTCATGATGGGATTGACACTCATATAAGAAGAGAAAAAGACCTCTCTCTTTCTCTGTCTCTCTCTCTCTCTTTTTCTATTTCTTTCTCTGTTTCTCAGCAGTAACTAAGGAAAAGCCACGTGACCACACAAGAGGAGAAGCTCGCCGTCTGCAAGCCAGGAAGACAGCTCTCACCAGAATCTGATCATGCTGGCTCCCTGATCTCAGACTTCCAGCCTCCTGAGCTGTGAGAAATAGATGTCTGTTGTTCAAACCACCCAGGGTACGATATTTTGTTATAGCAGCCCAAGCCAATTAAGACAGTAGGTACACAATAAGTACGTAACAAGTATTGATTAAACGAGCAAAATAATTATATTAGTGGCATTTTGTGCCCAACCATATCAGGTCTCTGTGCCTGACTATATCGTCTCAAAGTGGGCTGAAGAAAACGTCACTCTGCCGTAAAAAGTTCCATTCAGATGACAATGCTTGAAGCTCTCTGAGGGGTACACAATGTTAGAGACTGAGGAAACTACACCTCCTGGGCTTAGAGGTTTAGTGAATATTAACATAAAAAAGAAACTAAAGCAGATTTTGGTGTGCAGTGTTGCTCATCCCCTGCATGGACATTTCCTGTTTTGTGTCATAAAAGGAATATGAAAGCCCCATAAAAACCTAAATGAATTGTGCTGTAAATGTTAACTGCCCTGACAGCAGTGCAGAGGCCACTCCAGTGTGGGGCTGCCACCGGGGCATCTCTGCTGAGAGCCTCAAAGCCAGAGTCACGGCCAAATGTGGACATTAGACACGGCCCTACCCCCACCAGAGGCTACACTCTCCTTCCTGTTGCCAGCGAAACGCTTGGCCAATTAAAGTTATACTTGTTGAAACAAGATAGAGCTCCCCACCCTGAAAAGGCTGCTTCACAAAATATTCCTGTGCATTTTCATTATTAAATCCCAAAGTGACAATTATTAGCCTTCAAGCCATTATCTTCCAAAATGAGCCAGAGTTTTGAATTTATGATCACACGAAGCCCATCATGCTTATCCTTAGGACTTGATATCAAACACGTTTTGGGAGATTTAAGAACCTCATCATCTCAATTTAAGAAGTAAAAGGTGTGAGCTTCAGATCTATATTCTAATAGACGCAAACTATCAATGAAGGAGAAAAAGCAGTTAGTTACATTTTTTTAAAATGTTTTACCAGTGTGGTTTGGGGTAGATTTGTTGAGTCGTGTACCATTTCCATTTTTCATTCTTTTCTGAAGATGCCTTTAAGAACTTTGACTAGTTGTGGTGCCATGAGAGCTAAAAGAATTCGAGTGATTGCTGCATTGGAGTGCTCACCTCTGCCACACTGAGTACTGGCATCCAGGCCATTCAGAATTGGTGACTTGGCTCCATGATCCCTGCACAGAATGGCTGTCAAATATCCTGGCATGTGAAACCTCTCTGATGTGATCATTAAGCTTTAGAGTGGTAATCCTTTTTTACATGCCACTGTAGAACAGGAAAAAGGCAAGTACTGAGGTTTTAATTTTAAATATTAAAAAATATTTTATAATATGAGAAAGTATAAACCACATATGCAAATACTTGTGTCCACATCACCCAGCTTCAGAAACAGAATATTAACAGGAGAGTTGAGGTACCCATGTACCTTCCCAAATGTTCCTTCATATTCTGAATTTTGTAATTTTCCTGGGTGTTATTTATGCTTTTCTATGATTCTGTCATTCACATTTAAAAATGTTTTCACTAAAAGCTTGATTTATGGAATAAGGATTAGAATCCTGAATATATAAAACGTCTTGAAAAAGTTTTACAGTACTAAATTAATAAATATTCTGTTGTGTTTTGTTTTGTTTCATTTATGTCTGCTGATTTAAAATTATTTAACATGTAACAGATCAGATAAGATAACACTGGTGAGAATTTTGTGAATTTCTTCTTATTTTAAAGCATCAAAACTAAAAGATTTCAGGCGACAAACCCAGACAAATCCATTAATTTTTAGCATGGTTAGGTCTGTGATGTTTTAGGTTAGGTACAAATAGCGACAAAAATACCAATTTGCAGGTGATATAAATATAATTCTATTGCTTTTATGACGCAAATACAGTGCAGTAAAATGGCAAATATCTCTTCAGTTACACTGGTTTATATTATCATTCTACTTTTATTTAGGGAAGGAGCTAACTTCATTATAAAATTATAAATAGTTGATAAACACTTCAGAAGGTGTTTGGCCTCTCCAGTGATGAAAGAAATGCAAAAAAAAAAAAAATAGCATACTCTTTTCACCCAGATTAACAAAAGTCTAATTGCCAGATAGTACCCAATATTGACTAGAGTGTGGTGAAGCTTACCCTTGTCAACATCGGTGGGAAGGTGACCTTGCAGCTACAGTAAAAATTTTAAATGAAAATATCATTAGTCACAGCAATTTTGTTTCTCCAAAACAATACTAAGGAAGCAATCTTACAAATATATAGGGATATACATACACACACCTATGTACACATTGCATGTGTCTACACGTGCACATATTCACTCTATCATTATAATAATAAAGAAAAATGGGGACCACCTAAATGGCCCCTAAATAGGCAAGATTTAGATACTTCATAAAAAGCCATGTTATTATATTTTATGCAACAATTAAAAGGAAGATGGATTTTATATTTCTAGCAAGGAAAGGATCTTCATGATACATTGTTAAGTGAAGGAAAGGAAGTTAAGAACAGCAAGTATAACGGGCTTCCATCTCTGTTAAGTCCTATTTTGACCTCAAGAGAATTCCTGTAGGGATTACACTGTATGTGTCCCAAAGAAATTCCTTTATGGACTTGTCTGGGATAGAATCTGAGGTCCCAAGGGGACCTGAGTAAATGCGGCATTTTTCTTTCCCAGAGAACTTCTTGGTGGTTCCATTGATCATGAAGAGAAAGAGAATGAGAAAAGAAGTTACTAGAGTGGGGTACACAGCCACCCACTGCACTGAATGCATGACCCCTCTCAACCTTCCCTCAAATGCCCAACGCAAAAATCCTAAAATAAAAAAAATAAAATAAAATAAAATCTGGCTTCTTTGTTCTGATTATCCTAGAAGAGGGATGGGGGAGAGAAGAGACAGCCATCGTCTGCCTTGTGGTAAAAAAAGAATTTCTCAAGCAACATAATAGAAGGGCTACCCATTTTTTTTTAAGTTTGATTGATTTTGCTACATTCAAATTAAGAACATTGTTCAGCAAAAGATACCATAACAAATGAAACAGTAGCATGCAACTGAGAGAAGATATTTGCTATATACACACTGTCAAAAGATTATTATCCAGCTATATAAAGAAACTCTACATGTAATAAGGAAAAAGACAAATATCTCAATAGAAAAATGAAGAAAAGACAGTGCAAGTCTTTCACACAGAGGAAATAAGAGAGACCCATGTTCAACCCTAAGTTGGGGCACAGCTGCCATGTGGCATTGCCTACACAGCTTAAATACAGCACACCCTACAACCCAGCAACTCCACGCCCTGGCATAGGCAACAAGTGTGCCAGGAGACAGGAAATCAGCAGCATTGTTCATTGTAGTAAAAACAAGAAACAGCCCACATACTCATCAACAGGAAAATGGATAATGGAATTGTGGCATATTCAGTTTCATAATACAACAGTGAAACTGAATGAACTCTAGCTAATTACATTAAATGGATGGATCTCAAAAACATAATGTTGCACAAAAGCAAAAAAAATTGCAAAATACATGTAGTATTGTAAATTTCACATTTTTATAAAGTTCAAAACTAGGCAATGATATGTTTAAGTACCTATACGGGGCAAAGCTATGAAAAAAGGCAAAGAAATACTTAAAACAAAATCCTGGATTATGGTTACCTCTGGGGGCTGTGAAGAAGATGCATTAAAGGAACTTCAAAAATATCAATAATGTTCTGTTTCTGAAGCTAGCTGTTGAATTTAGAGGTGAATATTTTGTTATATTTTTTGTGATTATTTCTCCATTAATATTTAAATGCACATCTAAGTTTGAAGAGCAATTAAAGGAGAAAGAACATTCACAACCAAAAAGTCTCTGAAAGGATAAACCATCCTCTATGGCTAGGAAAGAAGGAAGCTGGAATTTTCACTTTAACGTTCATTCCAAAAGTTTAGATATTTATCCCCAAAGAACCTGTGCTAATCTTGTCATTGAAAAGAAAAGACCCAACCTTAATGGGTCTTCATACATGAAGGATTAGGGAGCTGCTCCAATAAGCCGAGCTGATAATGCCGATGCCATTCAAGTTCACTGCCTGTGATCATGACAAAGCTAGGCCTTAAGAGGCAGCATGGAAAGTCCCTTCATAAAAGTTATTGATAAAATCTGCATTTCCTAAAAGGGTGAAAGGAGCTAATCAGAGCATTTTGTTTTTAATCTTAAAATTATTTTTTTTTCTTTTGGAGAGGGATTCATTACAATGGAAGCATATTTTGCCTTTATTTCTTTCAAAGACTCAGTTGAACACGTTTGTGAGGCATCCTTCACTCACATGGGTAACAAATTACAGACAACTCTGGTAATTTGTCAGCCCCATCATTTAGAACACTGCTGATCACAAACCGAAACCTTTCTGTCTCATGTGCCTTTTTGTAACAGTGGTGCCACTTTTCTTCCTTATCATCTTGAAATTCTTCTCATGTGTCAGGTCCCTTGCTATAAAGAGAGTTTAATCTCACTCCAGTGCTCATAACCAAATTTGAAAGAGGCCAGGCTGTCAACTAAAGTCTTTGAAAATGGTTTATATCTATAGTAAATTGATTCATCGATGATTTTATTTTTTTATATTTATTTATTAATTTTGGCTTGTTGGGTCTTCATTGCTGTGCATAGGCTTTCTCTAGCTGCATCGAGTGGGGGCTACTCTTCATTGTGGTATGCGGGCTTCTCTTTGAGGTGGCTTTTCTTGTTGTGGAGCATGGGCTCTAGGCGCGCAGGCTTCAGTAGTTGCAGCACACAGGCTCAGTAGTTGTGGCACGCAGGCCCTAGAGTGCATGGGCTTCAGTAGTTGTGGTACATGGCTTAGTAGTTGCGGCACATGGGCTCTAGAGTGCAGGCTCACTAGTTGTGGCACCTGGGCTTAATTGTTCTGTGGCATGTGGTATCTTCCCAGACCAGGGATTGAACCTGTGTCCCCTGCATTGGCAGGTGGATTCTTTTTTTTGTGTGTGTGCGGTACGCGGGCCTCTCACTGTTGTGGCCTCTCCTGTTGCAGAGCACAGGCTCCGGACGCACAGGCTCAGTGGCCATGGCTCACGGGCCCAGCCACTCCATGGCATGTGGGATCTTCCCGGACCGGGGCACAAACCCGTGTCCCCTGCATTGGCAGGCGGACTCTCAACCACTGCACCACCAGAGAAGCCCTGGCAGGTGGATTCTTAACCACTGCACCACCAGGGAAGTCCTTATTTTACTTTTTAATATTTATTTATTTATTTATTTATTTTTGGCTGTGCCAGGTCTTAGTTGCAGCCACGGGATCTTCATTGTGGCATGCGGGACCTTTAGTTGCAGCATGCAGACTCTTAGTTGTGGCATGCGGGATCTTTTAGTTGCAACATGCAGGATCTTTAGTTATGGCATGTGGGATTTAGTTACCTAACCAGGGATTGAACCTGGGCCCCCTGCATAGGGAGCACGAAGTCTTACCCACTGAACCACCAGGGAAGTCCCTCACTGATGATTTTAAAATTTACTATTTCATGTGATGCTGTATTGCATTTAATCAATTTTAATGTTAATTTTTAAAAACTTATCAAAGCAGGGGATATTTAAAAATAATCAAACTCACAAACCTGAGAGCTGCTTGGAGGTAGGTTTGGGCAGCCTAAGATCCTGCCCTGAGTTCCCACAATGTCTTAGGAAATCCAAGCTCTGCCACAGGAGGTATGGACCAAGCCTAGATGGATGGCTGTATCAATTCCCCAGAATGTCTGTGCTGGATACTCAGAATTAAGTGGTGTCAAGCCATGCATTATGGAGGTGGGTAAGGGACTGTTAGAGAGACTCAGCCATGGGAAAGGAGACCATCATGGCTGGGAACTGAACAAAGGGCATAAAGTACACCAGATGAAACCTCAGCTCTGGGAAACATCATGGGAAAAAAATAAAGGTCAGGAGGGAGAAGCAGGAAGGCCAGGATTCTTAACTTTTATCTGGAAAGCATAACCTCTGGGGAGAATACCGCATGAAACAGGTGGCATTTAGATCTTAGGGTCACTAGAAATGAGAGACTCTGGGTAAAGTTATAATGCTTTCCTGGTCTTGATCTATTAAACAGGATATTCAACAGCCAAGAAAGAGAGAGGTTGAGATTTCCAGGCAGACACATGTACCTGAGGGTCTCTTGATAATTCAAATCCTGAGCCCCAAGGTCTTAAGAAGATGCCATCCAAATAGTGCAAACTGGGAGCCTGGAAGCCTTCTCTGATGCCCCAAATTAACATTGATTTCTTTCTTATTTTAGTATAACTTCTATATATTAAGTGATTTATAAGGGATAAGCCTGTGTTAAATAGCTATGCATGTATTATCTCATTAAATTCTCACAATGACCTCAAGAAGTAGGTTATAAGTTTCCTATTCTATAGAGAAGGAAGTTGACTTAGAGGCTCAATAACCTTGCCCAAGGTCATCAGTTACTAAGTGATAGAGGTGGGATATGAACCCAAGCTAGTCTGACTCCTGAGTCCAAATGCTTAGCTGATTCCTCAACCTACCATGTTACAAGGATCCACATTTAGTATTTGAGAACCACTGGTTTAGAACCTTGTTACCATTATATAATTTCAGTCTGTTTCCTCAAATCTCTTCCCCACTAGCTTTTAAGCACCTTGAAAATATGGACACTTTGTATTCTTCTCCATTCCCTTCTTCTTCTACCCTTTCTTCTACCACTGTCCCCACCCAGCACAATGTCCAGCTTACAGCATGTGCTCAATTAATGTTTGCTGAATGAATACATGACCTCATTCAAAGTTTAAGAGCATTGAGGGGTCAAGACTGGTACTCAGCTGCTCCAGGTAGTATGTACAAACACTAGACAACCAAAACTGTATAGTCAGGAAGCAAGCGCACTTCAATGAAACAAACTTTAGCCCCTGAAGGATTATGCACAAGAAGGAGGAAAGTTTAGGACAGTAAGACCAAGAATATACCCCTTGAGACACATACAGATGGGCAGCCACCAACCAGCCTCATAGTGAAGTAGAAGCAGCACAGTCGATTTAAGCTTGGTTTTATATATTGTGATAAAGGCAGGAATTGGCTTTCAGTGTATGATTTTTAGAGCTGTGCTCCAAGGAGACTTAATCTTCTAGGGAGATGCCTCAGGGCATGCTGGGGGAGGCAAAATAACAGAAGTCTGGGCCCCTAGAGCAGATACTGTTAATTGCTTTTGCAATCCTCATTTTCCTTTTTCTGTACAATAGAACCTTGACTTTGTTTAGCCCCAGGGGATAATACACCTAGCCCCCAGGGAGAACTTATAGTTTGTTTAAACCAGTGCTTTTCAAACTTTCATGCACAAACAAACTGGGGATCCAGATAAAATACAGATTCTGAGAGACTTCCGGGTAAGATGGCGCAAGAGTAAGACGCGGAGATCACCTTCCTCCCCACGGATACACCAGAAATACAGCTACACGTGGAACAACTCCTACAGAACACCTACTGAACGCTGGCAGAAGACCCCAGACCTCCCAAAAGGCAAGAAACCCCCCACATACCTGGGTAGGGCAAAGCGGAGAGATCCCCACACAGAGGATCGGTGCCGAGCGGCACTCACCAGCCCGAGAGGCTTGTCTGCTCACCTGCCGGGGCGCGCAGCGCTGGAAGCTGAGGCTCGGGCTTCGGTCAGAGCGCAGGGAGAGGACTGGGGCTGGCGGCGAGAACTCAGCCTGAAGGGGGCTAATGTGCCACAGCTAGCCGGGAGGGAGTCCGGGAAAACTCTGGAGCTGCCGAAGAGGCAAGAGACTTTTTCTTCCCTCTTGGTTTCCTGGTGCGCGAGGAGAGGGGATTAAGAGCGCTGCTTAAAGGGGCTCCACAGACGGGCGCGAGTCGCGACTGAAAGCGCGGAGCCCAGTGACGGGCGTGGGATGCTGGGGCTGCTGCTGCCGCCGCCAAGAAGCCTGTGTGCGAGCGCAGTTCACTGCCCACACCGCCCTTCCGGGAGCCTGTGCAGCCCGCCACTGCCGGGGTCCCGGGATCCAGGGGCGGCTTCCCTGGGAGAACGCACGGCGCGCCTCGGGCTGGTGCAACGTCACGCCGACCTCTGCCGCTGCAGGCTCGCCCCGCACTCCGTGCCCCTTCCTCCCGCCCGGACTGAGTGAGCCACAGTCCCCGAAGAGGCTGCTCCTTTAACCCTGTCCTGTCTGAGCGAAGAACAGACGCCCTCCGGCGACCTACACGCAGAGGCGGGGCCAAATCCAAAGCTGAGACCCAGGAGCTGTGAGAACAAAGAAGAGAAAGGGAAACCTCTCCCAGCAGCCTCGGAAGCAGCGGATTAAAGCTCCACAATCAACTTGATGTACCCTGCATCTGTGGAATACATGAATAGACAACACATCATCCCAAATTGAGGAGCCCGGAGTCAGTGCTGCGCCTCTGAGGTGGGAGAGCCAACTTCAGGACACTGGTCCACAAGAGACCTCCCAGCTCCACATAATATCAAACGGCAAAAATCTTCCAGAGATCTCCATCTCAACACCAGCACCCAGCTTCACTCAACGACCAGCAAGCTACAGTGCTGGACACCCTAAGCCAAACAACTAGCAAGACAGGAACACAACGCCACCCATTAGCAGAGAGGCGGCCTAAAATAATAAAAAGTCTGCAGACACCCCAAAACACACCACCAGACGTGGACCTGCCCACCAGAAAGACAAGATCCAGCCTCATCCACCAGAACACAGGCACTACTCCCCTCCACCAGGAAGCTTACACAACCCACTAAACCAACCTTAGCCACTGGGGACAGACACCAAAAACAAAGGGAACTACGAACCTGCAGCCTGCAAAAAGGAGACCCCAAACACAGTAACATAAGCAAAATGAGAAGACAGAAAAACACACAGCAGGAGAAGAAGCAAGATAAAAACCCACCAGATCTAACAAATGAAGAGGTAATAGGCAGTCTACCTGAAAAAGAATTCAGAATAATGATGGTAAAGATGATCCAAGATTCTATTTCCCAGATCCAAAATCTTGGAAATAGAATAGACAAAATGCAAGAAACAGTTAACAAGGACCTAGAAGAACTAAAGATGAATCAAGCATCGATTAAAAACACAATACATGAAATAAAAAATACTCTAGATGGGATCAATAGCAGAATAACTGAGGCAGAAGAACGGATAAGTGAGGTGGAAGATAAAATAGTGGAAATAACTGCTGCAGAGCAAAATAAAGAAAAAAGAATGAAAAGAACAGAGGACAGTCTCAGAGACCTCTGGGACAACATTAAACGCACCAACATTCGAATTATAGGGGTTCCAGAAGAAGAAGAGAAAAAGAAAGGGACTGAGAAAATATTTGAAGAGATTATAGTTGAAAACTTCCCTAATATGGGAAAGGAAATAGTTAATCAAGTCCAGGAGGCACAGAGAGTCCCATACAGAATAAATCCAAGGAGAAATACGCCAAGACACATATTAATCAAACTGTCAAAAATTAAACACAAAGAAATCATATTAAAAGCAGCAAGGCAAAAACAACAAATAACACACAAGGGAATCCCCATCAGGATAACAGCTGATCTCTCAGCAGAAACTCTACAAGCCAGAAGGGAGTGGCAGGACATAATTAAAGTGATGAAGGAGAAAAACCTGCAACCAAGATTACTCTACCCAGCAAGGATCTCATTCAGATTTGATGGAGAAATTAAAACGTTTACAGACAAGCAAAAGCTGAGAGAGTTCAGCACCACCAAACCAGCTTTACAACAAATGCTAAAGGAACTTCTCTAGGCAAGAAACACAACAGAAGTAAAAGATCTACAATAACGAACCCAAAACAATTAAGAAAATGGGAACAGGAACATACATATCGATAATTACCTTAAATGTAAATGGACTAAATGCTCCCACCAAAAGATACAGATTGGCTGAATGGATACAAAAACAAGACCCATATATATGCTGTCTACAAGAGACCCACTTCAGACCTAGAGACACATACAGACTGAAAGTAAGGGGATGGAAAAAGATATTCCATGCAAATGGAAACCAAAAGAAAGCTGGAGTAGCAATTCTTATATCAGACAACATAGACTTTAAAATAAAGACTACTAGAAGAGACAAAGAAGGACACTACCTAATGATCAAGGGATCGATCCAAGAAGAAGATATAACAATTATAAATATTTATGCACCCAACATAGGAGCACCTCAATACATAAGGCAACTACTAACAGCCATAAAAGGAGAAATCGACAGTAACACAATCATAGTAGGGGACTTTAACACCCCACTTTCACCAATGGAGAGATCATCCAAAATGAAAATAAATAAGGAAACACAAGCTTTAAATGATACATTAAACAAGATGGACTTAATTGATATTTATAGGACATTCCATCCAAAAACAACAGAATACACATTTTTCTCAAGTGCTCATGGAACATTCTCCAGGATAGATCATATCTTGGGTCACAAATCAAGCCTTGGTAAATTTAAGAAAATTGAAATTGTATCAAGTATCTTTTCCGACCACAATGCTATGAGACTAGATATCAATTACAGGAAAAGAGCTGTAAAAAATACAAACACATGGAGGCTAAAAAATACACTACTTAATAACGAAGTGATCACTGAAGAAATCAAATAGGAAATTAAAAAATACCTAGAAACAAATGACAATGGAGACACGATGACCCAAAACCTATGGGATGCAGCAAAAGCAGTTCTAAGAGGGAAGTTTATAGCAATACAATCCCACCTTAAGAAACAGGAAACATCTCGAATAAACAACCTAACCTTGCACCTAAAGCAATTAGAGAAAGAAGAACAAAAACATCCCAAAGTTAGCAGAAGGAAAGAAATCATAAAAATCAGATCAGAAATAAATGAAAAAGAAATGAAGGAAACGATAGCAAAGATCAATAAAACTAAAAGCTGGTTCTTTGAGAAGATAAACAAAATTGATAAACCATTAGCCAGACTAATCAAGAAAAAAAGGGAGAAGACTCAAATCAATAGAATTAGAAATGAAAAAGGAGAAGTAACAACTGACACTGCAGAAATACAAAAGATCATGAGAGATTACTATAAGCAACTCTATGCCAATAAAATGGACAACCTGGAAGAAATGGACAAATTCTTAGAAATGCACAACGTGCCAAGACTGAATCAGGAAGAAATAGAAAATATGAACAGACCAATCACAAGCACTGAAATTGAAACTGTGATAAAAAACCTTCCAACAAACAAAAGCCCAGGACCAGATGGCTTCACAGGCGAATTCTATCAAGCATTTAGAGAAGAGCTAACACCTATCCTTCTGAAACTCTTCCAAAATATAGCAGGGGGAGGAACACTCCCAAACTCGTTCTACGAGGCCACCATCACCTTGATACCAAAACCAGGCAAGGATGTCACAAAGAAAGAAAACTACAGGCCAATATCACTGATGAACATAGATGCAAAAATCCTCAACAAAATACTAGCAAACAGAATCCAACAGCACATTAAAAGGATCATACACCATGATCAAGTGGGGTTTATTCCAGGAATGCAAGGATTCTTCAATATACGCAAATCAATCAACGTGATACACCATATTAACAAATTGAAGGAGAAAAACCATATGATCATCTCAATAGATGCAGAGAAAGCTTTCGACAAAATTCAACACCCATTTATGATAAAAACCCTGCAGAAAGTAGGCATAGAGGGAACTTTCCTCAACATAATAAAGGCCATATATGACAAACCCACAGCCAACATTGTCCTCAATGGTGAAAAACTGAAACCATTTCCACTAAGATCAGGAACAAGACAAGGTTGCCCACTCTCACCACTCTTATTCAACCTAGTTTTGGAAGTTTTAGCCACAGCAATCAGAGAAGAAAAGGAAATAAAAGGAATCCAAATTGGAAAAGAAGAAGTAAAGCTGTCACTGTTTGCAGATGACATGATACTATACATAGAGAATCCTAAAGATGCTACCAGAAAACTACTAGAGCTAATCAATGAATTTGGTAAAGTTGCAGGATACAAAATTAATGCACAGAAATCTCTGGCATTCCTATATACTAATGATGAAAAATCTGAAAGTGAAATCAAGGAAACACTCCCATTTACCATTGCAACAAAAAGAATAAAATATCTAGGAATAAACCTCCCTAAGGAGACAAAAGACCTGTATGCAGAAAATTATAAGACCCTGATGAAAGAAATTAAAGATGATACAAATAGATGGAGAGATGTACCATGTTCTTGGATTGGAAGAATCAACATTGTGAAAATGATTCTACTACCCAAAGCAATCTACAGATTCAATGCAATCCCTATCAAACTACCACTGGCATTTTTCACAGAACTAGAACAAAAAATTTCACAATTTGTATGGAAACACAAAAGACCCCGAATAGCCAAAGCAATCTTGAGAACGAAAAACGGAGCTGGAGGAATCAGGCTCCCTGACTTCAGACTATACTACAAAGCTACAGTAATCAAGACAGTATGGTACTGGCACAAAAACAGAAAGATAGATCAATGGAACAGGATAGAAAGCCCAGAGTTAAACCCACGGACATATGGTCACCTTATCTTTGATAAAGGAGGCAGGAATGTACAGTGGAGAAAGGACAGTCTCTTCAATAAGTGGTGCTGAGAAAACTGGATAGGGACATGTAAAAGTATGAGATTAGATCACTCCCTAACACCATACACAAAAATAAGCTCAAAATGGATTAAAGACCTAAATGTAAGGCCAGACACTATCAAACTCTTAGAGGAAAACATAGGCAGAACACTCTATGACATAAATCACAGCAAGATCCTTTTTGACCCACCTCCTAGAGAAATGGAAATAAAGACAAAAATAAACACATGGGACCTAATGAGACTTAAAAGCTTTTGCACAGCAAAGGAAACCATAAACAAGACCAAAAGACAACCCTCAGAATGGGAGAAAATATTTGCAAATGAAGCAACTGACAAAGGATTAATCTCCAAAATTTATAAGCAGCTCATGCAGCTCAATAACAAAAAAACAAACAACCCAATCCAAAAATGGGCAGAAGACCTAAATAGACATTTCTCCACAAAAGATATACAGACTGCCAACAAACACATGAAAGGATGCTCAACATCTTTACTCATTAGAGAAATGCAAATCAAAACTACAATGAGATATCATCTCACACCAGTCAGAATGGCCATCATCAAAAAATCTAGAAACAATAAATGCTGGAGAGGGTGTGGAAAAAAGGGAACCCTCATGCACTGCTGGTGGGAATGTGAATTGGTACAGCCGCTATGGAGAACGGTATGGAGGTTCCTTAAAAAACTACAAATAGAACTACCATATGACCCAGCAATCCCACTACTGGGCATATACCCTGAGAAAACCATAATTCAAAAAGAGACATGTACCAAAATGTTCATAGCAGCCCTATTTACAATAGCCCGGAGATGGAAACAACCTAAGTGTCCATCATCGGATGAATGGATAAAGAAGATGTGGCACATATATACAATGGAATATTACTCAGCCATAAAAAGAAATGAAATTGAGCTATTTGTAATGAGGTGGATAGACCTAGAGTCGGTCATACAGAGTGAAGTAAGTCAGAAAGAGAAAGACAAATACTGTATGCTAACACATACATATGGAATTTAAGAAAAAAAAATGTCATGAAGAACATAGGGGTAAGACAGGAATAAAGACACAGACCTACTAGAGAATGGACTTGAGGATATGGGGAGGGGGAAGGGTAAGCTGTGACAAAGTGAAAGAGCGGCATGGACATATATACACTACCAAACGTAAGGTAGATAGCTAGTGGGAAGCAGCCGCATAGCACAGGGAGATCAGCTCAGTGCTTTGTGACCGCCTGGAGGGGTGGGATAGGGAGGGTGGGAGGGAGACGCAAAAGGGATGGGATATGGAAACATATGTATATGTATAACTGATTAAATTTGTTATAAAGCAAAAAATAAAAATTAAAAAATTAAAAAATTAAAAAAAAAATTTTACAATATAAAATTACAAAAAAAAAAAATACAGATTCTTATTCGTAGGCGGAGACTAAAGTCCCCAGGTGATGCTGTTACCATTGGTCCCCAGACGACATTTTAAGTAGCGAGGTTCCAAACCAATGATTCAGTAGTTGTGATTGCAGTCACCTGGGTAGGTTCTGCTTTCATTGGTTAGGAGTTAAGCTTGGGATTAGTTTTGTTTTGTTTTTCTTTTTAAGAAAAACAAACAAAAAAGTTCTCCATGCAATTTATTTTTTTATAGACATTCTAGCCCCCAGGGCCTTATTTTTTAATTAATTTATTTATTTATTTATTTTTGGCTGCATTTGGTCTTTGTTGCTGAGTGTGGGCGAGCGGGGGCTACTCTTCATTACAGTGCATGGGCTTCTCATTGCAGTGGCTTCTCTTGTTGCAGAGCACGGGCTCTAGGTGTGTGGGCTTCAGTAGTTGTGGCATGCAGGCTCAGTAGTTGTGGCTCATGGGCTCTAGAGCACAGGCTCAGTAGTTGTGGTGCATGGGCTTAGTTGCTCCACGGCATGTGGGATCTTCCCAGACCAGGGATTGAACCCGTGTCCCCTGCATTGGTAGGCAGATTCTTAACCACTGCGCCACCAGGGAAGTCCTCCAGGCAATTTAAATGCTCCTGGTTTAGATCCATGTTGGGAAGTCTGTTTTCCTTTGCTTCATGTTAGTCTAAAGTTGAGCAGAAAAACCAGTTCTGGTCAATGAGATGTAAGGGCAAGTCTACCAAAGGAATTCTGGGGAAGATTCTCTTCCTTGACTAAACTGGTGCAAGATGAAAGCTCCTGCTTGCTTCCCTCCTTCCTGAGGTGCTGCTGTATTAAATGAAATGTCTGGAATTGTGGGTGTCGTCTTATGCCTAGGGAAGGTGACACCACAACACTGAGGGTAGCAGGGAAGAAAAACAGAAAGAGCCTGAGTCCTTGATGAGGCTGACCCACTACTACACCAACTTGGAAACATCTATTGTTCCAGCTGCTATTTCTGGGCAACAAACCATCCAAGGCTGTGACCTAAAACCATGGCCATTTTGTAATGTTCACAGTTCTGAGGGTCAGGAATTTGGACACACTGAGAACGGTTTGTCTCTGCTCTCTCACATCTGAGGCTTTAGATGGGAAAACCTCCCACAAATACCTGGGTGTGGCTCAAACAGCAAGAGAATGGAGTCACCTGAGGGCTTCTTCACTCACACATGGGGAGTGTGGGCTAAGGAGACTAGAAACCAGGCTCAGCTGAGACCAGAGCTCGTACATACAGCCTCTCCATGCAGCTTGGGCTTCCTCACAGCACGGTGACTGGGTTCAGAAAGGGGGTGTCCTGAGAGAGGGCATTCAGAAACCCAGCTTTGTAAGAGAGCTAGATAAAAGTACATGGCCTTTTCTTTCTCAGCTGTATGTATATATCCCTGGGCTAAAGGAGAAGAATATTGTATCCAGAAGGATGCACCTTGATCTGGAAGTCATGCAGCATCACTTCTGTCACATTCTGTCTGGTAGAAGTGAGTCACAAAGGCCAGATTCAGGAAGAGGGCACTTAGATGCCACTTCTTGGTGAGAGAATGGCAGTGTCACATAGCATAAAGACACGTGGGATGGATGGTATTATTGCAGCCATCTTGGCATGTAGAAACGTGCACCCTACTTCCAGACTTTGTGTTAAGACAGTCAATGTGCATCTCTCTCTTTGAAGTCACTGCCAGCTGGATACTCTGTTATCTGCAGCAGAAGTATCGTAACTGATAAAATTCCTTACCCCAACTTTAATGAAGGTAACCGTGTCACTATTTGTTTTGTATATTCAGTCTTGTAGGAGATTTTATGAGTGTGGGGAGACCCATAGCCTTAGAAGTGATAAAATGTGAGAGATACAGATGTGTAGAGATATGTAATCTCTTGGCCTTTGGAACAGCTGGGCCAGGTTGGAGGCTGAGTCCTGAGCTGTGAGCGGATTCACTCACTGTGAACAGGCTCCATGACATGAAAAAAAGTTTAGAAAAAATTACCGTTGAGTAGTGGTCTTCAAACTCTGTTAATGTGTCCCTAGAAGAATTTTGAAAACTTCCATACCTTCTTTCCCATTTTTAAGTTATCTAAAAGCTTAAATGAGCTTTCACTATGAGCTTAAATAATTGCACAGAGATACACAGACAGCTGGGGAAGACTAGAAGCCCCATTGGTTTAGGGAGCCTGATTACTCATCACGTGAGGCGTCTCCTTCCTTGGCGCCCCTCTGGGATGTTTTCACACCCAGAGGGAATAGACCAAAGTAAGGTTTATGTGCAAAGAACATGCTTTCCTTTGTAAAGGGCTGTGGTAGGGAGACCATATATCTTCTCAAGTTGAATATTTTTGAGAGTAAAAGGGAACACTATTAATAACGACTCTAAGGAAAAAGCATAAACCAGGAAAATCAGGATAGTGACCCTAGTTATTGGAATACTAGTAAGTTATAGCGCAAGCCAGTTTACAAAAGAAAATTCATGGAAACTGAAGAGCTGGTCATTATTTCACTGAAAACTGTCCATTTTCAGTACTCTTTGAAATGTTTTCCATTTATCTCCAAAGTTGGTGGGTTGTGTTGAAACATAAAAGTCCTTATATAGGAAAAAAGAGACTTGCCATCGTTTCTAATGCCTTCTATAATCCTCCCAAAGAAATGCTTGTCCTTGCCCATGGCAGGTCTGGGTTCAGGGAGCAGCTAGTAAGGCAACTGGGTGCCATGGACATAGATAGCGAATAAATACCTTCATTGTGGGATAATGTCCTTTCTGATAGGTTTGCGAAACCCTTGTTTTATTTGACAGCTTAACTCCTGATGGAAGGCCATTGTCCCTGGGCTTTGCAAATAAGTTTCTAGAGAGGGAATCTCCTGGAACCTTATTCAAGAACTAAAAGAGAGAGTCCTCTAACAAGACAGTGCTGTGGTCCCTCCCCTTTTCCTGGCAGGATTTTTTCTAGAAAGCGAAACCCAGCACCCACTCTTCCTCTCCTACCCATCTGCTCTTCTCTTGAGAGAAACAGGGCCTCAGCAGCAGCCTTCACAGCCTCCTGGCAGCATCAGCCCCCAGGCACAAGCCCACTACTTTTTAATTCACTTTACCTCTTTTTTTTAGCTGTTTCTGCTTTGTCTCCATTACTAGCTGAGTTGCACCTGGTCACTGCCTCATGATTGGCACAAAGAGAAAATAACACACAGGATCCTGGCCTCAGCATGAGGATCAAATACTCCCCATCTACTTTTTATCTCTTCCCACTTCCCGACTCCATCTCTCCATCTCCCCAGGATCACCCAAATGATGACACTATTTCAGGTATGGGAAGAGAAAGGTGCAAGATAGGAGCAGAGGCAGGGGTCATGGAGAGCTCAGCTCGCATGAAGGGCAGCCAAGCAAATCCCCTTCTTTTATGATTAGCATGATCCCCAGTCACTTAATGGCTATCAGTTCATAGGAAGTTGCTGGAAATTTGATGTAGTTCCCAATGTCAAGTCATAAAGCCAACAGGGTTACCATTCAGCTGCTGACCAAAGAATCAAATGAAAGGTCAAAACCAGCACCCTAGTCAATATACTATTTGGAAATTATTGGAATAATTTTACAAATGCAATGTATTAGAAATAATATGACTAGGTAAGAAATGTACATGATATATCATTTTAACTTTCTTAGTCAATAAAGATAGTATGTTATATTTAATAGTTGATTTATCAATTTTATTATTATACTACTTGAATATTTTGAATATTAGTTTTTGCCACTTTATATCCCAAGTTGAAGAGGCCACCCTAGATGTCTGGATATATTTTCTTCATTTGCATGGTTTCCTTTTTCTTTTAATAGTGCACTGGATTAAATGTTAGTAGAGTTTTAATCACCTTGCCTTCACATTTTCTTTTAAGATCTATAATGGCTTGGCTATCATCTTATTTTATAAGTGGAAAAACAGTGGGTTCAGAACAATCAAATGTATGCCAGTGAGTTTCAATAATTTTGAATTTCCATAGAATATCTATACGGAGATCTATAATGGAGTGGCTATCATCTTATTTTATAGGTGGAAAAACAGTGGGTTCAGAACAATCAAACGTATGCCAGTGAGTTCCAATAATTTTGAATTTCCATAGAATATCCATTTCAGTCCTCTACTCCTCAAAAAACCCCTCTCACATCATGTCCCTCAGTGAAAAGTCTCATCAATTTCAGGAAGCTCTGAATAATTACCTAACGGCTCAGAATTAGCCACTGAGTCACTGGGTAGTATTGTGGTAGCTGAAAAATAGTCCATGTTCACAACCAAATCCCTGGAACCTGTGAGTGTTACTTTTTTTTTAATTTTTAAATTTAAATTTTTTTTTATACAGCAGGTTCTTATTAGTCATCAATTTTATACATATCAGTGTATACATGTCAATCCCAATTGCCCAATTCATCACCCCACCACCATCACCCCACCACAGCTTTTCTCCTTGGTGTCCATACGTTTGTTCTCTACATCTGTGTCTCAATTTCTGCCCTGCAAACAGGTTCCTCTGTACCATTTTTCTAGGTTCCAAATATATGTGTTAATATATGATCTTTGTTTTTCTCTTTCTGACTTACTTCACTCTGTATGACCGTCTCTAGATCCATCCACGTCTCAACAAATGACTCAATTTCGTTCGTTTTTATGGCTGAGTAATATTCTATTGTATATATGTACCATTCGTCTGTGGATGGGCATTTAGGTTGCTACCATGACCTGGCTATTGTAAATAGTGCTGCAATGAACATTGGGGTGCATGCTTCTTTTTGAATTATGGTTTTCTCTGGGTATATGCCCAGTAGTATGGCTGCTGGATCGTATGGTAATTCTATTTTTAGTTTTTTAAGGAACCTCCATACTGTTCTCCATAGTGGCTGTATCAATTTACATTCCCACCAACAGTGCAAGAGGGTTCCCTTTTCTCCACACCCTCTCCAGCATTTGTTGTTTGTAGATTTTCTGATGATGCCCATTCTAACTGGTATGAGGTGATACCTCATTGTAGTTTTCATTTGCATTTCTCTAATAATTAGTGATGTTGAGCATCTTTTCATGTGCTTCTTGGCCATCTGTATGTCTTCTTTGGAGAAATGTCTGTTTAGGTTTTCTGCCCATTTTTGGATTGGGTTGTTTGTTCTTTTAATACTGAGCTCCATAAGCTGTTTATATATTTTGGAGATTAATCCTTTGTCCATTGATTTGTTTGCAAATATTTTCTCCCATTCTAAGGGTTGTCTTTTTGTCTTGTTTATGGTTTCCTTTGCTGTGCAAAAGCTTTGAACTTTCATTAGGTCCCATTTGTTTCTTTTTGTTTTTATTTCCATTCTCTAAGAGGTGGATCAAAAAAGATCTTGCTGTGATTTATGTCAAAGAGTGTCCTTCCTATGTTTTCCTATAACAGATTTATAGTGTCCAGTCTTACATTTAGGTCTCTAATCCATTTTGAGTTTATTTTTGTGGCGTTAGGGAGTGTTCTAATTTCATTCTTTTACATGTAGCTGTCCAGTTTTCCCAGCACCACTTATTGAAGAGACTGTATTTTCTCCATTGTATATCCTTGCCTCCTATGTCATAGATTAGTTGACCATAGATGTGTGGGTTTATCTTTGGGCCTTCTATCTTGTTCCATTGATCTATGTTTCTGTTTTTGTGCCAGTACCATATTGTCTTGATTATTGTAGCTCTGTCATATAGTCTGAAGTCAGGGAGTCTGATTCCTCTAGCTCCGTTTTTTCCCCTCAATACTGCTTTGGCTATTCGAGGTCTTTTGTGTCTCCATACAAATTTTAAGATTTTTTGTACTAGTTCCTTAAAAAATGCCATTGGTAATTTGATAGGGATTGCATTGAATCTGTAAATTGCTTTCGGTAGTAGTCATTTTCACAATATTGATTCTTCCAATCCAAGAACATGGTATATATATCTCTCCATCTATTTGTATCATGTTTAATTTCTTTCATCAGTGCCTTATAATTTTCTGCATAGAGGGCTTTTTTCTCCTAGGTAGGTTAATTCCTAGGTATTTTATTCTTTTTGTTGCAATGGTAAATTGGAGTGCTTCCTAAATTTCTCTTTCACATTTTTCATCATTAATGTATAGGAATGCAAGAGATTTCTGTGCATTAATTTTGTATCCTGTGACCTTACCAAATTCATTGATTAGCTCTAGTAGTTTTCTGGTGGCATCTTTAGGATTCCATATGTATAGTATCATATCATCTGCAAAGTGACAGTTTGACTTCTTCTTTTCCAATTTGTATTCCTCTTATTTCTTTTTCTTCTCTGATTGCCGTGGCTAGGACTTCCAAAACTATGTTGAATAATAGTGGCAAGAGTGGACATCCTTGTATTGTTCCTGATCTTAGAGGAATAGTTTCAATTTTTTACCACTGAGAATGATGTTTGCTGTGGGTTTGTTGTATATGGCCTTTATTATGTTGAGTTAGGTTCCCTCTATGCCCACTGTCTGGAGAGTTTTTATCATAAATGGATGTTGAATTTTGTCAAAAGCTTTTTCTGAATCTATTGAGATGATCATATGGTTTTTATTCTTCAATTTGTTAATATGGTGTATCACATTTATTGATTTGTGTATATTGAAGAATCCTTGCATCCCTGGGGTAAATACCACTTGATCATGGTGTATGATCCTTTTAATGTGTTTTTGGATACTGTCTGCTAGTATTTTTTGTGTGTGTGTGGTACACGAAAAAAACTGTTGTGGCCTCTCCCGTTGTGGAGCACAGGCTCCGGACGCGCAGGCTCAGTGGCCATGGCTCATGGGCCTAGCCGCTCTGCGGCATGCGGGATCTTCCCAGACCAGGGCACGAACCCGTGTCCCCTGCATCGGCAGGCAGACTGTCAACCACTGCGCCACCAGGGAAGCCTTGTTTGCTAGTATTTTGCTGAGGATTTTTGCATCTATATTCATCAGTGATATTGGTCTGTAATTTTCTTTTTTTATAGTATCTTTGTCTGGTTTGGGTATCAGGGTGATGGTGGCCTCATAGAGTGAGTTTGGGAGTGTTCCTTCCTCTGCAATTTTTGGAAGAGTTTGAGAAGGATGGGTGTTAGCTCTTCTCTAAATGCCTGATAGAATTCACCTGTGAAGCCAACTGGTCCTGGACTTCTGTTTGTTGGAAGATTTTTAATCCTAGTTTCAATTTCATTACTTGTGATTGGTCTGTTCATATTTTCTATTTCTTCCTGCTTCAGTCTTGGAAGGTTATACCTTTCTAAGAATTTGTCCATTTCTTCCAGGTTGTCCATTTTATTGGCATAGACTTGTAGCAGTCTCTTAGGATGCTTTGTATTTCTGCGGTGTCTGTTGTAACTTCTCCTTTTTCATTTCTAATTTTATTGATTTGAGTCCTCTCCCTCTTTTTCTTGATGAGTTGGTTAATGGTTTATCAATTTTGTTTATCTTCTCAAAGAACCAGCTTTTAGTTTTATTGATCTTTGTTATTGTTTTCTTTGTTTCTATTTCATTTATTTCTGCTCTGATCTTTATGATTTCTTCCCTTCTGCTAACTTTGGGTTTTGTTTGTTCTTCTCTCTCTAGTTCCTTTAGGTGTAACGTTAGATTGTTTATTTGAAATTTTTCTTGTTTCTTCAGGTAGACTTGTATAGCTATAAACTTCCTTCTTAGAAGTGCTTTTGCTGCATCCCATGGGTTTTGGATCGTCGTGTTATCATTGTCATTTTACTCTAGGTATTTTTTGAGTAGTTCTTTGATTTCTTCAGTAATCTCTTGGTTATTTAGTAATGTATTGGTTAGTCTGCATGTGTTTGTGTTTTTTTCCCTGTAATTCATTTATAATCCCATAGCGTTGTGGTCAGAAAAGATGCTTGATATGATTTCAATTTTCTTAAATTTACTGAGGCTTGATTTGTGACCCAAGATGTGATCTATCCTGGAGAACATTTCATGCGCACTTGAGAAGAAAGTGTAATCTGCTGGTTTTGGATGGAATGTCCTGTAAATATCAATTAAATCTATCTGGTCTATTGTGTCATTTAAAGCTTCTGTTTCCTTATTTATTTTCATTTAGGATGATCTGTCCATTGGTGTAAGGGAGGTGTTAAAGTCCTCCACTATTGTTGTGTTACTGTCGATTTCCTCTTTTATAGCTGTTAGCAGTTGCCTTATGTATTGGGGTGCTCCTATGTTGGGTGCATATATACTTATAATTGTTATATCTTCTTGGATTGATCCCTTGATCATTATATAGTGTCCTTCGTTGTCTCTTGTAACATTCTTTATTTTAAAGTCTATTTTATCTGATATGAATATTGCTACTGCAGCTTTCTTTTATTTCCATTTGCATGGAATATCTTTTTCCATCCCCTCACTTTCAGTCTGTATGTGTCTCTAGTTCTGAAGTGGGTCTCTTGTAGACAGCATATATATGGGTCTTCTTTTTGTATCCATTCAGCAAGCCTGTTTCTTTTGGTTGGAGTATTTAATCCATTCACGTTTAAGGTAATTATCGATATGTATTTTCCCATGACCATTTTCTTAATTGTTTTGGGTTTGTTTTTGTAGGTCGTTTTCTTCTCTTGTGTTTCGTACTTAGAGAAGTTCCTTTAGCATTTGTTGTAGAGGTGGTTTGGTGGTGCTGAATTCTCTTAACTTTTGCTTGTCTGTAAAGCTTTTGATTTCTCCATCCAACCTGAATGAGACCCTTGCGGGGTAGAGTAACCTTGGTTGTAGGTTCTTCCCTTGCATCACTTTAAGTATATCATGTCACTCCCTTCTGGCTTGCAGAGTTTCTGCTGAGAAATCAGCTGTTAACCTTATGGGAGTTCCCTTATATGTTATTTGTCATCTTTCCCTTGCTGCTTTCAATAATTTTTCTTTGTCTTTAATTTTTTCCAATTTGATTACTATGTGTCTTGGCGTGTTTCTCCTTGGGTCTATCCTGTATGGGACTCGCTGCACTTCCTGGACTTTGGTGGCTATTTCCTTTCCCATGTTAGGGAAATTTTCAACTATAATCTCTTCAAATATTTTCTCTGGTCCTTTCTCTCTCTCTTCTCTTCCTGGGAACCCTATAATGCGAATGTTGTTGCATTTAATGTTGTCCCAGAGGTCTCTTAGGCTGTCTTCATTTCTTTTCATTCTTTTTTCTTTATTCTGTTCTGCAGCAGTAAATTCCACCATTCTGTCTTCCAGGTCACTTATCCGTTCTTCTGCCTCAGTTATTCTGCTACTGATTTCTTCTTGTGTAGTTTTCATTTCAGTTATTGTATTGTTCATCTCTGTTTGTTTTTTCTTTAATTCTTCTAGGACTTTGTTATACATTTCTTGCATCTTCTCGATCTTTGCCTCCATTGTTTTTCCGAGGTCCTGGATCATCTTCACTATCATTATTCTGAATTCTTTTTCTGGATGGTTGCCTATCTCCACTTCATTTAGTTGTTTTCTGGGGTTTTATCTTGTTCCTTCATGTGGTACATAGCCCTCTGCCATTTCATCTTGTCTATCTTCCTGTGAATGTGGTTTTTGTGCCACAGGCTCCAGGATTGTAGTTCTTCTTGCTTCTGCTCTCTGCCCTCTCATTAGTGTTACTTTATGTGGCACAAGAACTTTGCAGATGTCATTAATTTAAGGATCTTTGGGTGGGGAGATTACTGGATTATGTGGGTGGGCCCTTAAGTGTAATCACAAGCATCCTTATAAGAGAGAAGCAGAGAGAGATTGGACTACAGAGAAGGAAGAGTGAAGATGAAGTAGAAATAGGTTTGAAGATTGTGTGATGCTGGCCTTAATGATGCAAGAATGGCCCATGAGCCAAGGTGTACAAGGAATGTAGTTCCAGAAGCTGGAAAAGGCAAGGAATAGAGTCTCCCCTAGAAGATCCTGAGGGAGTGCAGCCTTGCCAACAGCTGATTTCAGCTCAGGGAAACCCATTTCAGACACTTAACCTCCAGAACTGTAAGAGAATAAATGTGCATTGTTTAAAGCTTCCAGGTTTATGGTAATTTGTTACAGCAGCCACTGGAAACAAATGCAGTGATGTACAACAGGATTTTCTTAGTCAGGGAGAGGCCTAACTATATTCTGAGATTTCTATAGGCTACTGATACGAAATTAACTAACCAGGCACTCATGGGGTATCAGAATTCCTCTGTAACAGGAGAACGAAACATCTACTGACTGCAAAAACATTTCACTGGCTGACTCCCTTGTAACCCTAGTAACCCCAGGAAACTAAAGAGCTGAAAATCTTCAATCAAGCCAGTAACTTAAGAAAAACGGCCAGAATCTCCCAAGGGAGACAGAACATTTACATCTTCATTAAAGGCTACTAAGTTATATGACTCAAGAAAGTCACTGGCAATCTCTTCAGATCAGAATTCCATTTCTGTGGTTTTGACCACAAAACCTCTGTGGATCTTACACTACATGGCAACTGTAGGATCTACTCTCACATTTTGGAATCTAAATTACTTCTCCAGTATTTTGACTTGCAGTAGGGACCCAAGTACAAGTTATGAGGTGGTCAACATATTTGTATGTTATCATGAGTCAGCTCTCCAAGTTTTCCTATACTGGACATCTGGTTTATTATCAGATGATATCATTCCTTTTATAAGGTGGTAGCAGAGCTAAATGGGCACTGATCTTGGAGTCAAGAGGTTAATGCCATCTGATTAGGCAGGGGAGGAAAACATGAAAGAAAAGTTTAAATGCTGAAATAATGGAAGGATGTCCAGTAGGCTTTAAAATTGATCCTTAGAGTATCCTTGAAATCAGAAGTACAACACCCATGACTATTTTTTAAAGTATTTTCTAATCTTTTGCTTCTACTTTCCATACTTGACTCACTTTACTCTCAGTGGTGTAACAAAAGAAAGTATCAGTTTCTGGATTTTGAAGCCCCCCAAAATGGCTAGACATCCTGTAATTATCCCAGTAGTTTCCAAGACAGAATAACACCTATTCTTTATTCCAAGCCCCAGGCCTAAAATTGAATATCTTATAAATACAAGTACCTCTCTGAGGAGTAGAGAGGTATATGCACATTTAAATTAAATGATTAAAAAGAGTTTTATCTGAGGTACAACTATGGGATTGTTCTCAATATGTAAATAAAGACTAATGGTAAGGAGTATAATACATATAATCCAACGTTTAAGAATGGAGGTTAGAGACTAGACCGCCACGTTTGAATCTCGAGCCCCACTACTAGCTGTGTAACTCTGGGTGAGATGTTACTTTTTCTAAGCTTTATTTCACTAATCTTTAAAACGATGATAATAATAGTACCTACCTCCTAGGGCTATTTTAAATATATATACATATATAATACACATAAACGTGCTCAGTACAGAGCTTGAAAAACATTAAGTGCTCAATAAATGTCAGCTACTTATATATGGCCTTGAGGCCAATAAGAATATGAATTGAAATAGCACATTAAATTATAATTTGTCATAATCTTGTTTGACAAATAATGACTGAAGGGAAAAAGCTAAGGAGACATTTTAGATATGCACTGGTTACTAAAAAAATTTTATGTAATATATATACAACTTGTCTTTTATTACTATGAAAACAAGTTGCATATATTTTGAACACCAAAAAGATCAAAGGATATATAAGAAAAAGTCATCCTCTTACTGCAGAACTTCAATTCCATTCTACAGAAGTAACCCCACACACATACACAGACATGCACACATGCATTTGTGTGTGTATATGTAATATTATCCCAATCTGACTCCCCGATTTCCTTCTTTTTCTGCTACCAGAAATTCTTTACCCAGCAGCCAGAGTGAGCCCTAAAATATACTATATTACGTCATTTAATTTCCTTGCTTCAAACACTCCAATGGTTTCCCATCGGACTTAAATAAAATACAAACTCTCTCTGCATTACAAAGAGCTGTGCGCTCTGGCCGCTGCCTTTCCTTTTGACCTTACCATCTTCTATCCTTCCCAGACCAACCTTGGGGCACACTGGCTCCCTCTGGATGGAGAACATTCAGGCTCAGTCTGGCCTCAAGTCCTTCACTCTGTTTCCTCTGCTTGCTGTGCTCTTCCTCATGATCTCTGCATAGTTCTATCTCTTCTTTCTTTCAGATCTCAGAGGAAACCTGGCTCCAACTAAGGACTTGCTGACAATACAACCCACATAGCCACCTGGTCCTTCTCCAACATCTCAAGCTATTTTGAGTCTCTGCATAACATTGAAAACTACTGTATATTTTTCTGGTTTGTTTGCTTCTTTTTATTTATTCATATGTTTATTTGTGTAGTTGCCAGCTTCCCTGTTCCCTAGAATGGAAGCTCCCTGAGAGCAAGACTTGGTCTTGCTCATTCCTGTGCTTCTTTCACCTGGAAGAACTCTGGAATTCAATAAATGCCTAATCATGCTTCAGATATTTTTGAAAGAATGGATGAATGAAAATGAATGAGGTTTGTTTAGGTTCTTTTTCCAAGTACTTGTAAAAATGTTGCTAGCATCATCCTTAGGCATACATCTTGTACATGTCAGTTAATTGCCAAAATTTTAATTATTGAGTCAAAGGTATGTGCAATTTAGATTTTCATAGTTTTTCCAAATTGCCTTTGAACAAAGTTATACCAATTTATATGATGAGTGGATACCTTGAGTCTTCTCTTAAGTGACTTTATGTCACGATATTGGAGACAAATTATCTCAATTTGGGATAAAGCTTGGGACACTATGATTTCATAACCTTGCAATGCAAAAAGGAGAGCCAAAGTGCAGAAGTTACAATGGCTCTTCTGAACACTGAAGAATGCACATTTACTGATGATTAGAGGAATTAATGTGAGAAGCATACACACATACTCTTAAAAAAATTTTTTTAATTGAAGTATAATTAACTTACAATATTATGTTTCAGGTGTACAACATACTGATTCAATAGATTATACTCCAAATAAAGTTATTATAAAATTTTGTCTATATCCTCTGTGCTGTATATTACATCCTTGTAACTTATTTCTTATATACCTAGCAGTTTGTACCTCTTAATCCCCTTAAGCTATCTTGCCTCTGCCCTAATCCCTCTCCCCTCTGGTAGCCACTAGTTTGTTCTCTGTATCTGTGAGTCTGTTTCTGTTTTGTTTTATTTTTAGATTCCACATATAAGTGAAAACATATAGTATTTGTCTTTCCCTGTCTGATTTATTTCACTAAGCATGATACCCTCCAGGTCCAGCTATGTTGTCACAAAGACAAAATTTCATTTTTTATGGATGAATAATAATCCATTGTTTGTGTGTGTGTGTGTGTGTATATATATATATAATATATATATATTATATATATATATATATCTCACATCTGTTGGTGGACACTTGGGTTGTTTCCGTATCTTGGCTAAATAAGGCTGATATGAACATTAGGGTGCATACATCTTTTCAAATTAGCATTTTCCTTTTCTTCAGATAAATACCCAGGTATGGTATTGCTAAATCATATGGCAGTTTTATTTTTACTTTTCTGAGGAACCTCCATACTGTTTTCCATAGTGGTTGCACCAATTTACATTCCCACCAACAGTGCATGAGGGTTTACTTTTCTCCACATCTTTGGCAACACTTGTTATTTGTTATCTTTGATGATAACCACTCTGATAGGTGTGAGGTGATATCTCATTGTGGTTTTGAGTTGCATTTCTCTGATTATTAGTGATGTTGAGCACCTTTTCATGTGCCTATTGTCCATCTGTATGTGTTCTTTTTTTTTTTTGGCCATGCCATGTGACTTGTGGGATCTTAGTTACTCAACCAGGGATTGAACCCATGCCCCCTGCAATGGAAGCACAGAACCCTAACCACTGGACCACCAGGGAATTCCATCTGTATTTTAGAAAAATCCCTATTCAGATCTTCTGCCCATTTTTAAATCAGGTTATTTTTTTAAATATTGAGTTGTAGGAGTTCTTTACATATTTTGGCTATTAACCCATATCAGACATATAGTTTGCAAACATCTTATCCCATTCAGTAGGTTTTTCTTTTCATTTTGTTGTTAGTTTCTTCACTGTGCAGAACCTTTTTAGCTTCATGTAGTTTCATTTATTTAGTTTTGCTTCTGTTTCCTTTGACTAAGTAGACATATACAAAAAATACTGCTAAGACCCATGTCAAAGAGTGTACTACCTAGGTTTTTCTTCTAGGATTTTTACGGTTTTAGGTCTTACATTTATGTCTTTCATCCACTCTGAATTTATTTTTGTATATGGTGTGAGAAAGAAGTGCAATTTGATTCTTTTGCATGTAGCTGTCCACTTTTCCCAGCACCACTTGTTGAAGAGACTGTCTTTTCCCCACTGTATGTTCTTGCTTCCTTTGTCATGGAGTAACTGACCATATGTGTGTGGGTTTATATCTGGGTTCTCTATTCTGTTCCATTGATCCATGTGTCTGTTTTTGTGCCAATACCATACTATTTTGATGACTGTAGCTTTGTAGTATAGACTGTTACAGAATGTGATACCTCTAGCTTTGTTCTTTTTTCTCAAGATGACTTCGGCTATTCAGGGTCTTTTATGATTCCATAGAAAATTTAAGATTATTAGTTCTAATTCTGTGAAAAATGTCATGGGTATTTTGTTAGGGATTACATTAAATCTGTAGATTGCTTTGGGTAGTATGGACATAACAGTATTAATTCTTCCAGTCCGTGAACACAGGATACCTTTCCATTTATTCACATTGTTTCAACTTTCTTCATCCATGTTTTATAGTTTTCACAGTACAGGTCTTTTACCTCTTTGGTTAAATATATTCCTAGGTATTTCATTATTTTAATGCATTTGTAAATGGGATTGTTTTCTTGAATTCTTTCTGATAGTTCATTATTAGTGTATACAAATGCAAGATATTTCTGTATATTAATTGTGTATCCTGCAACTTTACTGAATTCATTAATAGTTCTAATAGATTTTGGTGGAGTCTTTAGGGTTTTTTACATATTTGCCATCTGCAAACAGTGAAAGTTTTCCTTCTTCCTTTCCAATTTGGATGACTTTTATTTCTTTTTCTTGTCTGACTGACATGGTTAGGATTTCCAATACTATGTTAAATAGAAATGGTGAGAGTGGGCATCTTTGTCTTATTCCTGATCTTAGAGGAAAAGCTTTCAACTTTTCACCATTGAGTATGATGTTAACTGTGAGTTTGTCATAAATGGCCTTCTGGTGAGGTATGTTCCCTCTACCTAACTTCGTTGAGAATTTTTATCATGAATGGATGTTGAATTTTATCAAACTCTTTTTCTGTATCTATAGAGAATGTCATGCGATTTTTATCCTTCACTTTGTTAATGTGGCGTAACACACTGATTGATTTGCAGATATTGAACTATCCTCACATCTCTGGAATACATCCCACTTGATCATGATGTATGATCCTTTTTATGGATTGTTGAATTTGGTTTGCTAATATTTTGCTGAGTATTTTTACATCTATGTGCATCAAGGATATTGGCTTTTAATTTTCTTTCTTTTTTTTTAGTGTCTTTGTCTAGTTTTTGTATCAGGGTAGTGCTGACCTTGTACAATGAGTTTGGAAATGTTCCATCTTCTTCAATTTTTTGGAATAGTTTGAGAAGCATAGGTATTAACTCTTCTTTTAATTGTTTGGTAAAATTCCCCTGTGAAGCTGTTCAGTCCTAGACTTTTGTTTGTTGGAAGTTTTTTGATTACTGATTCAACATCAAAACTAGTCATCCGTCTGTTCAGTTTTTCTATTTCTTCCTGACTCAGTCTTAGAAAATTGTATTTTTCTAGGAATTTATCCATTTCTTCTAGGTTGTCCAATTTGTTGGCATATAATTGTTTATAGTATTCTCTTATGATTGTTTGTATTTCTGTGATATTGGTTGTAACTTCTCCTTTTTCATTTCTAGTTTTGTTTATCTGAGCCCTAAATCTTTTTCTTAATGAGGCTGGCTCATCAATTTTGTTTATATTTTCAAAAAACAGCTATTAGTTTCATTGATTTTTAAATTATTTTTGTTGCTATTTTATCTCCTCTCTGATCTTTATTATTTTCTTATTTCTTCTGAATTTGGGCTTTGATTTTTTCTTCTTTTGCTCATACCTTTAGATGGAAAGTTAAGTTGTTTACTTGCAATTTTTCTTGTTTCTTGGGAATAGAAATAGACCTGTTTTGTTATAAACTTCTGTCTTAAAACTGCTTTTTTGCATTCCATAGATTTTAGGAAGTTATGTGGTTATTTTCATTCATCTCAAGGTATGTTTTGATTTCCTCTTTGATTTCTTCATTGACCCATTGGTTTTTTATTAGCAAGTTGTTTAGCCTCCCCATGTTTGTGATTTTTCCCCACTTTTCTTCCTGTATTTGATTTCTAGTTTCCCACCCTTGTGGTTGGAAACAATGCTTGATATGATTTCAATCTTAAATTTATTGTGATCTTTTTTATGGCTTAGTATGTAATCTATCCTGGAGAACATTCCACATACACTTGAAAAGAATGTGTATTCTGCTGTTTTGGGGTGGAATATACAGTAGATATTTACTAAGTCCACCTGGTCTGATGTGTTACTTAAGGCCACTGTTTCCTTACTGATCTTCTGTTTGGATGATCTATCCATTGATGTAAGTGGGGTATTAAAGTTCCCTACTATTATTGTATTACAGTTAATTTCTCCCTTTATGTCTGGTAATATTTGCTTTATATATTTAGTTACTCCTGTATTAGGTGCATACATGTTTGTGACTGCTATAGACTCTTCTTGGATTGACCCCCTTTTCATTATATAATGCCCATTTTTGTCTTTTATTACAGACTTTGCTTTAAAGTATACTTGGTCTGATATGAGTGTTGCTATCCTAGCTCTATTTTCTTTTCCATTTTAATGGAATATCTTTTTCCATACCTTCACTTTCAGTCTGTATGTGTCTTTAGCTCTGGAAGTTTTTTTTTTTTTTTTTTGGTAGGCAGCAATATAGATGGGGCTTATTTTTTTGTTTGTTTGTTTTTTGTTTGTTTGTTTTTATCCAATCAGCCATGCTATGTCTTTTTTGGATCATTTAGTCCACTGACATTTAAAGTGCTTATTGATAGGTATGTATTTGTTGCCATTTTGTTACTTGTTTTCTGGTTTCTTTTGTAGTTCTTCTCTGTTCTTTTTTCTTTTAGTCTCTTACCTTGTGATGTGATGATTTTCTTTAGTGTTATGTTTGGGTTCCTTTCTCTTTATTTTTTTTTTGTGTATCTGTTGTAGGTTTTTGATTTGTGGTTACCATAAAGTTCATATATATCAACCTATATCTGCTTGTTTTAAGTGGATATGGCTTGCTTTTAAAAGCCTCTCATTACCCAGGAGTCTTAGGTTTATATTTTTAGCAGAAAACAGGTGTCTTCCTAATCAACATTCATCATAATTTTTCCAAGTGTATAAGTGTAGTTTATAACAACAAAAATCTTAGTGTATGAGAATTGGATTGAGACTCAGAAAACAATGGCAAAAACAGGTATCCTGTTCAAAAAGATTCTCAAATTCCATGAGTTTCTCTCCACTAAATGTTTCTTTCTCTTGCCCTTTGAGTCATCTGTGCCAAGAACCTCAGAGTTCTGTGTAGTAGTAACTGGAAAATACCCTACTAAGTAATTTATATCTGTATGTTAATATCTGTTTAACTATATCAACAAGGCCACTGATGAAAGTGGGAGCCTACAGGCTCCACTGACTGTTCTGTGCCACTTTGAAAGACACCCTCTCCCAGTGCAAAAACAACCAACTAAATTCATAAGCAGCAGCCAGGAGAAAATAAAACCAGAGACCTACATATATTGAGCCTTCACACTAACACCATTCTGAAAATTCTGCCAACCTATTTCACCTAGAAATGACTTTAAATAAGACATCAATTTTCAGCAAAAAATCATCCAAGCATGTCATTTAAATGCCTAAGATATTCTCCAGTGCTCATCTCTTTTACTCAAGAGTAGCATATTCTTGCTTTAGAAGAGTTATAACATTGGAAATACTGCTCACTTAATAGAGAGATACCAACTCTGGATTCAAAATGTACCTGCATAAAGCATCCAATTTACTAAATACAGAAAAATGGAGTACTTACAGCAGGATGTCCAGTACAGTAGGTATAGCTGGCATGCGATTGATAGTGCAAGCTTGCTCTTGGAAAGGAGTAAGTATTCCAGGCTGGTTGGCTGCTGTTCCACTGGGAGCTGAAGCCAGGACTCATGGTTACTCGAGACTTACTGGTTTGGTAGGTTCTCACTGTGGAGCTAGACTATCAAGAAGAAAGAAATGCAATGTAAAGACAGCTCTGTATAGAACCCAAGTCAGCTGTGTATAGCAGTGTGCATTCCCATGTATGATCAAGGCACAGGACTTGGCTGGTTAAAGGAAATGCGTGATTTCCTAAGAGGAGGCATAAAATGCTGTTCTGACTAGTATAAAAGTGTTTTCTCACTATTAGAATTTTGACGATCACAAAGCACAAAGGCTCATTGAAATTAATCTTATTGAAAATAGTTTTTCTTAGTTGTAACATGTAACTCCATCCTTCAGGAATGAGATACACTTTACTGGTGACAGCAATGGCGATATTTTCAATTACATAAATATCCTTTCATTACAAGGTTCACCTTAGAAATTCACCATTAGTTTTATCTGAATTCAGTAAACAAATATCTTCATTTACAAGGGCTGGATCGAGGCACAGGTTGGTTCCTGACTCCAAATGGTCTTCAAATTCCATGAGGCTATGACTCTCCTGTGGGGCACATCAGCAGAAATCTGTACACATTTCAACATGTCACCATTCCACTACCTAATGACAGAAAAATGATGAAGGATTTGAAATCATCATTTACCCCCAACTGGCCCAATGTAATTAAAAATAGAGGAACTGGAAAAAATCAATTTGTCAAATGTTAAATATATCTAGTTGTTCATAATTGTATATGGGGTAGAATGGACTGAAAACAAAATTCACTTGTGTCTTCTGTCCTTCTTTGTCCTCAGATGGCCATGGCATATAAAGCATATAATAGTTTCTTTTCAGAGAACACTTTCTATCATCAAATTGCAATAGCTACTTACCCAAGTAGCACAGTAACTTTCACAATAAATTCTATTTATAAATCTATGGGCACATGCCAACTCAATCACTGGGAAATGTGCTAATCTCACTGCCATTATATTCAGAAAACCTAGTGGGGAAGAAACTTTTATCTGAGATTGTGTTTCCCATTGGGCTAGAATCTTTTTTTTAATTAATTAATTTATTCATTTTTGGCTACACTAGGTCTTCATTGCTGCACATGGGCTTTCTCTAGTGGCGAGCGGGGGCTACTCTTCATTGCGGTGCACAGGCTTCTCACTGTGGTGGCTTTTCTAGTTGTGGAGAACGGGCTTCAGGTGCATGGGCTTCAGTAGTTGTGGCACACGGGCTCAGTACTTGTGGCTCGTGGGCTCTAGAGCACAGGCTCAGTAGTTGTAATGCACAGGCTTAGTTGCTCTGCGGCATGTGGGATCTTCCCGGACCAGGGCTTGAACCCGTGCCCCCTGCATTGGCAGGCAGATTCTTAACCACTGCACCACCAGGGAAGCCCTGGGCTAGATTCTTATGCCATTAGATAGAGGAACAACTTTTCTGAAGACAGATTTGGGCATCTTAAAATAACCAAAAAAAAAAAAAAATTAAGGACCTCAGCAATTCAAAGGTAGTAGTCAGATCTATTTCTCTCACAATAGCTTCAAAATATTTGGCAAGGGAAAAGTAAATTTAAATCAGTGGTTTACTTACAGACAATTTAAAATATTTAAAGCACAAATTGGAGAACCAATTAGCCTTGTTAAGGTAGACAGATTTACTTGACTGTCTGTATCCAGTCTCATCCCCATCATCACCCTAATCATGTGTGCTATCCAAGTGTTCAATATGTAATAGAGACGAACAAATCTGACTCCATATTAGATCTGTTCTGTTGCCTGTGCTCAGTCATGCTAGCTCGGCACCTTTTGTAAAAGAATGTTGCCTATTGCCTGAAATATATAGGATAGCCTATTCTCAGGGCTCTGATCTTTGAGTCAGTTCATAAAGAGATAAAAAGTTACAGAACAGAGAATAACATTTGTCTTGTTGGAGGTTTACAGGAACATCAGGACCTGACCTATGTGGACAGCTGCAAGAACAAAGGATTCCTACACCAAGAAGTTTGCAATGACTAACCACGCCCCTTCTTCACCTTGCTTTTAAAAGTGCTTTGCTGAAATCCTTTGAGGAGTAAGGGGTTTTTTGGGCATGAGCCACCTGTTCTCCTTGCATGGCCCTGCAATAAAACTTTCTCTGCTCCAAACTCTGGTGTTTCAGTTTGTTTGGCCTCACTGTTCGTTGGACACACAAACTTGCATTTGGTAACAAATAGCTCAACGAGATGGGCAGGTGCAGCAGCACAAAAGCACAGACTATTGCATACCTCCTTAGAACAAACCTGTGCTGGAGCAGCAATAGTGGACTTCTATAAAATTAGCATATTTGTGCTTGGTTCTAGGTACAGAAGCTCCATATTCACGTAAAAAGCCCATATTATTATTATTTTTTTACCACATATACAGTCACTTCAAAGAATAAATGAGCCCACCCAAAAAACTGCCTTTGGCACTGAAAATGTCTTCGTTTCTGCATCTATGGACACTAAACCTAATCACTCTCACTAGGTCAGTTGATTCTACAGGTAGCTTCTTCAGACTAGACATGTTTAGGTACTTTATCTCTTTTCACATTTAGATTGGCTCAGGGATTTTTAAATTCATGGAGAAGCAGGCAGTATATGCATAAGTAAGTTCGGAAATATCCTCATCTCTTAGTTTAATTATGTTCCCAAATAACATCAGTCTCTACTCAGTGATTTTATTCATGGGGTCTTCCTCCTGCACATTCCTTTCTCTCCTTTTGCAAAGCTCATGCTCAAATTACACCTGTATTTGGTCCCATTCCCCCATGATGCCTGTGGCTTTAGTGGCCCCTTGCCTTCCTGCTCTCACAAAGCTCTCACAGTGCTGCTCAAACACTGTAGCATGTGATTATGTTGTTTTGTATTGTTTCCTTACTATGTAAATTTCAGCTCACCAACCAGGCTGAGAGTCTAATGAGGTCAAGTTCATGTGTTGCCTTTTCTACAGCTCCAAGGAGTGTTTATCCTTCTCGGAGCCTCTGACTATTTGACCTGTGAAGCCTCTAATCATGTTTATCCTCTCACCATTGCAATCATCTTTCTCTTGGACTCCACAACCCTTCTGGCTATACCTTCTTCTCTCACCCCCTTGCTTCTCTTTCTCTTTGTTTGCCCTAAATGTGGTCTTTTGCCAGGGCTTAATCCTCAGTCTGTGTTCTTCACTCTTTTAACTTCCTTCCTTTGTGATCTCATACATGGCCAAAGCTTTAAAAAGATGATTCTCAGATATCATTTAACAGTACCAACTCTCTCCTAAATTCCAGTTCCAGATCTTAAAATATTTGTTGGATATAGAGGTATAACCCTTAAAAATCACCACAAAGGGACTCCAAGTTGAAATTACAGTGTATAAAATTAAATGAATTCATTGTTTTTGTTTTGTTTTGTTTTTGTTTG
This sequence comes from Mesoplodon bidens, assembly GCF_964165515.1. Lineage (NCBI taxonomy): Eukaryota > Metazoa > Chordata > Mammalia > Artiodactyla > Ziphiidae > Mesoplodon > Mesoplodon bidens. The sequence continues at coordinate 55,565,246 of NC_138172.1, forward strand.
TTTGTTTTTTGTGGTACGTGGGCCTCTCACTGTTGTGGCCTCTCCCGTTGTGGAGCACAGGCTCCGGACGTGCAGGCTCAGCGGCCATGGCTCACGGGCCCAGCCGCTCCGTGGCACGTGGGATCTTCCCGGACTGGGGCACAAACCTGTGTCCCCTGCATCGGCAGGCGGACTCTCAACAACTGCACCACCAGGGAAGCCCTGAATTCATTGTTTTACTCTAAAATTTTATCTTTTATAATTTTTAAGATTTTGTTAATATTCTGGCAATAGTTTGAAACCAACAGCATTGAAACCTTAGAAAAACTTTGACTCCTTTATCTGTCCTCCAAGTTCCATCATCAGTGTCACCAAATTCTATTGAATCTTTTCAGTAGTTCTTGAATTGATGTTGCCCTTTCCATTCTCATTAGTGCTATGAATTTTTAGGGTATTAACAGTTTATACCTGAGTCACTAAAACTACATCAAGAACCTTCTACCTTGAGCCTTGATTAACTGTCTACAATGACACTAGATTAGTTTTTTCTAGAAACCTACTTTATTGTGTTACTTCCTGCTGAAAAAATGTTCAGTGACTCTCCACTATCTGTTAGACAAAGTCCAAACTTGCTAGTCTTTCATTTGAGATTCTAATTTGATCCTAACCAGCACTGCATGTCTTATTTTTTTGTCCCTTTTCATATACTCTCAAGCTCCACGTAGAGTGTAAATCCAAATATGATTTGTACAACCATGCCATTATTACAACCCATCTTCCTTCCTGTAATGCCTTCCCCTCCTCTCAGCTCACATTTCAATGATCCTACCAGACTCTATCTTTTCTGGAAAATCTATTCCAACCCTCAGTAACCAGCCCATAGGGACATTTGCTTCTACCAGGCACTGATATTACTAATTTTCGATCATATTCATCTGGTCCTTTCATTTGTGTGTGTACCCAGGAAATCAATGTCATAACTTCATGAGCATATCATCAAATCTCTTAGTCTTACATACAATTCTTATGTCTCAACATGCATATTTCTGGAAATGTGTCTCATCTGTATTTCTCCAGAAGAGGATCGCAATGCAAGAACTTGAGTACAAGTAGTTCACTTTGGAAGCGATCCTAGAGAAAATCAGTCAGAGAATGGGAAATGTGACAGAGAGAGGATGAGCTGATAAGTTTACATCGTTGGATAAGTGATTACTGTAGAGAACTAAGGTTCAATTCCATTGAGGGACCCTGGGAGACAGTGTAGACCACAGTTCAGAGTTATTTTACCCCAAGTGCAAGGAAGATGGTGTATTTAACCTCCACTTCCCATTCGTCATTGACTGAGGGTTGTTCCTGAAATATTAATCCCCTGGCATTTCAGGCCTGCCATACACATAGGCCAAAAGAAAGTTCTCATGTATAGAGTTCCAGGACGCTGTATACATGCTCAGGGAAAGTAAGTGCTAAGAAAGTAGGGGCAGACCATTGACAGCATCTGCTGCTGAGTGGAGGACTCCCTGAACTTCTCTGTATCTGCCAGAGAACCCAAGATACTCACATTTTCCTTTCGAACAGCTAAGAGCAGGATCTCAAAAATATTGGTCAAATTGGCTTGACTAAACTACCATTAAGGACTTGAAAGGACAATGTGCAAACATATGTTGGGATAGCGGGTAAGCATGGTGAAAGGTGCTCAAAATCATTAATCATCAGGAAAATATAAAAATAAAGCTGCAATAAGATACCAGTTCATACCCACTAGAATGGCTGAAACTAATAAGACTGACAACTCTAAATGCTGGTGAAGTTATTGATGACCTAGAACTTTCACATGTTGTCAATGGAAGGGTAAAATGGTATAGCTACTGACTGGTAGTTTCTTATAAAATTAAACACACTTCTACTTTAGGGCCCAGCAATTCCACACCCAGTTATTTACTTTTTTACACAAAAATGCTTTTATAAGAGTGACCACGGGGACTGCCCCAGGGGTCCAGCGGTTAAGACTCCATGCCTCCACTGCAGGGGGCACAGATTCAATCCCTGGTCAGGGAACTAAGATCCTGCATGCCGTGCAGCATGACCAAAAAAAAAAAAAAAAAAAAAAGAGTGACCACGGCAGCTGTATTCAAAATAGCCCCCAAACACAATTTACTCAAATGTCTATTGACAGGTAAATGGATTAAAAAAAAAAAAAGGTATATTCATGTAGAAGAATACTACCCAGTGATTTATAAAAAAAGAATAAACTTCCAATACACACAACTACATGGATGATATCAAGATTGTGCCAAATAAAAGAAGACTAAGAATGGACGAAAAGTTATTTGTGATTTTATGTATGTGAAGTCCAAGATAAGGAAAATATATGTAGTAATAGAACTAAGAAATTGGGTCAATACCACCTCACACCGGTCAGAGTGGCCATCAACAAAGTCTACAAATAACAAATGCTTGAGAAGGTGTGGAGAAAAGGGAACCCTCCTACACTGTTGGTGGGAATGTAAGTTGGTGCAGCCACTATGGAAAACAGCATGGAGGTTCCACAGAAAACTAATAATAACAGAATTAATAGATAGAATAATAATAGATAGATAATAATAGATAATAATAGAATTAATAATAGAATTACCATATGATCCAGCAATCCCACTCCTGGGCATATATCCAGACAAAGCTATTAATATACTTCAAAAAGGTACCTGCACCCCTATGTTTATAGCACCACTATGCACAATAGCCAAGACATGGAAACAATGTAAATGTCCCTCAATGGAGCAATGGTACATGTGTACAATGGAATACTACTCAACCATAAAAAAGAACAAAATAATGCCATTTGCAGCAACATGGATGCAACTAGAGATTATCACACTAAGTGAAGTAAGTCAGAAAGAGAAAAACAAATACCATATAATAGCACTTATATGTGGAATCTAAAATATGGAGTAAATGAACTTATCTACGAAAAAGATACAGACTCACAGACATAGAGAACCGACTTGTGGTGGCCAAGGGGGAGGGGGGTGGGGGAGGGATGGATTGGGAGTTTGGGACTAGCAGATACAAACTAGTATATATACAGAATGGATAAACAAGGTCCTACTGTATAGCACAGGGAACTATATTCAATATCTGGTGATAAACCATAATGGAAAAGAATATTAAAAAAAGAATGTATATATGTGTATAACTGAGTCACTTTGCTGTACAGCAGAAATTAACACAACATTGTAAATCAACAGTACGTCAATAAAAAAAGAAATAAGAAAGTGGCTCCTTGGAGAATGGAGGGGAATTGACTAAAAAGGGGAATAAGGTACTTTTCTAGGGTGATAGAAAGGCTTTCCATCTTATTCTGGAGGGTCATTACATGAATGCATACATTTGCCAAAACTCCTCAAATGGAACACTTGAGATCTGTGCATTTTATTATGTCTCAGTTAGATCTCAATCAACAAAAAATACACTGCCATTGCAGAAGGCTGATTCTGAATTTTTCATGGTAATGGAGGGTAGAGATGGCCCAGAAAACTGAAGCCCACTGACCCCCAAATGCTAATTTTCTAGACCCCATAATTGGCTAATCTGAGTTCTGCTATCTTTTCCCTCCTTGGCACTCCCTCTGAGAGCAATGCCAGGGAACATGTGACAGCCGAAAGGCAGGCAGCCAGAGAGAAGAGCAAAGAGTCTGGATAAAGAGACTCTGAATAACCGAGAGCTGGCAGCATCATCTGGTGTCTGCCAGCAGATCAGGGGGCAGGGCATGGCACAAAGGAAGGGCCTCAGACATGCTTCCAGAAAGTACAAAGCTGTACTTTTGCTGTTCTACCTACTCAGTCAGCACTAGCAAACAAAAGGAAGAGAAAGAAAGGGGCAGAAGGAGGCTGCACTAAGTTAATGAGAAAGAGCGGAATAAGTAATACTAAGATTTATAGACACAACAGAATGAGTTTTACGAGGAGACAGTAAGACTTAATGCTTACGTGCAACGTCCCATCCATCAGACACATTCTAAGTGTTTCATATTTATACTGTCATAACTCATGTATTACTCATAATGTTAGGAGGTAGTTCCTATTATGATCTGTATTTTAGAAGAGAGGAAACTGAGGCAGAAAGAAATAAGGTAACTTAAATACGTAAGGTAATATAACTACTAAGATGTTGAGTTGAGATTCAAATCCAGACAAATGACTCCATAACCCACGCTCTCAACTACTCTACCATTACACTGTCTTAGTTTGGATTTTCTCTAAAACAGATTCTAAGGCAAGGATTGTTTGTTTGTTTGGAGGGTTACAAAACTCAAGAGGGAAGAAAATGTGAGTCTTCGTCAGAAAATGAGAAAAAAAAATCTACATGAATGTGCATTATTGATATGTATGCTATAAAGTAAAAAGCACTGGATTCTCCTGAGACCACTGAAAAGGGTTCAAAATGTCCCTGAGAATTATCCACAGAAAGATGTTGGAGCATTTGTGGACTGGCCTCTGTCCCCACACTGGGTCAGAGTTGCCCTCAAGGGAATGATCACCCCCAGCACCTTCAAGCTGCATTTGGGCATGGGAGACTGAGCTCTCTTGGCATCAGAGAAGGGCCTGGGGTGAAGGTGGAGAGACACACAGGTAGACTCAGGTAAGATGCTGTCAGTGCTCAGTGAGTATATCTGTCCTTCACAGTTGCAGCTGAAATCAGAGATGAAACAGGGATGGGCTTGTGGGGATTTGACTGGTCACCAGAGGAAGCTACTATAACCACATCTCTGAGACTAGTAAGTACAAGGGGAGTGATCACAATAGCAATGTTTATTGACACCTGCTGCTGTGTCTTTCATGCACTGTCTCTCTGAATCCTCAGAACAAACGAGTGACAGAGGTGTCATTATCCCCATTTTACTGAGGAAGAAACTGGGATGTATGGTGGTTAGACAACATCCCTAAGGACACACTGCTAGAAAGGATACAGAGCTACAGATGAAAAGTTCAAAGAATGCAGAATTAGGGTTGGTTATGTGATTAGCAACTTGTCATCTCCAAAGAATAAGGCTTAGGAATGAACCACATACACCATCTGAAAGAGAGATTGAGAAAAACCATTATAGGTATGTATTAATATAAATATATATAGACAATCAAAAATCCAAAAAAGCACAAAATTGTTGTAAGATGCAGGCATGAGCACCACTCACTGTATGGAATAACACCATCTTTCCCTGTTGGTGACATCATTATCACATGATAATGTACCACCATTAACTCAAGTTCAATTACCATGATGATACAATAGCCAAATCAAACTGCCCACATTTAAAAGTTGCTCAGTCTCCATCAGTGCTTCTCAACAGGAAGAGATTGCAAGATAATTCTAGAAATATAATCAATAAATGTACCCTGAAATTATTTTCAGTATATTCCAGTGTAATCTAAAAATACATCAGCAGAGCTGGAACTCCCGGCTCAGGGACTCTTCCCTCTGCCGTCACGGAACTGCCCCGGAGTCCAAGGGGAGGGCAGCCTCACTGAGGCTGCTGGCTCTGGAGGAGCCCCAGCAGCCAAAGACACAACAGTCATGGGGACCACGGGCCGATTGTTTCAACAAGTAACTTAAAGACAAAATGGAAAAACAAGGAGGTCTGTGCCTGAGATCATGTTGATGTGAAACCAGGGATGGCCCCCTTGTGCCAGTTTTGGTGATGATGGGATGCCACCAGAGATATGACTTCATTAAACATAATAGCCGTGTGGATGAAAGGCTCTCGGTGCTCCAGCCAGGAGTCCGTGCTGTGCCTCTGAGGTGGCAGAGCCAACTTCAGGACACTGGTCCACAAGAAACCTCCCAGCTCCACGTAATATCAAATGGCAAAAATCTCCCAGAGATCTCCATCTCAACACCAAGACCCAGCTTCACTCAACGACCAGCAAGCTACAGTGCTGGACATCCTATGTCAAACAACTAGCAAGACAGGAACACAACCACACCCATTAGCAGAGAGGGTGCCTAAAATCATAATAAGGCCACAGACACCCCAAAACACAGCACCAGACATGGACCTGCCCACCAGAAAGACAAGATCCAGCCTCATCCACCGGAACACAGGCACTAGTCCCCTCCACCAGGAAGCCTACACAACCCACTGAACCAACTTTATCCACTGGGGACAGACACCAAAAACAACGGAAACTACAAACCTGCAGCCTGTAAAAAGGAGACCCCAAACACAGTAAGATAAGCAAAATGAGAAGACAGAAAAACACACAGCAGGTGAAGGGGCAAGATAAAAACCTACCAGACCTAACAAATGAAGACAAAATAAGCAGTCTACCTGAAAAAGAATTCAGAATAATGATAGTAAAGATGATCCAAAATCTTGGAAATAGAATAGAGAAAATGCAAGAAACATTTAACAAGGACCTAGAAGAACTAAAGAGGAAACAAGCAACAATGAACAACACAATAAATGAAATTAAAAATACTCTAGAAGGGATCAATAGCAGATAACGGATAAGTGACCTGGAAGATAAAATAGTGGAAATAAATAAGTACTGCAGAGCAGAATAAACAAAAAAGAATGTAAAGAACTGAGGACAGTCTCAGAGACCTCTGGGACTACATTAAATGCACCAACATTCGAATTACAGGGGTCCCAGAAGAAGAAGAGAAAAAGAAAGGGACTGAGAAAATATTTGAAGAGATTATAGCTGAAAACTTCCCTAATATGGGAAAGGAAATAGTTAATCAACTCCAGGAAGCACAGAGAGTCCCATACAGGATAAATCCAAGGAGAAACAGGCCAAGACACATATTAATCAAACTGTCAAAAATTAAATACATAGAAAACATATTAAAAGCAGCAAGGGAAAAACAACACACAAGGGAATCCCCATAAGGTTAACAGCTGATCTTTCAGTAGAAACTCTGCAAGCCAGAAGGGAGTGGCAGGACCTATTTAAAGTGATGTAGGAGAAGAACCTACAACCAAGATTACTCTACCCAATAAGGATCTCAATCAGATTTGATGGAGAAATTAGAACCTTTACAGATAAGCAAAAGCTGAGAGAGTTCAGCACGACCAAACCAGCTTTACAAAAAATGCTAAAAGAACTTCTCTAGGTAAGAAACACAAGAGAAGGAAAAGACCTACAATAACAAACCCAAAATAATTATGAAAATGGGAATAGGAACATACATATCGATAATTACCTTAAATGTAAATGGATTAAATGCTTCCACCAAAAGACACAGACTGACTGAATGGATACAAAAACAAGACACATATATATGCTATCTACAAGAGACCCACTTCACCCTAGGGACACACACAGACTGAAAGTGTGGGGATGGAAAAAGATGTTCCATGCAAATGGAAATCAAAAGAAAGCTGGAGTAGCAATTCTTATATCAGACAAAATAGACTTCAAAATAAAGAGCATTACAAGAGACAAAGAAGGACACTACATAATGATCAAGGGATCGATCCAAGAAGAAGATATAACAATTGTAAATATTTATGCACCCAACATAGGAGCACCTCAATACATAAGGCAAAAATTAACAGCCATAAAAGGGGAAATCAACAGTAACACAATCATAGTAGGGGACTTTAACACCCCACTTTCACCAATGGACAGATCATCCAAAATGAAAATAAATAAGGAAACTCAAGCTTTAAATGATACATTAAAAAAGATGGACTTAATTGATATTTATAGGACATTCCATCCAAAAACAACAGAATACACATTTTTCTCAAGTGCTCATGGAACATTCTCCAGGATAGATCATATCTTGGGTCACAAATCAAGCCTTGGTAAATTTAAGAAAATTGAAATTGTATCAAGTATCTTTTCTGACCACAATGCTATGAGACTAGACATCAATTACAGGAAAAGATCTGTTAAAAACACAAACACATGGAGGCTAAAGAATACACTACTTAATAACGAAGTGATCACTGAAGAAATCAAAGAGGAAATAAAAAAATACCAAGAAACAAATGACAGTGGAGACACAACGACCCAAAATCTAGGGGATGCAGCAAAAGCAGTTCTAAGAGGGAAGTTTATAGCAATACAATCCTACTTTAAGGAACAGGAAACATCTCAAATAAACAACCTAAACTTGCACCTAAAGAAATTAGAGAAAGAAGAACAAAAAAATCCCAACGTTAGCAGAAGGAAAGAAATCACAGAGATCAGATCAGAAATAAATGAAGGAAACGATAGCAAAGATCAATAAAACTAAAAGCTGGTTCTTTGAGAAGCTTGATAAACCATTAGCCAGACTCATCAAGAAAAAAATGGAGAAGACTCAAATCAATAGAATTAGAAATGAAAAAGGATAAGTAACAAATGACCCTGCAAAAATACAAAGGATTATGAGAGATTTATACAAGCAACTCTATGCCAATAAAATGGACAATCTGGAAGAAATGGAAAAATTCTTAGAAATGCACAATCTGCCAAGACTGAACCAGGAAGAAATAGAACATATGAACAGACCAATCACAAGCACTGAAATTAAAACTGTGATAAAAAAATCTTCCAACAAACAAAAGCCCAGGACCAGACGGCTTCACAGGCGAATTCTGTCAAACATTTAGAGAAGACCTAACACCTATCCTTCTCAAACTCTTCCAAAATATAGCAGAGGGAGGAACACTCGCAAACTCATTCTGCAAGGCCACTATCACACTAATACCAAAACCAGACAAAGATGTCAGAAAGAAAGAAAACTACAGGCCAATATCACTGATGAACATAGATGCAAAAATCCTCAACAAAATACTAGCAAACAGAATCCAACAGCACATTAAAAGGATCATACACCATGATCAAGTGGGGTTTATTCCAGGAATGCAAGGATTCTTCAGTATATGCAAATCAATCAACGTGATACACCATATTAACAAACTGAAGGAGGAAAACCATATGATCATCTCAGTTGATGTAGAGAAAGCTTTCAACAAAATTCAACACCGATTTATGATAAAAACCCTGCAGAAAGTAGGCACAGAGGGAACGTTCCTCAATATAATAAAGGCCTTATATGACAAACCCACAGCCAACATCATCCTCAATGGTGAAAAACTGAAACCATTTACACTAAGATCAGGAACAAGACAAGGTTGCCCACTCTCACCAATCTTATTCAACAGAGTTTTGGAAGTTTTAGCCACAGCAATCAGAGAAGAAAAAGAAATAAAAGGAATCCAAATCGGGAAAGAAGAAGTAAATCTGTCACTGTTTGCAGATGACATGATAATATACATAGAGAATCCTAAAGGTGCTACCAGAAAACTACTAGAGCTAATTAATGAATTTGGTAAAGTAGCAGGATACAAAATTAATGCAAAGAAATCTCTGGCATTCCTATACACTAATGATGAAAAATCTGAAGGTGAAATTAAGAAAACACTCCCATTTACCATTGCAACAACAACAAAAATACCTAGGAATAAACCTACCTGAGGAGGCAAAAGAACTGTATGCAGAAAATTATAAGACACTGATGAAAGAAAGTAAAGATGATACAAATAGATGGAGAGATATACCATGTTCTTGGATTGGAAGAATCAACATTGTGAAAATGACTCTACTACCCAAAGCAATCTACAGATTCAATGCAATCCCTATCAAACTACCACTGGCATTTTTCACAGAACTAGAACAAAAAATTTCAAAATTTGTTTGGAAAAACAAAAGACCCCGAATAGCCAAAGCAATCTTGAGAACGAAAAACGGAGCTGGAGGAATCAGGCTCCCTGACTTCAGACTATACTACAAAGCTACAGTAATCAAGACAGTGTGGTACTGGCATAAAAACAGAAAGATAGATCAGTGGATCAGGATAGAAAGCCCAGAGATAAACCCACGCACATATGGCCAACTTATCTTTGATAAAGGAGGCAGGAATGTACAGTGGAGAAAGGACAGCCTCTTCAATAAGTGGTGCTGGGAAAACTGGACAGGGACATGTAAAAGTTTGAGATTAGATCATTCCCTAACACCATACACAAAAATAAGCTCAAAATGGATTAAAGACTTAAATGTAAGGCCAGAAACTATCAAACTCTTAGAGGAAAACATAGGTAGAACACTCTATGACATAAATCACAGCAAGATCCTTTTGGACCCACCTCCTAGAGAAATGGAAATAAAAACAAAGATAAACAAATGGGACCTAATGAAACTTCAAAGCTTTTGCACAGCAAAGGAAACCATAAACAAGACCAAAAGACAACCCTCAGAATGGGAGAAAATATTTGCAAATGAAGCAACTGACAAAGGATTAACCTCCAAAATTTATAAACAGCTCATGCAGCTCAATAGCAAAAAAACAAACAACCCAATCCAAAAATGGGCAGAAGACTTAAATAGGCATTTCTCCAAAGAAGATATACAGACTGCCAACAAACACATGAAAGAATGCTCAACATCATTAATCATTAGAGAAATGCAAATCAAAACTACAATGAGATATCATCTCACACCAGTCAGAATGGCCATCATCAAGAAATCTAGAAACAATAAATGCTGGAGAGGGTGTGGAGAAAAGGGAACACTCTTGCACTGCTGGTGGGAATGTGAATTGGTACAGCCACTATGGAGAACAGTATGGAGGTTCCTTAAAAAACTACAAATAGAATTACCATACGACCCAGCAATCCCGCTACTGGGCATATACCCTGAGAAAACCATAATTCAAAAAGAGCCATGTACCAAAATGTTCATTGCAGCTCTATTTACAATAGCCAGGACATGGAAGCAACCTAAGTGTCCATCAACAGATGAATGGATAAAGAAGATGTGGCACATATATACAATGGAATATTACTCAGCCATAAAAAGAAACGAAATTGAGTTATTTGTAGTGAGGTGGATGGACCTAGGGTCTGTCATACAAAGTGAAGTAAGTTAGAAAAACAAATACCATATGCTAACACATATATATGGAATCTAAGAAAAAAAAAAGAAAGAAAAGGTCATGAAGAACCTAGGGGTAAGACGGGAATAAAGACAGAGACCTACTAGAGCATGGACTTGAGGATACAGGGAGGGGGAAGGGTAAGCTGTGACAAAGTGAGAGAGTGGCATGGACATATATACACTACCAAACGTAAAATAGCTAGCTAGTGGGAAGTAGCCACATAGCACAGGGAAATCAGCTAGGTGGTTTGTGACCACCTAGATGGGTGGGGTAGGGAAGGTGGGAGGGAGGGAGATGCAAGAGGGAAGAGATATGGGAACATATGTATATGTATAACTGATTCACTTTGTTATAAAGCAGAAACTAACACGCCATTGTAAGGCAATTATACTCCAATAAAGATGTTAATAAATAAATAAATAAATAAATAAATAAACAAATAAAAATACAGCTCAAGTTAGTCTTAAGGAGAATGTATGTCCTTTATAACGAATACTATTAAAATATTACTTGACACCGCATGGAGTAAACGGATCAGAGAGGCCTATAATAATGATTGTAGTAGGTATCTTTCACAAGCTAAGCAGCTCAGCTGGTCTTCCCACAAGTCCTGCCGAACACAGAGCATACCTGTGTAGACATGGTTATTACAGGTGACCTCTCAACCCGAGTCTGATGGAACCAGGTAGTCACCTGACCCAATCTGGGCCAGTGAGATGACTTCTCCTTGAAATGTGAAATTTCCATCCAATAATGACTTGTAAATCTCTACTGGGCACTTGAACTAAGAAATGATGCAAAGGAAGAACAGGAGTTTGGTTGTATAAATATAAAAACGAAGCCCATCTGGGAAGAGTGGGGGATGCCACAGTGAAAGTAAGGGGAGGGCTGGGGGGAAAGACAATTTAAACAGTGACAGAGACAAGACAAAGCGACACTCTAGCTACAGGGAGGTGGAAGGAACGTTTCAGTTCTGGGTGACTTTTTTTTTTTTAACATCTTTATTGGAGTATAATTGCTCCACAGTGTTGTGTTAGCTTCTCCTGTATGACAAAGTGAATCAGCTATATGCACAAGGACATCCTCATATCCCCTCCCTCTTGGGTGACTTTTATAGTTTTTGGCTCCTTTCTCTCAGAACACCTGGCTGCACTCCTGATCCTGTATTCCTGGGTCCAGATATTAAATCCTTCTTTCCTGCTTAGATGATCTTGAGAAGAAATTGCAATTAAATGGCCACTGACTGCACAAAGTGAAAAGAGCAGATGTGCGGAAAGCAGAGTTGAGTGACCACATGGCCCAGATGGAGAGAGAAACCAAGGGCTCTCTGGTTCCAGAAGGCCTGTAACATGTTTCATAGGAATCCCGTGAACCGTTCCAGTGACACCCCCTTTGCCTTCACTCATCTGGATGGATTTCTCTTCCTAACGACCACATGGGGGATGTGGGTATTCTTCCCTTCACCCATGTACCTTAATCTTCTCCTGTAAAATGCATTTATTGTTCTTCTACTTTGGTTTTTTAAGCCAGTGTTTCCAGTTTACATTAGGGATTCAGTGACCCTTCACTGAAGATTTTAAAGTTGTTCCAGCTCTAAAGCAAGAATCATATAAATAAAAATAAAAAGCATGAACTGAACATTACACATAATAATGACATCCTGGGTCAAGTAGTTAGTGTAAAACCCTACAAAGTACATGTGAGAAAGACCACCCAGCAGACTGTTAAAGAGTCGTTTAGAAATATGTCACCTATATTTAGTTTCTACTCCCAAAACACAGTGTTGTCAAAGGTATCCACACCTCTATCTTTCGTGTTATTCTTTTTTTTTCCCATTGTTAACTTTTTTAGCATCACTTCATAAACACTGTGGTCTGGGAGGATTAGAAAATGTTTATACACATAGACATATCTGTGCATACACACACATACACACACATGTATATGCACCCACATACATACATTTCTTAAGTGCCACAATGAACTTTTTGGTGAGCATATATCAACATTGAGTTCACAGAGAGGCTAAATGACTTCCTGTGCATGTTTATTTCCCGTACAGCCTGTGAGGAAGTCTAAAAGGAACAGTTTCTACCCAACGGCTCTCAGAGTTTCAATAGGTTTTTCAAAGTCCTCTCCCCAACCCGTGCCCCCAAGCAAAGGATTCCCGCTGTGTGGTTCTAAAGATCCCACTTACAAGCTGCTGAAAACAGGGCCTGAATGGACAGTAAACCCACCCCAAGCCCCTCTCTGCTCCCTGTGTGGGACAAGTGGTGACTTTGTTCACTTACAAAGGCTGAGAGAGAGAGACAAACTGCCTTTTGGTATAAGAAGCTTCTTTCAAATCAATCCTTTTAAGCAGATCTAAATTATGACACTCAAAAGGAAGAAGGCCACATGAGGAAATGGGGAGAAACTTTTAAGTCCTTCCCACACTCCAATGCCCCAGAGGAACAGAAAACGTCTTCTCTTCTCTGATGTCTTGGCTTTACTGTTGTTGGTGTTGTGCCGGTGTTTTTTGTTTGTTTGTTTTTTGACATGGAGATGTACAAATATTTATTTTTTAATTTAATTTTTATTTTATATTATAGTACAGTTGATTTACAATGTTGTGTAAGTTTCAGGTGTACAGCAAAGTGGTTCTGTTATACATATACATATATCCATTCTTTTTCAGATTCTTTTCCCATATAGAATTACAGAATATTGAGTAGAGTTCCCTGTGCTATACAGTAGGTCTTTGTTGTTTATCTATTCTATATATATATTAGTGTGTACATGTCAATCCCAAACTCCTAATTTATCCCTCCCCCCACCTTTCCCCTTTGGTTACCATAAATTTGTTTTCAAAGTCTGTGAGTCCGTTTGTGTTTTGTATGTGGAATCTAAAAAGATGATACAAATGAATTTATTTGGCTTTTGTAACATTCCTCAAAGATGAGTCTCTTGTTCAGACTCCACCAATATGCTTCTCTGAGGAAAATCGGGCTTTTTGGGTTGTGTTATTGTTACTGCTGCTCCCTTGACGTGGGGACTGTCTTCATTTTTCCACAACTGCTTTTTTCATGACTTGTCAGTATCAAGTATCTGAGTGAGCTTTATTTATCAGAGGCCCTTTTTATAAAATAATCATAAAACATGGTGCTTTCTGGCACTTTATTCTACTGTTAATGTCGAGCTTCAAACCTTCAAAGGGTGGAATCTGACAGAACATTCTCTGTGCTCTGCAGGCACCCTTTAGGGACCTTGCCAGCCACTCTGGTGCTTTCCCAGCTCCAACTGAGGGCTGTTCCTAGACTTGTAACCCAGCAGGACCCTAGGGGGCCTTCCTGGGACAGACCCTTCCCCCATATCCTCTGCTGTACTCCTCTCTGAAGTACCCAGATAATAGCATCTCATGCATATTTCCTGAGTTTTTCAGATGCTAAAAAACACCACCAAATGGAAGAAATTAACTACTTGATGACCATGAGCATGTAGCCCCAGGCCTATTGGAGCCTAAGGATTGATCATGTTAACCCCTGTGACACTGCTGGTTACCTCAATATCAACCAGTCAGAGAACTGTGCACTAGATGATCACATACCCTGCGACGTCCCCCTCACCTGGCCTTTAAAAATGCTTCGCTGAAGCCCTTCGGGGAGTTCAGGATTTTTGAGCATGAGCTACCCGTTCTTGCTTGGCCCTGCAATAAACCTTTCTTTCTCTGCTCCAGACTCTGACGTATGGATTTGTTTGGCCTCACTGTGCATCAGGCACACAAACTTGCATTTGGTGGCAAGACCAGCAAGGGTGTACCAGTGACTCCCAGATCACTCGTGTCCCTGGACTCACCCTGATCAGATGCTCTCTCCTAGACACTGGGAACTGCCACTTCATGATGAGAGAGCCTCTGTTAGGGTAGAGTAAGAAGACGCCCTATCCACGACAAAGTACTAATTACAATGACTCAGTACCTTGAAGATTGGAAAGAGGGTTTTTGGCATGTGTGTGAATGGAGGGGAAATTTCACATTCTCTCAGTTGCTTTCACATACTTCTCTGGGAAAGGATCAGGTAAGTCAGAGCTGGGCTCTGCTCTCTCACAGCTTTTTCACCTTGGGAATGGCCCATACCCTTAGGATGCTCCTATGACAGTGCAGTTCTTGCCAAGAGGAGAGACTGCTGGTACCAAGACTATACTTTCTTTTCCTTCTTGCCCACATCACCTCAGCTTTTAGATTCCTCCTCCCTGATGGCGTGGTCACAGGACCAGGGCTGCAACTACAACTGCTGGAAACAGGGATGATTTCTAAGCAAGAAACTGTAACTCTGTCTTTTAACCTTTATGTCAGAATCCTTAAGGGCCTGATGGGGTGGGATGTGCCCTCCCTTCATCTGGCACATTTGGGGTTCACAGTGACTGCAGCAGTATGGCCTGGTGGTGAAAATCGCCCACCAGCTCTGCACCTCTGTAAACTCACCCTGCCTGAACAGGAGTGGACTGTGCTGGATTGGTTGCCAGCACAGTGGCTAAACCCAATGTCCCTTCCAAAAGTGGAAAAGCTTTGGTATAAATAAAGAGTAGAAGGAACAGTAGCTGAGGGTAAAAGAATGAATAAGTGGGTATGTAATGAGGGAAATCCAATTACATTAATCCCGCAAGAGAGGCTCAGAGCAAGAGATGACACTCTCTTAGTTCAATGACACCAGATGTCTGAAAGCATGAAGTTCGCTGAGACCACTCATGTTTCTGGAACCTGACAAGATTAAACGGAAGCCTGCCAATTCAAGTGGCCTTGCCCAGGGAGACAGTTTTCATGCAATACGATGATGGATTGCACGAATTATTAATGACTGAATGGAATCTACAACATTCCAGGACCTTGTGAGGTGTATACCATTTTGCTGTGAGGGGTCCATGGCCAGAGACCAGGGGGTGAGTTGTGAAATAATAGAAAAAAAGTATATATATGTATTGGTTTCTTCCCCCAGTTCCTGACACAGAGCTCCAAATCCCTTGGAATTTCCTGGGTGACAGCAGTGTCTTTTGTTCTAATGAGGTGACTCTGGGGGGGCTCCTAGATGGGGGTGGGTCACCCAAAAGACCAAGGCATGATGAGAGGCTTGGAACTTTCAGCCCCACCTCTTGTCCTCTGGGGAAGGGAGAGGGGCTAGAAATTGACTTAGTGATCAATCACCCTGCATGATGAAGCCTCCATAAAAATCCCAAAAGTCCAGTTTGGGAAGCTTCTAGGTGGGTGAACACATGCAGGTGCCAGGAGAGGGCATGGAAGCTTTACGCCTCTTCCCACAGACCTTGCTCTGCACGTAGCTTCCATCTGGATGTTCATCTGTATTTTTTTTTATCTTATCCTTTCATAATGAACTGGTGATCTAGTAAGTAAACTGATTTCCTGAGTTCTGTGAACATCTCTAGCAAATTAACTGAACTTGAGGAAGGCATCACGAGAACCTCTGATCTAGAGCAGTTAGTGAGAAGCACAGGAGACAATCTGGACTTGTGATTGGCATCTGAAGTATGTGGCAGGGGGTGGGGGGCTGGTGTGTATGACTGAGCCTTTAAGCTGTGGGATCGGACACTACTTCCAGGTACACAGTAGAATGGAGTTAAATACAGGACACCCAGCTGGTATCACAGAATTGCTTGGTGTGGGAAAAACCGTCACACATTTGGTGACCAAAAGTGTCCAGGGTAAAGTGTTCTGTGTGAGTAGTCAAGGGAAGACCCACAGGGGAAGTGTGTTTTCCTATTCACCCTCCTTGTGCCTCAGTTTCCTCTGAGGTCAAGTTGAACTCATAATAGAACCCACCTCATAAGACTGTCATCAGGATTAAATAAGTTAATAAAACATCGAGTAGAGTGTCATACTCATTAGATGTTATTAGCAATTGTTATTGAATTAAAATCCTAATTTAAAAAAATTTTTAAAACAATACAAACATGTAACTTTGGGAACTGAAATTTATGAAAGCCTTCTTTCCTTCCCCTTTTCCCTTTTCCCCTCCCTTTTCCCCTCCTTCCCTCCCTCCCTCCGTCCCTCCTTCCTTTCATCTTTCCTCTCTTTTCTCCTAAATGAAAAAAAAAAAAATCAAACTAGCAGAGGCTAATTTCTTTATATCTGAGTAATTGAGTCTCATTTATCTTTCTTTTCCACACTAAAAGTCACTTTCCAGCTCATTCCTGGCTCAGCACATATCCAATGAACCCATGGCCGCTACTGCTCCTGCATGAGTGGGTTGGAAGCTGGAGTCACATAGAACATCCCTGGAGGACAGTCCACAGCCCCAGAATGACAGCCTGGAATGGGCTGATTTCCCAAAATGAAATTAGCCTGTAAAAGTGACAACAAGATAAATGGAAACGATACTTACAACTCTTCTAATAGCTTAACGTCAAGAGGTAAGCTAGTTTATGTTTGAAGAGGAATTTCCATGCCAGACTGTGAGTGATGCTGGGGCGGGACTTAATCCTCTTCTTATCTCTGCAACTGGAACCACATCTAGCTCAGAGTAAATGCCCCACATGAATCATCCATCCATCCATTCATTAAACACTTATTTAATGAGGGCCTATAATGAGCCAGGCATTATGTAGAGGCTAGGACTACAACAATGAGAGAGGAACTGATAGAGATTAATAATTAGCAAGGGAGACAGGCATTTGACTAAACACATAAATACTGATTGTTTTAATGTGGAAAGACATAGTAAAATGAGAATAGACAACAGGGGCCCTACTGTGACGTGGTGGCAGCAGAGGAAGGTGCTGGGTTTAAACTGGAAGAATTGATGTTATAAGAGAATCTCGAAGACAGAGAGGAGTGCCAGAGATGAGAGGATGGAGCCACTGAAAGAATGGCCCTGATTATGTGCAAGAGGGCAGTTCATGTGTGAAGTTCAGTGTGACACCATATGCAGAAATAAAGTAAAATGGATTAAAGACTTAAATGTAAGACCAGAAACCATAAACCTCCTAGAATAGAACATAGGCAGAACACTCTTGGACATAAATTGTAGCAATATATATATTTTGATCTGTCTCCTAAAGCAAAGGAAATAAAAGCAAAAATAAACAAATGGGACCTAATTAAACTTAAAAAGCTTTTGCACAGCAAAGGAAACCACTGACAAAATGAAAAGACAACCAACTGAATGGAAGAAAATATTTACAAATGATATGACAGATAAGAGGTTAATATATCCAAAATATATAAACAGCTCATACAACTCAATACAAAAAAAAAAAACCCTGATTAAAAAATTCACAAACGACCTGAATAGACATTCTTCCAGAGAGGAAATGCAGATATCCAATGGGCACATGAAAAGATGTTCAACACTGTTAATCATCAGAGAAATGCAAATTAAAACCACAATGAGATATCACCTTACACCTGTCAGAATGGCTATCATTAAAAAGAACACAAACAACAAATGTTGGTGAAGATGTGGAGAAAAGGGAACCCTTGTACACTGTTGGTGGGAATGTAAACTGATGTAGCCACTGTGGGGAAACAGTATGGAGTTTCCTCAAAAAACTAAAAAAAGAATTACCATATGACCCAGCAATTCTACTACTGGGTGTGTACCTGAAAAAAACAAAAACACTAATCCAAAAAGATACATGCACCCCAATGTTCATAGCAGCATTATTTATAATTGCCAATATATGGAAGCAACCTAAGTGTCCATCAACAGATGAATGGATAAAGAAGATGTGGTACATATATACAGTGGAATGTTACTCAGCCATAAAAAAGAATAAAATTCTGGCATTTGCAGCAACATAGATGGAACTAGAGAATATTATGCTTAGTGAAATAAGTCAGAGAAATACATATACTATATGATATCACTTATTTGTGGAATCTTAAAAATAATACAAATAAATGTACATGCAATACAGAAAAAGACTCACAGATATAAAAAAAAACTTGTGGTTACCAAAGGGGAAAGAAAAGGGGGGAGGAGCAAATTTGGGGTATGGGATTAAGAGACACAAATGACCATGTATAAAATATATAACAAGTGTATACTGTACAGCACAAGGATATATAGCCATTATCTTATAATAACTTTTAATAGAGTATACTCTGTAAAAATACTGAATCACTATGCTATACACCTGCAACTAATATAACATTTTAAATCAAATATACTTCAATGAAAAAATGAAAAAAATATAACTGAGCAAATTGAAGCTGAGATGTCTATGTGTCTACCATATGGAGAACTGTGGGTTTGGCATTCAGAAAATTCTGGGTGGGAGACTCAGAAGTCATGAGTAACTAACACCATGCAAATGGACTGCTTTGAAAAAGCATAAAGCTTAAAGCTATCACTAAAGTTATTACGATAAGCTTAAGGTGATGAGCTAATTCAATTAGGCCTAGTATCTAAAAAAAAAAAAAAAAAGAAAGAAAAGAAAGAATTCCCATCAGCCAAAGACATAAGGACTAGCTTATTAGTGGAACATTCTATAAAATTATTGTTTCCATGCTGCAAAGTATGGCAAAGTACCAAGAGTCGTTTGCCCTTGGCATCAAGCTCGTTCTAATATTAATATTACTCATGGAGTTCCTACTTCAAAGGACACAGATGATGGCTAGTTTTCATTCTAAAGAAAACAATGTACTCTCTACCAGCCATGAAAGTCATCACAGATTGAAAAGCTGGACTTGGGTGTCAGAAAATTAAGGCTGCAGTAACAAATAAATCTTACTAAAAAATGGTAATCATCACCCAAGATGATTCAATGGCAATGACCCTCCAATGCATCCCCTCCAAGAAATCCTGCCAGAAGTTATGCCTCCTCAACAATTTACTAGTTTATGCTGTAGAATGTTATCATGCATTTGTTACACACTATTTCAGCAGCTAATTAAACAGGTATTTACTGTTAACTTACTATGTGCAAGGCACTGTGCTAGGTCCTGCAGAAGGCACAAGGAAGTAACAGATTCTCACACTAGGTAAACTTCCCATCCATTTGAATATATCAGTAGACACTTAGTAAATATTTATTGAAAAAAACCTGCCTCTGCTAACCTCTTGTTATTAAAATTATACTAATTTTAAAAGGTTCTACCAAAATTCAAGCTGTTCTGTGAAGTCTTATTCAATTTGTAGCCCTGCAGCAAATATTAATTGCTCTTTCATCTTTATCATCACATCATTTTGGAACTTATATCTTTTTTGTTAAGTTCAAAATATTAGAAGATGTGTTTATGCACACGTTTATATCTTACCCTATTACACACACACACACACACACACACACATTCTCCATCTTTTAGATCAGGAGTGGGCAAAATTTTTTCTGTTAAGGGCCAGAGAGTAAATATACAGTCTCTGGGCCACACAGTCTTGGTAGCAATTTTTCGACTCTGTCATTGTAAGGTGAAAGTAACCATAGGCAATCTGGAAGAGAATGGGCGTGGCTAAGTGCCAATAAAACTTTATTTGGGGGCTTTCCTGGTGGCGCAGTGGTTGAGAGTCTGCCTGCTGATGCAGGGTGTCCTGGTCCGGGAGGATCCCACATGCCGAGGAGCGGCTGGGCCCATGCGCCATGGCCGCTGAGCCTGTGCATCCGGAGCCTGTGCTCTGCAATGGGAGAGGCCACAGCAGTGAGAGGCCCGCATACCGCAAAAAAAAAAAAACAAACAAAAAACTTTATTTGCAAAAACAGATAGTGGGCTGGATTTGGCTTGCTATAGTTTGCTGAATTCTATTTTAGACAGTCAACTTTTTAACTAATCTCTGTACTTTCCCTAACAACTAGCATAACAGTATTAAAATAGATGTCACTGAAAGAAAAGACTTTGAATCAATTAATATATTTCTTCATGCAATTACACAAAGCAACTGATTTTGAAATTCAGAAGAAGGATAAGATCACCAAGATGGTAGGTCTGTAAAACAGTGATATTGATGAGCTTGACAGGGAAAAGAAAACAGTGTTTTGGTGGAAAAATTAATATATCTATCAGTATTTTGCTCCATACATCTATAGAACAACCAATTGGAAATATCCTACTGAAGCAAACGTGAAAAGGTCTAAGCATAAAGTTAGAGAACTGTAGGTTAGAGGAGCATATTTGTGACAATGCACCAAAAGCAAAACATTTGAAATCATTTTACAAGATCACATTCCTGAGGAACCAAGTCAACAAATAAATAAATATAATAAAAATAAAAAGAATCAGAAGGCTGAGAATCTGGGGTTATTTATAGGGAAAAGTCAGTTTTCAAGTATGGGACTGCTATGGATTGAATTGTTTCCACCCAAAATTCATATGTTGAAGCCCCACTCCCACTGCAATAGTATTTAGAGATGGGCCTTTTGGAGATAATTAGGTTTAGATGAGGTCATGAGGGTGGGGTCCCCATGATGAGATTAGTGTCCTTTTAAGACGAGATGTCAGAGAGCTTACTTCCTCTCTCTTTTTATCTCTACCATGTGAGACACAGCAAAAAGGCAGCTATCTGCAAGCCGGGAAGAGGGATCTCACTGGGGAATGGAATTTGCTTGCACCTTGTTCTTGGACTTCTCAGGCTCCAGGAGTGTGAGAAATAAATTCCTGTTGTTTAACCCACCCAGTCCAAGATATTTTGTTATGGTAGCCTGAGCAGACAAATACAGGAATGAAGGAGAAAGTTGGTTAGATAATACTAACTAGTAAATTCACCTTTAAGGGAATCTCATTATTTAAGTATAATTATCATTTTTATAAGTGTTTCACAACCATATCTCATTCTACAATCCTAAACAAAAAGCACTTTCTGAGACAGTGTTTGCAAATATGAAAAATGGGGTTTAAAGGTTTAGGTGTGTGCACATAAATTCATATGCATGTGTAAATATGTATTATACTATCTATGGGTAAATAGACAATTATATTTTTTGTCACTGTAAACTAGGTCTGATTCACCCAGACCTGTGCATAAGAACATTTTTCTTCATCTCTTCTCTTTCTTTAGTTATAATACAGTGAGAGTTTACTTAGGAGTCCATGTAGTTTCCAGGGAATAAGAGGAAGTGAGTAGGCTCTTAGAAGAGAAAAATATAAGGAAAAGAATCAAATAAACTTGAAAAGAAGCACCATTGACTTTATAGGTGTGTTTATACATATATGCATATTACATACCTAGACACACAAACATACACACAGAATGAAGAGAGAGAGATGGAGAGAGTGAACATGCTTGTCATTGCCTAGCACTTTGTGTACATTATTTAATTCATCTCCACAACAACCACGTTTGAGGTCATTGCTGAGGACTCTGAGGCTGGTGCTACCAAGTAGTGAGACTAGGGTTTTTTTTTTCAAATCAAAAATAAATATTTTTATTAGATTATAGTAGATTTACAATATTATGTTAGTTTCAGGTGTGCAGCAAAGTGATTCAGTTAAACATATATATATATATATATATATATATATATATATATATATATATATATATAATCATTCTTTTTCAGATTCTTTACCCATATAGTTATTACACAATATTAAGTAGAGTTTCCTGTGCTATACAGTAGGTCCTGTTGGTTGTCTATTTTATATATAGTAGTGTGTGTATATCTCCAACCCCAGAACACATGCTCTTCATCCTCTTTGCTATGTTGCCCTTGACTCAGTGGATAAATCTCAAAACCAGAAGTAAGAGAAGTAACCAGAAGGGTCCAAAAAATGTTGAACAGGACTTCCCTGGTGGTGCAGTGGTTAAGAATCTGCCTGCCAGTGCAGGGAACATGGGTTCGAGCCCTGGTCCAGGAAGATCCTACTTGCCTGGGAGCAACTAAGCCTGCGCACCACAACTACCAAGCCTGCACTCTAGAGCCGGCGAGCCACAACTACTGAAGCCTGCCTGCCTAGAGCCCGTGCTCTGCAACAAAGAGAAGCCACCACAATGAGAAGCCTGCGCACCGCAGCGAAGAGAAGCCCCCCGCTCGCCACAACTAGAGAAAGCCCACGCACACAAATGAAGACCCAACACAGCCAAAAATAAAATAAATAAATAAATTTATATTTTAAAAAATGTTGAACAATGAGAGAAATGAGAACAATGAGAGAAAGTGAGAGAGAGAGAGAAAAGAAATATTGATGGGAGAGGGCCCTCATGAGCCAAGTTTCCATCTGAGGATTTTCTGTATGGGAATGAGCTGCTGCCTGTGATTGGATAGCACCTGTCAATCCTACCTATCCTGTGGTAGTGGCTTCTTGGGGATGCTCTGTGCTCACTGGTTGAGAAGCCGTAGTTTTCTAACTCTCTGACCTTTCACCAATCCATCCTCTCCCCCAGTCTCCATAGTTTATACTGACAAAACTGGGAAGGCATCCTACAAGATGGCCATGCAGGCACATTAATGGCCGATGGAAGGCAAGTAGTGAAAGTCTGCTTCCAGAACGTCTGCCTTGAGGTTGCAGATATATTTGTTTTAAATTTTTATTGAAACACAGTGGATTTACAATGTTGTGTTAGTTTTGGGTGTATAGCAAAGTAATTCAATTATATATATATATATATATATATATATATATATATATATATATATATATATATATATATATGTAAGTCCCCTACATACAAATTTTCAAGTTGCGAACTTTCAAAGATTCAAACGTGCATTCACATGTCCAATCATGTAAGTTAGTTCACGTGTCTGGCGTACATTGTCACGTGCGTGCATCCTCTACAAGTGGTTGCGCTTTTGTGTACTTTACTGTACAGTACTGTATAGAGTAGAGTAGTATAGTGTCTTTATTTCAAGCCCAGGATGTCCGGAAGCAGGCATAAAAGTAGCGGTGATGTAGCTGGTACTACAGTACTACCCAGACATCACTGGATCGTTTTTTTTGTTTGTTTGTTTGTTTGTTTGTTTTATAAATTTATTTATTTATTTATTTTTGGCTGCACTGTTGGGTCTTTGTTGCTGCAGGCGGGCTTCTCATTGCGGTGGCCTCTCCCGCTGCGGAGCACGGGCTCCAGGAGCACGGGCCCCAGCAGTCGCGGCTCACTGGCTTTAGCAGTTGTGGCTCACAGGCTCTAGAGCACAGGCTCAGTAGTTGTGACTCATGGGCTCAGTTGCTCCACGGCACGTGGGATCCCCCCGGACCAGGGATCGAACCCGTGTCCCCTGCATTGGCAGGCGGACCCTCAACCACTGCACCACCAGGGAAGCCCACTGGATCGTTTTTTCAAGAGGGTAGATAGAATTGAATCCAGCAAGGAACCAGAACCTGTGCCATCAACGTCAGGCATGAGTGAAATTGCAGCTTGCCCTCCATCTCCTATAGCTGATGATCCTTCAGCTCTACCATCTCCCACCTCCTCTCCCTCCTCCAGTCAGTAACTCTTCTTGCCTGTTCACTCGATGCCAGCCCTGTATGCCAGCTGTTGTCCTGTACTACTGTACTTTTCAAGGTACTGGACTGTAAGATTAGAAATGTTTTATTTTTTGTGTTTGTTTTTTATGTATTATTTGTGTGAAAAGTATTATAAACCTAATACAGCACAGTACTATGTAGCCGATTGTGTTAGTTGGGTACCTAGGCTAACTTTGTTGGACTAACGAACAAATTGGACTTATGAACACACTCTCAGAACAGAACTTATTTGTATGTAGTGGACTTAACTGTATATATATATATATATATATATATATATATATATATATATATATACACACACACACACACACACATATATATATATATATTTACTTTCTCTTCCTTTATAGGTTACTACAAGATATTGAGCATAGTTCCCTGTGCTATACAGTAGGTCACTGTTGGCAGATATTAACATAAGGGAAGGCCGGAGCTTACAGGGGGAGCTTTAGAGTGGGAAACTGCTTCAAAAGTAAACTAACAATGGTTGGGATGTTGGAATAAAACTGACAGAGGAGTTCCAGTGAAGCCTCGGTTGCTGCACCTGTAGCAGATGGTGACACTGTCAGAAAGGAGGGGATTTGGCAGAAAAGAAACTCTAAGAGAAAGAGAAATTGTTGGATCTTGGAGCAGCATTGAAACATCCAGGTAAGTGTGTGAGAAATGTCTGGAAATTCAGCACATCACTCTTAAAGTTGCTGTGTAAGTAGGAAAGATAAAAGGGAATTATCTGTATCTCCATAGTCAGAGAACTGCCAGTATTGCAAAATGGTTTGCAGGTTACACATCAGTAACCCTTTCAGGCAGAAGCCTTGATTTGCTAAGTTGATTTTGAAGATTTTAATTTCTTATTCTTCTTTGGGATGGCTAAGCAGATACAGAAGATTGGGTTTTGCCATCATAAAAGGAAACATGTGGCTATATTAAAGAAGCTAATCTCATATTTTCTGTCATACTGTGAGTCCCAACTTTGTAGGATCAAATCCATAACTTAAAAAAAAAATCAAAATATGTTCAGTAAATCATGGTTAAAATTAAGCAATGCATGCAATTTTGTTTGCATAAGTTGAAATTAAAAGTCTTCTAATTTAAAAATGGCATATATTTAGTCTAACTGAAAATATCAAGTACTGTGACTATTATATGTATAATATAATGTCCTGACATTATATTAATGTCCTGACATTATTATTCCCTCTTGAAGCTTCACTACAGGAAAATGTACAATTTCTGTTAATTTCTGTAAAACATTGAGCTTGTAAACTTCCTCGCTCTGCACCCCATCCTGTAACTGCTTCCACCACCGACTGTGAACCTCTGTCCTTCCAAGCTATCCACCAGTACTCAGGCTTGGGGTTCACAAATGTTTTCTAAAGTCATCTCAACTTTATAAAAAATTTTTTTCAAAATCATAATTTTAAGTTGTGATATTACACAAGGAAACAAACAACAGTTTGGAGTAACAGCCACAGTTCTTTTGATGGCTTTCAAGGCCCTCCTTGATCTTGACCTCCCAGGCTGACCTCCTCCACCCTACCCTACTCTCCCCCTTAATCACTTGGCTCCAGCCATACTGGCCTCCCTGCTGTCTCTAAAGTACCCTCAGCATGCTCTTGCTTCAGAGACTTGGCGCTTGCTTTTCCTTCATCCTGGAAAAAAACTCTTCCTCCAGAAATCTCACAGCTGTGTGTAAATGTCACTTGCCAGCCTGTATAAAATGGCACAATGCTCATCCACTCCTGCATGATACATCCCTTACTCTGTGTGGTAGGCACGATTCTAAGATGGTCTTCAAGATCCCCACCTCTTGGCGTATGCACCTTCCATAATCCCAGGACTGTGAAAATGATGGATTTTACTTCCTTGATTAGGTTATCTTCTATACACATTTGATTTTACCAAAGGAATATTATCCGGGTGGACCTGACCTCACCACATGAGTCCTTTAAATCTGAATTTACAGGTCAAAGACAGACAAAGGGAGAGGTTTATAGAAGCAGCGAGTTTCTCCTGCTGATCTTAAAGAAGCAACTGCCATGTTGTGAACAGGGCCACATGGCAAGAAATGATGAGTGGCTTCTAGGAGCTGAGGACAGTCCCTTGGTAGACATACAGCAAAGAAACACAGATCTTAGTCCTATAAATGAAATGAACTGAATTCAGCCAACAACTTGAATGAGCTTGGAAGAGGACCCCATCCCTCAGGTTCGATAGCAACCCTGGAAGACACCTTGATTTCAGCCACATGAGATCCTGAGCAGAGACCAGATGTGCCATGCTAGACTCCTGACCAAAGGAAAGATAATAAATTCGTCTTATTTCAAGGTGCTAGGTTAGTGATCATTTTTTATACAGCAACAGTGAACAAATACAACTTTTTCCAGTTTTCTCCAAAGCACTTATCTCCACCTGGCATATTAACTGTTTACTTTTTTCTTTGTTATCTGTCTCCCCTCACTAGAATGTGAGCTCCATGAAGACACGGACTTTATCAGCTTTGTTCACTATGGTATCCCCACCTCCTAAACAGTGTCCAACATAATGGGCTTTACTGAATATTTATTGAATGAATGAGGGAAACTTTGCAGTTTAAGAGGGTGAATGCTTCAAAACACGCAAGGCAGAATCTAGTGCCTGATGGCACAAAGAAGAAGAGGAAGGGTCCCTTCCAAGGAGACTGGCGATTGTCCCACTACACCTTTCAGCTTCTCCTTCTCCTTTCCCCTGGAAATAAGCTGAAGCACACCCTTCTCAGCAATGACACTCTATAAGTCTCTAGAGCAGGTACTAGGAAGCAAGTATAGTGTTCACTGAAGGACTCACAGGAAATTTCAAGAACAAAAATGAACCCCCAACTGAAATGTAAATCAAAACTGTAAGAAGATACTACTTCACACCCACTAGGATGGTTACTATCAAAAACAAAACAAAACACAACAAAACAGAAAATAACAAGTGTTGGGGATGAGATGAAGAAATTGTAATTGTTGTGTACTGTTGGTAGAAGTCTAAAATGGTACAGCTGCTATGGAAAAGAGTGTGTGTGTGCGGGGGGGGGGGTTCCTCAAAAAATTAAAAATGGAATTTCCATATGATCCAGCAATTTCACTTTTGGGTACATACTCAAAATAGTTGAAAGCAGTGTGTCAAAGAAATATTTGCACACTCATGTTTATAGCAGCATTATTCACAATAGTAAAACACGGAAGCAGCCCAAGTGTCTATAGACAGATGAAAGAATGAGTAAAATGCTGTTTAAACATACAATAGAATATTATTCAGCTTTAAAAAGACGGAAATTCTGACATATGCTACAACATGCATGGACCTAAAGCCAGCAGTTACAATGATACTTGAAACTCAAAAAAAAAAAAAAAAAAAAAAAAAAAGAACACATACCCAGGGAACTAATGCTGGTAGGGAATTCAAGGCTAAAATCAATAAAATGGGGAAAATTAGATATTTCCTACAGATAGGGAAATAATCTACCCAAAAGATGGAACTTTAAACACTTTAAGCATATAACTGAAATATATTTTAAGAGCAAAAAGAAGTAGGATGAAAGGGAAAGTGGGAAAATGCACAGCTAGAACAGAAAATTTTAACTTGCCTGTCTAAGAAATTGACAGATCAAATAAAACCAAAAAAAAGGCAGTGCTATAGACTAAATATAATAATTAAGAGGCTAGACTAACAAATACATATATACACAATCTATAATACTTTATGCTCCAAAAATATCAATAGAATATACATTTTTTCATAAGACATATAATTCATTGACTAAAATGGACTTTGTCTTAGATCACTAAAAAGAAGAGACCCTAGAAGTTATTCTCAAAACCACTCTGGAAAGAAAATGGAAATTAATGCATAAAGACCTCTCCCTTGTCCCCTTAAAGTCAAGGAAATAAACTAAATAAAATAGAAGGAAGGAATTAATGGAAGAAAAATTATGAAACACACACCCAATAAAAAGTAGAATTTATTAAAGTTGAAAGTCAGTTTTCTTAAAGTTCACTAAAAAAGAAGAGAAAAAACTTTTGAAATTATGATTTCCTGAAGAAGAAATAAGGATGAAAGACATCAACTTGAGGAAAAAAGAAAAAAGACACAAAGAAGCCAACTTTAAAGGGGAAAAAAAAAGAGGCAAACAACTTACAGAGGATTATTTTAATAAAAACTTTTTAAAAGTAAAGAAAGGCAGAAAAGAAAAAATATGTTTAATTTGAAGCCAATATATTAAACAATATTATCTAAGAAATATGTATTATATACTATATATACTATGATTGGCTCACAAAGGAAAATAAAAGGAGGTAAAGCTCTACCTTTAAAAGTCCTGAGAACCAAATAGATTTAGGTATGGGTTTCATCAAACCTTTAATGAACATAATATCTATTTCACATACATATCATTATATCCATATATCCATAATCCTATAAAAGAGAGAAGAAAGAAAACCACCTTGTACATTAGATAGGTTGGTTGGGTAGGCAACTGAAATCCAACTGATTTATGAACATAAATTCAAGACTACTAAATTAAATATTAAAAATTTAATCAACTGTATTCCAAAAAAGAACACTTCAAGATAAATTAGGGGTTTCAGAATGACTGAAATCTATCTAACATAATCTATCTATTGTTACTAACCAAACTATGTAACTGTGGGCAAGTCATGCGACAATTTTGTGCCCCAGTTTCTCCATGGGTGAAATGACTGAGAAATAAATGACAGATTACATGTAAAGTACCTAGAACAGTTCCTGGCATAAAGAACTCAATGCATGTTAGTCTCTGTTTATGGCTGTTGTGTATTACGGCAATACATCAATAGCTGAACAAGAAGAATATGTAATATCTTTACTGGTGAGACACTCTCAGCAAATTGGTAAGTAGGAAGCATACTTTAATCAATGACATCTATTAGAAAATTAAGAAATGTTATACATCATGGTTAAATAATACAAATGATCCCATTTTATTCCAGAACTAGATAAGAATTCTGCTACTTGTTCATCACTGAATTGGATATACTAGGCAATCCAATAAGACAAGAATAAAAAAATTATAAAAGTAAAAAAAGGTCAAACTCTATGTCAGGATAACATATCCATCTACATAGGATTAACTTTAAAATTATAGACAAATGAAGAGATTTCAGCAAGGTGGATGGATTCAGAATCAAGTTACATAAATTAATAGTTTTCATATGTACTCACCATATTCAATAAGAAAACTTAATAAGAAAAAGAATCTTTCTATAATAACAATAAAAAATAAAAAAAATCCCAGGGAATAAATCCATCAGGAAACATGTAGTACTTTTATAAGAGAAAACTAAAATGCTTTACTTTTAATAGATCTTGACAAACTGTAATAGTCAGATAGAAGGAAAATACACAAGAATATTTGAGCAATACTTAAAAGAGGTAAAAACAAGTGGAAATTTCTACCAAATTATATTTCTACCAATTATAGCATGATAGTTTAAAGGGTGACTAATTTTAAAAACTATGAGATAGGCACAAATGTAGGCAACTAGGTTATAGGATCAGAGGTGAGTTTGAAGAAGCCCATGTGTATATAAACGTTGAGATTATGATAAAGATGTCATTCCAAACTCTAATGAAAATAATTTAGTATTGAATAACTAGTAAAGAAACAATTGCCTACTTTTTTGTGAAAAAAGTAGCGTAGCTATATTTCACCACTAAAAAAAAAACCCTGGTGAATTAAAGAACTAAATTTTGTGTGTAAACACACACACACAAACAAACAACCAAACAACAGCTACAACAAACAATTGAAGAAGTGGCCTCTCTCCTTCCAAGGTGGGAAGAAACTCCAAGTATGACATGATAGCGCTCAGCCTCCATGACCCTGAAAATCCTTGTTGAGCTCTGGTCAAAGGTGACATAGGAGGCTTGAATTCACCTCCTCCTATGGACACATCAAATCTACAGCTACACACAGAGTAATCACCTCTGAAAGAAATTCAGAAATTAGGGAGCAAGTCCTACACATCAGATGAATGAGAAAATACCCACATTGAACTGGGTCTTGGCACACCCTCCACAACTGGGAGCCACTGTGAGCAAAGGAGGAGGCTTGGATGACCCCTCAGTATGTGAAACAGATATTGCTATACACTGCTGGAAGGAATATGAACTCTTACAAGCATTTCAGAGAGCAGTGTGGCAGTTTAAATTAAATTAAAATATTTTATATCCTATGGCATCCATTCGTCTTCATTGTATTTCCATAAGAGATACAAACTCATAAATGAACAAGGAAGCAGGTACAATCATTTTCACTCTAGAACTATTTTTATTTTTTTATTTTATTTTTTTATTTTGTGGTACACGGGCCTCTCACTGCCGTGGCCTCTCCCGTTGTGGAGCACAGGTTCCGGACGCGCAGGCTCAGCGGCCATGGCTCACAGGCCCAGCCGCTCCGCGGCATGTGGGATCTTCCCGGACTGGGGCATGAACCCGTGTCCCCTGCATCGGCAGGTGGACTCTCAACCACTGAGCCACCAGGGAAGCCCTCTAGAACTATTTTTAATAGCAAAGATTAGATATCATCTAACTGTTAATGAACATGGAAAATTGAATAACCACATTCTACGACAGACTGTCTGAGTTGCCCACCCATCAGCCATCCCTTTCTTCTTTCTTACAACCAGAATAGTTGTATTTGCAGTGATAATGTGAAGACTCAATGATAGATCACTGTAGGTCTAAACCAGTGATAACCATATGGTTCCCCTTTGCTGGACATTCCCGTTCCCACTGTCCTTTGCAGCTGGTGTAGAACTGACCCTGTTCTGGTGAATAAGATGTAATGGGAAGTATGCTGAAGGGTCCTGGCTTCCTTATAGAAGATGAGCTACTTTGTCCTGGCCCTTGGCTCTTGCTTTTAAATGCAGGGTGAGCAGATGCCAAGACCAAAGTAGTCAAAAAGCATGAGGGAAAAAGCCAACGTGTGAGGATGAGTAAAAAGATGAAGAGAACCTGGGCCCCTGGGTAGTGCTGCTGAGCCCTTAAACCAGCCCTGAAAATACCAACCTTCAGTGTTCTTGTAAGTGAAATAGCATGTGTCTATATTGTTGAACCCAAGTTAGAGGAGTTTTGGTTACTCTCAGCCAGATGTCTCCATTATATATACTGTGGAATATTATGTGGTAGTTTTAAAGGAAATCATATAAATCTGTATTTACAGATATGTTGTTAATTGTTAAAAGCAAGCTATAAAATATATATATATATACAAAAATATATACACATACACACACACTATATATACACATATATACACAAATATGTTTATATACGTACACACATAATATATATATATATATATATATATATATATAATGAAAATACTTCTGCATGTGTATGTATTGATACCTATATATCTATATAAATGCTTAGGGAAATGTCTGAAAACTTACACACCAAAGTGACAACTAATTAAAATGGTGTCTGGGGACGTGTGCCAAGTTGGGGATGAAGGTACAAGTGGGGGGGGATCTATCCACTGTAATTGTAATTTCTTGTACAACTAAAAGTAAATGAATAAAAAGTTCAGTGAAATAAAATAATTTAAAATAAAAAGTAATAAAGAGGTGGCATATGCATTTTATTGATGTCAAAGTCCTACTGAAGTGTATCAAATGGTCATAAACTTAGAATGAATCATGGATGCAAGGTGTTTTTATTATCTGTTCATACTTAAAGCCTGTGGAGGGTGTTGTATATAAATGATCTATTCATATATCTTCAATTATCCTATGGAAAATAGATTTATTTTGCTAAACAAACAAAGATACTGGGAAAGACATGTTCTAAGCTTTTAGAGAGATATGGGAAACACAAGGCTCCACACACAAAAGGATGCATTTCTCAACAGATGTTGCCATGGAAGGCCTTATGCTGTCCTGTTGTTGTGGCAAGGGCATTCTGAAACAGAAGTAGGGAGTCACTTTAATCTGTAAAGACTCTCCCATAAACGGCAACCCACAATATTTTCCAGAATCCACCACCACAAGATAGCAGATGGTGATGGCACCAATTACAGAAGACTATTAAGACGTCATATGTTGAATACATCAGAACATTTATTTTCAAGATTAATAATGGAGTTAGACATTAGCCGATAGACAAGAGAAAAAGATACATTCAAAATAAGATTCATATGAGATAGAAAGCCAACTAGAATGATAAATCAACAAGACCAGGCAATCACTGTTAAAACATAGGAAACTTCAGTTTATAGGGGAAAGAATGTGAGCCCTTTCTCAAACTCTGCACATCAGTATTGAGGACCAGATATTTATTCAACATTAGTTGTATGCCTGTTTTGTGTAAAGATTGTGCTGGATGCTTGAAGTTAAAACATGAAAGGCACACACTTTCCTCTTATGGAATTACCATCTAGTTGTTGCAACCAAATAACGTTGGAGTGTGATATATAGAATATTACTAATCAAGCAATGTAGAGAAAGTGGCCAGGATAGGGAATAATTAGCTCTGTTGGGGAAAGGAGGAAATGAGGAACCAGTGATGACGTAGGACTTGGTCGGGTAGCGTGGCGAGCAATCAGACATGTTTTGGGAACTGAGTGAAGTCAGGCTTTACTGATGCACACATGGGAGGGGCCATGATGGGGCCAGAGGCTGTAAGCGGCTGAGCCAAGCTTGCAAGGCTACTCATGCTAATGAAAAGTGCCTGCCCCGTGTCCTCAGATGTTGGGATACAACTGCAATAATGTGGCCAGACTTGTATTTTGGAAATTTTAGACATGCACCTTACTCTGGCGTGGCTGGGGTAGAGGGATTGGAGGGGCAAACTGCAGATGGACCGGGGGACCAGTTAAGAAGCTGTTTCAACAATCAAGGCAAGAAAAGATTAGGGTTTGTGTTTATGCATCCATTAGGTGCTCAAAAATATGGGCTGAATAAAAATAATCTGGGGACTTCCCTGGTGGTCCAGTGGGTAAGACTCCATGCTCCCAATACAGGGGGCCCAGGTTTGATCCCGGGTCCGGGAACTAGATCCTGCATGCATGCCGCAACTAAGAGTTCACATGCTGCAACTAAGAAGTCCACGTGCCACAACTAAGGAGTCCACATGCTACAACTAAGAAGTCCGCATTCCACAACTAAGAAGTCCACATGCCACATATAAGAGCCTGAATCCTGCAACTAAAGATCCCGCATGCCGCAATGAAGATCCCGCGTGCTGCAACTAAGATCCGGCACAGCCAAAATAAAGAATATAAATAAATAGATATTTAAAAAAATAAAGTTCCCATTTAAAAAAATAATCTGAAGGATGTTTCCACCCTGTACATATTGAAATAAAGAAAAGAGAAAAGAAGAGAGAGAAGGAGGAAGTAAAGAGTCTAAAAAGGGGAAAAGAGCCTGTATGCAGCACAGGCGTTCTATGTCAAAAAAGGGTTAAGTGTTGCAATTGACAAATCCCCAGTTTTTCTCAGTACATACCATTTTCTTTCCTGGTTTCCATATGTTGTTTTAATAGCTCTTTTCTTTAATGACTGTCCGGGAAATGTCTCCTTTCTTCTTTTGAGTAGCCTGCTTTCTGTATTAGTACCCACCTCAAATTCTCCTTTTCTATCAGCCCTTCCCACATTCACAATAACCTGTCTCTACTGAAAAGAGTACTAGATGTCCTTGATTATATGATGAATTTTTGTTTTCCTAGCTATTTATGTGTGCTTATTGCCTTCCTAATTAATGGTAGGCTTCCTAGACTTTGGGGAGTTCTAATAATTTGCATTTCAGTACCTAGCAAAGTGTTGAGCCCAGAGAAGCATCAAATTTAAGAGCCATAAGGGACCTAAAATCACCTTATAAAATCTCTCTTTCTATAAATGAAGAAACTCTCACTCAGAAATATTGAGTCCTACTGAAGATTACATTGTTAGAGAAAGAATGAGGATTCGAACCTTGGAATTTATTCAGTCAGAATTTTTCAAGAGCCTACGATGTACCAGGGCATTATTCTCATATTCTTATATCAAAAGACAAAAAAAAATCATGTGGGATTTCAAGCCAGATTGTGCTTTTAATAAGTTGCTCATTTGATTGGAATGGTACGCAGGTGGATTTTGCAGCAGAGGCTGCCAGTCCTTTAGGCAAACCTGAGTCCCTGGGCTCTGCTGAGATGCACCAGGAAGGTTGCTAACAAAAGACATAAGAGATATTGTACCTGAAAACTCCATCTCTTTCCTAATGATTGAGAGAAGACATATGCTAGATGTACCCCAAAAGAAATGGATTCTGACCATTTTCTAAAAGTGGTCATGACCCAGCTCATGGAAAGTTCCAAAATGAGAAAAACAGAGTTCATGGTGAATCTGAAAACACACAAAGAAAATTCTCTCTCTCTCTTTCTCTCTCTCTCCTGAAAGCAACAGTTAAACTAATTGCAAAGAACTTCGGGTCTTGCACTCAAATTAAATATTCATAGAACTCCATTTATGTGCTGCATTTAGAAGCTAAGAGACTTTAAAAACCCTTCTGCATTCCCAGTAGTCAGCTAATCCATTAGAAATATGATACCCGTGCTAACCCACAGTAACAGAGTGCCAGCCCAGGAGGCCAGCTGAGCCTGGAGCTTTTTCAAGAGCTGCAGGCTGGGGCTTGAGGATGCTAAGTCATCCTGGTGGCACCACTCTGGCCCTTCTCTCCAGTGAGGTTTATCACCGAGCAGTTGAGTCAAAGAGAGGGGTGTGCTAAGGGAGATAACGTGAAGATGGAGGGCAATGTTTCACGGTGACGAAGACATTTTCTTATTTGGTAATGGCAACTGATTCATCTGTGGCCTGGGGGAAAAAGATCTAGTACTCAAGGAATTTAAATATTTCTTTAAGTTGGACTTGCTTGTAAATGTGTTTACACAGAGAGGGCTGGCTATGGTGTAGACAGGTGGCTTCTTTCCCATATTTATCCATTTTGCATTTTGTTAGACTAGGAATTAGTAAACTACAGGCTTGTGGGCCACATTCACCCTGTCACCTGTTTTTGTAAAAAAAAGGTTTATTAGTACACAACCACGTCTATTTGTTTTCGCACTGTTGAGTGTATTATTGAGTAGTTAAAACAGAGATGGTACAGCCAACCCAGAAAAAAATATTTACTATTCGATTTTTCACAGAAAAAAATTGTCAACCCCTGCTTTAGAAAGATATCAATGTTACAAACAAAGTTCAAATTGTACTTGAACTAAGCCACATGGGGCTTTACTGTACTTAACTGTATTAATTAAACACAGATGCATACACACACACACACACACACACTAGTATTAGGAAGGTGAAATTGAAATTCAAGATTTAAGAGAATTCAGGGAAGTTAAATTTCTTACAGTCTGCTATCTGAAAAGGCACAAACAGCAGAAAGTGTTTGAGCATTACAACGCAACCATCACTGAGTAACAGTGTTTTCTATCCTGTCTCCTTGAATGTCCTGCCATTTGTCAGCATTTTCTACCAGCATTACTGGTAGAAACCACATTTTTCTCTCATGGGTCCTCACACCCAAAGAGGGTGGGGAAGAATAATTCATGGAAACAAAAGAACTTGCTTGGGTGAGATCCGTTTGTTATATACCAGATGAGCTGGAAAGCTCGATGGAAGCAATCCTTCATAACCCCTTGCTGTCCTCTGGATGTTTTATTGTTTATTCAAAGTAAGTCTTCTATGGCACATAAGAAATACATATGTTGCTTCATTTATTATTTACCCGACATGTTGTTGGCAACTAGAGTTGGAAACTAGTTCAGAGCGCAGATTCTTAGGAAAACACCAGGCAAGGAGACCAGAAGACTCAGGCCAGTGTGCTGACTAGGTACATAATACTGGGTATTTTTCAACTCAGATCCTTGGGGAAAAAAGATGAGGTGGAAATAAATACATAGGAACACTGAGGTTCATTGTATATATGGGTCTTCTCTTCCATGGCAGATGAAAGAACAAATGGGCAAGCCAACAGCACTCTCTCCAGGCAAGGAAAAAGTGTTCAGGGAAACAAAATGATGTTTGTTCTTTTGTATCTCTGGAGAGCTACCTTCTTACAATATCTGATAAGAGCCACCTCGATCATCTGTTGGGCAGTGGGAATGTGACTTTTTATAAACAGTTAACTTATTTAACCTGACCCTACTTTTCTTTAATCACAAACAGATATCATTCTTTGCATTGATCTTAAGATCACATATCACATTTCTAAATCTGGCTCAGTCTGGCATTTATTGAGTTCCTACTATACAATAGGACACTATGATTCCAAAGATGAATAAGACATATACCCTACCCTTGATATGTTAGTAGTTTAGTGGAAGAGAGAGATATTCCAATATATTGCATATATATTCAACAGATCATTTAATATACTGAACATACATTTCTCAGATCATTTCAAAATAATTTAAGACCTAAGAACAGGTTTAAAAATTACAATCCTGGGCTTCCCTGGTGGCGCAGTGGTTGGGAGTCCGCCTGCCGATGCAGGGGACACGGGTTCGTGCCCCGGTCCAGGAGGATCCCGCATGCCGCAGAGCGGCTGGGCCCGTGGGCCATGGCCACTGGGCCTGCACGTCCGGAGCCTGTGCTCTGCAACAGGAGAGGCCGCGGCAGTGAGAGGCCCGTGTACCACACACACACACACACAAAATTACAATCCTGTCTTTAATGATGTTGCTCCCTAACTAGGAGGCAGATACACAAAATAAATGAATTCAAAATATGCAATAAAATAATGCTTTTACTCATTCTTTGTTCTCAGCCTGAACATTGGCAAGACCCAAAGCTCTAAATGCAAAGAGGAGTAAATATTCACTAGTGCTTCCTGAACGCAGCTTTCAAGAAAAGACGTTTGCCTCTTGACTTTGTATCCTAGACGGCTTTGTGGATTCAAAGCTCCTAAAGGACAGGGACTCTGTGCTGGGAATCCTAGTACTTCCCACAGCATCTTGCAACACTGTCAGGTGAACACAAGGAGATGCCCATGGTCCCGGAGTGAACAAATGACAAAACGTGGGTCTGCTTCTCAAGATTTTGACTTTAAGCTCTGTCACACTCAGGGTCAATCCTGATGATTCAGGACAGAACTTATATTGCACAGCATGGGTGCCAGGTACCCACACATCTGACAGCTTCTACCCCTAGAGCAGCTACCCTTGGTTTCACTCAGCTTCTCCTATAAAAGAAAGAAATGGTCTGTGCGTTGCCATCACTATGTCTGCAGAGAACCAAGAGCTTCTCACCACAGATCATTCCAGTGCCTGGTACTCTCCACAGCAACAGGTTTGTTTAATATTTACCTTTGGTCTTTTTATTTACTTACTTCCTTATTCGCTTCTTTCCTTTCTTTCTTTCTTTCTTTCTCTTTCTTTCTTCCTTCCTTCCTTTTCTCTTTCTTTCCTTTCTTTCTCTCTCTCTCTTCCTTCCTTTCTTTCTCTTTCCTCCCTCTCTCTCTCTTTCTCCCTTCCCTTCCCTTCCTCCCTCCCTCTCTCCCCCCCCCTTTTTTTTTTACCAGTTTTATTGATATGATTCACATACAGCACTGTATAAGTTTAAGGTGTATGGCATGATTGGACTTACATGCGTCATGAAATGATGACCACATAAGTTTATGAACATCTGTCATCTCAAATAGATACAACACTAAGGAGTTAGAAAAAAAGTTTTTTCTTGTGATGAGAACTCTTAGGATTTACTATCACAACAACTTTCATATGTAATATACAGCAGGGTTAATTATATTTATCATGTGTATATTACATCCCTAGGACTTATTTATCTTATAACTGGAAGTTTGTAATTTTTGAGAGCCTTCATCTAAGTCTCCTCCCCTACTCCCTGCCTTAGTAACCACAGATCTGATCCCTTTTCCTATGAGTTTTTTTTTGTTATTGAAGTACAACTGACCTACAACACTGTGTTAGTTCCTAGTACACAACAATGATTTGATATTTCTGTATTTGAAAATGATCACTAGGATAAGTCTAGTTACCATCTGTCACCATGCAAAGGTATTACATAATTATTGACTATATTCCTCACACTGTACATTTCATACCCACAAATAATTTATTTTATAACTAGAAGTTTATACCTCTCAATTTTCCTCAACTGTTTCTCTCCTCCCCTAATTCCTTCCCCTCTGGCAATTACCCATTTGTTCTCTGAATCTCTGACTCCATTTCTGTTTTGTTATCTTCGTTCATTTGCTTTGTTTAGATTCCACGTGTAAGTGAAATCATACAGTATTTGTCTTTCTCTCTCTGACTTATTTCACTGAGCATAATACCCTCTAGGCCAATCCATGCTGTCACAAATGGCAAGATTTCATTCTTTTTTATGGCTGAGTAATATTCCATTGCATATATATAGCACATCTTCTTTACCCAGTCATCAGTAATAAGTTTGTATGGTGACAGATGGTAACTAGATTTATTGTGGTGACCATTTTGTAATGTATACAAATATTGGATCAGTATGTTGTACATCTGAAGCTAACATAATCTTGTAAGTCAATTATACTTCAATGAAAAAAAATGTAAGCATAAAAAAAAGCTCAGAGTTCTTTTTTCTTTTATTGTTTTGCTTTAATAAAAGAGGTACAAAGGATTGTACTATAAGGCACACTTCCACCTGTTAATATTTTTAGCAGCTTTTTTCTCTCCCTTCCCTTCTGTTCTCTCTCTTTTCTTTATCTTGTTGTGTGTGCACATGCACATGTTTGTTTAAAAACAAAATCAACGCTCACCCCATGAATTTACATTGAATAGTACCATTCTCTTAGTGTTGTTATCTGAATAATAAGAGATAAAATGGAAAGGTAGAAGGAACAAGGAGAGTAAAAGAATGAAATGTATAAATATAAACAAAACTAATTTAAACATTATGTAGGTTTGTTACTAATATAACAGGAATTTGATAAACCTTTAAAAATATACTAAAGGAAAGCCTTGCAAGCAGTTCAGGTCACATACATGATTTCTCCAAGTTCATGAATTCACGGAATTAATTTTATAACTTGTTGTTGCAAGTGAACATTTAAAAAATTTTTTAATCATCTGAATCGCTTTCAGTAGAAATGAAGATGTAGAACCAAGATTCCGGGGTGAAAAGCTCAGTGTCGAAAATATCTTATTTGTCACTGATCTTAGTGTTCTTAGAGACTGACTTTATTTAATCTGACCAAGAATTAGCTTTATGAAAAAAGTGAATTATATTTTTCTCACCCAAATAAATATTCACTCATAAAAATCACATGTTTAAACCAATTATTCAGACACCTCTCAAAAACATTCTTCATATTTCATCCCACTGGTTTTATATATCGAAAATTCTAAAAGACAGTATCCTATAATTCAATTACTGTATTAGAATTTATAGTACTCAAATTGTTCTGATTTCAAGCTCTGCCCGAGGAACAGTAGAAACTGAAGCCTTATACACAATTTGGATTTTATAACAATTAAATAGTTCTCTAGGAAATATTAATTTATTTTAAAAGAATGTAGTAATACGAGCAGGTTGGTGATAACTGAAAAGTCATATTTTGTAATTCATTTCCAGATAAATGAGTTGGGCACATAAACTCTAGGAATGCAAAAGGCACCAGGTAGCAACTAACAAAGAGGCCCCACAGCGGGCAGCCAGCCCAGGGGTCCTTGCCTCCCAGGGGACATCTGGCAGTGTCTGAGGCATTTGTGATTGGCACTGCTGGAAAGGGCTGCTGCTGGCAGTCAGAGACAGAGGACAGGGATGCTGCTGGGCGTCCTGCTGTGCACAGGGCAGCCCCATGACCCGGAACTTGTCTGCTCTAACAGGTGAACAGAGCCCAGGCTGAGCACCCCTGTGGCTCCCCTGTGGTCCACAGTCTTTTAGGACCTGCCACACCCTATCATTTCAAAACACGCTTCTTCCTGTGTGAAAAATATTAATCCTATAAATGAAAATAAACAAAATTAATTTTCTTGTTACTGTTTCTGCAACACCCCTTAACATGACCAGAGGCCCCAACTGGTGTTGCATAACTGAGACTGGACTCGTGATCCTAACTCAGAGCTGACCCAGTTAAATGCAGGGTATTTTGGCACCTCTCAAAGAATGGGGAGGGATGGTATTTTATTTCTCATTCCATTGCCAATTCCTCAAAAGCCTTAAAAAAAAAAGAATATACAAGCTCCTAATCACTTAAAATCAGAAAAAATAGAGTTTTTCATCTCTAAGCAGGGAAAGAGCATTTTGTAAAGGTAAAAGATTTTTTAAATTTTGATCTTATCTTCTTGGGGAATTTTCCGCATCAGAAATTCTGGGGTTGAAACAATTTATTAGGTTTACAAAGTGCTACTTAATTTTAGCCTCATAAAGCAGAGAAGAGAGCAAAGGACCAAGAAGGTATTCTAATGTCAGGACTCCTGCAGGACTGTCCACAGCCCGGGTATGTGAGTGTGCCCTGTGAATCTGCTAGAACGGTATCTCACAGGGTCTCTTAAAACACTCTTACTACCTTTTAAATAGAACCCTTTATTTGGTTGCATTTTATGGAACTGGCGTTCCACAGAGCTTATTTGGAAAGCGCTGGAATGGTAAACCTGGCTCCATCCCAATGAATTTCTCTGCATGTGGAATAAAATCAGTGGTCTTAGCCAGCTTATCTGATGGTTCTATTAGCTAGCTTGTCTCTCATTTAATTGGACCAAGTCAAGCCTTGGAAATGCAGTTCACTAGGCTGTTCTAATGGATATGGATTGGATTGCCCTCTCTTTAAGAGCCTAAACCCTTCCAGAGCAACTGATCACATTCTACAGAATACAAAGCACCCTAGGCATCTCTGAACTGGTGGATTTTCTGTTTTCTTCCTTATTTAAAGAAACAATGCCAATGTATTGCTCAATATATATTTAAAGCAATGAAGCCACAGAAAAACAGGGATACACGTTATCATGGCTTTCAGCATAGCATTGTTTCTCTAAGTCGAAATGACCAGGGTAGTCTATGTAAATACCTACATACACAGAAAAGCATAAATATAGGTGCAATAATGATGTAGATTTGCAGTGTTCAAAAAGGGGTTTTCATTGACCAGGATGAGTTTTGTATACCGTATCAGAGTGAATAAATCATGAACATTTTTTCTAAGTGTGTTGTCCTTTACTTACTCTACAATACCATTTATCCACGTCCAAAGGATATATGCTATAAGGTACATTTTCAGTTACAGCGAAGGATTTATTTTGATTTGTCAATATTCTCTTTGCTGGATCTTCTTATCAAGAATAAGCATTTGGGGCTTCCCTGGTGGCACAGTGGTTAAGAATCTGCCTGCCAATGCTGGGGACATGGGTTTGAGCCCTGGTCTGGTAAGATCCCACATGCCACAGAGCAACTAAGCCCGTGCGCCACAACTATTGAGCCTGTGCTCTAGAGCCTGTGAGCCACAGTTACTGAGCCCGTGTGTCACAACTACTGAAGCCCATGCGCTTAGAGACCGTGCTCCACAACAAGAGAAACCACTGCAATGAGAAGCCCGTGCACCGCAACGAAGAGTAGCCCCCGCTCACCGCAGCTAGAGGGGGCCTGTGCACAGTAACGAAAACTCAACGCAGCCAAAGATAAATAAATAAATTAAATTAATTTTAAAAAAAGAATAAGTATTTGCTGGGCTGCTGTTCACATTTCAATGTTAGATCTATTACTGTCAAAACACTCTCGGTCCATGGTAAATTTGAACCTCATTTAGCACAAGATCCTTATTGACTGAGTGAATCAGTCACATATATGGATATAACTTCATTATACTGGATGGCATCTTTTTAAAAAAAGTATAGATGTTTGTACCCTAATATGGGTACACATTTAAAAGTTAAAATTTGCCCACAAATCTGAGGCAACGCCAAAGGAAAAGCAGAGGAGCAACAGAATTATATTCAACTTTTTTTTCTTTGTTCAAAATATAAAAGTACTGAGATGGGGGCAAATAGATGATTCTTTCAAAGAGCTAACTGTATTTATTTGTCCTCTTTATTAATTATAAAACTGTCTTCATTTTAAGTAGTCTGTCTCTTTCTTTCTTTCTTTCTCCCAAACCCCCTTTTCACTCATTCATTCATTCACTCAACATTGTTT
Source organism: Mesoplodon bidens (assembly GCF_964165515.1). Lineage (NCBI taxonomy): Eukaryota > Metazoa > Chordata > Mammalia > Artiodactyla > Ziphiidae > Mesoplodon > Mesoplodon bidens. Next base: position 55,607,722 of record NC_138172.1, read on the forward strand.
GAATCCTTGCCAGGCATTCTACTAGAAGCAGTGTAGTATAGTGGCATTAAATTAGTGCCAGAAAAGACATTAGAAAACAGTGGAGGTAGGTCTGATTCATAAGAGATTGAAGCAGTAAATATAAAAGAGAGGAGCCTAAAAAACCACTCTTGGACAAAAGATATGCTTCAGCTTAATAAATGTTTTCAGTACTTCACTAAAACTTCCCTTTTCGTATAATTCAGGGGTCAGCAAACTGTAGCTCAAGGACCAAATTCAGCTGTCTGTTTTTGTACTGCCCGCAAACTAAGAATGTTCTTTTTACATTTTTCATACGGTTGGGGAAAAATCAAAACAATAATAATATTTTGTGATATGAAAATTATATGAATTCAAATTTCACAGTGTTCACAAATAAAGTTTCATTGGAACATGGCCACACCCATTCATTGATATAATGTCTATGGCTGCTCTGGTGTTATAACAGCTGAACTGAGTAGTTGTAATGGAGCCCTTATAGCCCATAAAGCCTAACATATTTACTCTCTGGCCCTTTAAAGAAAAGGTTTATGAACTTCAGATATCGTTGGTCTGAGAAAAGCATTATGTGTTGACACTGTAACTTCAAATTCTGTTATGTTAAAAACAATCAATAAAAGAGTTTCCTATTTATCTATTAACCTATAAAATAGGCTGGAAAAAAAAGATGTTATATCTAAATCCACATGCAAGTATGTGAAGAAGGGATAAAGGAATCACAGTAGTCTACGATTTTGTAGTGACTCTGAGATATAAGAATGAAAATATACCCAAGAATTATTAGGGTGATCCATCTACCCACTCAAGTCAGCACTCCCTTGATCCTACTAAAATACTAAGTCTGGTTTAAATGAAGAGTTTAGAAGGAATTAAGAGAGAAATAAGGGAAAGATAGAAAGCTAGAAACTAAAATAGATGCAAAAAGGTGGAAGAAATCAGAAAAATTTAGTGGGGAGAGAAGAAAGCCAAGGAGTGATTTACGACTGGACTTTCAGGCATGAAGAAGCAAGGCAGAGGCAATGATCTTGAGCTATAGTTGAAGGCACTGAGCTTTCTCATGAGGGAGGCTTCTGATAAAGTGTGTTGTTAATCATGAAACTGTGTTATCTAGAAAGACAATTGGTTCTTCCAGCCTCGAAGCCCTGAAAAAAACAAGAGACATGCATTCATGCTATCCTTTAGAGAAAAATTGATTTACATACATAGGTGGCATTGAGTGACCTCTCAGGATGTTTGGCCTTCTGATTATCCTAAGACTACTTCTGCAAATCTAAAAATGTTAATAATGTTCCACAGCAGTTGGGAGAAGGCTGTCAGAGGGATGAGCACATACATGAAGATTATTGTGTCTGCCAGTTGTCCCTATAAAATGGAGGTGGGTAGAGTAAAAACCTCCCTACATATCTTTGTTGTGTGAGCTCAAAACAACTCAGGTCAAGATCCTTCTTGCCAAAAGCAGAGCTTTCCAAGCAGTACTGATATTTTTGGCCTTGATTTATACTGATCAACAAGCATATGTCTTTAGGGATTAAATTAATTAGAGGAGATTTGCTGGATAATGTTCAAAGACAATAAAATTCCTAAAGGTTTACAGGCCATACAAGTTAGAGCACAAAATGGTACACCTTGGGGGAGGATTAAGAGGAACTAATTTTGTACCCAAAGGACTGTCATTTTCTATCCTCATGCAAAAGGGGGACTTTGCTTCAACACGTTTCCAATTGGAGAACTAGGTTAATTACTATAGAGTTACATGTTTTGGGAAATAGGTCCTGAAAAGATAAACTTAGAAATAAAAAGGATTACATGAAGAAACATGAAGTGTAAAAGGCAAATAGCCTCTTTAAACATTTTTTTCAAATGTCCAAAGGAAAGGGAGAGGATATTAAGCTGTTATTTTCCATTTTTTATGTTGTAAAAACAGGATAAGAGAATGTTTTGCCTTAAATAAGCCACAGGGTACATTTACAGATGAAGAGGACTAACTTTTGAATAAATTATTTTAAAAGCTGTAGACTTTTCAAAAGTAGGATTATTTTCTATGACACAAATGAACCTATCTGCAAAACAGAAACAAAACCACAGACATAGAGAACAGACTTGTGGTTGCCAAGGGGTACGGGGGTGGGAGAAGGAAGGACTGGGAGTTTGGAGTTAGCAGATGCAAACTGTTGTATATAGAATGGATAAACAACAAGGTCCTACTGTATAGCACAGGGAACTATATTCAATACCCTGTGATAAACCATAATGGAAAAGAATATTTAAAAAATAATGTATATATATATATATATATATATATATATATATATATATATAAAACTGAATCACTTTGCTGTACAGCAGAAATTAACACAACACTGTAAATCAACTATACTTCAATAAAAATAAATTTAAAATAAAATAAAGTAAAATAGGATTATTTTCAACTAGGAAGGCTGTATGGGAGCATAGTCCTTCCATACCAGGCAAGAGACAGAGCTACAGCTTGACAGATTTCTGCCAGTCCTGGACAAGCTGTGGAACAAGTCCCAGACAACAAAGCTGAAACAGGTGGCTGCCTGTCTCTACAACGTGTTGGTTACTGAAAGGCCTCTGCATGAAGACATCTCCTTCAAGCTCCTGACCCCCTACTGTTAAGATCTGCATTTCTACCAAGTTCCCACGTGATGTTTCTGCTTCTGGTCTGAGGACCACAATATGGGAAGCATGGGTTTAAAGCCATCTGTGCTTCATTTAACACCACTTAGAGGGAAGACACCAAAGATCCAGCTCTCTCCCTAACTCCTAGCCTTCCACCCAAACACAAACACTTTTACATCATGGTCAACTGGCACCTTCTATAAGACTTACATCTAATTAGTTACTGACTGTACAATCACGTTTGGCCATGGCTCATTCTATTCAAAAAACATACAAAGCAGCCAACTTGTCCAGGTCCTCAGAAACAAAATTACAGGAAAAAGAATATTTATTGGGGGAGGGGGGCAGGGATAAATTGGGAGATTGGGATTGACATATACACACGACTATATATAAAAGAGATAACAAGGACCTATTATATAGCACAGGGAACTCTACTCAATACTCTGTAATGGCCTGTATGAGAAAAAATCTAAAAAAGAGTGGATATATGTATATGTATAAGTGATTCACTTTGCTGTACACCTGAAATTAACACAATCTTGTTAATCAACTATACTCCAAAAAAAACAAAAAACAAAAACCTGCCAATAACAACAATAAAAGAATATTTATTTGGCTGAGGGCTAAAAGCTAAGATTCTACCTAGGACCCCCAATCCCTAGTGCCACAAATTCAATAAAAGTAGAATAAGATAAAATAAAAAAGCTATTTCAGATTGCAGCTGGCATTTAGAGCCTTCCACAGGCAATGCAAAGGAAAGCAGAGATGTAATGATACAAACAACTGGGAAGCTTGATTCAGGGACTACCTCAGGAAAGTGAAATGCAAGAAACTCATTAAGACCTTGAACCAAAGCATTTATGCCAACATGTGACTTTCACATGCTATTTTCCCCAGGGTTCATATATACCCAATGACAAATATCCTTAAGTTTATCTTATGCTAATAATGATTTACAATGTTGTTTTTAAACCTGTACAAAGGACCATCTCTAAAACTGATTCTTTTATCCAGTCAATATTCAACGACTGGAGTCCCCGGAGGAAGATGGCGGAAGAGTAAGACGCGGAGATCACCTTCCTCCCCACAGATACATCAGAAATTCATCTACACGTGGAACAACTCCTACAGAACACCTACTGAACGCTGACAGAAGACCTCAGACCCCCCAAAAGGCAAGAAACTCCCCACATACCTGGGTAGGGCAAAAGAAAAAAAGAATAAACAGAGACAATAGGATAGGGACGGGACCTGCACCAGTGGGAAGGAGCCGTGAAGGAGGAAAAGTTTCCACACACTGCAAGCCCCTTAGCGGGCGGAGACTGCAGGTGGCGGAGGGGGAAAGCTTCGGAGTAGCGGAGAAGAACACAGCAACAGGGGTGGGGAGGGCAAAGCAGAGAGATTCCGGCACAGAGGATCGGTGCCCTCAGGCACGCACCAGCCCGAGAGGCTTGTCTGCTTGGCCGCCGGGGCGGGCGGGGCTGGGAGCTGAGGCTCGGCTTTCAGTCAGAGCGCAGGGAGAGGACTGGGGCTGGCGGCAGGAAGAGAGCCTGAAGGGGTTAGTGCACCATGGCTAGCCCAGAGGGAGTCCGGGGAAAGGGTCTGGAGCTGCCGAAGAGGCAAGAGACTTTTTTCCCTTTTGTTTCCTGGTGCGCGAGGAGAGGGCATTAAGAGGGCTGCTTGGGGAAGCGCCGGAGACAGGCGCGAGCCGCGGCTAAAGGCGCAGACCTCGGAGACGGGCGTGGGACGCTGGGGCTGCTGCTGCTGCTGCCGCTGCCGCCGCAGCTGCCGCCGCCGCGGGGCCTATGTGCAAGCACGGGTCACTGTCCGCCCCGCCTTCCGGGGGGCCTGTGCACCCCGCCATTGCCGGGGTCCTGGGACCCGGGGACGGCTTTCCCGGGAAAGCGCACGGAACGCCTCGGGCTGCTGCAACGTCACGCCGGCCTCTGCCGCCGCAGGCCCGCCCCACACTGCGCGCCCCTCCCTCCCCTCTGCCTGAGTGAGCCAGAGCCCCTGAATCAGCGGCTCCTTTAAACCCGTCCTGTCTGAGCGAAGAACGGATGCCCTCCGGCGACCTACGCACAGAGGCGGGGCCAGGTCCAAGGCTGAGACATGGGAGCTGTGAGAGCAGAGACAGGGAAATCTCTCTGTGCAGCCTCGGAGGCAGCGGATTAAAGCTCCATGGTCCATTTGATGTGCCCTGCGTCTGTGGAGTGCATAAATGGACAGCGAATCATCCCAAATTGAGGAAGTGGACTTTGAGGACAAGATTTAAGGCTTTCCCCCCTTTTCCTCTTTTTACAACGAATTATCCCAAATTAAGGAGGTGGACTTAGAGAGCAAGATTTCAGACTTCTCGCCCTTTTCCTCTTTTGACAACGAATTATCCCAAATTGAGGAGGTGGACTTGGAGAGCAAGATTTTTGATTTTTCCCCCTGCTCTCTTTTTGTGAATGTGTATGTGCAATCTTCTGTGTTAAGATTCTCTCTGTATAGCTTTGCTTCCACCATATGTCCCAGGGTTCTATCTGTCCGTTTTTTTTTTTCAATAATTACTTTTTAATTTTAATAACGCTACTATATTTCATACTTTATTCTATTTTACTTTATCTGCTCTTTCTTTTTTTCCTACCTTCCCTTCCTCCCTCCCTCCCTCCGCTCCTCCTTTCCTTCTTTCTTTTTCTTTCCTCCCTCCCTCCCTCCCACCCTTCTTTCCACTTTTTTCTTTCCTTCCTCCCTCCCTCCCTCCTGTCTTTCTTTCTTTCCTTCCTCCCTCCCTCCCTCCCTTCTTCCATTCACTCTTCCTTTTGCTTTCATTCCTCCCTACCTCCCTCCTTTCTTTCTTTCTTTCCATCCTTCCTCCCTCCCTCCCTCCTTTCTTTCTTTCTTCCTTCCTTCCTTTCTTCCCTTCTTCCTTTCTTTCCCTCTCACTTTCTTTCTTCTACTAATTCTTTCTTTCTACTTTTTCTCCCTGTTATTCTGAGCCGGGTGGATGAAAGGCTCTTGGTGCTGCAGCCAGGAGTCAGTGCTGTGCCTCTGAAGTGGGAGAGCCAACTTCAGGACACGGGTCCACAAGAGACCTCCCAGCTCCACATAATATCAAGCAGCAAAAATCTCCCAGAGATCTCCATCTCAACACCAGCACCCAGCTTCAGTCAACGACCAGCAAGCTACAGTGCTGGTCACCCTATGCCAAGCAACTAGCAAGGCAGGAACACAACCCCACCCATTAGCAGAGAGGCTACCTAAAAACATAATAAGGCCACAGGCACCCCAAAACACACCACCAGACGTGGACCTGTCCACCAGAAAGACAAGATCGAGCCTCAACCACCAGAACACAGGCATTAGTCCCCCCCACCAGGAAGCCTACACAACCTACTGAAACAACCTTAGCCACTGGGGACAGACACCAAAAACAACAGGAACTACGAATCTGCAGCCTGCAAAAAGAAGACCCCAAACACAGTAACATAAGCAAAATGAGAAGACAGAAAAACACACAGCAGGTGAAGGAGCAAGATAAAAACCTACCAGACCTAACAAATGAAGAGGTAATAGGCAGTCTACCTGAAAAAGAATTCCGAATAATGATAGTAAAGCTGATCCAAGATTCTATTTCCAAGATCCAAAATCTTGGAAATAGAATAGACAAAATGCAAGAAACAGTTGACAAGGACCTAGAAGAACTAAAGATGAATCAAGCATCGATTAAAAACACAATAAATGAAATGAAAAATACTCTAGATGGGATCAATAGCAGAATAACTGAGGCAGAAGAACGGATAAGTGAGGTGGAAGATAAAATAGTGGAAATAACTGATGCAGAGCAAAATAAAGAAAAAAGAATGAAAAGAACAGAGGACAGTCTCAGAGACCTCTGGGACAACATTAAATGCACCAACATTCGAATTATAGGGGTTCCAGAAGAAGAAGAGAAAAAGAAAGGGGCTGAGAAAATATTTGAAGAGATTATAGTTGAAAACTTCCCTGATATGGGAAAGGAAATAGTTAATCAAGTCCAGGAGGCACAGAGAGTCCCATACAGAATAAATCCAAGGAGAAATACGCCAAGACACATATTAATCAAACTGTCAAAAATTAAACACAAAGAAATCATATTAAAGGCAGCAAGGGAAAAACAACAAATAACACACAAGGGAATCCCCATCAGGTTAACAGCTGATCTCTCAGCAGAAACTCTACAAGCCAGAAGGGAGTGGCAGGACATAATTAAAGTGATGAAGGAGAAAAACCTGCAACCAAGATTACACTACCCAGCAAGGATCTCATTCAGATTTGATGGAGAAATTAAAACCTTTACAGACAAGCAAAAGCTGAGAGAGTTCAGCACCACCAAACCAGCTTTACAACAAATGCTGAAGGAACTTCTCTAGGCAACAAACACAACAGAAGGAATATACCTACAATAACGAACCCAAAGCAATTAAGGAAATGGAAATAGGAACATACATATCAATAATTACCTTAAATGTAAATGGACTAAATGCTCCCACCAAAAGACACAGAGTGGCTGAATGGATACAAAAACAAGACCCATATATATGCTGTCTACAAGAGACCCACTTCAGACCTAGAGACACATACAGATTGAAAGTAAGGGGATGGAAAAAGATATCCCATGCAAATGGAAACCAAAAGAAAGCTGGAGTAGCAATTCTTATATCAGACAAAATAGACTTTAAAATAAAGACTATTAGAAGAGACAAAGAAGGACACTACATAACGATAAAGGGATCGATCCAAGAAGAAGATATAACAATTGTAAATATTTATGCACCAAACATAGGAGCACCTCAATACATAAGGCAAATACTAACAGCCATAAAAGGGGAAATCGACAGTAACACACTCATAGTAGGGGACTTTAACACCCCACTTTCACCAATGGACAGATCATCCAAAATGAAAATAAATAAGGAAACACAAGCTTTAAATGATACATTAAACAAGATGGACTTAGTTGATATTTATAGGACATTCCATCCAAAAACAACAGAATACACATTTTTCTCAAGTGCTCATGGAACATTCTCCAGGATAGATCATATCTTGGGTCACAAATCAAGCCTTGGTAAATTTAAGAAAATTGAAATTGTATCGAGTATCTTTTCCGACCACAATGCTATGAGACTAGACATCAATTACAGGAAAAGATCTGTAAAAAATACAAACACATGGAGGCTAAACAATACACTACTCAATAACGAAGTGATCACTGAAGAAATCAAAGAGGAAATTAAAAAATACCTAGAAACAAATGACAATGGAGACACGACGACCCAAAACCTATGGGACGCAGCAAAAGCAGTTCTAAGGGGGAAGTTTATAGCAATACAATCCCACCTTAAGAAACAGGAAACATCTCGAGTAAACAACCTGACCCTGCACCTAAAGCAATTAGAGAAAGAAGAACAAAAAACCCCCGAAGTCAGGAGAAGGAAAGAAATCATAAAGATCAGATCAGAAATAAATGAAAAAGAAATGAAGGAAATGATAGCAAAGATCAACCAAACTAAAAGCTGGTTCTTTGAGAAGATAAACAAAATTGACAAACCATTAGCCAGACTCATCAAGAAAAGAAGGGAGAAGACTCAAATCAATAGAATTAGAAATGAAAAAGGAGAAGTATCAACTGACACTGCAGAAATACAAAAGATCATGAGAGATTACTACAAGCAACTCTATGCCAATAAAATGGACAACCTGGAAGAAATGGACAAATTCTTAGAAATGCACAACCTGCCAAGACTGAATCAGGAAGAAAGAGAAAATATGAATAGACCAATCACAAGCACTGAAATTGAAACTGTGATTATAAATTTTCCAACAAACAAAAGCCCAGGACCAGATGGCTTCACAGGCGAATTCTATCAAACATTTAGAGAAGAGCTAACACCTATCCTTCTCAAACTCTTCCAAATAATATCAGAGGAAGGAACACTCCCAAACTCATTCTACGAGGCCACCATCACCTTGATACCAAAACCAGACAAGGATGTCACAAAGAAAGAAAACTACAGGCCAATATCACTGATGAACATAGATGCAAAAATCCTCAACAAAATACTAGCAAACAGAATCCAACAGCACATTAAAAGGATCATACACCATGATCAAGTGGGGTTTATTCCAGGAATGCAAGGATTCTTCAATATACGCAAATCAATCAATGTGATACACCATATTAACAAGTTGAAGGAGAAAAACCATATGATCATCTCAATAGATGCAGAGAAAGCTTTTGACAAAATTCAACACCCATTTATGATAAAAACCCTGCAGAAAGTAGGCATAGAGGGAACTTTCCTCAACATAATAAAGGCCATATATGACAAACCCACAGCCAACATTGTCCTCAATGGTGAAAAACTGAAACCATTTCCACTAAGATCAGGAACAAGACAAGGCTGCCCACTCTCACCACTCTTATTCAACCTAGTTTTGGAAGTTTTAGCCACAGCAATCAGAGAAGAAAAGGAAATAAAAGGAATCCAAATTGGAAAAGAAGAAGTAACGCTGTCACTGTTTGCAGATGACATGATCCTATACATAGAGAATCCTAAAGATGCTACCAGAAAACTACTAGAGCTATCAATGAATTTGGTAAAGTAGCAGGATACAAAATTAATGCACAGAAATCTCTGGCATTCCTGTACACTAATGATGAAAAATCTGAAAATGAAATCAAGAAAACACTCCCATTTACCATTGCAACAAAAAGAATAAAATATCTAGGAATAAACCTACCTAAGGAGACAAAAGAACTGTATGCAGAAAATTATAAGACACTGATGAAAGAAATTAAAGATGATACAAATAGATGGAGAGATATACCATGTTCCTGGATTGGAAGAATCAATATTGTGAAAATGACTCTACTACCCAAAGCAATCTACAGATTCAATGCAATCCCTATCAAACTACCACTGGCATTTTTCACAGAATTAGAACAAAAAATTTCACAATTTGTTTGGAAACACAAAAGACCCCGAATAGCCAAAGCAATCTTGAGAACGAAAAACGGAGCTGGAGGTATCAGGCTCCCTGACTTCAGACTATACTACAAAGCTACAGTAATCAAGACAGTGTGGTACTGGCATAAAAACAGAAAGATAGATCAATGGAACAGGATAGAAAGCCCAGAGATAAACCCACGGACATATGGTCAACTTATCTTTGATAAAGGAGGCAGGAATGTACAGTGGAGAAAGGACAGCCTCTTCAATAAGTGGTGCTGGGAAAACTGGACAGGGACATGTAAAAGTATGAGATTAGATCATTCCCTAACACCATACACAAAAATAAGCTCAAAATGGATTAAAGACCTAAATGTAAGGCCAGACACTATCAAACTCTTAGAGGAAAACATAGGCAGAACACTCTATGACTTAAATCACAGCAAGATCCTTTTGGACCCACCTCCTAGAGAAATGGAAATAAAAAGAAAGATAAACAAATGGGACCTAATGAAACTTCAAAGCTTTTGCACAGCAAAGGAAACCATAAACAAGACGAAAAGAGAACCCTCAGAATGGGAGAAAATATTTGCAAATGAAGCAACTGACAAAGGATTAATCTCCAAAATTTACAAGCAGCTCATGCAGCTCAATAACAAAAAAACAAACAACCCAATCCAAAAATGGGCAGAAGAGTTAAATAGGCATTTCTCCAAAGAAGATATACAGACTGCCAACAAACACATGGAAGAATGCTCAACATCATTAATCATTAGAGAAATGCAAATCAAAACTACAATGAGATATCATCTCACACCAGTCAGAATGGCCATCATCAAGAAACCTAGAAACAATAAATGCTGGAGAGGGTGTGGAGAAAAGGGAACACTCTTGCACTGCTGGTGGGAATGTGAATTGGTACAGCCACTATGGAGAACAGTATGAAGGTTCCTTAAAAAACTAAAAATAGAACTACCATATGACCCAGCAATCCCACTACTAGGCATATACCCTGAGAAAACCATAATTCAAAAAGAGGCATGTACCAAAATGTTCATTGCAGCTCTATTTACAATAGCCCGGAGCTGGAAACAACCTAAGTGTCCATCATCGGATGAATGGATAAAGAAGATGTGGCACATATATACAATGGAATATTACTCAGCCATAAAAAGAAATGAAACTGAGCTATTTGTAATGAGGTGGATAGACCTAGAGTCTGTCATACAGAGTGAAGTAAGTCAGAAAGAGAAAGACAAATACCGTATGCTAACACATATATATGGAATTAAAAAAAAAATGTCATGAAGAACCTAGGGGTAAAACAGCAATAAAGACACAGACCTACTTGAGAATGGACTTGAGGATATGGGGAGGGGGAAGGGTAAGCTGTGACAAAGCGAAAGAGAGGCATGGACATATATACACTACCAAACGTAAGGTATATAGATAGTGGGAAGCAGCCGCAGAGCACAGGGAGATCAGCTCGGTGCTTTGTGACTGCCTGGAGGGGTGGGATGGGGAGGGTGGGAGGGAGGGAGATGCATGAGGGAAGGGATGTGGGAACAGATGTATATGTATGAGTGATTCACTTTGTTATAAAGCAGAAACTAATAAAAAATATATTCAACGACTGGCTAAGAAGCAAACCCTTATACAAAAGACACATTCTAAAATATTTTGAGTTAATTGTACATGCGTTAAGTTGAATCTTTTTACATATAGTAAGGGTATTAGCTAATCAAAGTAAACATATAATGAATCATTTGAGCAAGTTACATAATTTTAAGTTAAATAATTTAACTCTTTAGTTAGCATTGGTAAGTTTTAGGTTTGATGTAGTAAACTTGGCATGTGAGAAACTGTGACACGACAATTTTATGCTCTCTGGTAAAGGCAACACTTATTTTCATGAAATTTGGCCCCTTATTGTTTGTATAACTTGAGTGAAAAAAAGAACAAGAAAGGGAGAAAGGAGAAGAAAGAAAGGGGATGAGGAGAAGGGGAGGAAAGGGTTGGGGGAGAGAGAGAGAATGTATTTTTTCTCTTTTAAAGGGAGGTGATTTTAAGCTCCACACATTTTTTTTTTTTTTTTTTTTTTTTTGCCGTACACAGGCCTCTCACTGCTGTGGCCTCTTGCGTTGTGGAGCACAGGCTCTGGACGCGCAGGTTCAGCGACCATGGCTCACGGGCCCAGCCGCTCTGCGGCATGTGGGATTTTCCCGGACCGGGGCATGAACCCGTGTTCCCTGCATTGGCAGGCGGACTCTCAACCACTGTGCCACCAGGGAAGCCCTAAGATCCACACTTTGAGATTGCTCTGTGAAGGGTCAGCATATGTAACTACATAATCAAAAGCTGAGAAGCTGGTGAATCCCAGCTAAGGTTCTGAAACATGCACAGTATCTGCAGTGCCATACAGGTACAACCAACTTGTTCTCATTCAGTGGATTTCAGCCAGCTACATGTGAAGGGAAAATGTTAGGATTTAAATGAATTGTTTTATCTTGATGTTTTCAAAGCATCTGACTTCAAGTTCTTGTAGACTTATCCATGTGAATACTTTGTGACCAAAATGCTTAAGAGCCCAGCTTATAAAACATATTTAAATGGTTATGCTTTCTGAAGGTAATTAAGAATTACCAAGAACTCTTTTTTTTTTTTTTTTTTTGCAGTACGCGGGCCTCCCACTGCTATGGCCTCTCCCGTTGCGGAGCACAGGCTCTGGACGCGCAGGCTCAGCGGCCATGGCTCACGGGCCCAGCCACTCCGCAGCATGTGGGATCTTCCCAGACCGGGGCACGAACCTGTGTCCCCTGCATTGGCAGGCAGACTCTCAACCACTGCGCCACCAGGGAAGCCCAAGAATTACCAAGACTCTTAAAGGGCAGAGCTAGGTCTGAGTTTCCCTAATTTTTGTAACTGTATACGGCACAGCCACTTCAAAAGCTTGCATACTCATAGAAGTTTAATAAATCTGCTGACTAGCATGGAGAACATCTCACACACAGTGAAAACAGACTGGCAGATAGTAACATGTCCCTGTTGTGAAATGCAGTTAGTTTAGAGCTCCATCTGTTCCCAGACTTGAAAAGTCTGGGGTTTTCTCAAAACCACCGCAAAAGATTTGTGTGTTGTACCAACAAAACTCAGACATTTTATGAGCTTTGGGCCAAACATTTATAAATAAATCCCTATCCTCATAACTAAAAAAAAAATTGAAACTGTAAGCATGCTCCAACCTTCAACAAAATACCATTGGTTCCTGACATGGTCACTGTTTATCTTTCGGATGCATCATTCATTTTATGAAAATACAGTGACAAGCAAATAGCCAGTTTCCCCAGTCTGCAAGGATATTTTCAGAACTTTGCCCTTGAAAAAGGTGGATTTTTCTGTAGTTGTCTCAACAAACTCATTTCAATCACTTTCTTGCAATTTTCTGCAAGGAAACACCACCAGGCAAATATCAGTGATCTAACATCAGGCAAGGTTTCTTCCTTGATAATAAATGTTAGTTTGGAGCATGTTCACAAAGAATCCAGACAGCCTGATCTAGCCCTGTTGCAGGAGTGAAGCCTCTGGTGTGGGAGGAGAACCTTCACTGCCTCTCAGATGTGTACTTCTATCTACCCCTGCTGTCGGCAGAGTGAAACAGAAGAGGCAGACACAAAAGACCTGTCATCTGGGCACTGGTGTAAAACATCTTTCTAACCACAGTGCACAGTCAACTGAGAACATCCTGTATTTATCAAGGATTGAAGTTTTGAAATTGTGCAGCACATGTCAGCGTAGATACTAGAGAGTTATCGAGACTTAGAGGCCACTCTTTGTCAGGATTAATAGTCAAAAGTACAGCATTAGTGTACAAACTCCAGTTTCTCTTTGGATTTTACAACTATTCCCTGGGAAATTTGGGGATATGAGTCTGGTCCTAGACTGCCAGCTTCTTTTGTATCAGTTGCATGTGTTACAGCTGAGCCAAAAGGAGGAAATAATGATGCTTCTACTACCACACCCTAAATAGTGTTCCAGAAATAACAGAAATTCAATTAATACTTGGTAAAAGGGAGTGAGCATATAACTTATTCCAAAGTACAAATAGAGAGTGACATTTAGCAGGGAACTTGCGACGGTTTTGCTTGAGTAGTTTCTGAAGAATGACTCAAGTGTCACAAAAAGCTGATGAGTTGAAAAGGAGACACAGTCCCTCGGGTAACAGGAGTATAGAAGTTGAGCGCTTTGAAGGCCCTCAGTCATCAGGTGGCCTAAAGAAGCAGCAGCCATGTGGCTGTATGTAGGTCTAGCCCTGAAGCAACCAGTGGATACAAGAAACACAGGGCCCATGTGACAGTCTGACAGCCACCGAGTAAGAGAACAACCAAGACAGACAGGGATCACATGAGAAGTGGGGAAAACCAGGGCCAGTTTGGACCTGAGGCTGGGATTAATGCTAAAGTCAAAACAAGGCAGAAGGCAAGGAAAACGCTAAGTTAGAAACAAGGGAAGGGGCACCACACATGATCGAAACTTGATTACCTCTGGATATCTAGAAATCCAACGCTCAAGCACTCATCACAAACTCAGATGACTGTAGGATCAGTCTGGTAACCTAAGATGGGAACCTGGTGGTAGAGAATAAGACACAAGGGAGCAGGGTGGGAGGGGGCTGGTCAGCCCTAGAGAAAGAGGTATCTGCCATCACATCCTGGCCGCTGAATTGACCGACCTCGTTGTGTTGCAAAATGGGCCCGGGGTAAGTGAAGGAGTGAGGAAGACCAGTGTTCAGCAAGAGGTCTGGTGGACAGGAGTTACCTGCTGGAAGGTCAAGACAAGGGAAATTTTACAGTAAATTGGGTCATTTATTTATCAGCTGAAAGTGTAGCTACAGAAAACATGAAATTTAAAACACAACTGCCTATATTTGATGCGGCCTCTAATTTGTGCTCAGCAATTTTATTGAGTTTGACTTAAGATCCCTAAATTCAGGAAAAGGAGCTTGAAAGATGAACCATACAGCATTATAAAATGTGTGTTGGCCCGGTGGGGTGAACAGTTGTTGGAGGACTGGGGAATGTAAGTGCCAACAAGTGGAGGGGGCAGTGGGCAAGGGACGAGTTAACAACAGATTAGGTGAAGGCAGTCACATTACAGGTAAAATAGCAATGTCATGTCACAAAGCTAGAAGGTAGAACAGGGCATCACGAAAACAGAACAGGCAGCAAGCAGGGATGAGTGTGCACATCCATGGAGTGACTATTACATGGAGGGCACCCTGGGCTCCTGCACGGCTTTGATGACCAGAGGCCGGGGCTGGAATCCCAGTTCCGTCACTGGCTGTGTGACCATAACCAAGTTAGCCAACCTCTCTGTAGCTCATTTTTCTCCTCTGGAAAATGGGGATGATAATAAAAATGGGGCCATCTCATAGGGCTGTCAGGAAGGGTTGAGGAGTATTTTCAGAGCACTCAGAACCTGTCTAGCAGGTAGTAAGTTTCATGTAAGTTTACATACAATTGCACTGGGTACTTAACAAACATTGTTTTATCAAATCCTATCAGCAAGTCTGCAGTGTAGTGTTAGTCCCAGATGACATTTCATAGATGAGAAATTGAGGTTCAGATTCTACCTAAGGATCACAGGGCTGGGAGCTGGCAGGGCTGGAATAGGAGTCCCACCCTCCCCTACCTCGAATCCATATCCCACTACCACCAGCTTCAGGCCACGATACACAGTGTCTCATTCCAGAAGCCCCCTGGCAATATCCTCTATATCAGGGTTTCTGTTCCTAAGAATTGCTTTCCCTGAATACTTCTTACCTTTAAAAAATTGACCAGACCCTTCAGCAGGACTGTGAGAAATTGTTAAATCACACCTAACCATGATGGGAATTAAAAGATAGGAAGGGAAATAGCTTTTCTCATGAATATGCAAATAAACTTTAAATGGCATCTACATATTTAAAACAGGCATTAAGAGGAAATGTGATCCTCTGTCTGAGACAGAATGGATGCTGGATAACAGTCTGTGGAAACCAGCATCTTAACTATTGTGAGTTATACCATCAGTGCCTTGAAATTTTTGGTCTAAATGTGAGCAACTCTAAGCCATGCATAAGAATAAAAGTGAAAAAAAAAAAAAAAGGAGGAGAAAGCCATGGAAATGGCTATTTTTTTTTCCAGTAATTAGGAGAAACTAGGTTCAGAGTTGCTTTTGTAGAAAAACTGACTGCCCATAGCCCTAATACCACATCTGGAAATCCCAAGTTCTGGCATGAAAGCATTATGGACGGGCCTCTGGAAAAACCTCTTGCCAGGGAGAACTGTGGATTGTCAGCCATTCATGCCGAGCTTGGAATGTTACTGTCCCATTAAAGTTTCCAAGGCCTTTCCCCTAAGAAACTTTATAGGCATCCTGGGCAGGCCTGGCCCAGAGCTTCAGGACTCAGAAGAAATTTGGAAAAGGAAGGTTTCTAAAGAGGGAAAATAGAAGTAAATATACGGTAAGAGAGAGAAGGAAGGCAAAGTAATTCCAGAAAGTTGTTTGGAGGCAAACTTGAATGGGCTATTTGAAAACAAGAAAGAGAATAAGAGAAATGGAGAGAAGCAAGAGAGGGAGATGGAAAATGTAAACAGACAGCTAAGAGAAAGGAAAGCAAAGGAGGAAAATTATGAACTATGGAATGAGATTTCATGCCACGGAGTCCTCAGGAAGGAAGAAGACCTCCTCCTTCTCCGACACAGAAAGTCTTACA
This sequence comes from Mesoplodon bidens, assembly GCF_964165515.1. NCBI lineage: Eukaryota > Metazoa > Chordata > Mammalia > Artiodactyla > Ziphiidae > Mesoplodon > Mesoplodon bidens. The sequence continues at coordinate 55,624,120 of NC_138172.1, forward strand.
AAGCATGGAGGAAGGACGGGAGGGAGAGAGAAGGGGTGAAGGCCTCTGTTTCCCTATCCCACCCCCCCGCTCCACCGGGTTTAGGGTTTACTCCCAGCTCCCCAGGGCCCGGGAAATAGGCAAAAATGCAAGAGACGCCGGTACGCACTTTCATCCAGAGTTCAAAAGCAACCTACAAATCATTCACATGTCTATGCCCCAACGTCTAAGGCAGGACATAGATGGAAAAGCAGGTACATCAGGGGAGAAAGCAAGAACCGAGCCTTCCTGCTTTCTTCTCTGTCCCAAGTGCTGTTTGGCTTTCACATTCCTCATACCCCAGAGCCGCACCAGAGGAAGGTGCTGACAATGCCTGGCTCTCTGCAAAGGGAGCAGCTTCAGTCCAAGAATACACAGGGACAAGGTTTCTCCTCACACCTGGGACTAAGAAGAAGAGGAAGATAATAGTCTCCCATGTCACCTGTCAGGGATTAGTTACCCCTACGCCTCAAGCCAGAGCTGCTGACCTGGATTGGATGCTGAAATTGTGGCTCCCAAGAAGGGTACTGGCTGCTGCCCAGTTAAGGGGTCCCCTCCCTCTGACTTCAAAGCCTGCCTGTTGGTGACATTAGCAACTGCGGAGATGAAAGCCCTGAGGAAATCAGTCTGTAGGGAGGGGACTGGGGCTGGCAGTTCTGTGTCGCTTTCATCCTGAATGAGAAGATGACAGAGAAAGATACAAAGGACTTATTGTACGCTGAGCCAGACAATCCTGACTTTGGGGGAAAAAAAGCCCAATAAGTGCATGTTTCTCTCAGAAGATTCTATGATGAATTGATGAAATGGAGATATTCCACCAGATTCCTCACATGTTTGCTCTCTCTATATATTTATTTTAAAAGTGCAGTATTTCAGTGATGAGGGGACTTTTGGCTGAAGTGTCTACTTCATGAAAGATATAAAATTATTTCTCAAGTCCAGAGGAGTATTAGGTTGACCTTCCCCATGTTCTAGCTTATTAGTTCTTAAACCCTGTTGAGTAGCATGAAATTTAATTTTTACTCCCATCATGGGAATTGGTAAGAATTACGATCCTCATCATGACCTCACATCCCATGAAAAATAAACTACTGAACCAAGTGTATGTGTGAGCCAGCTCTATTTTAGCTAGAAATGACAGAAAACTCCAAATCCAACTAACTGAAACTGCAAAAGAGGAATCGTTGCCTCTTGTAAATATAAAGTCCGAGAGGAGACTAGCGTCAGGTATAGTCTGATCCAGGGCATTAAGGGACTGACAAGAGCTGGTTTATCTCTCCATCTCTTAACTAAGCTCACTGCAGCCCATCATATTGGCTACTCTATCAAGCAACCTCATGATGGCATGATGGCAAACAGTAGTAGCTTCTGGCTTCCACCCTTACACGCCCAAGTCCAATGGAGGGAAAACAGAGTGAGCTCCTAGCAAAAGCCCTGTAAAATCCCAGGTTTTGCTCTGATTAAATTGACCTGGGTCACATCACTCCTGAGCTAATCACTGAGGTTAGGGACAAACCAGGCTCTGAACAGGCAGGCATGAATTACAAGTTACCTTCTTTGAGTTACCACACAAACCTCATGAACTAAAAACTTGAGTTTTTTCAGTGAGAAACTGTGCTGATTTTACCCAAAGAAGGGTATATGGAATCTGGGCAGGTACAACAAAAGACACACACTAATGCATGGTAGAATATTTCAGGGATTTGCTGCTAACATGGGAGTATAATTCCTCTAGTTGTACTCGAAGGCAAATAGGTGGTAACAGACTCAAAAGCATTAAAACAAAAACTAGGAGATAAAGTTTGAAATTGATAAAATTCTATTTTTCTGTAGATTTTTGTTAGAGAAATGTTATTTCTTTGTGTTCCTGGCTTACACCCTCTATCTGCTTTGCTAGACACCAAGAAGGAGGGTGCTCAGGGCCTGCAGGGCTGGCTGTCCAGGTGCTGCCCCTCTCCTGCCAGCGGGCAAAGTCCAATGACACAGAATGTGAGATGCAGTCACCATTACTGTCCTGGACTCATTCCTCAGTGGGGACCAGTTGTCGAGTCCCTACCATGCACCAGATGCTGTGCTACGTACTCTCAACACAAAGTCTTGAACCCTCAAACCAAGAGACTTTATGTCACTTGTCCGAAGTCACACAGTTAGTAAATGGTGGAGCCATGATTTGGACCAAAATTTGTCAAATGGCCCTCTAGGCTTTTTCTAGGTACATCTTCTTTTGTACTTGGAGTTTAGACATGTTCCCACTTTCCCAGTTTCAATCTTGAACATACTTGCAGGTGTATAGTGCATTTTTCCTGAAGCTGTGCTGTGCTGAGCTGCCTTGTGTAACTGTTCTGTCACTTTAGCACTGGGGCTTTCCAACACTGTGAGTATGAATAGACTACTAGACCCATTACTAACTCTCTCAAGTCAAATTAGATGAATTTTCCATCGCCTAGTGTAACACGTGCCTTTTCATTTCCACTCCCTTCTTCACAGTGCTCACTCGGAAGTCCCCCCAAACTCCATCTATCACTAGTCCATCTGTCTCCATGTATCAAAATCTTACCCATTAAAGGTCTACTTCAACTAATTGGTATAGTCTTCTGGAAGATAACTTTGCAACACACATCAAAAGTCTTAAACATGAGCATACCCTTTGACCCAACAATCCCATTTCTCAGAATTAACCTTGAGAAAATAAAGACAGCTGCATGGAGCTAAGTAAACAAACACACACACACATACTGTCATGTTAACTTTAAGAGCAAAACATGGAAACATCCTAATTATTATAGGGTGGGGCATTCACAATAATTTATAGTTATCCATTTTAAAGTGTAATATACAATGATTAAAAATAGCATCATAGGAGAATAGCTAATAACCCATATAATAGTCACAATATACAGGTTACAAAACTGTGTGTACAGATTGACCCAATTATGGAAGATAAACTCATTGGCCGTTCTGGGTTTACTCATGATCCTCCTCTATCTTACTCTCTGATTGTAAGCTCTACCCATTGGGAGCTCTTGATCTGTTTTCCAGCTGGGTTCAGCCAACTGGAAGCCCCAGCACAAGATCTGAGACACAAGGAGAGGAGAACAGGGTGTGTTCTCTCCACTCTCACCCTGCGAAGTTGCTTGGGCTGGCTGAGTCTATTGCATGAAGGACACTGCTTCTCTCAAGGTCATTTTCTCTACTGGCTCTCCTTCCAAGTTTTAGTAACCACACCCTCCCCTGATTCCCTCACTAACTGACTAAGTTTGGTAACAGCTCCGTTACTATTACTAGTCTTGATTTCCTGCACCACCCCCATGCTTCCCTTATGTTTTACCCACTCATAGAATTTAACTCTGCTATCTGTTTTCTGCTAAAACCTCGACTAACACAATACAAATACAAACACAAACACACTCACTCATAAATGGCGGAAAAAACCTTACAACAATACACCTCAAAACCCAACAACGCGTATCTCACGAGGTGGTGGGATTATGAGCAATTTTGATTTTTTTCTCCTTATTGCTTTTCTGTACTTTCCAATTTTATACAATCAATATATAATACTTTCAGAATATGAAATAACCACAGGTATTATGTTTCTACAAATCTAACTTATGACCAATGTTAGCTCTTCAGTAAATCCTTCCCTGATCATACACCCTCTAAACTTACAACTCTCTAAACTGAATTTTTCCACCATTTATTTTCTGTGCCATCTATGTGACACTTACAACTTCCCGGTGTTGAAGTGAGTGTATGTATTTTATTTACACCAGCCTTACTCAATGGGCTATTTAAGATAGCACAATTTGTACACAGCACTTTTTGGAGATTAAAATCTCTTGGAGGGCAGGGACCATGCTTTATGTTCTCTCTATCCCCTACTGTACCTATTACACAGTAGACAATCAATAAACATGGATGGAATAAATGAAATCTATAGAAGAGATTTAAAATCTCATTTCTGTCATTTCCACTTCCTTCCTATCAACTGTCCTCTATAAGCAATAAAAATGAATTATTTGAATTCAATTTCTCAACACATCCATGTTCTAGTGAAAGTGCAAATCAGGAATGAAATAGCTCGTGGCAAGCTGGCAGCAGGATGGGAGAGAAACAGGGTTGGAAAAAGCTGCTATGAAAGAGCAATAATGAGTTCGTGGATTATGGAGAGGTGACTAAGTTTTAGGACTGAGCTTTCTCACTAATGATAAACCTTGAGATTTTAGTTTCAGACTTCTAAAATTTATCACCAGAGGAAGAAATTCGAATAAGGGTATTTGGATTAATGGGGGTCATCATTATTCACTGTAGAATAGAAAGCAGCTAGACTAGAATCAGCCTTGCAGAAGACCAGATTGTGACCTGATTCCCAAAGCATCATTTTTTACTTGCTATTTCTATTTTTCCCAACCTCCTACTATAAATAGAAGCAGTGAATCTAATAAGGTGTTTGAATAGTCACCAAATGCAATTTTCTAAGTTCAGCTTTAGCAATGAATGATGCACCCTGAGACAGTAAAATGCTACCCTCAGAGCCTGCAAGGGAGGCTGGCTAAAATGAAAGTTTCCACCACCTTCTGGAGATGCCCTTGCCGTGGCCCCCACTTCTGAATATCTTATCCCTATTGGGTGTGTAGCTACTTTCAACAGATTGACACAAGATAGCACAACCCTGGGATCATAAAATCCACATAAACCACTAGGAGTAGGAGCTCTGTGTCTCCCGATTCAGGGGTTCTGAGAAATACCTTTAGTAGAGCAGGTGAAACAAAGTGAAGACATGGTAAGCCTGTAATTTATTTCCACTGACTTCCATAATGGAAAAGGAGG